>NC_058082.1:76286396-76901396 GCF_014858855.1 Bufo gargarizans | reverse complement strand
TCTGTCTCATTTAAAAAATCTCTGTCTCAATAACCAAAGTGAAAAAATCCGGGTTCCTTTTGGGGAAATTATGTACGAATTCCAAACCGGTAAAATCGATTAGTTCCTCGTTAGCCAATATGTCTCTTTAAAGCTATTTTTCTCACTCTGCATTTCTGTAGCTGACTTTTGCATAAACATCAAGAAATAGCAACACTTCTCACCTTGTCTATGCAACCATGGGGCAGACCCCGATGTCAGAATAAGTTCTGCACCATTTTAATAGGTTGCTGTACTCACAGTTAATGTTATTAATTTTCTCCCTCCAGATATAGTATGTATAGTCCAGGCCAGAAACCTTTGACTTTCTGGACAGTGACTGCTATGAAGTTTCTCTTTTAAAACAGTGTATCTCCACAGAGCTTCTACAAGCACCTTCTCTCAACACTGGAATGCTTTTCCAAAAATATATTTGCTATTTTCTCCACTTTACATTTTTTGACTTCTCTCTGGCTGGTTTTCTGCATCTGTACTCATCAATGTTTAGACATCTCATGTTTTTACACAGAATGTTTCTGATCTGACTTAAAGGGGTTCTCCGGGAATTAAAAAAAATGTAAATACTTAAATATTGCTTCATTATAAATATATTCCCAAATACCTTACATTAGTTATAATTGCTCATTTTGTCTGGGGAGAAATTATTAGGAAAAACAAAATGGCCACTGTCCTATTCGTACACACAAAACCTGTCCTAATAACATAGAAGGACAAGTTACTTCACAAACCTCATCTCTGCTCTGCTTGTTAGGGATTATGATCATGAAGACAGTTTAATATGGGCATCATCTGAATCTCTGTAGGAATGGATTTTATGAGCAGATGTGGCTAATGAGCAGCAGCACTTGTATTCTGTCTCCATCACCACAGTCTGTCCTGTCCCTCCTCTCTGTACTTCATGTCTCTTCATGAGCTCCATTCCTACAGAGAATTAGCTGATGACCATATTAAACATTATTAAGGATCATAATCCCTGACAATCAGAGCAGAGAGGGGATGAGGTAGCTCTTTATCTCAGTGTTGAGAAGTAACTTGTCCTGCTGTGTGATTAGGATAAGTTTTGCACTAATACGACAGCAGTCATTTTGTTTCTCCTAATCATTGCTCGCTAGACAAAACAAACCATTATAACTAATGAAAGGCATCTGGGAATATATTTATAATAAAAGTAATAAAAGTAATAATTACGTATTTTCATTTTCTTAATTTCCGGAAAACCCCTCTAACTCCTCCCTTCTATGGGGATAGGTACACAGCCTCACCCAGCAACTGGTTGCTATAGCCTGTTACCCTTCATTTACACAAGTAATTCAATTTTAGGAATGCACCTAAAACTCTTATTGTAGTGGAACACTGCTATAGCATTCATGATTATTAAAATAAGGTATTTTTTATTTTAATGGTTGTTTAGTTGTGTTTACAGGATTGCTAAAGTTTTTTTTTTGCCTAGCGGCTATTGTATTGTTTGTTTCATTGCCCTCCTGTCTAACCAGGACCTTACCAGGATATTATGAGGTATTCACTATCAGTCTCTGGTTACCACAGCAGTATTCTCCATAGCCTTTCTCAACCTACAATATAGGCATTTTCTCAGAAAGCTGTCCAGAACCACTTCCAGGAACACCTCTAGTGTAGGGCTTTTATAGGGTGCAGCAGTCCCAAGATTGTCACTTTTGTTAAATGGCAACATAAGCACAGAATTGGAAAATAATAATTTTAGTTAAAATGTGATGTGCTTCGAAATCTTCTTTATTATTATTATTATTTTTGCTTGATCAGCCAATCAGAAATAAATATAATTGCATGATTTTCCTATTCTATGACGTAAAGTCATGATTTTATTAAAGACACGGAGGCGAGTATTGCATAACTCTTTCTTTACTAAAATCCACAGCAGCAAAGAATTTACATAAAAAACCAAGGACAACCCCCAAGAGAAACCCCTCCCAATGGACAGTCCATAAATAGGCTCTCCGCAGCCATATCATCCTCTTTCTTTGATGTGACCAGCCAAACGATACACGAACACTGGAGCGAACTCCTACTTGCACGGAAAAAACTCCCAACCGGAACCACGAACCGAGACTCTAGAACCCGAGCCCAACCGGAACAGACGACCATACGGAACTAAGAACGTCTTGGAGGAACATCCACCATACAGTGTACTCAGGAACACCGGATCCGGGATTAACCTACGAGAAGAAAAAACAGGAGAGGACGGGTAATACATAGGCCTTGAAAACCATCAAAGTAGCTGAAAATAGAAAACAGCAAGCATAAAATATCCTAAAATGCGTAAGTAAGAATACAAATAAATATATATACACAAGTACCATGAACCGGTCAATAATAATAAGAGGGAGGGAAAAAATGGGGGGGCAATACTCGCCTCCGTGTCTTTAATAAAATCATGACTTTACGTCATAGAATAGGAAAATCATGCAATTTTATAACAAGACACGGAGGCTTCGTATTGCAAGTTTAAAGTGACGAAACAACTGAAGAAAAAGCATGCAGAGGGGGTCTGAAATAAAACTCCCTAAAAGTGGAAGCTCTAGACCAATCTGCTAACCGCAGCACATCCTCCAGGCGGGCCCCTGCGACGGTCATGGAGGTAGCGGAAGCTCCCCTAACCGAATGCGCCGTGAATACCGAAGTATCCACCCCGGCCAAGGACAGAATCCATTTCACCCAACGGGACAAGGTGACCGCAGCAACCGGAAGGAACGGTCTGCGGAAAGAAATGAACAACTGAGGCGCCGAGTTGGAACGCAGAGCGGTCGTACGTCCCAAATATTCTTTCAGACATTCCACCGGACAAAGTGCCGGATTATCCGGGAAAGCCGGATAAGACACCGACCGGATACCAGTCTTCGTACGGCGAGAGATGTTAAAGGACACACCACCCGGGGTAAAGGATAGCGCGTCAAAATCCAAGGCCCGAACATCCGAAACCCTTTTGCAGGATAACCGAGGGTTTGTGAGACTTACCAAGGAGACGTCTAGATCCCGAGTTGCCCCTGAATCCTCTGGAGCGATACGCAGGGCCTCTGGACGGGAAGAACGAGGACTGTTGCCTCTGGTCCTGGAACGAGGAGTGTTGATGATAGGGACCTCGACCGTTTCCACGAGTCTGGAACTGGACACGGCCGGACAGTCGGCCCCTGAAGCTGCCGGCCCTAGAAGAGACACGCCCACGGAACAATTTGAGCATTGAAGATTGGGCCTTATCAAGCGCCGTAAAGGCCCCTACAAATTTGCCTAAGTCCTTTATGAAACTGTCCCCAAAAAGGAGTCCCTGGGCCTCCTTACCCGTCTCGGTAAGCGCCATGTTTGACAGTTTGGGTTCTATTTTCATGAGAAGCGCTTTCCTCCGTTCGATAGAGAGGGAGGAATTGACGTTCCCTATTAGGCAAATAGCGCGTTGAGCCCAGCCACTGAGCTCCTCCGGGTCAATGGACGTGCCCTCCGTCCTGGCTGTCTCAGCCAATTCAAATATCTTCGTAAGGGGACCCAAACTGTCTAAGAGCTTGTCTTGACAAGCCCGCAGAGCAGAATCTAGGCCCTTGCGGGGATTAAATCCCGTCTTAGATAGGAATTGCACCATCTTGGGGTCTACATTCGGTGTTTCGCACACCTTATTCTGCACCAAGGGGCGGGGGCATTCCGCTTTCAATTTGTTTCGGGTCTCTTTAGATAGTGGCTTCCTGACCCTGTCTTCTAGGTAGCGGGCCACATGTGGGATGGGGAGCCACTCAGCCCACCTGGGATGGTGTAGGCTGTCTGGGTCAAACAGGGGGTCGCCCTGTGGGTCAATAAGGGAGCTAGGTCCCGGGGCATTGGTCTCCTGGGCCGCACTAGAAGCGGGTTGCGGTGACGGGGAGACCCCTTCCCACATATCAGACACTTGGATCCCATCCAGATCCACGTCTGAGGTATAATGACCCTCATCAAAAACCTCCTCATCAGACTCTAAATCTGAGTCAGACCTGGGTTCGGGCTGAGCCCGAGAGGATTTCCAGGAGCGCGCTTTTACCGCCTGGCGCTGGCAGGCTCTTTTGCGTGACCTTGGCACGCCGTCTTTTGATAGAACTAGGCTATCAGTCATAAGCATTCTGGAGGTATCAGAGGCTGGAGCTGTAACCGCAGTAGTAGCCGAGGTTTGCGCTCTGAGTGCCTGGGTGATAGACTGGCTAATCATGGAAGACATATTGCCCATGGCATTAGCAATGGCCGTAGAAATTGACAGCTGCAGATCCCCGGCCTGAGGCTCATTCTGACATTGAGCTGCAGGAACTGGGGTAGAGCTAGTGGTGGGGTCAGAAGGGGCATCGCTAGGCAGGGACATGATTGCAGGAGTAGTCACTCCAGAGCAAGCAGGGTTAGATAGGGAGAACCGTAACTTAGCTGAGCTGAGGCAGACAGGTACCGATGTCCGGCGATATAAAAAAGGCGCCATCGGCAACCGGAAGGGGTGGAATTAGAAAAACCCGCCCCTCAGAATAAGGGGGTACCAATATGGCGCCCGAGATTCCCGGTCTCAGGCGCCTATACACGAAGTAAGTAAAACAAGATGGCGCCCGCGATTCCCGAACTGGCGCCGAAAGCACGCGTGACGTAAGCAAGTCTCGCGAGACTACGGCCGGCAAGAGCGCGCGGACGGATAAGGAGAAGATGGGGAAAAAAATGGCGCCGACCGGAAGGGTAAGAAAAGAGGGGAGAGGGGAGAGGAGGGGGGTCCGGACGGAGAATGGGATCACAACGAAAAACGGGCCGGAACAAACGACAGCCCAAGACAGAAACCAAGGAGGGTAGAAGCAGAAGAGAGAGAGAGACCCCCCCGAATTAACACCAATAATAATACTATCCCTAGGGAAACAAAACCAGTAAAAAATAATAATCTACATGAGAAAAAAAGGAGCAATAACAATAATGAACAATTCGAATAGGACAGTAATAAGCCCCACCAAAAATAATGGGACCAGAACAATACACTTCACAATGTAAGCTAAGGCACTTATCTGCTGTGGGGAGCAGCAAAGAAAGAGGATGATATGGCTGCGGAGAGCCTATTTATGGACTGTCTATTGGGAGGGGTTTCTCTTGGGGGTTGTCCTTGGTTTTTTATGTAAATTCTTTGCTGCTGTGGATTTTAGTAAAGAAAGAGTTATGCAATACGAAGCCTCCGTGTCTTGTTATAAAATTAGGACCTGACCTGGGTAAGGTAATTTTACTAGTTTATTTACAAATGCCTATCCAGGCAATAGAACCTGTCTTGACCCAGGTATAAATTGATACTTCACTTTTATTTGAATACAAGCAAAACCTAAAATGCTAAGTGTGTGCGAGGTGCACTCTTTAATTGAACTTAAACAGAACCAAAAAATTAATGGGTGTTAAAAACACAGTACACCACTTCACTGATAGGTGTATTGCTTTGACAATAAGGCGGGGTGAAGAGATGTGCACTCTCTCTCACCCTTACCACTGTAAGGGCAGAACACTACCGCACCACCATCCGCGGTGACTCTGCCAGCTGAGAATGGTTGTGATAACAACCATATAGAGTGGTGGGAGAAATGGAAATATCAACCCACTATGTGAATGGTGCATAAAGCTTCTCAGTTGATCTCAGACTGGGATTAGTGGCAACTAACACTGCAACACGGACTCGGTGCACAGTAGCCAAAACCACAACTAACTTGATTGCTAAACCAAACCAAGCAACGTCGGCCAGCCTGACTGCTAGTTGCTGGTTAACAGTGGAGTGGTGCATAGCGATTAAAAACGAACACTGCCCCCCGACATGTTTCGCCAGTATTCTGGCTTCTTCAGGGGTTAATGGGCAGCCATGAGTGACCCCGGCCACCTGGAGGTTTAAATAGTGTGTAAACTACTTGACAGGTTAGCCATCCTATCAGTTACAAAGGACAAAGCACTGCCAACCAATAGTGTCCTTAGGACACACCCCTACAATCTGATTGGAGTTCCGGACACCGTCGACCACTATACGCATCATCAGAAAAAATATATTATTATCAGTCTTCATCCTTAAACATTGGCGCACTATCTCACTGCACACGGACTTAGACTGTGCCAAACACCGTCGCCCACTATACGCGTCATCAATGACGCGCTGCACCCGAAGTGCCTGCGCGAACACTTGGAATACATCCACTGGTACTGTAAGATTGAGCATGCGCTGCGCTATCTATGGCTGCGCACGAACTCAGGCCCCGTAAAGGTGGACCTGTGCAGTGAGACAATACGTCAACATCCAAAGACGAAAACTGACATTTGCAAAAGTGGACGCATAAGCACTACCTGGTATAAGTACTGTGCAGTGGGCTACTAGGCATATGCCTGCTGATAGACAGAAAACATAAAAAATTAAATCTCTTATCCATAGTGCAATTGCACAAGCATTCACATCAATAACTGGGACTTAGCCAAGTAAAGATGACATTAAGACTTAGCCAAGTAGGGGTGACACTACTACATGGTGACACATCGTCTGCACCATCAGGACAAAGTGATTGAAGGAATGACATTAGTATTGGTGGCAGTGAATATGCATTTTGATCAAAACAAGTGTCAGTATTTTCATTATTATTATTACTAATAAACTGACACTAGATGGTCCAGCAAGGCCCTTCATTATTAGTCAAACCAGTGGATGGGGTACTCAAAACTTCTTGGCTCAATGTCTGGATACTAATATAGGTGTCAGAAGACACTTAAAAAATTTGCAGATTAGAAAAATAGAAAACACACAACAGAAAACAACAAACTACAGACCCTCCTCAGTTGTCAAAGAAAAGCAGTGAAGGCAAAACCTAAATTGAGCCCTTTGGGACTGAGACTATCTAGCCGATAGATCCATCTAGTTTCTTCTTGCAATAAAATGGCATCCAGATCTACCTCTCTCGCACCCAGAGTTTTCTTACAGATCCCCCAAAATTTGAGTACCTTATGGTCACGTCCATGATAGGCTCTGACATGCCTGGAGACCGAGGTGTCTGCTTTAGTGTTGATACTGCTAATATGCTGGCAGATCCTTCTCCTGAACTCTTGGGATGTCTTTCCAACATAGATTTTAAGACAGGGACATTGGATGGCATATACAATGCCTTTGGTCTTACAGTTAATGTATTGCCTTATCTGATATTCTCTTTTGTCCACAGGATTAATGAAGGATCGGCATCTCTTGACAAGAGGACAGAAGACACAGTCTCCACACGGGTAAGTACCCACTACATTAGATTTAAGCCAGGTAGTTTTAGGTGGTGCGGGGCGAAAGAAACTGTGGACTAATATGTCCTTCACAATCCAAATATACACCTTCATTTGCCCAGTATAGAAATATTGACACTTTTGTCCAACTAGTGACAGGAGACTTAAAAACCCTGAGCACTAAAATACCCACCACACAATTTTATCTTGATGTGGATGAACAGCAGGCATTGGATGAACTCAGCCTTAATGACGACTTGGTAATAAAACCCTCAGATAAGGGTGGAAATGTTGTCCTAATGGACAAACTGGATTATAAAAAGATGGTTGATGACCTGGTTAAACAAACGGACACCTATCAGAAACTGGATCACAATCCAACAGAAAAGTTTTTGGGAGAACTTAAAGTAATACTCTCCACAGCGAAAGAAGATAATCCTATTTCAAAAGAGGAATTCAAGTACCTCTTTAAGATGCATCCCACTATTGCCACCATCTACGCCATCCCCAAGGTGCATAAACAGAGACGACCAGTACCAGGAAGACCTATAGTACCAGGAAGACCTATATATCAAGCCTTTGGTCTTACAGTTAATGTATTGCCTTATCTGATATTCTCTTTTGTCCACAGGATTAATGAAGGATCGGCATATCTTGACAAGAGGACAGAAGACACAGTCTCCACACGGGTAAGTACCCACTACATTAGATTTAAGCCAGGTAGTTTTTAGGCGGTTTCTACCTCGACGGTAAATGACACTGGGATTCTGCGTGATAACTGTCCTTAGGTCATTATCCAACCACAATACATGCCAGTGTTTCTTCAGAATACGAAACACCTGGTTGTTTTGGGCATCGTAGGTGCCAATACATCTGACAACATGTGTTTTGGGGTCCTTGGATTCAGCTCTTAATAATTCCATCCTATCGGTATTCTTTGCCCTAATATAGGCCTGATGCAAGACCTTTTTAGGGTATCCCCTAGCCCGAAACCGGTCATATAGGGTCTTACACTCTTTTACGAAACCTACTTCGTCGGAGAAGTTCCTGCGGGCCCTGATGTATTGACCCACAGGAATTCCCTTCTTGAGGGGTCTTAGATGATTACTGCCCCACTGCAGCAGGTTATTCGTTGCTGTGGGCTTGCGATGGATTTCAGACTGGATGTGGCCATCAGGGTCCAGGGTGAGTTTGAGATCCAGAAAAGTGATTGTGCTATCGTGTATCTCAGAAGTGAATGCCATACAAGTCAATGTACCTGCCCCAAAAGCGTATATGCTGCGTAAATTCAAAAAAATCTGGTGTAAAAAACAATAGTGTCCTCCCACCACCCTAGAAATAACTTTGCATAATTTGGTGCACACTTACTTCCCATCGCGGTCCCAACAGATTGTAAATAAAATTTTCCGTCGAAAAGAAAGTAATTGTGTGTGAGTAAAAAACTGAGGAGAGTCAAAAGGAACTCATTATGTGCACAAAACTGAATGCTCTTAGTGGAAAGAAAAGAGACTGCCTTAATCCCTAACTCGTGTCTAATATTGGTTTACAGTGCCTCAACATCGAGGCTAGCTAATTTGGTTTCTGAAGTAACCTGAATATCCTGGAGCCTGATGACCACATCCTTGGTGTCCTTAATATACGATGGTAAGCTGGGTACAAATGGTTCTTTGAACTTGATGTTTTCTGTCAGGCTATTATTGCCAGATACTATAGGTCTTCCTGGTACTGATCGTCTCTGTTTATGCACCTTGGGGATGGCGTAGATGGTGGCAATAGTGGGATGCATCTTAAAGAGGTACTTGAATTCCTCTTTTGAAATAGGATTATCTTCTTTCGCTATGGAGAGTATTACTTTAAGTTCTCCCAAAAACTTTTCTGTTGGATTGTGATCCAGTTTCTGATAGGTGTCCGTTTGTTTAACCAGGTCATCAACCATCTTTTTATAATCCAGTTTGTCCATTAGGACAACATTTCTACCCTTATCCGAGGGTTTTATTACCAAGTCGTCATTAAGGCTGAGTTCATCCAATGCCTGCTGTTCATCCACGTCAAGATTAAATTGTGTGGTGGGTATTTTAGTGCTCAGGGTTTTTAAGTCTCCTGTCACTAGTTGGACAAAGGTGTCAATATTTCCATACCGGGCAAATGAAGGTGTATGTTTGGATTGTGAAGGACGTATTAGTCCACAGTTTCTTTCGCCCCGCACCGCCTAAAACTACCTGGCTTAAATCTAATGTAGTGGGTACTTACCCGTGTGGAGACTGTCTTCTGTCCTCTTGTCAAGAGATGCCGTTCCTCCATTAATCCTGTGAACAAAAGAGAATATCAGATAAGGCAATACATTAACTGTAAGACCAAAGGCATTGTATATGCCATCCAATGTCCATGTCTTAAAATCTATGTTGGAAAGACGTCCCAAGAGTTCAGGAGAAGGATCTGCCAGCATATTAGCAGTATCAACACTAAGGCAGACACCTCGGTCGTCAGGCATGTCAGAGCCTATCATGGAGGTGACCATAAGGTACTCACATTTTGGGGGATCTGTAAGAAAACTCTGGGTGTGAGAAAGGGAGATCTGTATGCCATTTTATTGCAAAAAGAAACTAGGTGGATCTATCGGCTAGATAGTCTCAGTCCCAAAGGGCTCAATGAAGGTTTTGCCTTCACTGCTTTTCTTTGACAACTAGGGAGGGTTCTAGTGTCAGTTTATTAGTAATAATAATAATGAAAATACTGACACTTGTTTTGGACAAAATGCATTTTCACTGCCACCAATACTAAGGTCATTCCTTCAATCACTTTATCCTGATGGTGCAGATGACGTGTCACCATGTAGTAGCGTCACCCCTTCTTGGCTAAGTCTTAATGTCATTTTTACTTGGCTAAGTCCCAGTTATTGATGTGAATGCTTGTGCAATTGCACTATGGATAAGAGATTTTATTTTTTATCAGCAGGCATATGCCTAGTAGCCCACTGCACAGTACTTATACCAGGTAGTGCTTATGCGCAGCACTGTATTGTGAGGCATGTGTCCACTTTTACAAATGTCAGTTTTCGTCTTTGGATGTTGGCGTATTGTCTCACTGCACAGGTCCCCCTTTACAGGGCCTGAGTTCGTGCGCAGCCATAGATAGCGCAGCGCATGCTCAATCTTACAGTACCAGTGGATGTATTCCAAGTGTTCGCGCAGGCACTTCGGGTGCAGCGCGTCATTGATGACGCGTAAAGTGGGTGACGGGGTTTGGCACAGTCTACGTCCGTGTGCAGTGAGAGAGTGCGCCAATGTTTAAGGATGAAGACTGATAATAATAATAAAATAATAAAAATAATTCTGATGATGCGTATAGTGGTCGACGGTGTCCGGCACTCCAATCAGATTGTAGAGGTGTGTCTAAGGACACTATTGGTTGGCAGTGCTTTTCCCTTTGTAACTGATAGTATGGCTAACCTGTCAATTATTTCACACACTATTTAAACCTCCAGGTGGCCGGGGTCACTCATGGCTGCCCATTAACCCCTGAAGAAGCCAGAATACTGGCGAAACATGTCGGGGGGCAGTGTTAGTTTTTAATCGCTGTGCACCACTCCACTGTTAACCAGCAACTAGCGGTCAGGCTGGCCGACGTTGCTTGGTTTGGTTTAGCAATCAAGTTAGTTGTGGTTTTGGCTACTGTGAACCGAGTCCGTGTTGCGGTGTTAGTTGCCACTAATCCCAGTCTGAGATCAACTGAGACGCTTTATGCGCCATTCAAATAGTGGGTTGATATTTCCATTTCTCCCACCACTCTATATGGTTGTTATCACAACCATTCTCAGCTGGCAGAGTCACCGCGGACGGTGGTGCGGTAGTGTTCTGCCCTTACAGTGGTAAGGGTGAGAGAGAGTGCACATCCCTTAATTTTTTGGTTCTGTTTAAGTTCAATTAAAGAGTGCACCTCGCACACACTTAGCATTTAGGTTTTACTTGTATTCAAATAAAAGTCCAGGTCCCTATGTGCAAAAGGAAGAAACACAATTGCAGCTGTGGTTGTGATAGGATGTGTTGAGACTGTCTGGGTAGATTTTTATCAGGGAAAGCTTAGCAGAGTGAGTGAGGGCAATACAACAATAACACCATTATTATACCTATGTTAGTGAACGCATTATTTTATTGCTTCAAGAAACTGTTCTCTGTTATATCAAAAGCAATGTGGTAATAACCCCAATATTATACCCCTGATAGTGAATGTGTTGTTTTATTACTTTAAGAAACCAATCAGTGTTAATGCAAACAGAGGATAGGTCATCAGTACTAAAGTCTCGAAAAATCCCTTTAAAGAATTTTAAAATGGGAGGGGGAGAAAAAAAATCATAAAAAAGAGATAAGGAAAGGTCCTACGAGACCTCCAAGTGTCATATACCAATTTTCAGGCCAATTGGAGCATATTTCAAATGTGTAGAATTGATTTGAACACAAGTCAAAAAAAAATTGGCAAATGAAGTGAATTTTAAGAGGTTCGCTCATCTCTAGTTTGTACATTCTACCCATTGTCTCTGAGTTCATTTTAGCAATTCATTTGCGCAAATGGGTACAGCCAGAAAATGTGCAAGGATGCTTCCTACAAGAATAAGTACCTTGTGTTACATGGTTCACTGGCATACATGAAAGTTCTCAGGTGCAGGCCTACTGAATAATATCCATGCCAAGTCTTTGTGCCATTAATCAACCTACTAGAATCCATGTTCTTCCAAACAGAATAAGCTGTTGTAAAAAGAAGGCCTGGAAGAAACTTTGTTATGCCCTTTACTCAAATGATTTTGTTGATAGCCTTTGGGTTTGGCTTAAGTCTCTCCAACTGGTATACTCAGAAACGTTAGAACAGTTTGATAGTAGCAGATTAAATCACTCTTGTCCTAGCCCAACCTTTTGCTAATACTATTTTGGATGTTTTGTCCCTTAATTAATACAGAATGGGGTATTGGCTGGCTGTGTGAGATGCCTTTGCAACTTATGAAATGTGCTATTTATTGTCACTGTGATTCAGCTTGTGTAGGGAGTGATACTTGCAATGCTCCGTGGGAATAAATATGCAAATAAGTTCTCATTTTGAAGGAAGAAAACTAGATTTGTAGCTTCTTACATGTAAAGCAACCGGGGTGTTAATTTAATAGAGACAGACATACTTCTCTGCATTAGGTTTTGGTCAAAAGCTGGTAGTAGGGCCTGGATTGCCAGAGTTGGGGGAGAAGTGTCGAACACATTTCAGAAAAGAACATATCACTCAGGTTCAGAATGCACAACAAAGGGTGTATAGGTGAAATTCGAAAAATTAGAATATCGTGCAAAAGTTAATTTATTTCAGTAATGCAACTTAAAAGGTTAAACTAATATATGAGATAGACTCATTACATGCAAAGCGAGATATTTCAAGCCTCTATTTGTTATAATTTGGATGATTATGGCTTACATCTTATGAAAACCCCAAATTTACAATCTCAGAAAATTAGAATATTACATGAAATCAGTAAAAAGGGATGTTAAATAGAAAAATGTAGGACCTGTAAAAAGTATAATCATGCATATGTACTCAGTACTTGGTTTGGGCTCCTTTTGCATCAATTACTGCCTCAATGCGGCGTGGCATGGATGCTATCAGCCTATGGCACTGCTGAGGTGTTATGGAAAACCAGGATGCTTCAATAGCAGCCTTCAGCTCTTCTGCATTGTTCAGTCTCATGTCTCATGTCTCTTGTCTATCTCTTGGCAATGCCCCATATATTCTCCATGGGGTTCAGGTCAGGCGAGTTTGCTGGCCAATCAAGCACAGTAATCCCATGGTCATTGAACCAGGTTTTGGTACTTTTAGCAGTGTGGGCAGGTGCCAAGTCCTTACACAAATCACTGCAAAAAATGCACCAAAATGATACGCAACTGACAATACTAGCTAATTCCTCAGGCCGATGTTAAAAGCTGAGAACTTTGCCAATATCGGAGCCCCTCATGCACCACCTCACGGTGTCTCAACAAGCATGGGGTCCTACCACTCACCTGCCCGTGGTGTGTGAACAAGGTCTGAACAGTGCTAGAAACCAACTCACAGCCAGACTCTCACATGCCTCCATAGTGGTATCACCAATGCACTGTGAGGTAAAATAAAGCTGTGAGCCGCACCCACAACAGACCATGTGACACAGAAGCCACCAGGTGCATAGAATGTTACCAACAAAATAAAGTGGCACATTCTATACACATAAAGACAAAAACTCACTGAAAAAAGTGGCGTAAACGGGTGAAAATGCTCCAAACTCAGACACTGTAGCATGTCTATAACCGGGGAGCAATTCCTCCGCATGGGGTCCGCAGACAACGGCAATCCCCAGCAAAAAATGCATACAATGGAGAATGCAGGGGCGGACCCCACTCCCTGTTCATTTCCGTATTGCATTGGACTCGGATCTCCCACTGTCTATCCAGACTTATCAACCGTACCACCCCCCCATGAGGTCATCTCGGTTGACGTCGCCAGTGCTCTCCCCAGTCCCTCCCCCCTTCCTCACTCCGACTCCTCCCCGGGCGGCGACGACGGCGCTCATATAGGTCCCGCCGTATATGCCTCGTATCTCTCAATCTTTGCCAGAAGGCTCTTCCATCCCCTGATGCTTGGTGCTCTATTTGCTCCCCACTCTCTTGCAATACTAACTCTTGCCGCCATAACGCCTCTTATCCAGATCCTTTTTTTCTCTTTTTCCCTAATTGATGGGTTCTTTTTTTCTTTAACCCAGGTAAGACGCTTCTAACGTTTGTTGTTCAGGAGAGGCTTGACAAGAGGAATACGACACTTGAAGCTGATGTCCAGGATTTGTCTGTGTGTGGTGGCTCTTTATACACTAACTCCAGCCTCAGTCCACTCCTTGTGAAAGTCCCCAACACTTTTGAATGGCCTCTTCCTTACAATCCTCTCCAGGCTGTGGTCATCCCTGCTGCTTGTGCACCTTTTTCTTCCACACTTGTCTCTTGGTTTTCTGCACAACTGTCAGGTCAGCAGTCTTTCCCATGATTGTGATTCCTACTGAACCAGACAGACAATTTAAAGGCTCAGGAACCCTTTGCAGGTGTTATGGATTAATTAGCTGACTAGAGTGTGACACTTTGAGCCTAGAATATTGAACCTTTTACAATATTCTAATTTTCTGAGATTGTGAATTTGGGGTTTTCATAAACTGTAAGCCATAATCATCCAAATTATAACAAATAAAGGCTTGGAATATCTTGCTTTGCATGTAATGCGTCTATCTCATATATATATTAGTTTCACCTTTTAAGTTGCATTACTGAAATAAATGAACTTTTGCAAGATATTCTAAATGTTTGAGTTTCACCTGTATAACTGCAACACCAGAATCCTTACATTTACACCAGGTGACAGAGTTCTTGTCCTTATACCAACCATTAAAAGTAAATGTCTAGCCAAGCTGCAAGGTCCCTTTGAGGTCTTAGAAACAATAAGTGAAGTGAATAACAAAATTCATTAATCAGGGAACAGGAAGCCTGAGCAAGTGTATCATATAAATCAATCAGAGATGGTAGCCTCTATGGTGTCCTTGTTGCCAGAAGTAACAGTAGCTGACACCCTTTTATAAATGCAAAAGGCAGATGTTTATGCTAATACCATACGAAATAGTAGAGGGATTATTTCTGAAAAAGTGAGGAAACTGATGGACCTTGGAGTAATTGGAGAATTCCATGGTCAATGGTCCAGTCCAATAGTGCTAATTCCAAAGTCAGACACCAGCCTGAGGTTTTGCAATGACTTCTATAAGCTCAATTCAATTTCTAACTGTGATGCTGCTTTACCCTATGTCTAGTGTCATAAAGGAGTTCGGTAAATTGTTTAGTCACCATCTGCGTACACTAACAGACTGATGGTGTGGTAGTGAAATTTAATAAAATGTTGAAAGCCATGCTAAAAAAAAAAAAAACATTAGTGGATAAAGATAGGAAAAACTAGCTGAGGTCAGTTTCAACCAAGCTGCAGTGTGAACTGGCACATTATCATCTGCCTGCTACAGAGTGCTATTCACCCCAGGAGATGACGATCCAACTATACCCATACAGTAATTACTCTTTACCTACCTAACTGTTTTGCCAGAGTCCAGCTCCAGCAGGGGGAAAAGTAGCTAACTGGAGGGGGAGGGATGCTTTAGGTGCTGCTATTTCCTGACTGGTAGCAGCTAGAAACATGCAACTGGTCTTGTTTGAAAGCTGACATTCCAAGCTTTCAATACCAGGACAGGGGAAGATATCACTGATAGAAATCGGGATGCTGTGAATGCAGCTGAAAGTGAAAGTAACAGCAGGTTTTACACACGATTATTCCCGACTCGATTTCTAACAGTGATTTTGCCTCTGTTGCTTGGACTTTAGCTGTCATTTTTGGCTTGTATGAACGCCTGGAATGTCAGCTTTCAAACAAGACCAGCTGCTACTATTCACGAGATAGCAGCATCTAAAGAAGCCCTCCCCCCTCCAGTTAACTACTTTTCCCACTGCTGGAGCTGGACTCGGGCAAAACAGTTAGGTGGTTAAGTCAATGTTTAACCTTTTAAGGTGAGCTCACATAACATATTTGTTTCAGAATTTTATTTGAGGAATCCGGACTGACAACTGTCAACAAAATACAGTACAACATTAGGGAATGGGGTTTTACAACATTTTAATCTGTAACCATAAATGCACACAGGTCTGCATACAGTGCATTCAGAATGTCTTCAGACCCTTTCACTTTTTCTGATTTTATCATGTTGCGGTTGTGTGGTAAAAGAAAAAAATACATTTTAAAATGTCCCCAATTATTCTGCACTCTACCCCATGATGAGTAAGTGAAAATGAAATATTTGATAATTTATTGAAATGGAAAAACTCAAGTCTTGCATTGCCATAAGTATTCAGACCTTTTACTCAGGACTTAGTTAAAGCATCTTTGCCAATTTAATTAGATATCATGCCACAAGGTTTACACATCTGGATTTGGGGTTTTTCAAACATTTTTCTCTGCAGATCATCTCAAGCTCTGTCAGGCTGGATTGGGACCATTGGTTGGAAAGCCATTTTCAGGTCTCTCTAGAGATATTCAATTGGATTCAAGTCAGGACACTCAGAGTTCTCCCTAAGCCGCTCATGTGTTGTCTTGGCTGTGTGCTTAGTGTCACTGTCCTGTTGGAAGGTGAACCTGGGCCCAGTCTGAGGTCCAGAGCACTCTGAATCAGGTTATCCATTCAGCTGTCCTTCAACTCTGTCCAGTTTCCCTGCCCCAGCCCAAAACATGATACAGCCACCACGATGCTTAACTGTAGGGATGGTATTGGTACCTGGTTGCCTTCACATTATGATGGTTAGAAATAATGCCAAACAGTTCAATATTGGTTTATTGAGAGAATATTGTCTCCCACCGTCTGAGAGTCCTTTAGTTGCTTTTTTGCAAACTTGAATGTGTCTTTTACTGAGGAGAGTCTTCTTTCTGGCCACTCTGCCATAAAGCCCAGATTAGTGGAATGCTGCAATGCTGCTGACCTTATGGAAGTTTATCCAATCTGCAGGCAGAATCTTTGGAGGTTAGCCACACCGACCATTGGGTTCTTGGTCACCTATTTTACCATTGTCTGATTACTTCATGGAGCACAAGCTCTAGGAAGTCCTGGTTGTTCCAAAGCTCTTCCATTTACTAGGATATGACAAAGTCAAATAGGTAAGGGTCCCACCTCTGATAACCGCATCTATCTGCAGAACGCGCCCCCAAAAGTGAAAAAAAAAAAAGCACACCACGATTCCGTAGCATGCTCTCCATTCATTTCCACAGAAATGAATGAAGGGCAGCTCCTCATGCATGGCTGCTGTCTACTCACTTTAGCAAGCAAATAAACAAAGAACAGAGCTCATAATACCATATGTAAAAATATGATTTTTATTATAACATGATTAAAATATAATATATATATATATATAATATGCCGTTAAAAAGTGAAGGAGAGTGACAGAGAAAGTGCCATCCTGGCGCTGCACACATATCAAAAAGGGATATAATAATGAATAACAGACGTATCCAGATGTACGGTAATATAATTACCAACTATTAAAAAATAGTGCATATATAGAAAATATGGAAAGTATAAGGTGAGTCTCAATCAAAATGGCTGCACAGCTAAAGGATAAGGGATTACATGCATGTGCTATAATGTCCAAACTGGAGGCAATCCACAGTAATAACCAGGTGTCGAAAAAAACACCTATATCCAATGCCTAATAAAGCCAAGAGACAGGGACTCACCTGATAATGATAGTGTGCTGTACCAACCAGGATGGCGCTACCCCGACACACGTTTCTGCGTGCCTACGTCCCTAACCTCTGGAGTACTTTAGTAGTAGAGTTATTTCCAAAGCAATTGAAGTCTCAGAGAGGAGAGACCTAAGGCTTGGTTCATATAATGTTTTCCCCTACGTTTAGCATTTATGTCAGGAAACGTCCGGACGTACATGTTATGTTTGCAGATGGCTTTATTAGTCAGACGGAGATAAAGTATATACTTTTGACCTCCATATTGATTGTGTATGTCCGTATACTGCAACATTCAGTGTGGAATAGTGTAGTAAACTGTGCTATTCTATCCTACAGCGTACTGATCAGTTTAATGGAGGCTATAATAGCCTATGGGTGATGGATGTCCCTGTCACTAGCCTTCATTAAACTGATTCCTCAGAGAGCTACTGTGACAGTGTGACCCTTTCCACCATAAGCAGCACTGCTGAAGACTGCCTCATCCCCTGAGGCTGTGATAATTATGGTTGAAGGGGTTAAATTCTGCAAATTCATTCAGTGGGAAGGGAAAGTAGTGAATGCACTACAGTGCTATAAAGAGGGATTGTGTGGCGGAGGTATCCTACTATAGACCATCCCTAAGTTTAGTAGCTGCAGAAGGACTTAATCAGAACCTTGGTGCATGTGGTTCTGCTGAGAGACTGCAAAGTGTTTGTTAGAGAAAAAGAGGAGTGCTACAAGCACCATCATTGATGCTGTCCACATGCTGCTATTGAGAGAATAATAAAATGGGACACCCTGTGGAACTGTGCCTTGCTACTATTTGTACTACTATCCCTATCATCCACTTTGTAAAAACAGACTTTAATTACAACTAATGGTCTTGGTGTCAGGCATGCTCAACCTGTGGCCCCCAGCTGTTGCAAAACTACAACTCCCAGCATGCCTGAACAGCCTTCAGCAGGGCATGGTGGGAGTTGTAGTTTAACAACAGCTGGAGGGCCGCAGGTTGATCAGGGATGGTCTTGGTCATTGTCCTGCCTTACACCCAGCAAATCATCTAACATCACCAGCACCCCAATCAACACCAGATAGTAGTCCCAATACCAAAAAGGGGCCCAAAAGGAAGAATGAGTGTGCCCTCCAGTCACTGCATGGCCATAGGGAGCGCAAGATTTGCCTCCATGATCTGTGAGTACTACCATCACCCTTGGAGCCACAACTACCACTCCCTTTCTTCATTCACTCCACCTGAACTGCTGCGCTGACTGTCTGGCAATTTCTCTGCTATTTTTTATGCATTTACTATTTTATTACTTAATCTCTTCCCAACTGTTGCTATATATGTATGGCAGAAGTTGAGGTCTTTGAATGTGATGCCTGCTTGCAAGCGCAGTGGGCATCATAGTTGCCGGATTTATGCTGTTGAAAACAGCAGACACTGGGGGCTAATGTCTGTGATTGGCAATAATGCCAATTGCAGACATTTAACCCCTTAAATGCTCTGATTAATTGTTGCCACGGCGACTTAGGTGGAGGTCTCCAGGAGCGATGCGTTCTCGGGACTCGAACCGCTTCCCCACGCTGAGATGGCCGTTGGTTGCTGTTGGTAGCCTTAAGCCTGCACCACGGCAGTGCCCCATAAGAATATATCCCATAGGCTACATTCTTGAATAAATGCAGTTTATGTGAAAAGCAATCTATTGATCGTAGGTTAAAGTCCCCCCTAAAAAAAGCTTTTAACAAAAAAAGTAAAATCATCTTTCACCATATTAAAAATAAAATAAAAATGATAATTTGCACATCCACATCTCAAAATGCCCATACTTTTAAAATATAAATGTAAAAAAATCAAAATGGCCGAAATTAGTTTTTTTCATTGTTTCATCTCAAATTTAATAAAAAGTGATCAAAAAGTCATACGTATTCCAAAAATCGTATTTAAAAAATGTACAGATCGCCCTGTATAAATAAGCATTTACACAACTCTATAGTTATGGGAGTCAAAATATGACCCAGGTAACAATGCACCTAACAGACGGACACTTCTCACATCGCCTTAATTTTTCCTACTTCCACGTCCTACCGAGTCGCTCTCCCATAGTCTCGTGGGCTCATCGCCGTCTGCTCTCAGCTATCCAACCAATTCATCTTCTATTCTGTTGCACTGGTTCGTTCGATGGCACTCCTAGGTTTAATAATTTCCTTGCTTTACAGTTGTAGTCATGTCGCACGTGTCTGATATCAAAGACGATGTCTGTGCCGGAATCTCAAGCCTCCGAGCATGCTAGCTGCATGTCCCTGCGAAGCTGGACTGTACCTAAGTTAATTGCGGAATTAAACCATCAAGGCATTCGCCATTCAGCCTCCGCTCAGAAGGCTGAACTATATAGACTTTCGGTTACCAGCACATCAGCTCCTGCTGAGGATTAAGTGTTCATGTCCACTACCCAACTCTCCCTGCAATAGTTGCACTTATCCGTTAATAGCATCTCCAGCATGGTGTCAGATATGCAGTCTCGGCTGCTTGCTGTCGAGGCCGGAACCTCCACGGCTGGTACTCCAGTCCCACCTGTTCCAGTCCCCTCCACTTCCTGCTGCCCCTCTCCAGGTAGGGTTCCCAGTATCCCCGAGAACAGTAGGAAGAATATTTTGGCAAGGAAGGATGTCAATCTAGCCTCCATACTTATCGCTACCCACGATACCATGGAGAATAGGACAATCGCCTGTGGCGATGTGTCCATAATCCTCAAGTCCAAAGACGCCTGTCTAAATAAGAAACTGTCTATGCCAGAATTCGTTCTGGCTTTCAGTCTCTTCAGGGACATAATTTGCTCTGCCCAGCCAGAGATACGGGAGGAACTGGACATTTATCTCTACAGGGTCACCAACCTGGGGCATAAGTATGGTGGTTTTGCTTTCTATGACTACCACCGCTCCTTCTCAGCCAAAGCCGCCGCCGCCCTAGCCGCACATCACCAACTGGGCTGTATTAGATATGGAGCTTTTCTGCCGGCACTTTGCATGTCTCAAGGCTCCATCCTGCGCATCTTGCCAGTCCATTCTCCATTCGTCCGAATGGTGCCCCAATTTAGCTTCCACTTCTCAAGATAGGCACGTCCCTGGTCCATCCGGCCTCCAAAGGCAGGCTCCATCAGTGGATTAATTGGGTAGACCCAATTTTTGCTAGGCAAAATTCAAATCTGCAATAACTAACATCGCGGATTGCAATTATAACAAGTGTCGAACTCTCCATATCTGCTCAGTTTGTTTCAGGGCCCACCCCCAAACCACCTGCCGTCATAGATCTTCAAAGCACTTCTGACTAGTTGGAGTCAATGTAGAGCTGTTAGCATCCCTTCTGCTGGATCACCATGATCCCTCCTTCGTCCAGTTTTTGGTTTCCGGCTTAACAGGGGGTTTTCACACAGGGCTCGTAGCCCTGCCTCAGCCCACCTGGGAGGGAGATAATCTTCTGTCTGCAGTTAGGGATCCTCATTCTGTAAGCACCCTGCTCCAGTCTAAGCTCCAAAAGGGCTTTCTCATCGGTCCTTTTTCTACAGTTCCCTTCGACTACTGGAGGGTTAACCCTATCAGAATAGTTACAGAAAAAAAATTCTAATAAAAAACGTTTAATTTATGACCTTTCAGCTCCTCACGGTTCTTACATACCCAGTCTTAACTCTTTGATTCCATCCAAAGAGTTTTCCATGCACTATTCCTCAGTAGATGAAGCTACCCAGTTGATCCTGCTGGCAGGAAGAGGCGCATGGTTAACAAAAGTAGACATCACCGATGCCTTCAAACTGCTGCCTGTCCAGGCACAGCTTTGGAAATTTTATGGTATCAAATGGATATATAAATATTACTTCAAACAGGTTGACTTTCGGATCCAAAAGTAGTCCATGGTTGTTCGACCAATTCGCGCAAGCACTGCACTGAATTTTGGTTAACCATTTCCACTGCCCAATGGTTATTCATTATCTAGATGACTTTCTTTTAATAGAGGAACCAGGTCATGAGCCCGACAGACTAGTGTCCCTACTGCAACTTTTCTCAAAACTTAACGTTCCAGTCGCAGATTAAAAAAACAAAGGGTCCTTCCACGGCTGTCACATTCCTGGGCATCGTTCTGGATTTCGTCAAGATGGAAGCAAGTCTTCCGGAAGAAAAATTGGCAAAAATTAAAGACACCATATCCAAATCAGTTACTTCTAATACCCTCACCACGGCAGATTTATAGTCCTTATTAGGCATGTTAAACTTCGCCACGAGAGGCATACCCCAAAGCAGGGCCTTCATTTCCAGGTTGCTCCAGTTAATTCCCACAGCACCGGAACAGGACTCTCCCAATCACTTGGATTCTCAAGCCTTAGCCGACCTGGCAATGTGGGATAGATTTTTGTCCCAATGGAATGGTGTTTCCTTGTTCGTTCCGCAATGGATCCCTGGTTCCCCCACTGTTTTCTCAGATGCAGCCGTTTCCAGTGGATTTGCAGCAATCTTTGACAGACAGTGGTTCGCAGGTCCTTGGCCACCAGAAATATTATCAGACGAGGAAGCACTAAAATCTTCACCGTTGCTAGAAATTTATTCTATTGTAGCAGCAGCTACTGGGCTAATTCCCCAGTCGTTTTTATCATGGACAACCAGTCTATAGTTGAAATACTCGCCAAATCCCCCCTAATTATGTCTTTTTTTTTTACGCAAGTTGGTCTGGCTTTCAATGTGCTACAAGTTCCATTTTTTCGGCAGACATATCCAGGGCTCGAAGAACCTAGCGGCAGACGCCCTTTCACGATTTAACTATCCTGCTTTTTTTCAGGTAATGCCAAAAGTGGACCGAACAGGACTAACCTCTTCCATACCCTGACAATGGACTAAATTCTCACATTGCCCCCGCAAAAGCTCTCATCCATAGGTCACTGTCAGCCAATACCGCCAGAAACTACAGAACTGCATGGAAAATATTTAACAAATTTTTGCGTTCATATCCCGGGGCCTACATATATTTTGGTGTTTCTGGCTTGTTGTCACACGGAGCTCAAGCTCTCCTACAATACTATCAGATTGTATTTGGCTGGAGTCCAGCTTTATTTCATGCTCGAGCATCCGGATAGTGCTTCAGTTTTTTCTTCTTGGCAACCCTCAGGGGTATTCAGAAAAGTTGTAAGGGTTCCACCTCCGTTAAACAGCCAGTATCAAGTGACCTGTTCAGGAAGCTATCTAACTCACTAGACAGGGATCCTTTTGGGCCATATCCTAGCACCATCATTAAGGCTCCCATGTATTTAAGTTTTTATGGTTTCTTAAGACCCAGAGAATTTACCAGCACCTCACTCAGAAATAGAGGATTGACAAAGGACCAATTAGAATGGCAGTCTGATCACTTTGTTCTCTATCTCGTATCTTCCAAAACTTCCCAAACCGCCCCCCCCCAGTGGCGATTTAATATTTTCAGACCTTCAATGCATGGTGCCCCGTTCGAGTGCTCAAAAAACTTCTAACCGTGTTAGGAGACACTCCGCCTGATAGTCCTTTACTTCCATTCAAAAATGGCTCACTTACATCGTCCCTGTTCATCTCGCATATCCGATCCTTAGCTTCCGGCTTAGGTTTTGATCCAAATGTCATATCCGGGCATTCCTTCCGAATCGGAGCGGCTTCCGCAGCCTCCTGGCATGGGGTGCCCGGGCATGTCATCCGAAAAATGGGTCGCTGGAAATCCTCATGTTTTGTCCGATATATCCCTAACCCACATGCAGAAATATCTAAAGCCTTCTGTCATTTGGCTCTTTGACCATGCATGTATAAATAAATAAATAAATTTATATATATATATATAATATCTCTCCTACGTTTGCTTTTTTTGCCCCCTTATAGGCCTACCCACACACTTGGCTAAGGGCACACCACCAGCCATTTAGTTAGTTTACCATTGGCTACTCAGCTGATCCTTCCGCAGAGGTGTCTCATCTTCTACAGCTACAACCACAAAATAGAGGGCTGAGTTATTCTCAGCCTGCATTTGTAGGAGGGGCGTAGGTCTATATATACCCCCAGGGGGTGCAGGCGGCTTGTTCGTGCTCTTCCGGTGCCCCACCCTCCCTCCCTCCCATCTTCTTTTCACACTCACCCAGGGTATGCGCTCTTATAGGCCTACCCACACACTTGGCTAAGGGCACACCACCATCCATTTAGTTAGCTTACCATTGGCTACTCAGTCGATCCTTCCGCCGAGGTGATCTCATCTTCCGCAGCTATGACCACAAATATATATAAGGTAAAAAAATGAAGTCCGGTAATTGTGGGCAAATAATGATAGGTTAGAAAAACTATAAACTAGTTCCGAATATGCAGGTGTAATTACAGTGAAAGTCGCAGCAATGATAATAGTGATGCTAGATTATGCCCAAAGGTTTCCTTTACATTTAAAATATTTTGTATCATAAATAGAAGCTAAAGCGATACTTATGTTAGTTACAATGTAGCAGATTTACCGTACTGCCGACTTTGGTATAGGTTTCCTCCCGGCTGTGTCCATGCAGCGGCAAGTAAGTGTCTGTTTCCTGGAGTTGGCGTCCCACGTGTTGGAGCACTCTTTGTTCCTGGATTACAGGCTGCGGGGATTGCCGGGTAGTTTGAATCGGGGGTTGTAGGAATCTCACCCCAATTGATTACCAGCCAGGCTGTATTTCACAGTCGGAGGTATTACTTTTCAATAGATGATTTTGGCCTCTTGTGTTCAGGCTGTATGGTGTATAAGAAGCTTCTTAACCTTCTCGACTTCCGGGTCCGGCGCGCGCATGGCCAGCCCCTAGTGAGAAGCGCTCCGCTCGGTCAGCCCGAAATCAGTGAAACCGCCGCTTATCGGGGCAGAGACTAGCCCCCAAAACCCCCGGGAACAACGAGGGGCCACCCATGAAAAAATTTGTGGTCAGAGGCGGTTCGCAGAAGGAGGTTCAACCAGTACTCCCGACGGGTGACGACCAGAAAGCCAGGGGCAAGATGGCGCCGGTGTCCGAGAAACGCCACAGGCT
Source organism: Bufo gargarizans (assembly GCF_014858855.1). Lineage (NCBI taxonomy): Eukaryota > Metazoa > Chordata > Amphibia > Anura > Bufonidae > Bufo > Bufo gargarizans. The sequence goes on along the minus strand of NC_058082.1, from coordinate 76,876,791 downwards.
CACCCGCTCGACTTCTCAGTCGACTCAGAGAAGCACTGAGGCGTCCGGTTCGGAGGATGAAGAAGGGGATTGTAGCCTCCTATGGAAAGGGGATCTAACCTCCTCGTGCAAGTCCATGGCTATAGAAGTAGCCAAGCTCCTGGCGCCTGATATAAAAGCCTCTCTGGAGGCCACGGTTGCGATGGCTTTGCAGCAGCTGCAATCTGAGGTGGTGCAGCATACCTCCCAGATCACCGAGGTACAGCAAAGAGTGGTACTGGTCGAAGAAGAGCTGGAGAAAGCTCAAGGTAGCATCACTGACCTCCTGCGTAGTAACCAGTTCCTGAAGGAGAAGATTGACGACCTGGAGAACCGCTCCAGGAGGAGCAATTTGCGGATTATTGGGTTGCCAGAGTCTATCCCTCCGAATCATTTGGCGGACATCTGTGAAGCGGAGATACCGCAAGCTTTGGGACTGAGGGGTACGTGCATAGTTGAGAGAGCACATAGTCTAGGACCGCCACTATCGGCGGGGACATGTTCTAACAATTCTAGACCAAGAGCGACGATTGTGAAATATTTGAATTATGCGGCCAAAGAGGCCATATTGGCGAAGTTCAGACGCAAAGAACAACCCCTAATAATCAGGGGTAGCAAGATCCTCCTTTTCAGTGACTACTCCGCGGAGGTGGCGAAGCGAAGGAAGGAATTCACTCCAGTCTGCTCCGTGCTGGCAAAGAGCAAGATTAAGTTCGCCCTACTATACCCTGCCACCTTGAGGATTTTCCGCCAGGATGGGTCGATTGATACTTACCACTCACCAGGAGAGGCAAGGGAAGCGTTGGAGTTGGATCCTTTATACTCGGATATGGCCGTGTCTCTATCCCAAAGATCCACGACTTCAACCAGGGGAAGAGGAGCGAGACAGAGTCCGGGCAGTTTTATGTCACGAGCCATGGGAGCTGATCGGCGGGAGACCGAAACTGAATGACTGTGTGCACCCCTGAGCATGGACTTCACCTGATGAAGAATCCCTGAAGGGACACGTGAGAGATCAATGGACTTATTGTTCATTTGTATTTTAGTTCCGTTTATAGATATATGTTTTACTCAAGACATAGGGCTGGAGAGTGGGGCATGATGGGAGAATGTCTAGGAATCAGTTGGATTTTGGTAGCGACAACAGCTACGCTGTAGGATGCGCGAAAAAAGTGAAGTCTAGAAAATGTATGTTTCTGTTGTGGGGTTGGTTAGGGGGGAGGGGGAGGGGAAGGGACTATTACTGATTTGGGTCAAAATGTAGTGCTGATGCCGGTACCTATCGTATACAATACAGGGCCGTTTGTTCCATGGGGGTCCTCCTGCAGTGCTCTTCATTTTGAGATACCGATATGAAAGTGGCCACATGGAATGTTAAAGGCCTTCGCTCCCCCACTAAACGTATGGCAGTGCTCCGCCACCTTAGAAAACTGAGAGTTGACATTGCGTTTCTGCAGGAGACCCACTTGGAGGAAGCGGATTTTGATAGGATGCGTAAATTATGGGTGGGTCGGGTAGCGGGATCGCCTTCAACAGGCAAGAAGGTGGGAACTATTGTTCTTTTCCATGACTGTCTATGACAGCAGACACACTGGAGAGATGGATGCGTTTGAAGATAAATTCACCAGTAGGTCAGTTGGTGGTCCACAATGTTTACGCCCCTAATGTTTCCCAGGCAGCCTTTTACGAGGCCCTAGAGAGGGATATTCTCTTAGAAAACTCGCAGCTATTGTTGGTGGCGGGTGACTTCAATAGGGTACATAGTGAACAGGAAGACAGAAAAAGGGGGGTACTTACGAACGCTAATAAACGACAGAGAAACCAGACGCTGCTCCCGTTAATGCAGAATACGGGACTGCACGATGCATGGTGGTACTACCACCCGGAGGACCGCGAATATACCCATTTCTCTCATGCCCAGGGGTCATGGTCCAGGATTGACTATCTTTTAACATCACCGAACTTGCTATCTAGAGTGAAAGCGGTAGAAATTACCGATCTGTTAATCTCGGACCATGCCCCAGTGGTTATGGAGCTCATGGACACGGTCCCTAGGGGACAGGACTTTACCTGGAGGATGCCACAGCATCTGTCAAAAGACAAGGAGTTCACAGACAAACTAAAAGGATGGTGGTGGGAGTATGCGCAGGATAATGCAGAACATGCAGCAAATCAGGGCTTATTCTGGGACGCGGCTAAGGCGGTACTGAGAGGCCGGATAATGTCACATACGATAGGGAAGAAACGCGAGGCGAGAGAAAAATATGACCAGGCCACGATGGAGGTGCGGGAAGCCTATACCAGATTTTTGCAAAATCCCACAGACCCCAATAAATTGACCTGGGTGACGGCTAAACATAATTTCGATTATTGCCAAGAAACACGGGAAAAATGGTTTGGGGATTATCAAAGGGCGAAATTTTTCCGCTTCGGTAATAAGGCGGGTCGTCTACTAGCTAACTTAACATGCCCCTTCGCCACGCAATCTATGCTGCATCCCCTGAAAGATAGAGCAGGAAAGTTATGCACCCAGCCGAAAGAGATGGTGGATATCCTGGGAGAATTTTATCAGGCCCTATATTCTAGTGATCCATTTGATCCTGCGGAAGCAAGGAATATTCTAGATAAAATAGACCTACCACGATTGCCAGAGGAACGGTTAGAGGCCTTAAATGGGGAAATAAGGGAAGAAGAGGTCGGGGCGACCATAAAATCCCTCTCAAACTGTAAAGCACCGGGTCCAGATGGGTTTCCCGCAGAATTTTATAAATCAATGAGCCAAGAATTGGTCCCGACTCTGACCAAATTGTTTAATAGTGTTATGCTGGGGGGGAGCCTGCCTGAAACGGGAAAGATGGCCTATATTAAGGTCCTCCCGAAACCAGGGAGGGACCTGACCCAGCCGAGTGCGTATAGGCCTATCTCTTTAATTATTTAGGATGTCGAGATCCTGTCCAAACTTTTAGCCAATAGGTTGGCAAATTGCGTACCTGAACTGATTGGCCCTCATCAAGTGGGGTTTATGAAGGGCAGGTCAGCGGTTACAAATATCTGCAAAGTCCTAGCCAGTCTACACACGCATAGGGAGGTGAAAACTGAGCCGTGTCCAGCGTTGCTTGCAATTGACGCCGAAAAGGCTTTTGATAATGTCAACTGGCAATGGCTGGACATGGTGCTTGACAGGTTCAATGTTACGGGTCATTTTAGAAATTACCTGGGGGCGCTGTATGAGGATCCCCAGGCTTCCTATTCAAGTCTATTGTACTGGGCAAGGGAACACGTCAAGGTTGCCCCTTGTCCCCGTTACTCTTTAACTTGGCGATGGAACCCTTGGCAAGGTGGCTGATTCACTCTGATGTATTTGAGGGAATTAAAATAGGGGGCAAGGAGCTAAAGATTAGTTGTTTTGCGGATGACATCCTGCTGTATCTGGGGGCTCCAGAGACCCAATTGGGTAAGGTGTTGGAGGCACTAAGCGCTTATAGGAAGGTATGGAAAATTTCAGCCCGCACAACCCCTAGCAGGTGCAGATTGCTATGGCGAAATAGAGATATAAATGTAAAAACACAAAATGCAATCGCACACTGCAACCAGCACTCTGCCCTGCCTTTATGCTGGATGTTGAATAAGGCATTGGTGTACAATTTGGCCAAAGCGTAATAAGCCACTCACCGCGTCAAGGTTGCCTTCATGAGTGGTCCCTAACACTAGTTCCTACCTTTTATGGGCCATGACAGCCACATAAAGTCCAGGGAGCGCAGGTACAGCATGCATGCCAAGCACACTCTGCTTTTAACCCCGTCCGGTGCCATTACAGCTTTCATCGGATCCAGGGATGCAAGTACTCACATGCATGCTGAGCCCGCTTTATACTTCTCCTGGAGCCTAATGGCTACTGGTAGGTGCTGTATAAGCAGACTCAGTTTTATACTGACTTTAAAACCAGCCTCCAGGGGGCAGATTAACTGGACAGGTGTGCTTGACTGCTTGGAGATCGCCACGCCTCCAATACGTACTGCGCTCCCTGGACTTTATGTGGCTGTCATGGCCCATAAAAGGTAGGAACTAGTGTTAGGGACCACTCATGAAGGCAACCTTGACGCGGTGAGTGGCTTATTACGCTTTGGCCAAATTGTACACCAATGCCTTATTCAACATCCAGCTTATAGGAAGGTGACGGGTTATAGGGTCAATGTAGACAAAAGTCAACTACTGTCTTTAGGGCAAAGACCGCAGTCGGGGACTCGTACGATGAATGGGGTTGAGGTTCGGAAAGATTATATAACTTACCTAGGCATTAAGATTGGTCGCACCCCGAGCTCGCTGTACACACTAAATTATCCCCCTCTTTTCTTGAAGATAGAGAGTGAGTTGGAAAAATGGCGTGATCTGCCCTTGTCCCTGTGTGGTAGAGCCCACTTAATCAAAATGATGAGCTTTCCGAAACTACTTTACCCACTTTAAATGATACCTCTGTTGCTGAAACATGCGGATGTGGTGAGGATGCAGCGAGCGTTTAATCGCTTCCTGTGGAAAACTAAACGACCGCGTATTGCCTATGCCAAATTGACAATGTTAAAAGACGAAGGGGGGTTACAACTTCCCAATATCCGCCACTATAATCTGGCGGCGCTATTTAGGCACATACGAGATTGGGTATGGGATACTGGATTCTACTCGGCGACTTTGCTCGAGAAAGAACTAGCTGGGAGGGAGAACTTAGAGGCCTTACTACATTCCAGGCTAAGGGACATCCCAGCGCAAATTAGGCAAGCCGGCTTATTAAGGGACACCATAGTGGCATGGAAGGCTATTCGAAAGATTTACGGGCTCCCTTATTACATTTCTCCTAGAATGCCGCTGTGGTTACTCCCGGCTTTTCCCCAGGGCAGGGAGAATATTCTGTTCCAGGCATGGAGGGACAAAAACATCACCAGACTTAGTGATCTATTGCTAGATAACACTGTCCAATGGCCATCATGGGAACAGTTTAAAAGAAAATACGATATGCCAGACGCATAGTATCTTCCCTATCAGCAGATCAAAAGTTATTGTAAAGCTCAGGCGAGTTCTTTGGGAGACTTGGAGAATCTGGCCTGGTTTGCAGCTTTGTTGGGCAGAGGTGGTTCCCACATGTCTTTGTCAGAACTACACAGTAGGCTTCACAACATCCAAACGATAGGTTTGGTGAAAGGGGCATATAAGCCCTGGGAAAGGGAGCTGCAGGACCAGAACATTGCTAAAAAAAATGAGAGTGGGTCTTGACTTGGTAAGGCGGGCCACATATAATGAACAGTGGAGAGAATCGCAACTAAGACTTATGCATAGGGCGACGTATGCCTTTAATTTGTCATATTGCGATGCCCCTGCCCATAATCTGCGGAAATGCCCCAAGTGCAATCTCCCAAGAGCTGGGCTGTTACATGCTATGTGGGAATGCCCGAAAGTGAGACCCTTGTGGCAGAAATCATTAGACACAATAAAGGAGTTCTGGGGGGAAACGGAGGGGATTATCACCCCAACAGTGCATTTTTCACTATATACCCAGGAACCAAGATGAGGAAATGGGTACAGTAGTCACCAAAGGAGGGGTACATCTTATGTTGATGTCTGTAAAGAAAGCCCTTTTAAGGCATTGGTTGGAAGGGGAAGTGCCGTCTTGGGAGGAGGTGATGGGCATGATGAAGGCTGTCCTTTATTTGGAGAGACTCGAGGTAGAGCAGGACAAGGAACGATTGGTCGAGAAGTTCATCAAAAAATGGAGGTGCTTCATCGAGAAGCTGTTGTCACGTAGAGAGATTAAGGAGCTTATGGACCCGTTCAAGTTGACTAAATGGTACCTGGAAGCGCGACTAGCTAATAGGCTAGGGAAACTAGAAGCATAATCCGGAGGGAGTGAGATAGGATAGGCATCCTCATGTCAGTCAAACAAATCAGTTTTTGGGTTGGGGGGTTGTGGGAGGGTTCTGGGGAGGTGGGAGGGGAGCAAAGTTAAAAATTATGTGGAATTATGATTTTGAGAGATGATCAAAGATATTTGCTTGTGCAATGTTACCTACCAAGAATGTCATCAATGAGGGAAGAGGGAAGAGGGAAGAGGGAAGAGGGAAGAGGGAAGAGGGAAGAGGGAAGAGGGAAGAGGGAAGAGGGAAGAGGGAAGAGGGAAGAGGGAAGAGGGAAGAGGGAAGAGGGAGAGGGAAGAGGGAAGAGGAAGAGGGAAGAGGGACGAGGAAGAGGGAAAGAGGGAAGAGGGGAAGAGGGAAGAGGGAAGAGGGAAGAGGGGAAGAGGGAATAGAGGGAAGAGCAGAGGGAAAGAGGGAAGAGGGAGAGGGAAGAGGGAAGAGGAAGAGGGAAGAGGGAAGAGGGAAGAGGGAAGAGGGACAGAGGGAAGAGGGAAGAGGGAAGAGGGAAGAGGGAAGAGGGGAAGAGGAAGAGGGAAGAGGGAAGAGGGAAGAGGGAAGAGGGAAGAGGGAAGAGGGAAGAGGGAAGAGGGAAGAGGGGAAGAGGGAAGAGGGAAGAGGGAAGAGGGAAGAGGAAGAGGGAAGAGGGAAGAGGGAAGAGGGAAGAGGGAAGAGGGAAGAGGGGAAGAGGGGAAGAGGAAGAGTGGAAGAGGGAAGAGGGAAGAGGGAAGATGGACAGAGGGAAGAGGGAGAGTTAAGAGGGAAGAGGGAAGAGGGAAGAGGGAAGAGGGAAGAGGAAGAAGGGAAGAGGGAAGAGGGAAGAGGGAAGAGGGAAGAGGGAAGAGGGAAGAGGGAAGAGGGAAGAGGGAAGAGGAAGAGGGAAGAGGGAAGAGGGAAGAGGGAAGAGGAAGAGGAAGAGGAAGAGGGAAGAGGGAAGAGGGAAGAGGAAGAGGGAAGAGGGAAGAGGGAAGAGGGAAGAGGAAGAGGGAAGAGGGAAGAGGGAAAGGAAGAGGGAAGAGGGAAGAGGGAAGAGGAAGAGGGAAGAGGGAAGAGGGAAGAGGGAGAGGAAGAGGGAAGAGGAAGAGGGAAGAGGGAAGATGGGAGGAAAGAGGGGAAGAGGAGAGGGAAGAGGGGAAGAGGGAAGAGGGAAGAGGGAAGAGGGAAGAGGGAAGAGGGAAGAGGGAAGAGGGAAGAGGGAAGAGGGAAGAGGGAAGAGGGAAGAGGGAAGAGGGAAGAGGGAAGAGGAAGAGGAAGAGGGAAGAGGGAAGAGGGAAGAGGGAAGAGGGAAGAGGGAAGAGGGAAGAGGGCAAGAGGGAAGAGGGAAGAGGGAAGAGGGAAGAGGGAAGAGGGAAGAGGGAAGAGGGAAGAGGGAAGAGGGAAGAGGAAGAAGCTTCTTATCAGATTGCATTCATATTTTATCCAGACGCTTTTCGGGACCTCCACGTCCCTTCCTCAGTGGCCAAAATCATCTATTGAAAAGTAATACCGGTGACTATGAAATACTGCCTGGCTGGTAATCGATCGTTGTGAGATTCCTACAACCCCATTTTCAAACTACCTTTTTTTTCTTTTTTTTTTACTTTATTTTTATATTTTTCACCAATCTTCTCCTTTTTCCCATTTTTTTTCCTATTTGGATCAATGCAGTTTGGGATATATCTATTTCCTATATGGACACAATTAACTAAATCAAAACTACAATAGGACTATCCATTGATTAATTCACAGTATTTTGTATATACCTTTTATATAAATCCTACAATTTTTAATTGAAATGATATACGGTATATATTTACACACTATTTGAGATAATCAATAAGTGATTGTAACACAATCAATTGGTTACAGTGATACACATTTTTTTTTATTATATCTTGCCTATTATGTCTCATATCGGTGCAGTTCTGGATGGTTGAGTTGCCTGTTATACAATACCATTTATATTTTATAATGTGAATCACAAATTTCATGTCTTGCAGGCATGTGAAAATATTCGGCATTTCATATGCAAAGGAAAAGCTGCACTAACAATTGTTTATCTGCAGAGAAATAACCAAAGAATTCAAGGTGTAATGACAATGTATAGATTATCCCTGACACCTACCTTTCCATATCTGAAATCTTGCACTTTAGCTTTCACAATAAAACTATTCAATCAGAAAACTAGAATTTCTTACGTGTTTTTTATTGGTATCTATCTTGTAAATCACTTAAAGGGGTATTCCCATCTTAGACAATGGGGGCATATCGCTAGGATATGCCCCCATTGTCTGATAGGTGCGGGTCCCACCGCTGGAACCCGCACCTATATCGAGAACGTAGGGGTGAGCACTGTGGCTGGAGGACCCCAGATTTCCCGGGATCTGTCCACCACCAAGCGCTAATCCCCACCTCTCCCATAGAAGTGAATTGGAGCATTTTGCGCTTGCGTGGCCCATTCTCCCATTCATTTCTATGGGGCAGACGGCAATAGCCAAGCCAGTGCTCGGCTATTTTCGGCGGCTCCGTAGAAATGAATGGAGGGCGGCTGCGCATGCGCAGTGCGCTCTCCTTCACTTTCGGGCTCCGTTCTCAATATAGGTGCGGATCCCAGCGGTGGGACCCACACCTATAAGACAATGGGGGCATATCCTAGCGCTATGCCCCTATTGTCTGAGATGAGAAAACCCCTTTAAATCCCTCTGACCTCTCATCAGCTGACTTGTTTGTTTCCTTTTTTTGTCAGTAAAGATGTGTGTACTCATCACCAGCTTTGTCCTGTACTATTTATGTGAATTTTTCTTTTGTCTGATATACTGCTTCTTTATATGATATCTGAATGCATATGGTATAATGCACTGTACTGCATCAGCCAAAACCCAGTCACTACATACAGTACAGACCAAAAGTTTGGACACACCTTCTCATTTAAAGAGTTTTCTTTATTTTCATGACTATGAAAATTGTAGATTCACACTGAAGGCATCAAAACTATGAACACATGTGGAATTATATACATAACAAAAAAGTGTGAAACAACTGAAAATATGTCATATTCTAGGTTCTTTAAAGTAGCCACCTTTTGCTTTGATTACTGCTTTGCACACTCTTGGCATTCTCTTGATGAGCTTCAAGAGGTAGTCACCTGAAATGGTTTTCACTTCACAGGTGTGCCCTGTCAGGTTTAATAAGTGGGATTTCATGCCTTATAAATGGGTTTGGGACCATCAGTTGCGTTGTGGAGAAGTCAGGTGGATACACAGCTGATAGTACCTACTGAATAGACTGTTAGAATTTGTATTATGGCAAGAAAAAAGCAGCCAAGTAAAGAAAAACGAGTGGCCATCATTACTTTAAGAAATGAAGGTCAGTCAGTCCAAAAAATTGGGAAAACTTTGAAAGTGTCCCCAAGTGCAGTCACAAAAACCATCAAGCGCTACAAAGAAACTGGCTCAGATGCGGACCGCCCCAGGAAAGGGAGACCAAGAGTCACCTCTGCTGCGGAGGATAAGTTCATCCGAGTCACCAGCCTCAGAAATCGCAGGTTAACAGCAGCTCAGATTAGAGACCAGGTCAATGCCACACAGAGTTCTAGCAGCAGACCTTAACAACTGTTAAGAAGAGACTGTGTGAATCAGGCCTTCATGGTAGAATATCTGTTAGGAAACCACTGCTAAGGACAGGCAACAAGCAGAAGAGACTTGTTTGGGCTAAAGAACACAAGGAATGGACATTAGACCAGTGGAAATCTGTGCTTTGGTCTGATGAGTCAATATTTGAGATCTTTGGTTCCAACCACCGTGTCTTTGTGCGACGCAGAAAAGGAGAATGAATGGACTCTACATGCCAGGTTCCCACCGTGAAGCATGGAGGAGGAGGTGTGATGGTGTGGGGGGGCTTTTCTGGTGACACTGTTGGGGATTTATTCAAAATTGAAGGCATACTGAACCAGCATGGCTACCATAGCATCTTGCAGCGGCATGCTATTCCATCCGGTTTGCATTTAGTTGGACCATCATTTATTTTTCAACAGGACAATGACCCCAAATACACCTCCAGGCTGTGTAAGGGCTATTTGACCATGAAGGAGAGTGATGGGGTGCTGCGCCAGATGACCTGGCCTCCACAGCCACCGGACCTGAACCCAATCGAGATGGGGTGAGCTGGACCGCAGAGTGAAGGCAATAGGGCCAACAAGTGCTAAGCATCTCTGGGAACTCCTTCAAGACTGTTGGAAGACCATTTCAGGTGACTACCTCTTGAAGCTCATCAAGAGAATGCCAAGAGTGTGCAAAGCAGTAATCAAAGCAAAAGGTGGCTACTTTAAAGAACCTAGAACATGACATATTTTCAGTTTCACACTTTTTTGTTATGTATATAATTCCACGTGTTAATTCATAGTTTCGATGCCTTTAGTGTGAATCTACAATTTTCATAGTCATGAAAATAAAGAAAACTCTTTGAATAAGAAGGTGTGTCCAAACTCTGTACTGTATGAGAGTATATATAATTTTTATTTATTTATTTTATCCATGAACGACCAAGTTACAGCAGACGATATAGCTTCATTATTAGTTTGTAGTAAAAATGTGGAGCCTTATTATTTAGGCTACTTTCACACTAGCGTTCGGCTGTCCGCTCCGTTTGAAGGGGCTCACGAGCGGACCCGAACGCTTCCGTCCAGCCCTGATGCAGTCTGAATGGATGCGGATCCGCTCAGACTGCATCAGTCTGGCGGCGTTCAGCCTCCGCTCGCCTCCGCACGGACAGGCGGACAGCTGAACGCTGCTTGCAGCGTTTGGGTGTCCGCCTGGCCGTGCGGATCCGTCCAGACTTACAATGTAAGTCAATGGGGACGGATCCGTTTGAAGATGCCACAATATGGCTCAATCTTCAAGCGGATCCGTCCCCCATTGACTTTACATTGAAAGTCTGGACGGATCCGTCCGAGGCTATTTTCACACTTAGCTTTTATATGCCAATATAATGCAGACGGATCCGTTCTGAACGGAGCCTCCGTCTGCATTATTATGATCGGATCCGTTCAGAACGGATCCGATCGAACGCTAGTGTGAAAGTAGCCTTATACTGATTGTATGGTTGGATCCTTTTAAACATTGTATTCAATATGAGAGAGAATCTAAATCGCACATCCTCATTACTATGCTTTTGATATGACAAACTTATTAAATATCAGCATGATAAAACATGGCTATACAGCACTATTATCAATCTATTGCTGTGCACTATTAGGAGGCATTAATATACAGTTTGATCAAAGAGCACAGGCCCACTTACCACGACAAGGTTGCCTCTTCAAGTGGGGACCTACTCTAACTTTGGCGCAGCACTGTGCGGCGACCATCGTGCCCCCACACCGCTCCAGCAGGCAACGGGACCCAGCAGCCACACAGCACCCTCACTGTACAGCAAAGCCACCTAGACCCTGGGCCCCATCACTCCACCAGCACAGCACAAAAGCAGCGACAGCCACCGTCCAGCACCGCATAATGTGAACAGGTGCAAAGAGCTCACCTGTTCACAGCCTCTCAGGAACACCAACTGAGAGGTGGTAGGAATTTATTAACCCTTTGCAGACTTCTGCTAATTAAAAGCACCTGTGCTGAATGGGGAGGAGTGCTGATCCAGAGGGGGGGGGGGGGGGGGAGAGAAAAGTCTATAAAATATATTCAATATGAGAGAGAATCTAAATCACACATCCTCATTACTATGCTTTTGATATAACAAACTTAATAAATATCAGCATGATAAGACATGGCTATACAGCACTATTATCAATCTATTGCTGGGCACCATTCGGCTCAGGTGCTTTTAATTAGTAGAAGTCTGCAAAGGGTTAATAAATTCCTACCACCTCTCAGTTGGAGTTCCTGAGAGGCTGTGAACAGGTGAGTGCTTAGCACCTGTTCACATTATGCGGTGCTGGACGGTGGCCGTCGCTGCTTTTATGCTGTGCTGGTGGAGTAATGGGGCCCAGGGCCTAGGTGGCTTTGCTGTACAGTGAGGGCGCTGTGTGGCTGCTGGGTCCCATTGCCTGCTGGAGCGGTGTGGGGGCACGATGGTCGCCGCACAGTGCCACGCCAAAGTTAGAGTAGGTCCCCACTTGAAGAGGCAACCTTGTCGTGGTAAGTGGGCCTGTGCTCTTTGATCAAATTGTATACTAATGCCTCCTAATAGTGCACAGCAATAGATTGATAATAGTGCTGTAGAGCCATGTCTTATCATGCTGATCTAAAAGCATAGTAATGAGCATGTGCGATTTAGGCCTCTTTCACACTACAGTATTTTGCGTTCCGTATACGGTCCGTTTTTTGCGTTCCGTATACGGTCCGTATACGGAACCATTCATTTCAATGGTTCCGCAAAAAAACTGAATGTGTTCCGTATGCATTCCGTTTCCGTATTTCCGTTTTTCCGTTCCGTTGAAAAGATAGAACATGTCCTATATTTGGCCGAGAATCACAGTCCGTGGCTCCATTCAAGTCAATGGGGCCGCAAAAAAAACGGAACACATACGGAAATGCATCCGTATGTCTTCCGTATCCGTTCCGTTTTTTGCGGAACCATCAATTGAAAATGTTATGCCCAGCCCAATTTTTAATATGAAATTACTGTATACTGTATTTGCCATACGGAAAAACGGAACGGAACAACGGAACGGAAACGGAACCACAACGGAAGCAAAAAACGGAACAACGGATCCGTGAAAAACGGAACGCAAAACACTGAATGCAACATACTGTAGTGTGAAAGAGGCCTTAGACTGTATATATTTTGCGGTCCGCAAAATACGGATTAGCAAAAACATATGTATGACATCCGTGTGCATTCAGTGCTTTGCCGAACGGAACAGCTGGCCCCTAATAGAACAGTCCTATCCTTGTCCGTACTGTGAAAATAATAGGACATGTTTTTTTTTTTTGCGAAACAGAAATACGGACTCATGGAAATGGAATGCACACGGAATAACTTCTTTTTTTTTTTGCGGACCTATTGAAATGAATGGTTCTGAATATGGTCTGAAAAAAAAAAACCTGAACAGACACGGAAAGAAAATACATTAGTGTGCATAAATCCTTAGCAAAGTGAGTAGGACCTCACAGCACATATAAACGTTTTACTTTTTAAGTAACTGATACACGTGGTTCTTGTGACCTAATTACGTCTTATTTATGTGCTGTATATTTATTTAAAACTTAACTTTTATTTATTTTGTTTAGAACACCCATTTAAACATTATAGACTCTTTAAAAATTCTCTGTGGTATGCTGGCAGGTTACTTATTTACTAATACAATCGTGCACGCAGCCAAAGGCACCTAACACATTAAGGCCTCATGCACATGACCGTTTTTTTTTAGGGTCCGTGGGTCCGTGATCCGTGACCGTTTTTTCGTCCGTGGGTCTTCCTTGATTTTTGGAGGATCCACGGACATGAAAAATGAAAAGTTTGCCATTGAAATGATAGGAAAAAACGGACACGGATCACGGACGTGGATGACAATGTTGTGTGCATCCGTGATTTTTCACGGACCCATTGACTTGAATGGGTCCGTGAACCGTTGGCCGTGAAAAAAATAGGACAGGTCCTATTTTTTTCACGGCCAGGAAACACGGATCACGGATGCGGCTGCCAAACGGTGCATTTTCCGACTTTTCCACGGACCCATTGAAAGTCAATGGGTCCGCGAAAAAAAACTGAAAACGGCACAACAGCCACGGATGCACACAACGGTCGTGTGCATGAGGCCTAACTCTCAGTACACTGCTGGAAAGAAATACAGATAGTAAATGGTGTATGAGTAAATAAGTAACCAGCCAGCATACCACTGAGAATTTTTAAAGAGTCTATAATGTTTAAATGGGTGTTTTTAAACAAAATAATTAAAAGTTAAGTTTTAAATAAATATACAGCACATAAATAAGACGTAATTAGGCCACAAGGACCACGTATATCAGTTACATAAAGCCTTACAGCTAGAGTTGAGCGAACACCTGGATGTTCGGGTTCGAGAAGTTCGGCCGAACATCCCGGAAATGTTCGGGTTCGGGATCCGAACCCGATCCGAACTTCGTCCCGAACCCGAACCCCATTGAAGTCAATGGGGACCCGAACTTTTCGGCACTAAAAAGGCTGTAAAACAGCCCAGGAAAGAGCTAGAGGGCTGCAAAAGGCAGCAACATGTAGGTAAATCCCCTGCAAACAAATGTGGATAGGGAAATGAATTAAAATAAATATTAAATAAATAAAAATTAACCAAAATCAATTGGAGAGAGGTTCCATAGCAGAGAATCTGGCTTCCCGTCACCCACCACTGGAACAGTCCATTCTCAGATATTTAGGCCCCGGCACCCAGGCAGAGGAGAGAGGTCCCGTAACAGAGAATCTGTCTTCATGTCAGCAGAGAATTAGTCTGCATGTCATAGCAGAGAATGAGGCTTCACGTCAGCCACCACTGCAACAGTCCATTGGCATATATTTAGGCCTAGCACACAGGCAGAGCAGAGAGGTCCCGTAACAGAGAATCTGGCTTCATGTCAGCAGAGAATCAGTCTGCATGTCATAGCAGAGAATGAGGCTTCACGTCAGCCACCACTGCAACAGTCCATTGGCATATATTTAGGCCCAGCACCCAGGCAGAGGAGGGAGGTCCCGTAACAGAGAATCTGTCTTCATGTCAGCAGAGAATCAGTCTGCATGTCATAGCAGAGAATGAGGCTTCACGTCACCCACCACTGCAACAGTCCATTGGCATATATTTAGGCCTAGCACACAGGCAGAGCAGAGAGGTCCCGTAACAGACAATCTGGCTTCATGTCAGCAGAGAATCAGTCTGCATGTCATAGCAGAGAATCAGGCTTCATGTCAGCCACCACTGCAACAGTCCATTGTCATAAATTTAGGCCCAGCACCCAGGCAGAGGAGAGAGGTCCCGTAACAGACAATCTGTCTTCATGTCAGCAGAGAATCAGTCTGCATGTCATAGCAGAGAATGAGGCTTCACGTCAGCCACCACTGCAACAGTCCATTGGCATATATTTAGGCCTAGCACACAGGCAGAGCAGAGAGGTCCCGTAACAGACAATCTGGCTTCATGTCAGCAGAGAATCAGTCTGCATGTCATAGCAGAGAATCAGGCTTCATGTCAGCCACCACTGCAACAGTCCATTGTCATAAATTTAGGCCCAGCACCCAGGCAGAGGAGAGAGGTCCCGTAACAGACAATCTGTCTTCATGTCAGCAGAGAATCAGTCTGCATGTCATAGCAGAGAATGAGGCTTCACGTCAGCCACCACTGCAACAGTCCATTGGCATATATTTAGGCCTAGCACACAGGCAGAGGAGAGGTTCATTCAACTTTGGGTAGCCTCGCAATATAATGGTAAAATGAAAATAAAAATAGGATTGAATGAGGAAGTGCCCTGGAGTCCAATAATATATGGTTATGGGGAGGTAGTTAATGTCTAATCTGGACAAGGGACGGACAGGTCCTGTGGGATCCATGCCTGGTTCATTTTTATGAACGTCAGCTTGTCCACATTGGCTGTAGACAGGCGGCTGCGTTTGTCTGTAATGACGCCCCCTGCCGTGCTGAATACACGTTCAGACAAAACGCTGGCTGCCGGGCAGGCCAGCACCTCCAAGGCATAAAAGGCTAGCTCTGGCCACGTGGACAATTTAGAGACCCAGAAGTTGAATGGGGCCGAACCATCAGTCAGTACGTGGAGGGGTGTGCACACGTACTGTTCCACCATGTTAGTGAAATGTTGCCTCCTGCTAACACGTTGCGTATCAGGTGGTGGTGCAGTTAGCTGTGGCGTGTTGACAAAAGTTTTCCACATCTCTGCCATGCTAACCCTGCCCTCAGAGGAGCTGGCCGTGACACAGCTGCCTTGGCGACCTCTTGCTCCTCCTCTGCCTTGGCCTTGGGCTTCCACTTGTTCCCCTGTGACATTTGGGAATGCTCTCAGTAGCGCGTCTACCAACGTGCGCTTGTACTCGCGCATCTTCCTATCACGCTCCAGTGCAGGAAGTAAGGTGGGCACATTGTCTTTGTAGCGTGGATCCAGCAGGGTGGCAACCCAGTAGTCCGCACAGGTTAAAATGTGGGCAACTCTGCTGTCGTTGCGCAGGCACTGCAGCATGTAGTCGCTCATGTGTGCCAGGCTGCCCAGGGGTAAGGACAAGCTGTCCTCTGTGGGAGGCGTATCGTCATCGTCCTGCCTTTCCCCCCAGCCACGCACCAGTGATGGACCCGAGCTGCGTTGGGTGCCACCCCGCTGTGACCATGCTTCATCCTCATCCTCCTCCACCTCCTCCTCATCCTCGTCCTCCTCGTCCTCCAGTAGTGGGCCCTGGCTGGCCACATTTGTACCTGGCCTCTGCTGTTGCCAAAAACCTCCCTCTGAGTCACTTCGAAGAGACTGGCCTGAAAGTGCTAAAAATGACCCCTCTTCCTCCTCCTCCTCCTCCTCCTCCTGGGCCACCTCCTCTTCCATCATCGCCCTAAGTGTTTTCTCAAGGAGACATAGAAGTGGTATTGTAACGCTGATAACGGTGTCATCGCCACTGGCCATGTTGGTGGAGTACTCGAAACAGCGCAACAGGGCACACAGGTCTCGCATGGAGGCCCAGTCATTGGTGGTGAAGTGGTGCTGTTCTGTAGTGCGACTGACCCGTGCGTGCTGCAGCTGAAACTCCACTATGGCCTGCTGCTGCTCGCACAGTCTGTCCAGCATGTGCAAGGTGGAGTTCCACCTGGTGGGCACGTCGCATATGAGGCGGTGAGCGGGAAGGCCGAAGTTACGCTGTAGCGCAGACAGGCGAGCAGCAGCAGGATGTGAACGCCGGAAGCGCGAACAGACGGCCCGCACTTTATGCAGCAGCTCTGACATGTCGGGGTAGTTGTGAATGAACTTCTGCACCACCAAATTCAGCACATGCGCCAAGCAAGGGATGTGCGTCAAATTGGCTAGTCCCAGAGCTGCAACGAGATTTCGCCCATTATCACACACCACCAGGCCGGGCTTGAGGCTCACCGGGCAGCAACCACTCGTCGGTCTGTTGTTCTATACCCCGCCACAACTCCTGTGCGGTGTGGGGCCTGTCCCCCAAACATATGAGTTTCAGAATGGCCTGCTGACGTTTACCCCGGGCTGTGCTGAAGTTGGTGGTGAAGGTGTGTGGCTGACTGGATGAGCAGGTGGAAGAAGAGGAGGAGGAAGCCGAGAAGGAGGAGGTGGCAACAGGAGGCAAAGAATGTTGCCCTGCGATCCTTGGCGGCGGAAGGACGTGCGCCAAACAGCTCTCCGCCTGGGGCCCAGCTGCCACTACATTTACCCAGTGTGCAGTTAGGGAGATATAGCGTCCCTGGCCGTGCTTACTGGTCCACGTATCTGTGGTTAGGTGGACCTTGCCACAGATGGCGTTGCGCAGTGCACACTTGATTTTATCGGATACTTGGTTGTGCAGGGAAGGCACGGCTCTCTTGGAGAAGTAGTGCCGGCTGGGAACAACATACTGTGGGACAGCAAGCGACATGAGCTGTTTGAAGCTGTCTGTGTCCACCAGCCTAAATGACAGCATTTCATAGGCCAGTAGTTTAGAAATGCTGGCATTCAGGGCCAGGGATCGAGGGTGGCTAGGTGGGAATTTACGCTTTCTATCAAATGTTTGTGAGATGGAGAGCTGAACGCTGGCGTGTGACATGGTTGAGACGCTTGGTGACGGAGGTGGTGGTGGTGGTGTTGGTGGTACATCCCCTGTTTGCTGGGCGGCAGGTGCCAACGTTCCTCCAGAGGCGGAGGAAGAGGCCGAGGCGGCAGCAGCAGAATAGGCCGAGGCGGCAGCAGCAGAAGAGGTAGCAGGGGGAGCCTGAGTGACTTCCTTGGTTTTAAGGTGTTTACTCCACTGCAGTTCATGCTTTGCATGCAGGTGCCTGGTCATGCAGGTTGTGCTCAGGTTCAGAACGTTAATGCCTCGCTTCAGGCTCTGATGGCACAGCGTGCAAACCACTCGGGTCTTGTCGTCAGCACATTGTTTGAAGAAGTGCCATGCCAGGGAACTCCTTGAAGCTGCCTTTGGGGTGCTCGGTCCCAGATGGCGGCGGTCAGTAGCAGGCGGAGTCTCTTGGCGGCGGGTGTTCTGCTTTTGCCCACTGCTCCCTCTTTTGCTACGCTGTTGGCTCGGTCTCACCACTGCCTCTTCCTCCGAACTGTGAAAGTCAGTGGCACGACCTTCATTCCATGTGGGGTCTAGGACCTCATCGTCCCCTGCATCGTCTTCCACCCAGTCTTGATCCCTGACCTCCTGTTCAGTCTGCACACTGCAGAAAGACGCAGCAGTTGGCACCTGTGTTTCGTCATCATCAGAGACATGCTGAGGTGGTATTCCCATGTCCTCATCATCAGGAAACATAAGTGGTTGTGCGTCAGTGCATTCTATGTCTTTCACCGCTGGGGAAGGGCTAGGTGGATGCCCTTGGGAAACCCTGCCAGCGGAGTCTTCAAACAGCATAAGAGACTGCTGCATAACTTGAGGCTGAGACAGTTTCCCTGGTATGCATGGGGGTGATGTGACAGACTGATGGGGTTGGTTTTCAGGCGCCATCTGTGCGCTTTCTGCAGAAGACTGGGTGGGAGATAATGTGAACGTGCTGGATCCACTGTCGGCCACCCAATTGACTAATGCCTGTACCTGCTCAGGCCTTACCATCCTTAAAACGGCATTGGGCCCCACCATATATCGCTGTAAATTCTGGCGGCTACTGGGACCTGAGGTAGTTGGTACACTAGGACGTGTGGATGTGGCAGAACGGCCACGTCCTCTCCCAGCACCAGAGGGTCCACTAACACCACCACGACCATGTCCACGTCCGCGTCCCTTACTAGATGTTTTTCTCATTGTTATGGTTCACCACAACAACAAATATATTATTTGGCCCAATGTATTGTATTCAAATTCAGCGGGATATAAATTTGAGGCCTAGTATTTAGGCGCTGGGTGACCGGTATGGATTTAGTGACAGAATTAGACTTGGAAATGCACAGAAGCGTGTGTGTGAAGTTATTCTGAATGACCCTATGTGCACCTTCAATATGATCTACCCTTTTAGGGATAGATTTCAAATAGCTCTGATATAGCAGAAACGACTAAATTATGAAATTGCTAAATTGGGAATTGTATTTCAACCCAGAACAAAAAATGTGCTTTGACGGACACTAAATAACTTTCCCAGCCACAACAGGACAGCGGTAACGAGAGATTTAGCGGGATATAAATTTGAGGCCTAGTATTTAGGCGCTGGGTGACAGGTATGGGTTTAGTGACAGAATTAGATTTGGAAATGCACAGTAGCGGGTGTGTGAAGTTATTCTGAATGACCCTATGTGCACCTTGAATATTATATACCCTTTTAGGGATAGATTTCAAATAGCTCTGATATAGCAGAAACCACTAAATTATGAAATTGCTAAATTGGGAATTGTATTTCAACCCAGAACAAGAAATGTGCTTGAACGGACACTAAATAACTCGCCCAGCTACAGCACTAGGGACAGATTTAGCGGGATATAAATTTGAGGCCTAGTATTTAGGCGCTGGGTGACAGGTATGGGTTTAGTGCCAGAATTAGACTTGGAAATACACAGTAGCGGGTGTGTGTGAAGTTATTCTGAATGACCCAATGTGCACCTTGAATATTATATACCCTTTTAGGGATAGATTTCAAATAGCTCTGATATAGCAGAAACCACTAAATTATGAAATTGCTAAATTGGGAATTGTATTTCAACCCAGAACAAGAAATGTGCTTGAACGGACACTAAATAACTCGCCCAGCTACAGCACTAAGGACAGATTTAGCGGGATATAAATTTGAGGCCTAGTATTTAGGCGCTGGGTGACAGGTATGGGTTTAGTGACAGAATTAGATTTGGAAATGCACAGTAGCGGGTGTGTGAAGTTATTCTGAATGACCCAATGTGCACCTTGAATATTATATACCCTTTTAGGGATAGATTTCAAATAGCTCTGATATAGCAGAAACCACTAAATTATGAAATTGCTAAATTGGGAATTGTATTTCAACCCAGAACAAGAAATGTGCTTGAACGGACACTAAATAACTCGCCCAGCTACAGCACTAAGGACAGATTTAGCGGGATATAAATTTGAGGCCTAGTATTTAGGCGCTGGGTGACAGGTATGGGTTTAGTGACAGAATTAGATTTGGAAATGCACAGTAGCGGGTGTGTGAAGTTATTCTGAATGACCCTATGTGCACCTTGAATATTATATACCCTTTTAGGGATAGATTTCAAATAGCTCTGATATAGCAGAAACCACTAAATTATGAAATTGCTAAATTGGGAATTGTATTTCAACCCAGAACAAGAAATGTGCTTGAACGGACACTAAATAACTCGCCCAGCTACAGCACTAGGGACAGATTTAGCGGGATATAAATTTGAGGCCTAGTATTTAGGCGCTGGGTGACAGGTATGGGTTTAGTGCCAGAATTAGACTTGGAAATACACAGTAGCGGGTGTGTGTGAAGTTATTCTGAATGACCCAATGTGCACCTTGAATATTATATACCCTTTTAGGGATAGATTTCAAATAGCTCTGATATAGCAGAAACCACTAAATTATGAAATTGCTAAATTGGGAATTGTATTTCAACCCAGAACAAGAAATGTGCTTGAACGGACACTAAATAACTCGCCCAGCTACAGCACTAGGGACAGATTTAGCTGGATATAAATTTGAGGCCTAGTATTTAGGCGCTGGGTGACAGGTATGGGTTTAGTGCCAGAATTAGACTGGGATATGGCCAAAAAATAAACAGACTATTGCTGGTTAAATGCACTTGGTGTGACAGCTTCACCCTGATGTAGGCTTTAGCCAAAAAACAACCACACCATTGAGGGTTAAATGCACTTGGTGACAGGCGCAGCTTGCCCCTGATTTAGTATATGGCCAAAAAATGAACAGACTATTGCTGGTTAAATGCACTTGGTGTGACAGCTTCACCCTGATGTAGGCTTTAGCCAAAAAACAACCACACCATTGAGGGTTAAATGCACTTGGTGACAGGCGCAGCTTGCCCCTGATTTAGTATATGGCCAAAAAATGAACAGACTATTGCTGGTTAAATGCACTTGGTGTGACAGCTTCACCCTGATGTAGGCTTTAGCCAAAAAACAACCACACCATTGAGGGTTAAATGCACTTGGTCGCAGCTTGTGCTGGCGCACCACAAGACACAAAATGGCCGCCGATCACCCCAGAAAAATGTGACTGACAAACGGTCTGGGCAGCCTAAAAACAGTGAGCAATTGAGGATCAGCAGCTCAATGATCCACAGCTGCAGATCGATCAGTTAATCAAGTCCTTTGGAGGAGTTAATCTGCCTAATCTCGCCCTACTGTCGCAGCCGCAACCTCTCCCTACGCTAATCAGAGCAGAGTGACGGGCGGCGCTATGTGACTCCAGCTTAAATAGAGGCTGGGTCACATGGTGCTCTGGCCAATCACAGCCATGCCAATAGTAGGCATGGCTGTGATGGCCTCTTGGGGCAAGTAGTATGACGCTTGTTGATTGGCTGCTTTGCAGCCTTTCAAAAAGCGCCAAGAAAGCGTCACAAAAGCGCGAAGAAAGCGACGAACACCGAACCCGAACCCGGACTTTTACGAAAATGTCCGGGTTCGGGTCCGTGTCACGGACACCCCAAAATTCGGTACGAACCCGAACTATACAGTTCGAGTTCGCTCATCCCTACTTACAGCTCATGCACGCAAATGTATTTTTGTTCAGTTTCCATTCCATTTTTTTACAGGTCACTTTAATGGGGCAACAAATTCAGTTTCCGTGTGTTCGTATGTCCGTTCTGCAAAAAAATAGAACATGTCCTATTATTGTCCGCATTACGGACAAGGATAGTACTGTTCTATTAGGGGGCAGCTGTTCCGGAATGCGCACAGACATCATCACCATGTGTTCTTTTCATGTAGCCTCTAATAGGAACAGATCTGGTGTTGTAGACATGCAGCTCCAGGTCCACCGAATGAAGCAGCCACATGCCAAGGCTTATTTTGTATTTTTTAAAGCCTCATTAAAGAGTTTATCTATATATACCCTATCCACAGGATAGGGTATAAGTATTTGATTGCTGGGGGTCTGACTGTTGGGAGCCCCAGTGATCATGAGAACGGACCTTCTGAAGATAGCCTTGAGAATGGAGAAGTGGTGTGCGTATGTGACCATTCACTTCCGTGGGACTGCCGCAAGCGCTACCCTTAATAGCCCCATAGAAGTCAGTGAAGCAGTGGTCATGCATGCACATATCCACTAGTGATGAGCTGCATAAGCAA
Source organism: Bufo gargarizans (assembly GCF_014858855.1). Lineage (NCBI taxonomy): Eukaryota > Metazoa > Chordata > Amphibia > Anura > Bufonidae > Bufo > Bufo gargarizans. Next base: position 76,854,500 of record NC_058082.1, on the reverse strand, counting down.
TATTCGAATTTGCGATATTTAGCTAATTGTTGGCCGAATATTCGCCATAAATTTGCAAATTCGGGAATTTGAGATCGCCAGTCATTGTTTATGTGATTGCAAAAATCGGCAATGCAATATATTCGCGATTTATTTGCTATTAGAATATTCAACACTATTCGTGAATACGAATATATAGCACTATATTCTAAGTATTTGCAAATTCTCGAAGTGGCGATATTCACAATTAAAATCCGTGATTCGAATATTCACGCTCAACACTAATATCCACTCCATTATCATGAGACCTGCATTCTCATGATTTCTGGGGGTCCAAGGAGAAATCCCCCAGTAATTTGATTCAGCTATGATGTGATCACAACCTAATTGTGGCACTGTCCATACTGTTAAATTGATATGATGTTTCAGTTTTTGTACATATTATGGTGTGTGATCACTTTAGTGGTATAAGTTGGTCACAATATTATGCTTTTATCTGCATCTCCTATGCTGGTATTTAAAGGGGTTGTCCCGCAAACAATATGGTAAAGTTTTCAAACTAGCACCTGGATCTGAATACTTTTTTAATTGCATATAATAAAATTTTTTGCATAGTCACTAAGTTATTAAATAAAATGTATCTGTATATCACCACATGCTGTTTGTTTTTTTTCTTATTTCTTTGTCCTGCTCACTGAGAAGGTCGCACATGCTCAGTTTCATCCTTCAACTGCCTCCTGAGCTGTGATAGGGAGAGCTGAGACACGCCTCCTGAGCTGTGATAGGGAGAGCTAAGACACGCCCCATTAGCTGCAGCAGAAAAGACACCCCCCTGAGCTGTCAGCTTGATATAAATCTAGCAGAGCAATGAATGGGGAGATATCTGGATCCATGTGAGGTACAGGGCTGGTTCTAGCTTTGCTAGAAAGGTTTTGTAATGGACTATATGATGTCAGATTTTTATTTTTTACATTATTCATAGGATAACCCCTTTAAGGGTAAATTATTTTGATACAACCTGATTGTACAATATGATTTGGGGTAATATATGGAAGTTGGTGTTGCGCTGTATAATTTGGGTCATTTATGGTACTGTGTAAATATTTTAGGTTGGTATTAATTGGATCTGTAATGCGTATTATTTAGATACATCACCACCACACAGAGAACAAGAACTAGGATCCATGGAAAATGGCTTTGTTAACTATATGTGTGCACATGTAAAGAACAAAAGCCATTTTTATGGATCCTGGAAGTCCTTGTTCTATTACTTGCTCTCTGTGGTGACTGATAGCAACTCCATCCATGGTAACTTATTGTTTTTGGACAGTGCTGCTTTGCCTTTATATTTGGATTATTTAAAGGGAGTCTTTCACGCCGATTCACCCTATTAACCTAATAACAGTGTTATGTCAACGGCATCCCCCCCTATTAAAACTGTGCTTACCATTTGTTCCTTGGTATCATCGTTCTGAAGAAAAACACTTTTAATCCACATGCAAATTAGGCTGTGAACGTGCCCACGTGCGTTACAACGGCGGTGCCCAGGCCCCTGGGTCATTTTCATACGAAGCCACTCCCCCTCCGCCGCGTCTGCCCGCCCTTAGTCTCTGCTCTAACCTCCCTCCTCCCGTCCGTAATCCCGCACATGCGCCGATGAACGCGATATCGGCGCGTGGCGCATTGAATGAACACAGTCGGGCCAGGGCATCACAGTTTATCGTGCGCATGCGCCGGGATTACGTTGCCATTGCAGCCCCGATGCCTTCCACAGGCATCGGAGCCCGCCAGCTACGGAAGACCAGGAGATCCAGCTTGAGGGCTGCGTCTCCTAAGACGCTGACAGTTCAATTCAGTACAATACATAAAGTAATGTACTGAATTGAAACAGGGATCAAACCCTGAAAACGTGAAGTCCCACAGTGGGACAAATATAAAAAGTAAAAAAGTGTTTTTTATAGTAAAAAAATTTAAGTTTCAAGTGAAAAAAAGAAAAAAGCGTCCTTTTCCCGAAATAAAGTAAAAAAAATTGTAAAAAATAAGGACAATAAGAACAGTAGACATATTAGGTATCGCCACATCCGTATCGACCGGCTCTATAAAAATATCACATGACCTAACCCCTCAGATGAACACCGTCAATTTTTTTTCATAAAAACTGTGCTAAAAAAAAACATCTTTTTGTCACCTTACATCACCAAGCGATAAAAAGGCGTATGCCTCCCAGAATAGTACCAATCTAACTATCACCTCATCCTGCAAAAAATTTGCCCCTACCTAAGACAATCTCCCAAAAAATAAAAAAAATATGGCTCTCAGACTATGGAGACACTAAAACATGATTTTTATGTTTCAAAAATGCTTTTATTGTGTTAAATGTAATTTTTTTTTTAAGTTGACATATTAGGTATCGCCACGTCCATAACAACCTGCTCCATAAAAATACCACATGACCTAACCCCTCAGGTGAACACGGCAAAAAAGATAAAATAAAAGTCGTGCAAAAAAAGCTATTTTTTGTCACCTTACATCAGTGTTTCCCAACCAGTGAGCCTCCAGCTGTTGCAAAACTACAACTCCCAGCATGCCCGCACAGCATTTGGCTGTGCGGGCATGCTGGGAGTTGTAGTTTTGCAACAGCTGGAGGCACACTGGTTGGGAAACACTGCCTTACATCACAAAAAGTGTAATAGCAAGTGATCAAAAAGCCATACGCACCCCAAAATAGTGCCAATCAAACCATCATATCATCCTGCAAAAATGATACCCTACATAAGACAATCACCCAAAAAATAAAAAAGATTTAGCTCTCAGACAATGGAGACACAAAAACATGATTTTTTTTTTTTATGATATAAATGTGTAAAACTTAAATAAATAAATAAAAAAGTATACCTGTGAGGTATTGCCACATTTATAAGGACCTGCTCTATAAAAAAATTACATGACCTAACCCCTCAGGTGAACACCATAAAAAGAAAAACTGTTAAAAAAACATGTTTTTGTCACCTTACATAACTAAAAGTGCAACACCAAGTGATCAAAAAGGCGTATACCCCCCAGAATAGTACCATAACCTTATCCCACAAAAAATGAGCCCCTACCTAAGACAATTGCCCACAAAATAAAAAAACTATGGCTCTCAGACTATGGAGACACTAAAACATGATTTTTTTATAGTTTAAAAAATTATATAATTGTGTAAAACTTAAATAAATAAAAAAAGTAGACATATTAGGTATTGCCACATCCGTAAGGACCTTCTCTATAAAAATATCACATGACCTAACCCCTCAGATGAACACCATAAAAAAACAGTGTAAAAAAAGTCATCTCATACCGAAATAAATGAGCCCCTACATAAGACAGTCGCCCAAAAAATGAACTATGGCTTTCAGAATATGGAGACACCCAAAAAGTTTTTTTTCAAAATTGCTTTATGATGTAAAACTGAAACAGACAACCAAAAAAGTTGTCATATTTGGTATTGTCACATCCATAACAGCCTGCTCTATAAAAATAAAACATGATCTAACCTGTCAAATGAACATTGTAAATAACCAAAAATAAAAACTGTGCCAAAAAAGCAATTTTTTGTTACCTTGCCTCACAAAAAGTGTAATATAGAGCAACCAAAAATCATATGTACCCTAAAATAGTACCAACAAAACATACACCTTATCCCATAGTTTCCAATTTTTTTTAGAGTTTCTACTCTAGGGGTGCATCATGGGTTCTTCAAATATGAGATGGCAACTTAAAATTATCCCAGTGAAATCGGTCTTCCAAATACCATATGGCGTTTCTTTCCTTTTGCACCCTGCTGTGTGCCCGTACAGCAGTTTACGACCACATATGGGGTGTTTCTGTAAACTACAGAATCAGGGTAATAAATATTGAGTTTTGTTTGGCTGTTAACCCTTGCTTTGTTAGCTTAAAAAAAATGATTAAAATTGAAAATCTGCCCAAAAAAGAGAATTTCTGAAATTTCATCTACATTTTCCTTTAATTCCTGTGAAACACCTAAAGTAACATAATACATAAGGCGGAAAAAAGAAATTTGTCCATCCAGTTCGGCCTGTCATTCTGCAAGTTGATCCAGAGGAAGGCAAAAAAAAAAACTGTGAGGTAGAAGCCAATTTTCCTCACCTTAGGGGAATAAAAAAAAAAGGGTTAACAAAGTTTGTAAAATCAGTTTTGAATACCTTGAGGGGTGTAGTTTCTCAAATGGGGTGATTTATGGGTGGTTTCTAATATGTAAGCCCCATAAAGTGACTTCATAACTGAACTGGACCTGAAAAAATCGGGTTTTGTAAAGTTTCTTAAAAATTTTAAGATTTGCTTTTAAACTTCTAAGCCTTCTATCTTCCCAAAAAAAATAATCATTTTCAAAATGATCCAAACATGAAGTAGACATACGGGGAATGTAAATAAATAACTATTTCTATAGGTATTCCTATCGATTATAAAAATAGAGAAATTTAAATTTGCTAATTGTTCACAATTTGGGGTAAGTTTTGTATTTTTTTTATAAATAAAAATGTAATATTTTGTCTCAATTTTGTCACTGTCATGATTTACAATATGTGGGTTTAAAAATTCTCAGAATTGCCTGGATAAGTAAAAGTGTTTTAAAGTTGTTACCACATAAAGTGACACATGTCAGATTTGCAAAATTAGTCTGTGTCTTGAAGGTAAAAAATGGCTGTGTCCTGAAGGGGTTAGGCCTCTTTCACACTTGCGTTGTCCGGATCCGGCGTGTACTCCACTTGCCGGAATTACACGCCGGATCCGGAAAAACGCAAGTGTACTGAAAGCATTTGAAGACGGATCCGTCTTCAAAATGCTTTCAGTGTTACTATGGCACCCAGGACGCTATTAAAGTCCTGGTTGCCATAGTAGTAGTGGGGAGCGGGGGAGCAGCATAATTACCATCCGTGCGGCTCCCGGGGCGCTCCAGAATGACGTCAGAGCGCCCCATGCGCATGGATGACGTGTCCATGCGATCACGTGATCCATGCGCTTGGGGCGCCCTGACGTCACTCTGGAGCGCCCCGGGAGCCGCACGGACGGTAAGTATGCTGCTCCCCGCTCCCCACTGCACTTTACCATGGCTGCCAGGACTTTAGCGTCCCGGCAGCCATGGTAACCATTGAGAAAAAGCTAAACGTCGCATCCGGCAATGCGCCGAAACGACGTTTAGCTGAAGGCCGGATCCGGATCAATGCCTTTCAATGGGCATTCATTCCGGATCCGGCCTTGCGGCAAGTGTTCCGGATTTTTGGCCGGAGCAAAAAGCGCAGCATGCTGCGCTATTTGCTGCGGCCAAAAAATGTTCCGTTCCGGAACGGAAGACATCCTGATGCATCCTGAAGGACGGACTGTCCATTCAGAATGCATTAGGAAAATCCTGATCAGTATTCTTCCGGCATAGAGCCCCGACGACGGAACTCTATGCCGGAAGACAATAACGCAGGTGTGAAAGAGCCCTTAGGCTACAGTTATTTAAACGCTTCTATAAAGCTATGAGATACATTGTTTCATGTATAATGCAATATTTATTAATTAATGATCTTGTAGAAGGCTTGCACAGTAAAATATAGATTTTTTTGCAGATGACACTAAACTGTGTAAAGTAATTGACACGGAAGAGGACAGTATACTACTACAGATGGATCTGAATAGATTGGAGGCTTGGGCAGAGAAGTGGCAGATGAGGTTTAACACTGACAAATGTAAAGTTATGCACATGGGAAGGAATAATGCAAGTCACCCGTACTTACTAATTTTAATTTTAATAAACCGCAAACTAAGTAGTAAAAACCAATAAGATAATTGTTTGCATAAAAAGGGGCATAGCTGTCCGTGATGAGAAAATAGTCCTACCACTTTACAAATCACTAGTCAGACCACACATGGAGTACTGTGTACAGTTCTGGGCTCCAGTGAACAAGGCAGACATGGCAGAGCTGGAGAGGGTTCAGAGGAAGGCAACTAAAGTAATAACTGGAATGGGGCATCTACAGTACCCTGAAAGATTATCAACATTAGGGTTATTCACTTTAGAAAAAGGACGACTGAGGGGAGATCTAATTACTATGTATAAATATATCAGGGGTCAGTACAGAGATCTCTCCCATCATCTATTTGTCCCCAGGACTGTGACGAGGGGACATCCTCTGCGTCTGGAGGAAAGAAGGTTTGTACACAGACATAGAAGAGGATTCTTTACGGTAAAAGCAGTGAGACTATGGAACTCTCTGCCTGAGGAGGTGGTGATGGGGAGTACAATAAAGGAATTCAAGAGGGGCCTGGATGTATTTCTGTAGTGTAATAATATTACAGGCTATAGCTACTAGAGAGGGGTCGTTGATCCAGGGAGTTATTCTGATTGCCTTATTAGAGTCGGGAAGGAATTTTTCCCCCCTATAGTGGGGAAATTGGCTTGTACCTCACATATTTTTTTTTTTTTGCCTTCCTCTGGATCAACTTGCAGGATGACAGGCCGAACTGCATGGATAAAATGTCTTTTTTTCGGCCTTATATACTATGTTACTATTTTACAATGTCTCTGATGTGTATCACCAAAATACTTCTCAATAACAATGAGAAAATCATATGTGAGCACCAACTCAATATATCCGATATACAACAACACACCTATACGTAAATCACAAAGTATTTTATTAATTAGTCACATAAAGGACAAAAGCATAAACAATAATAAATATGATGAGTAATAGCAGTAATGTGGCAGCACTGCTGATCAGCTCCCCACCTAGGTTACACAAAGTGGAATTATCCCCTAAACGCACGTCACCTTCTAGTCTGAGCAAGCCTAATGGCTAAAGTGAGATCGATTATCTCATACACAGGTCAGATGGAAACGTGAGCTTTTAAGTAATGATACAATTGTTAACATGCCAGCCGCATCATAAGTGTGAATGGATGCAGTGTGTGGATAAATTATCCACAACAGCGGACTTAGTAAAATGCAACATGCATCCAGCACATAAGAAGTCACAACCAGCATGAAAAACGCACATAAATTAAAGTAGAGGGGAACCAACCTCGCTCAGCTTCTTCAGAAGAATGTGTCTCTGATGTGGCCTAATGGGCACAGAACAAATGCAGACTTGGAAGCCTTTGTTAGACCCCCAGTTGCTATAGTAAAACATTGCCCCCCTGCAATCACAAGTGGGCAGGGGTGATGGTCTGACAGAGGTAGCTATTGACCATGGCATCTAATGGTTTGAAGATTGGAGACCATCTTTCTTGGTTTCTCATTAGTGCCCTTATTCCCAGGGCTGTGAGCAACAGATTGTACACTGGTATTGTACAGTGCATAGGACGTTAAAGGGAATCTGTCACCTCTTTTTACCCTATAGAGATGTGGACATGCACGGCTAGATTGCTGCTAGCATGTACGCAATATACCTGTCCCATAGCTCTGTGTGGTTTTATTGAATGTAAAAAATGGTTCTGGAGCCCAGCCACCCCCCCCCCCCCCCCCCCAGCCATGCGAGCTCGCGCATGCGCAGTGCCGGCATAGTGTTTATCCCTGTGCTGGCATCAGCCTCAGGGAAGGAACTGCGGATGCGTTAGCTTGCGCACTGCGAGATTATGGCGATCTGACTTCGTGAGCAAGAAGGAGATTCCTGGATACAGGTGGTGCTGGGCTCCTTCACAGGGGGCGTGGCTGCGCTCGAGAACGGTTAGTACAGCCCCTTGGGCTCCTTACCAGGCTGATATATAATGGACTGGTATACCCTTCGCATGAATGCTAGGTTTTGTTTGATTAGTTAAAGGTATATTCCATTTCAAGATATTGATGTCCTGTCCTCAGGACAGGTCATCAATATCCAATCGGTATGAATACAGATGTTCATCTCATTCACTTGAATAGGTGAGAAAGCTGTAATTACCCAGCACCGCCATTACAATGTAGATGGCATACAGGTAAACAATGAAGAGGATGCACCAAGAAAAAAGGTAGGGCATAAATGCACTCTTAAGCCCCTCGGTTTCCTATTGACCTTATGATACTCTGCTAAAGTAGCCACATGCAGTTCATAGGAAGTTAATCTCCTTAATCCTCTCCAAATGAATTGACCCCACCAGAGCGTCTAGCTTGGGGGGAGACATGGGGGCAATGACATCATTGTTAGGCAAAAAAGATAAAGGTTTAAGGGCCTTGTTTCTTTCCCTGTATCTCTTTTCCCGCCCTTTTTTCTATTTCAGGTAAAATCACCTCAGAAATGTCTTACCTGCATTCCAGAAATTTCCAGCTGCTGTGTGTCAAGGAAGCAGCTGATTGGTTGCTGCCTGTTGCTAGGGGAGATTTCCAGCTCCCTGATTTGTTGCTGTATTATCGGCGGGAATCTGTCCCCCTTTATATTTTCAGGGTCAGCGGAGCTGGCTCAGTAGTGCCTGGAGAGCTGACCAGCGTGGGACATGGAGGAACTCCTGCAGCAGCTGTTGGAGAGAGCGGGGGCCGCCGGAGGAGAAGACTGGCTGAGGAGCTGTTTGAAGATACCGGCGCCGCTCCTATCAAGCTCACCCCAAGTGTCGTCGCCGCCACCGAGTTCGTCTGGACCGCCGCTGGGGACCCCGATGTTGCCGCCGCCATCCCTGGAGCTGCCGACGCCGCATCTAGAAGGAGAGAGGCCGGTTCCAGCCAGAAGAAGAGTGCCGGAGCAGCGCTCAGCCGGAGAAGCCCTCAGCAGTTTCCGGGAGGAGGAGTCAGCAGCGCTGCCCGGCAAAAGAGCTAGAAGGGCAAGGAGCGCTTATACTCCTCCCCCGGGGGCGGGGGGGGCGGCGCAGCAGCAGTCAGAGAGGAGCAGCTGTACAGAGAAGCCGTCGGTCCTCCAGGAGCATCGAGTCAGGAGGGCAGAGTGGCCAGCCAGGATATACAGCTTGTGCTATTACTGGTGGGGAACGTCATCAAGATGCTGCCAGTGTGGTGCTGCAGCATGAAGTGGAGCAGGGATGCAGCCTGAATGATCTACAGGGGCTGCCTGTTGAGAGGCTCCCTCTGTTGGTTGAGCCATCTCCGGGCCCCCTGGGAAGACTACCACACCTATCATCTTCAGCCTCTGGTCCACGCCAGGAGGGTCAGCTAATGGGTGAGAACGTCAATGTTGTCCCTTTGTCTGAATCGTCTGTTTTAAATAATTTGGTTAAGCTGCTAGCTGAGTTTTCTAGCAGGCAAACGGTTCATGCCGCTTCAGATGTCTGGAGCAGTGGTCAAAGTACGGTGGTTACTCCGTCTGGTGTTAATAGTGTTGGCAATGTGGTGCCTGTGTTGGAAAAGGGTTCAGGGGTTAAAGAGACTTGTTTGAAGGAGGGTCTAGTCTGTGAAGTGTCTCCGTTGGGTTATCACCTTAGTGCTATAATGAAAGAGCGTATTTGGCGGATGGAGTACGTTGAATTAATGGCGTTATTGCCGTCCGCCAAAGATAGTGCTTTTAAAAAGGATGAAAAATTAGAGGATGAAAAGAAACGCTTTCCCCCTAGATCTTTTAACAATTGGCTTCAAGCTTTTTGTGTTTATGCTGCGGTTTTGGGGGATAAGCATTTTGAGCTGTGTTCGGGACTGTTCCAGCATTTGGATATTGTTATTGAGGCCTACAGGAATTTTGGCGGGATGGCTTGGTTTCAATACGACGAGACGTTCCGCCAAAAGTTAGCTGTCCATTCATCCCTTAAATGGGGTGTGAAGGACATTGGGCTCTGGGTAAATTTAATGTTGCCACAAAAAGCTATGCCAGCGAAGCCATCAGTGGCGACTCAGACGGTTATGAGGAAGGGTGTCTATTTTGCTTATAACGAGGCATCTTGTAAATGGCTGCATAACTGTTGTTTTAAGCATGAATGTTCCTTTTGTGGGGGGACCCATCCTATGTCCCGTTCCTAAAAGGAACTCCCAGTCAGGCCAGCAGCAGCCAAACGTTAGGGAGCAGGTGGCAAAAAGCATTGAGTCCAGTGAAGTTGGCAGAAATGCAACCATGGCTCGCTCTTTATCCAGACCATCAGAAAGCTGATTTAATTTATAACGGTTTTCTGTATGGTTTTGAAGTGCCACATTTTTCTGGTGTTGGCTGCTGCTGGGTTGAGAATTTAAAATCTGTAAATTTACATAATGAGGTAGTCCGTAGAAAAATTTCAGAAGGAGCTGGACTTGGGGAGGATTGAGGGCCCCTTTACAGAGCCGCCATTTATTAATTTTAGGCTTTCTCCTTTGGGCGTTGTGCCAAAGAAGAAGCCTGGTGAATTTAGGCTGATTCATCACCTGTCGTTCCCAGAGAAAGGCTCTTTGAACGATATGGTAGATAAATCTAGGGCTTCTGTGTCATATGCCTCTTTTGATAGCGCTTTAGCATTAGTTAGGTCTTTCGGCAAAGATGCCCTGTTAGCTAAGGCAGACATTAAATCTGCGTTTCGTTTATTACCTGTTTGCCCAGATGGTTTCAACTCATTAGGTTTTCATTTTGACAGTCGTTTTTATTTTGATAAATGCCTGCCGATGGGTTTTTCATTGTCATGTTATTATTTTGAAGCATTTTCTTCATTTATTCAGTGGGTTATTGAGTATGATTTAAATTTTAATGGTGTTCTTCATTATTTAGATGATTTTTTGTTTGTTGGTCCTTCTCATTCTAGTGCTTGTTCAGATCTGTTAGCTAGGTTTTTAGATATTTGTTCTTGTTTTGGTATTCCAGTAGCTGAGGATAAGACTGTTGGCCCTTGTGTTTGTTTAGAGTTTCTCGGGATAGTTATCGACTCGAGTCGCATAGAATTCCGCCTGTCAGAGGCTAAATTGGAAAAAATCCGGATGTTGCTCTGGTCTTTGTTGGGTAAAAAGAAATGTACGCTGAAAGAGATGCAATCTCTTCTTGGATCCCTTAACTTTGCTTGTAGGGTTATTCCCATAGGTAGGGTTTTTTCTAGTCGATTGTATTTTGCAACTAGGGGTTTTAGGTCACCTAATTCACATATTCGGTTGACTAAATGTTTGAAAGAGGATATGGGTGTTTGGTTAGATTTCCTTCAGCAATTTAATGGTTCTAGTTGCTGGCAGGAGGAATTTCTGAGTTCAGACGCTTTAGGGCTATTTACGGACGCGGCTGGTAGTTGTGGTTATGGAGCGTTCTGGAATGGCAAATGGTCAGCTGAGAAGTGGCCAGCTTCCTGGGTGGAAAACGGTCTCACAAGGAATATTGTTTTATTAGAGCTTTTTCCGGTTATTGTTGCAGTTGTTCTTTGGGGTTATGAGTAGGGATGAGCGAACTCGAACTGTATAGTTCTGGTTCGTACCGAATTTTGGGGTGTCCGTGACACGGACCCGAACCCGGACATTTTCGTAAAGGTTCGGGTTCGGTGTTCGTCGCTTTCTTGGCGCTTTTGTGACGCTTTCTTGGCGCTTTTTGAAAGGCTGCAAAGCAGCCAATCAACAAGCGTCATACTACTTGCCCCAAGAGGCCATCACAGCCATGCCTACTATTGGCATGGCTGTGATTGGCCAGAGCACCATGTGACCCAGCCTCTATTTAAGCTGGAGTCACATAGCGCCGCCCGTCACTCTGCTCTGATTAGCGTAGGGAGAGGTTGCGGCTGCGACAGTAGGGCGAGATTAGGCAGATTAACTCCTCCAAAGGACTTGATTATTGATCGATCTGCAGCTGTGGGTCATTGAGCTGCTGATACTCAATTGCTCACTGTCACACCAAGTGCATTTAACCAGCAATAGTGTGGTTATTTTTTGGCCATATCCCAGTCTAATTCTGTCAGTAAATCTATACCTGTCACCCAGCGCCTAAATACTAGGCCTCAAATTTATATCCCGCTAAATCTGTCGTTACTGTTGTTCTATTCTGGCTGGGCAAGTTATTTAGTGTCCGTCAAAGCACATTTTTTGTTCTGGGTTGAAATACAATTCCCGATTTAGCAATTTCCTAATTTAGTGGTTTCTGCTGTATCAGGCCTACTTTAAATACATCCCTAAAAGGGTATATAATATTCAAGGTGCACATAGGGTAATTCAGAATAACTTCACACACACGCTACTGTGCATTTCCAAGTCTAATTCTGTCAGTAAATCTATACCTGTCACCCAGCGCCTAAATACTAGGCCTCAAATTTATATTCAGCTGAATTTGAATACAATACATTGGGCCAAATAATATTTTTGTTTTTGTGGTGAACGATAACAATGAGGAAAACATCTAGTAAGGGACGCGGACGTGGACATGGTCATGGTGGTGTTAGTGGACCCTCTGGTGCTGGGAGAGGACGTGGCCGTTCTGCCACATCCACACGTCATAGTGTACCAACTACCTCAGGTCCCAGTAGCCGCCAGAATTTACAGCGATATATGGTGGGGCCCAATGCCGTTCTAAGGATGGTAAGGCCTGAGCAGGTACAGGCATTAGTCAATTGGGTGGCCGACAGTGGATCCAGCACGTTCACATTATCTCCCACCCATATATGGAAAAGAAGATGGCTTCGGCAGCATGTCGCAGTATCAAAAAATTCTTTTATTCGTACCTCCAGACACAAATGGCAACGTTACGAATGTTCACCAGTCTTTATCAAGCCTAATGACAACAATGCTGGTAGGCATATATATACCCCCCCAGTTAAAATACACACCCCACATTACATCATCATAGCCAATCAATATATAATGGAGTACATCTGTTTAAGTTGCTACTTACTACTATTGACATGTCCGCCATATTCGTAATGTGCGCCTCGGCGTACCATCCTCTCTAATGCGCAATCGCGTCTCACCATACTAGCATACCGGAAGTATCATCCGTCGCCATGACGCCGGGCGGCGCCCACGTCTCCAACCAATGGGCTGCTGGAAGCAATCATTGACGTCATGGCCTGTGCGACTATCACGTGACACCCAGTACGGTGCGCACAACCGTGCGTCAATCTCGTGGGTCACATGAGAGGCACAGCCAATGGAGACATAGCGCAGATATCGGCGCCATGGCAACGGTGACGCCACGGTCAGCGCTACTTGCTATGGAAGAATGTGCATAATCCGTGTAGAAAATTGGGCAGATCGACATTGTATAAGATCACAAACCACAGTAATGATCGCCCTATTGTCAAAGGACAATCGGGGTATGCACATTCGCATATATAAAGAGATGGAGACAATACATGTCGTAGTGCATAGCAATCTTATAGAATCATCAATGCATAATGTATCCCCCATATATATCACACGTCAAACACTATCAAAGGCATTTTGACATATCAATTTAGGAACCATTTCCCCAGGGATGTGTAACACATATTAAAAACATGATGTCCCTATACTTGAGAGGACAATACAGTGACCAATATCAATCGATGGATGCGACATTGAACTCTAAATTTAAACCAAAAGGTTGAAGGGATCTAAGGGTATGGATCCACTTGAGTTCCTTTTTCCTAAGTATTCCCTTCCTGTCCCCACCCCTTCTCAGATACCCTACGCTATCGATTACTCGAAATCTTAGTTGATTGATGGAATGTTTGCAGTCAATGAAGTGTTTTGCAACCGGTTTGTCAAGTGCTCCTGTTCTTATTGTGCTTTTGTGTTTGTTGATTCTTTCCCTCAGTTCCATCGTGGTCTCTCCCACATAGATCAAGCTACATGGACACTGTATCATGTAAACCACGTCTGTGGATTTGCATGTATAGTGTCCCTTGATCTTGAACCGTTTACTCCATTATATATTGATTGGCTATGATCATGTAATGTGGGGTGTGTATTTTAACTGGGGGGGTATATATATGCCTACCAGCATTGTTGTCATTAGGCTTGATAAAGACTGGTGAACAGTCGAAACGTTGCCATTTGTGTCTGGAGGTACGAATAAAAGAATTTTTTGATACTGCGACATGCTGCCGAAGCCATCTTCTTTTCCATATATGTACTTCAAGGCCTGATGGATCAAGGGCCTACGGCTAGGCTGCTGCATTGACAAACGCATTATCCTGAGACCGCACGGTGCTGCTTCTACACTACAATATCTACTTACACTTGATCCGGGAGGCGTGCACCAGGGAGTTGAACGCAGTGGTGTTATATACACCATGGAAGGTCCCCCAGGTCCAAGTAAGAATATGGATACCTCGCGAAGACACATGTATGTATATACTGATGATGACATACAGCGACTTATCAATGTAGATGGATGTGATGTGACCTTTTTAAGTTCCCCCTCGGTTGATATCCTAAAACGTAAAGCTGAACAAGATCTCAAAAGGTTGAACACCATGGAACTGCATTTAATCACTCTAAGAGAATATTATAAACAACAAAGAATACCAAGGGGACTTAGGTCTAATCTTCGCCCAAATCTATTTCCTACTAATGGCGATTTCTGTAAAGCCTTTGAAGCAATAAATAATCAATATTCTTTCGAATTGATGCTATTAAATATAGACTTTTTGCAGAATGAGGTTGACAACCTGAAGAAAATTACAACCGATTTGGAAATCCAGATTCGGGACCTTGTGAGTGCCGAGGAGTTTACAGCTTACAAAGAAAAGACGACTCAACATATTTCACGACATAAGTCGGAAGTTGAACACATCAAAAGAGATAAGTGGCATAGAGACTTAAATGATTACCAATCTGGTAAAGTATACAATTGGCAGTCATCTCAACCACAAAGATTCAATAGGCACAGACGTGGGAAACGCTTTGATCAAGGCAAATTTGGCTTTAGCACTGGTGAATCCGATTCCGCTGATGAATCAGGTGCGTCAAATTTTTTAGGCCAAGGCAGAAAAAGAGGGGAGGGCGATACAGAAGGGGTGGTAGGAAACACCATCGATCCAGCAAGAGCTCTGCCCCCAATACCGATGGAGGCATCTAACCATGTTCAGGGGAGAATAACGAGACGCGGACAGCGGAAATTATGGACTTAGTTGTGAACATTTCATCCTCTCAGCTTGATAAAGCACAAATCAGTGTACTAAGCCGGGGCCTGACATTTTGCCCTACAACCTCACGGGACTGGTTCGAGTTTGAGCTCGACTTGCAAAAGTTTTTTAGACGCCTGAGATTAAAAGCTTTTTTTCGACTAGAAATATTGATATACCTATTTGTCAACCTATTGTATCCACCGATATCCTCATGTGTAAAAATTTTGAGTTGCGTAACAAAAGTCATTTCTCTCCACCGCAAAATAACCATGTGGTTGAAACATATATCGGCTTTGTCAAGAAACGTATCGATCAATTGAGGGAGGAGAGTACCCACCAGTTCAGGCACAATCTGTCTCAAGATGAGAGGCGGGCTTTGTCTGAACTGGAACATAACAAACAATTGACGATCAAGCCAGCTGATAAGGGGGGTGCCGTGGTCGTTATGGACACCTGTAAATATATTGATGAGATCACAAGACAGGTAGGAGATGCTAATGTTTACGAGATATTGAGTAAAGATCCAAAGTGTGATATAGCAGATGTTATAGGGGTATTATTGGATGAGGCTCTTAGCTAGGGAATCATCGATGATGAACTACATGGCTTTTTACATGTGAGCCATCCGATTACCCCTGTAATATATGTTCTACCCAAGATCCACAAGAGTTTGGTGGATCCCCCTGGCCGACCTATAGTGTCGGGCAGGGGTTCCATCTTCAATCCTGTATCCATCTTTTTGGACAAAGTATTGCGGATCCATGCGACCACGGCCCCGTCCTAGATTCGAGATCCTGGCCATTTCTTGACTAAGTTGAATTCACTTGTTTTGCCGGCGGAGTTCTTACTTGTAAGTTTTGATGTTGTATCACTGTATACATCCATCGACCACTCTTATGGTTTAAATGTCGTCGATGTGGCCCTGGCCGGCACGGAGCTCTCTCTTGGAGCGCGCCGGCTGATCCTCGCCCTCCTGGAGGTGGTCCTGAGGAGAAATTATTTTCTCTTCGGGGACACCTTCTACCAACAAAAGCGGGGTGTGGCGATGGGGTCCAATGTGGCCCCCACCTACGCAAACATCTTTATGGCGGAGGTTGAGGATCGGCTGGTGTATCGCTCCACTTTCTTTGAGAGAGTTCTGTGTTAGTGGCGCTACAACGACAACATTTTCCTGATATGGACAGGTACTACACCTGAGCTAGATGAGTTTCATGTGCACCTGAATTCTGGGGTCCGGGACCTGCAGTTCACCGTGATGCATTCTGCCCGTGAGCTGCAGTTCCTTGATGTCCGAATTCAGGTGCACATTGGAAGGATCAGCACTGATCTATTCCAAAAACCCACAGACAGGAACACCCTGTTAATGTATGATAGTAGTCATCCTCAGACTATGGTGAGTTCCCTCCCGTGGAGTCAACTACTAAGGGTACGTCGCATCGTATCCGATGACACCCAGTTTGGATATAGGATGGATGAGATGTGCAAGAAAATTTCCAAGAGAGGTTATCCTACCAAATTGATCAACCGTACTAAACATAGGATTGTATCCATGAAACGTGGTTCTACTTTGGTAAGGAAACCACAGAAACATGAGACCCCCCGAATTCCGTTTGTATCCATTTTTGGGGGTGACAGCGGCAACATAGCCACCATCCTACGACAGGATTGGCAGATCCTACAGAAAGGATTACCAGCAGTCACGGAGTTCTCTGTCCCCCCAATGATGGCATACAAACGGAGCCCCAATCTACGTGATAGATTGGTAAAAGCGGATATAGGGGGTAAGGATATTGACAGACAGAAAAGACTAGCACCACTTAAGAATGGTAATTTCCCTTGCCTTTCCTGCTGCAACTGCAGTTGCATCATGAAAGGTGACGGTTTTACTCATCCATACAGTGGCAAACGGTTCAAGATCAAGGGACACTATACATGCAAATCCACAGACGTGGTTTACATGATACAGTGTCCATGTAGCTTGATCTATGTGGGAGAGACCACGATGGAACTGAGGGAAAGAATCAACAAACACAAAAGCACAATAAGAACAGGAGCACTTGACAAACCGGTTGCAAAACACTTCATTGACTGCAAACATTCCATCAATCAACTAAGATTTCGAGTAATCGATAGCGTAGGGTATCTGAGAAGGGGTGGGGACAGGAAGGGAATACTCAAGTGGATCCATACCCTTAGATCCCTTTAACCTTTTGGTTTAAATTTAGAGTTCAATGTCGCATCCATCGATTGATATTGGTCACTGTATTGTCCTCTCAAGTATAGGGACATCATGTTTTTAATATGTGTTACACATCCCTGGTGAAATGGTTCCTAAATTGATATGTCAAAATGCCTTTGATAGTGTTTGACGTGTGATATATATGGGGGATACATTATGCATTGATGATTCTATATGATTGCTATGCACTACGACATGTATTGTCTCCATCTCTTTATATATGCGAATGTGCATACCCCGATTGTCCTTTGACAATAGGGCGATCATTATTGTGGTTTGTGATCTTATACAATGTCGATCTGCCCAATTTTCTACACGGATTATGCACATTCTTCCATAGCAAGTAGCGCTGACCGTGGCGTCACCGTTGCCATGGCGCCGATATCTGCGCTATGTCTCCATTGGCTGTGCCTCTCATGTGACGCACGGTTGTGCGCACCGTACTGGGTGTCACGTGATAGTCGCACAGGCCATGACGTCAATGATTGCTTCCAGCAGCCCATTGGTTGGAGACATACTTCCGGTATGCTAGTATGGTGAGACGCGATTGCGCATTAGAGAGGATGGTACGCACATTACGAATATGGCGGACATGTCAATAGTAGTAAGTAGCAACTTAAACAGATGTACTCCATTATATATTGATTGGCTATGATGATGTAATGTGGGGTGTGTATTTTAACTGGGGGGGGGGGGGTATATATATGCCTACCAGCATTGTTGTCATTAGGCTTGATAAAGACTGGTGAACAGTCGAAACGTTGCCATTTGTGTCTGGAGGTACGAATAAAAGAATTTTTTGATACTGCGACATGCTGCCGAAGCCATCTTCTTTTCCATATATGTACTTCAAGGCCTGATGGATCAAGGGCCTACGGCTAGGCTGCTGCATTGACAAACGCATTATCCTGAGACCGCACGGTGCTGCTTCTACACTACAATATCTAATTATCTCCCACCCAGTCTTCTGCAGAAAGCGCACAGATGGCGCCTGAAAACCAACCCCATCAGTCTGTCACATCACCCACATGCATATCAGGGAAACTGTCTGAGCCTCAAGTTATGCAGCAGTCTCTTATGCTGTTTGAAGACTCTGCTGGCAGGGTTTCCCAAGGGCATCCACCTAGCCCTTCCCCAGCGGTGGAAGACATAGACTGCACTGACGCACAACCACTTATGTTTCCTGATGATGAGGACATGGGAATACCACCTCAGCATGTCTCTGATGATGACGAAACACAGGTGCCAACTGCTGCGTCTTTCTGCAGTGTGCAGACTGAACAGGAGGTCAGGGATCAAGACTGGGTGGAAGACGATGCAGGGGACGATGAGGTCCTAGACCCCACATGGAATGAAGGTCGTGCCACTGACTTTCACAGTTCGGAGGAAGAGGCAGTGGTGAGACCGAGCCAACAGCGTAGCAAAAGAGGGAGCAGTGGGCAAAAGCAGAACACCCGCCGCCAAGAGACTCCGCCTGCTACTGACCGCCGCCATCTGGGACCGAGCACCCCAAAGGCAGCTTCACGGAGTTCCCTGGCATGGCACTTCTTCAAACAATGTGCTGACGACAAGACCCGAGTGGTTTGCACGCTGTGCCATCAGAGCCTGAAGCGAGGCATTAACGTTCTGAACCTTAGCACAACCTGCATGACCAGGCACCTGCATGCAAAGCATGAACTGCAGTGGAGTAAACACATTAAAAACAAGGAAGTCGCTCAGGCTCCCCCTGCTACCTCTTCTGCTGCTGCCGCCTCGGCCTCTTCCTCCGCCTCTGGAGGAATGTTGGCACCTGCCGCCCAGCAAACAGGGGATGTACCACCAACACCACCACCACCTCCGTCACCAAGCGTCTCAACCATGTCACACGGCAGCGTTCAGCTCTCCATCTCACAAACATTTGAGAGAAAGCGTAAATTCCCACCTAGCCACCCTCGATCCCTGGCCCTGAATGCCAGCATTTCTAAACTACTGGCCTATGAAATGCTGTCATTTAGGCTGGTGGACACAGACAGCTTCAAACAGCTCATGTCGCTTGCTGTCCCACAGTATGTTGTTCCCAGCCGCCACTACTTCTCCAAGAGAGCCGTGCCTTCCCTGCACAACCAAGTATCTGATAAAATCCGCCACCAAGGATCGCAGGGCAACATTCTTTGCCTCCTGTTGCCACCTCCTCCTTCTCGGCTTCCTCCTCCTCTTCTTCCACCTGCTCATCCAGTCAGCCACACACCTTCACCACCAACTTCAGCACAGCCCGGGGTAAACGTCAGCAGGCCATTCTGAAACTCATATGTTTGGGGGACAGGCCCCACACCGCACAGGAGTTGTGGCGTGGTATAGAACAACAGACCGACGAGTGGTTGCTGCCGGTGAGCCTCAAGCCCGGCCTGGTGGTGTGCGATAATGGGCGAAATCTCGTTGCAGCTCTGGGACTAGCCGGTTTGACGCACATCCCTTGCCTGGCGCATGTGCTGAATTTGGTGGTGCAGAAGTTCATTCACAACTACCCCGACATGTCAGAGCTGCTGCATAAAGTGCGGGCCGTTTGTTCGCGCTTCTGGCGTTCACATCCTGCCGCTGCTCGCCTGTCTGTGCTACAGTGTAACTTCGGCCTTCCTGCTCACCGCCTCATATGCGACGTGCCCACCAGGTGGAACTCCACCTTGCACATGCTGGACAGCATGGCCAGTGGCGATGACGCTGTTATCAGCGTTACAATACCACTTCTATGTCTCCTTGAGAAAACACTTAGGGCGATGATGGAAGAGGAGGTGGTCCAGGAGGAGGAGGAGGAGGAGGAAGAGGGGTCATTTTTAGCACTTTCAGGCCAGTCTCTTCGAAGTGACTCAGAGGGAGGTTTTTTGCAACAGCAGAGGCCAGGTACAAATGTGGCCAGCCAGGGCCCACTACTGGAGGACGAGGAGGAGGAGGAGGTGGAGGAGGAGGAGGATGAAGCATGGTCACAGCGGGGTGGCACCCAACGCAGCTCGGGCCCATCACTGGTGCGTGGCTGGGGGGAAAGGCAGGACGATGACGACACGCCTCCCACAGAGGACAGCTTGTCCTTACCCCTGGGCAGCCTGGCACACATGAGCGACTACATGCTGCAGTGCCTGCGCAACGACAGCAGAGTTGCCCACATTTTAACGTGTGCGGACTACTGGGTTGCCACCCTGCTGGATACACGCTACAAAGACAATATGCCCACCTTACTTCCTGCACTGGAGCGTGATAGGAAGATGCGCGAGTACAAGCGCACGTTGGTAGACGCGCTACTTGGAGCATTCCCAAATGTCACAGGGGAACAAGTGGAAGCCCAAGGCCAAGGCAGAGGAGGAGCAAGAGGTCACCAAGGCAGCTGTGTCACGGCCAGCTCTTCTGAGGGCAGGGTTAGCATGGCAGAGATGTGGAAAAGTTTTGTCAACACGCCACAGCTAACTGCACCACCACCTGATACGCAACGTGTTAGCAGGAGGCAACATTTCACTAACATGGTGGAACAGTACGTGTGCACACCCCTCCACGTACTGACTGATGGTTCGGCCCCATTCAACTTCTGGGTCTCTAAATTGTCCACGTGGCCAGAGCTAGCCTTTTATGCCTTGGAGGTGCTGGCCTGCCCGGCGGCCAGCATTTTGTCTGAACGTGTATTCAGCACGGCAGGGGGCATCATTACAGACAAACGCAGCCGCCTGTCTACAGCCAATGTGGACAAGCTGACGTTCATAAAAATGAACCAGGCATGGATCCCACAGGACCTGTCCGTCCCTTATCCAGATTAGACATTAACTACCTTCCCTTAACCATATATTATTGTACTCCAGGGCACTTCCTCATTCAATCCTATTTTTATTTTCATTTTACCATTATATTGCGAGGCTACCCAAAGTTGAATGAACCTCTCCTCTGTCTGGGTGCCGGGGCCTAAATATATGCCAATGGACTGTTCCAATGTTGGGTGACGTGAAGCCTGATTCTCTGCTATGACATGCAGACTAATTCTCTGCTGACATGAAGCCAGATTCTCTGTTACGGGACCTCTCTCCTCTGCCTGGGTGCCTGGGCCTAAATATCTGACAATGGACTGTTGCATTGGTGGCTGACGTGAAGCCTGATTCTCTGCTATGATATGAAGACTGATTCTCTGCTGACATGAAGCCAGATTGTCTGTTACGGGACCTCTCTCCTCTGCCTGGGTGCTGGGCCTAAATATCTGACAATGGACTGTAGCATTGGTGGCTGACGTGAAGCCTGATTCTCTGCTATGATATGAAGACTGATTCTGTGTTACGGAACCTCTCTCCTCTGCCTGGGTGCTTGGCCCAAATTTATGAAAATGGACTGTTGCAGTGGTGGCTGACGTGAAGCCTGATTCTCTGCTATGACATGCAGACTGATTCTCTGCTGACATGAAGACAGATTCTCTGTTACGGGACCTCTCTCCTCTGCCTGGGTGCTGGGCCTAAATATCTGACAATGGACTGTTGCATTGGTGGCTGACGTGAAGCCTGATTCTCTGCTATGATATGAAGACTGATTCTCTGCTGACATGAAGCCAGATTCTGTGTTACGGAACCTCTCTCCTCTGCCTGGGTGCTTGGCCTAAATTTATGAAAATGGACTGTTGCAGTGGTGGCTGACGTGAAGCCTGATTCTCTGCTATGACATGCAGACTGATTCTCTGCTGACATGAAGACAGATTCTCTGTTACGGGACCTCTCTCCTCTGCTTGGGTGCCGGGGCCTAAATATCTGAGAATGGACTGTTCCAGTGGTGGGTGACGTGAAGCCAGATTCTCTGCTATGGGACCTCTCTCCAATTGATTTTGGTTAATTTTTATTTATTTAATTTTTATTTTTATTCATTTCCCTATCCACATTTGTTTGCAGGGGATTTACCTACATGTTGCTGCCTTTTGCAGCCCTCTAGCCCTTTCCTGGGCTGTTTTACAGCCTTTTTAGTGCCGCAAAGTTCGGGTCCCCATTGACTTCAATGGGGTTCGGGTTCGGATCGGGTTTGGATCCCGAACCCGAACAGTTTCAGGAAGTTCGGCCGAACTTCTCGAACCCGAACATCCAGGTGTCCGCTCAACTCTAGTTATGAGTTTAAGGATAGGAGAATCTTATTACACACAGATAACAAAGGGGTTTGTTTTGCGGTCAATACTCTCTCTTCCAAATGTGATGCAGTGGTTAAGTTATTAAGGCATTTAGTTTTATTTTGTATGAAGTGTAATATATGGATCAAAGCGAAATATATTGTAGGGCATTCTAACGTGCTGGCTGATTCTTTGTCTCGTTCACAGTTCCTGAAATTCCGGGAGTTAGCTCCGGAGGCGGATCTGGATGGGAGCCCGTGTCCTCAACATCTGTGGGGTTTGATTTGGGACTGATGTCTGCAGCTATTGAGAGGTCTTTAGCCCCGAGAACATGGGCAGCTTACTCTGCCGCATGGAGGGATTGGTTGTATTTCATAAATGCATGTTCTGAAGATATTAAAGGGAATGTTTTAAGTTGCGGTTTATTATTTGTTACTAGTTTGTTTAATAAAAAGTTGGCAGCTTCTTCTATTGCTAGGGTGGTGGCAGGTGTTTCATTTTTCCAGAAACTGCAAGGTGTGAGACCGTTATCTTCCTTTTTTCAGATTAAACAGTCGTTGAAGGGTTACAGGAAAAGTGTTGGTAAGTTGGATTCTAGGAGGCCAATTTCTATCTCCTTGTTGGGTGACCTTTGCAAGTTTTTGGGTGACGTATGTAGGGATCAAAGTGAAGTGCTGCTTTTTCGTACAGCCTTCGTGTTAGCCTTTTTCGGGGCCTTTAGGGTTAGTGAGTTAATGGCTGCGAGCCGTAATAGTATATCGGGTTTGGAGTTTTCAGATGTTGTTGTTATTAATGATAAAGTTGAGATTGTTATCAGAAGGTCTAAAACTGATCAGTATGGCAGGGGTCAGGTAGTTAGATTATATTCTTGGGTAGGTTCGGATTTTTGTCCAGTTAAATTGGTAAGGTGTTTGCTTGAGATTCATCCTGCCAAGTCTGGCTCTTTTTTAATGCATCAGGATGTCTCCCCTCTCACTAAATTTCAGTTTAGCGCAATTTTAAAGAAATGTTTGGGAAAGTTGGGACTTAGCTCTGTAAAGTTCACGTCGCATTCATTCAGGATAGGCGCTGCGACTGATGCATCTAGGTTTGGGTTAGATGATTCAGTAGTTAAAAGAATTGGGAGATGGGAATCTAACAGGTTTAGAATTTATGTTAGACCAGAGTTAATGTTACCAGTCTGAATGCCTTCTTTATTTTACAGGGAGTCAGTTTGTGATTTGGATTGTGGGCCATTCATTTGTGTTTTGGGCTCAGAAGCGAGCTGAAAAAAGAATATATTCAGAGAATTTGTCGTTTAATGCATCTGAAATTCTTATTTTGTGGCAGGGAATTAGAGGAATGTGCTGGAAGGGGTTAATGGAAGAAATTAATAGGCTTATGAAAAAATGGCCTGTTCCACACTTGATTGTTATCCACCTTGGAGGGAACGATTTAGGTAGATTAAGAACCTGTGAATTATTGTGGGTTATGAAGAGGGATCTGGCCTTATTACATCACAGCCTTCCCGGTACTGGTTTAGTTTTTTCAGAAATTGTCCCTCGCTTAGTCTGGTCAGGTAAGGAGGGTAAATTTTTGGAAAAAATTCGCAAAACAGTAAATAGGGCCCTTGAGAAATTTCTTCCCTTGGTAGGGGGGTTTAGCTATAGGCATTCAGATTTGGAGGGATTTTTGCCTGGCCTTTTTAGATCAGATAGTGTTCATCTTTCAGAGGTAGGGATTGATATTTTCAATTTGGGCTTTCAAAATATAGTGGAGAAATGGCTGCGGTGTTGTGGGGGGCCTCGCCTTTGTTAGGCGTGGCTTGTGGGGTAGTGTCGCTCAGCTCATGCTGAGTGGATCTTGGTCTTTATATGGTTAATTTATTATTGGTCTTATGGTATCGGTTATGTTGGTATTTTAAAAGTTATTTATTTATTTAACGTATGGTTGTAAAATATTTTAAGTGACCATAATAAAGCACAGCGGCCATTTCCTCCACAATGTTGTTGATTTTATTTATTTAGGAATAAGTCAGTATTAGAGTGTGTCATTTGCCCCCATGAATTGACCCCACCAGAGCGTCTAGCTTGGGGGGAGACATGGGGGCAATGACACCATTGTTAGGCAGAAAAGATAAAGGCCTTGTTTCTTTCCCTGTATCTCTTTTCCCGCCCTTTTTTCTATTTCAGGTAAAATCACCTCAGAAATGTCTTACCTGCATTCCAGAAGTTTCCAGCTGCTGTGTGTCAAGGAAGCAGCTGATTGGTTGCTGCCTGTTGCTGGGGGAGATTTCCAGCTCCATGATTTGTTGCTGTATTATCGGCGGGAATCTGTCCCCCTTTATATTTTCAGGTTCAGCGGAGCTGGCTCAGAAGTGCCTGGAGAGCTGACCAGCGTCCCACCCCCCTTCCCTAATTTTTTCACTGTTCATCTGTCGCTGGGCTTTATTAGAGGGGTAGTGTCGCTCAGCTTATGCTGAGTGGATCTTGGTCTTTATATGGTATCGGTTATGTTGGTATTTTAAAAGTTATTTATTTATTTAACGTATGGTTGTAAAATATTTTAAGTGACCCTTAATAAAGCACAGCGGCCATTTCCTCCACTATGTTGTTGATGTCATTTATTTATTTAGGAATAAGTCAGTATTTAGAGTGTGTCATTTGCCCCCATGTCGTTTTTTGTATTCGCTTGTGGTAATGTTCAGGAAGTCAGAAGCCGACGTCACCTGCGATAGAATCTGCTCGGCATCTGTATGATCAAAGCTGAGAGTAGTGGTTGTAGTACTGGAATTGGCAGTGCACGTACCAGAAGAATCTGAACAATCAAAGAGGAAACCGGCCAGCACTCGTTCCAAATTGCACACTGCACGGGAGAGGAGCAACCTCCAACAAACAATGGAACAACAAATCCCAGCAGCTGTGTCTTTGCAAATAGGTTTCTTTTATTTCATTTCGGGTTCCCAGAAAGTGTCCCATAACCAGGATGCGTTTCGGTGTACAAGCCTATAATTTAATTGAAATAGCCTAGTTGCCTAGACTAATAAACTCCTGTTTCTGGTCTGTTAAAACATAGCATTTATTTCATTTTATTTATAAAAATATATATAATAGCGGGAGAACAAAGAATAGTTTAAAACTATAGGTGCGGTAGGACTCTGGTGGTTGAGATAAGGGTTGCTTCACCCTTATATACTACCTCCTAGCATTCGCTCATCCCACGCTTGCTTTGTCAGCAGTGAGCTTACTTTATTTGTCTATTTGAACAAATGCTGGAGATACACTTAGTCCTCCATCCTAAATCATTGCATTTGCAATCTCTTTCTCTTAGGTAATTCTCAATCACTGGTGTTGAAGCATGATTGAGTCTGCAGTTACTCCGTGCTATAACACTCGGTCCCCACCGCTCCTAATCTAAAAACTAACACACAAGCTCCCCCAACATGTTTCACCACTAGATGTGGCTTCTTCAGGGGATGGAGCTACTGTCAACAAGAATGCTTTACTGCTGCACCCTTTTAAACATTAGGGGAGGATCGTTACTTATTATGTGGCCAGTCACTGCCAAGCTTTCCTGTGTGACAGGTTAGTAACCCAATCATAATGTCTTCCTAGTATTTCTCCGTCATCCGATCACTTCCTTACTTACTCGTTAATTCTACGTCTGCAAAGGGACTTTAACCTCCGATCCGGAAGGAGATGAAGTCATGCGCATGCGCAAGATCTTGAACTTTGTACCTTATCTTTCGCACCGCATTAAGCTCCGGTCTGGGGGAGAAAAAGTGCGCATGCGCAAGGTCTTTAAACTTTTCCCGATGGCATATATTCTGCGCATGCGCAAGGTCCTTAGTTCTCCAGATACTCTCATCACATTATATCAATCTCCGGTGCGCGTGCGCAAGGTCCTTTACAAGCCTTTCTCAACAGGTACATCCAACAATAAATCACAGGCTGTATATGTAACAAGTACCACCCACCAGGACGTCCTAACCCTAAATGGGTGGTATTTACCGGACACAAAACCCCAGCTTGCAGTGTTTTTTTATCCAGTAACAAAACGGAATGCTGCCAGAACAGAACGCATCCTGAACGGAGCATACCCCACACACAATACATTAGCCCTAAACGGAACAGTCTTGGCCCGGTTTTTAGATCCTCTGCTGGATTTCAAAATGGAATGCTGCAACGTTCATGTGAAAGTAACAGATGAACTAAATAAACTGGATGACAATGAATAACGCACTGAGATGTGAGCTCTCTATTGTACACTAAGCTCATAATGAATCTAATGCTTCACATAATGCACCAGTCCATTACAGCTTTATTGACAGCTCACTTTAGCTCATTTGTTAAATGTCATTCACACAGATTGCTTTCAGACATATTATGCCTATGTCATATTTCATGACTCTATTGGTTCCACAATGCTAAACACTGTATACAAAACATTCCTCTGAAGCTTGCCTGTTCCAATTCTTCTCTTTTGGCCAGGGGTGTAACTATAGCGAAAGCAGGGGAAGCGGTTGCTTTGGGGCCCTGACCCAGAAGGGGCCCATCTAGGAGGAGGAGGACTAAAAGATTTACCTCAGTTCCAACCTTTAACTGCCATCAGCCCCATCTACTGTTAGAAACTGTGACAGTTACAGGGAGAGAGTGTCAGTGGAAAGAACATGTGCCCTGATAAACGACATGACCCTGAGATGGATCAATGTGACGTACAGGACTGGTTCTATTATTATTTATTTCTAAAGAGATTGTAATGTAGTGTATGTTAATATGTCAGATTTTCGCACATCAATTATGGCATAACTCCTTTAAGGAGGTCAAGCTTTGCCTGCTTAGTGCTAATGTTTGTACGATAGAAGCATCACTAGAATGTTAGTCTTGCGCCCACCCCCACACTCCGACTTCTCCTTACTGCATGACTGAGGAGAAGATTTAATGAAGAAACAGAGAGAACTTTTTTTCTTCTTTTTTTTTTCTTTTATTGTTTAATTAACCCTTACATTGTTATAATAAACACAGAAAAACGACACAGTATTCTTATACTCTACCAACGCCCACAGCAGAGGTAATAAAAGAAAGATAGGGCACTCAGAACCTCATTTTTCTAACCCTGGGTCCACAGAGATTTCTGTAGCGCCAAGAGAGATACAAATGTATGTGTTGTGTCATTTTTAAAGGGGTTGTGCAAGAATGGGGGGTGGAGGGGATTTGACACTCCTAGTCCTCCTCACTTCGCCAGACTTATAAAGGGAAGCTTGCTTCCCAGTATTGGCTTCTAGCTCCTTCTCCTCCCAGCTCGTGATGCTTTGCTGGGCTCCTTTGCTGTAAACATCTGGTTTTACACTGTTTGCAGCCAATCAGTGGTTGCGGCAGATCCCCTTGTGTCATTATCCAGCACTTCAGGGGGATGGACATGCAATTGCTTTAACATAATTAGTCTAAAATTGTGCATCGCCACATCAAAGTGTGAGAAAACATATTAAAACAATAAATCAATGACTCTAATTACCAAACATGATTTTTGTGGAAAAAACACATGCTGTAGGACACGCTCACATTAATAGTACAACGTGACTTCTTGCTTCAGATTAAATCCATGAGAAGCTCGTGATCCACAGTGGAATGTCCAATATGGTCCACGAGTATGTAATGCCCTACTCTAATCACCTCAATGAAGAGGTTTCTTTACTTTTTCAATACCCATTACTTCAAAGAATCTAGTAGATTTGATATGTAATTGGATATGGTCAGTCTTTATTCTCTATGCCATGAATAAGAACGATCTATGTATTGGTCAAGATGCATTGGTTGTAATACGGAATAAAGCCAATTTTTTTTCATACTTATATCAATAAATATGGATTTTTTTTTGTTATGGTGCTGAACAGCTAATTTTTTTCCTTAATTGATGGAAACACAGGTGCATAACACATTACAAACACAGCTCTGATAACCACATGCACGAGTTGGTCCATCACATGACAAGGTTCGTATTGGATGACAGAAAGACGAAATCCTGAACAGCACAAGGAAGTGAGGAAGAAAGTGTCAGGGAAATGTTTTCAACTTTTCAGTATACATTGATTAACAAAACTAAAATATTGCTTTAACTCTTTCTCTGCATCTACTGTATGTGTACACAGTGTACAGCGGATGTTGGGTCTTTAAAGATAGTGCCCTCTCAGATGCTGAGCGGCCACCATAATTGGCAGGTGTCTGCTGTTTTACGCAGTGGATACCTGCTGGCAGAGTCTGTGATCGGAGACAACTTTGATCAGAGACTTTTAATCCCTCAGATGCTGTGGTGAATTAGTGAACATGGCATCTGAATGGTTATATACTGGGTTCTCCCAGTGACCAAATGGTCCACCATGATGAGATTTTGGAAGCTGTTTGGTTGCTATGGAAGCTAGGGCCTTCTAAAGGGTCAGAGGCCTGCCATAGTATAGTTCCCATCCATGTGGCAGGGCTTAATAGGAACAAATTTAAATTCACATAGACTACAAAGGTAAGCCATTACAGTCTACAGTATAAGCAATCTTACACTCACAAGCTAAAGTTCCCTAGGAGAACCAAATATAAAAAAGTAAAAATTGTTTTTTTATTATGTAAGTTTAGCACTGAGTCTCCATCTTTATTGATCATGTTTTTGTCATATAGAGTGTGGGGGAAGGGGAGGTGTCGCTCTGGGAGGCGGACTCTTAATATGGACAGAATGTGCTCTTTCAATCATAAAGACTTGTGAAAACCTTTCTTTGTGAAACACATCAACCAGCCATTTCTCAATAAGGGACTGTCACAGTCCCTCCCATGACAGAGGTTAGAAGATCTGAGAGACTGGCAGCACGTGCGGGTATCTGACAGTCTCTCTGTTTTCTCCTTGCAGTGTTGTTTGGTAATGACCACACCTCTTGTCAGGTGCAGCTTGTGGTCATTATCGAGGCTCTATTTAGTTCTGACTCGCACTGCTTACCATGCGGTTGATATTTCCTGCTGGAGTTGGTTGAGCTGGTGTGTTGTTCCTTTGAATCTCCTGCTCCTCCATTCTTCTTTAAGCTAAGTGCATTTTGTTTAGCATTTTGTTGTTCACTTGTGTTTGTTGTTTTCTAGGCCTCAGGGAGACGCTGGTTCCTTCATCTGGGAAGGAACCAGTAGTCTAATTCCCTGCCACCACTCCTAGAGATTTCCAGGGTATCCAGGGCTAAGATTCTGGTGTATGAGTATTTCCACCTTCAGGGTCTACTCATACTCCTTGGCAGGAGTCAGGGAGAGGTCTAGGGATTCCTAGGAGGTCACCATCGCTCTCCCTTAGCTTTGAGGCCTAGACTTCGGTCTATTTCCTTTTGTGTGTTATCTGGTGTTTTCCCCTCCCCATTACCTGTGACAGGGACTTCATGGATTTTTTAGGAAGGCCCATGATTCTGACTTACGTTTTGTTATGACTTATTACATCTTGAGAAGTCCTGCATTTCTTCTATATGCTGAAGTATCTTTGTCACTGACCTTTGCACTTCTTCATCAGACCTTTCAATGGTTAGAACTTTTAATTCATTATTAATCACTTTCTGCTCAATAGCTGTCATTCGTTCGCTAATCTTAGAAACAGCATGTCGCACAAAGGATAATGATTCCTGCGCAGCACCCAGCTCTACCGGCAAGCCGCTGATTGACATATTGCAGTGCTCAACAGCTTTAAAAATATCTTCCAAAGAAACGTCAGAGCCAATACCATTATCACCGCTTATATACTCAAGCATAGAAACCGTTAAAGCAGCCGCACCCTCTTTCTCTTCCGGCTATTTAGAATATTTGTCTTTTATTTTTTCAATGTGTACTGTTATTCCACTTTGGCATACTGCTCCCCGACAAGCGTCCCCGTCACCATGGGAACACCTGTGGGTTAGAATATACCATCGGATCAGAGTTTTCACGATCTCAGGAAAAACTCAGATCCGATGGTATTTTCTAATCCACAGGCGTTCCCATGGTGTCGGGGACGCTTGTCGGGGAGGAGTATGCAAACGACCATACAGATTGGGGGGGAAAAAAAAGACGAATATTCTAACTAACGTTTTATTTTCCATATTAAAACATGATTCCTTCCTGCTTAAGTTGCTTGTGGGCCAATGACTCATTGACCCACAAGAAAGAAGCAGGGAGGAATCATGTGTTCAGATGTAAAAAAATGACGAATATATTCGATAGAGCAAGTATATAGCACTATTTTTGTAATATTCGCAAATTTGCAAAGTTGCGATATTCCCGATTAATATTCGCTTTTCGGATATTCGAGCTCAACACTAATAAGGAACAGATAGTCTAACTTCAGCTTAAACATTTTTAATTTGGGATTCATTTGTTTCAGACAAAGCTGCAATTTCTACACAGCCACTTCTGTATGTGCAGTGTACTGACTGTACAGAGAACTGTAACAATGAAGAGATTAGAGTGCCCAGCGGAGTGTTGTGGCCCCCTGGCTACCCCCAGCTTATCAGTGGGGGTAGCCAGGAGTAAGACCCCCCAACCCAGATATAAAATATTGTCAGCCTATCCTAAAGGTAGTTTTTTAACTTTTTCAGGTTGCCTAATATCTTACTCTGAATTATTAGGAATGCTCAAATAAATTATATAAAAAAAATAAAAAATATTAGTAATACTATGTTCCTTTTAAAATCATCACTTTTATTGAACAAGATTAAAATAATCATCAAACAGTAATTAGTAGGGATACCAATATATAAGCTCCATGCTATAAAAGATAACATACAGTACAATAATGTAGAATGGACGTGGGGGGAGAAGCTCATAATAATATATAAAAAGGGACCAAATGCATGCCACAATATAAACAAAATAATAGTATTAATCTACTGTAATGCTGCCTGCCCTTTGTAATAAATAGCTGTAAGACAACGGCCTCATGTACACGACTATTGGTCGGGTACGCATCCAAGCCACAGTTTTTGCGGCTAGGGTGCGGACCCATTCACTTCATTGGGGCCACAAAATGCGGACAGCACACCGTGTGCTGTCCGCATCCGTTGCTCCGTTCCATGGTCAGTTTTGTGGACAAGAATAGGCATGTCTACAATGGGCTGCCTGTTCTGTTCCGCAAATTGCGGAAGGCACATGGGCGCTTTGCGGACCGCAAAAAAATGGAACGGCTGTGAGCATGAGGCCAACCACTGATATCTATAATGAATTGTACCCCCAAGAAAAGTAAAGAATGGCGCCTGCCCCTCAACGCGCGTTTTGCATTCTTCAGCAACCTAAAGGTAGGTCATCAATATTAAAATGCTGAGGGGATGCCGGGAGTAATACCCCTAAACCCAGATACAAAATACTGTCAGCCTATCCTAAAGGTAGGTCATCAATATTAAAATGCTGGGGGGATGCCGGGAGTAAGACCCCCCCCCCAACCCACATATAAAATATTGTCAGCTTATCCTAAAAATAGGTTATCAATATTAAAATGCTTGAAGGATGCCTGGAATAAGACCCCCCCCCAACCCAGATATAAAATACTGTCCGGCATACGCTAAACCCCTAGGTTGGACCCCAGTAAGTGCAGAAGAGATGATGAAGTTTTAGGGACTTGTGCTGCATATGGGCGTTGTAAAGAAGCCAAACATTAGACAATATTGGAGTTCAGACATTTTCTACCAGACTCCAATTTACAGTAAGACCATGACCCGGTAATGATTTGACTCAATTCGGAAATTCCTACACTACAACGACAATGCACAGTGCCCATACCAAAACGACCCAACATTTGACCATTTGTTCAAGGTTAGGCCTGTCATTGACCACTTTAACACATACAAACTTTGTGAGAGTAGCTCCGGGTACACACGCAAGTTCCTCATTTACTAAGGGAACTATTATACCAGCATACCCCTATTCATGTCCCTAACTGCCAGAGGTACTGTGGGGTGCATTTTGTCCTGTTACCCTTTGGGAAAGTGAAAAATGTGGATGTAAAGCAACTTTTTTGTAAAAAAAAATGCAATTTTTCATTTTCACTGCCAAGTGTTTCCCAATTTTAGGAAACACCTTGGAGGTCAAAGTGTTCACTATTCAACTTGAAAGATTTCTTGAGGGGTGTAGTTTCCAAAATGGGGTCACTTTTTGGGGGTTTCCACTGTAGGGCCACCTCAGGGTGTCTTCATATCCGACATAGCTCCCAATTACCATTCCAGCTAAATCTGCTCTCCTAAAGCCATATGGTGCTCCTTCTGCTCTAAAGCCTGCTGTGCGCCCATACATCAGTTCTTGAGCACATATGGGGTGTTTCTGTAAACTCCAGATTAAAGGTAATAGATTTTGAGTTTTGTTTGGCTGTAAACCCTTGATGTGTTGTAGAAAAATTAGATTAAAATTTTAAATCTGCAAAAAAAATGTGAAATTTAGACATTTTATTCCTTTAATTCTCGTGGGGCACCTAAAGGGTTAACAAAGTTAGTAAAATAAGTTTTGAATAGCTTGAGGGGTGTAGTTTATGAAATTGGGTCATTTATGTGTGGTGTCTAATATGTAAGCCCCACAAAGTGACTACATAACTGAACTGGTCCTTAAAAAATTGGGTTTTAACGTCCCAAAAATAAAAAAAATCATTTTCAAAATGACCCAAACATGAAGTAGACATATGGGGAATGTAAATTAATAACTATTTTTGAAGGTATTACTATAATAAAAGTTTTGAAACAGAAATTTGCTAATTTTTCCAAATTTTTTTTAAATGTGGTATTTTTTTATAAATAAAAATGAAATATTTTGACTCAAATTTACTACTGTCATGAACTACAATATTTGACGAGAAAACATTCTCAGAATGGCCTGGATAAGTAAAAGCGTTTTAAAGTTATCACCACATGAAGTGACACAAGTCAGATTTACAAAAAATGGCCTGGTCCTTAAGGTGAAAAATGGCAGGGTCCTGAAGAGTTTAAATACAACACTGATGTTCAAATCTGCTCCTGTATCACACTGCCAAGAAGTAATTCAAGGAGAGAAATAATATACATACACATCTTATTGCTTAGACGTGTTAATGCAAGTAGGAAGATTATTTTAAGTTTGTAATGCTGGAAAATGTACAGGTGTTCTTAGAATTTCTGTTTGAAGCTGCTGCTGAAGAATTAATGAGATGGTAATTACAGAAACTGTTATTTCCAAATTTTAAATCATTTTTTAAATTCCCTTTAATGGAATTCTGAGTCAGAGAAGAGATCCATATTTTAGCCAGAGCATGACTACAAAGAGCATCTCTCTCTTGAGGACACTGTGGTCCACATTTTATAATGTGAGTGCACCTACTGTAGATTTTGGTATAAATTGTGCAAAAATGTAACTCAGTTTTGGCACATCTAGTTTTAGAGAAAATATCTAGCCTGAATAGTGACATGATATTGTGGGAAAGGCAAAGGTGCAATTTTTTGCGCCAGATTGCACCTCAATTCTGGCATAAAATTCTGTCTCAAAGTAAGCCAACCAATAGTTGCTATAAAGTCAGAGAAAAGTATCTGTCCCTGCACCAGATTTATCATCCAGCTTAAGCCCTTGTGATACATCTAGTGCAGGTCTAGGCAGCTTATCTAAGTTTACAACATCTATAGTATTAGTACAGTATGTACATACAGTATTTGAAAAGCTCATTGATTTCAAATTATGTACATTTTGTACAGTGAAGCGGCTCTGCAGGGGAATTCAAAACTTGCCGCCAGGTTTCTCCACAGATTAATACCAGGGAACCCACAGTACGGTGCACAGAGGCTCAGTGGTTAGCACTGGTGTCTTGCAGCGCTAGGGTCGTATCTGACCAAGGAAATCATCTGCATGGAGTTTGCAAGTTCACCCCGTGTTTGTGTTGGGGCACTATGCTATCCTCCCCACTCTCATGAAGACATACTGATAGGGATGAATAGGGAACTTAGAATGTGATCCCCATTGGGAAAGTGAATGTTGTGGAATATGTCGGGGCTGTATACTGTAAATGAGTGAAATAAATCCCAGCAGAGAGAAAACTTGTGGTCAGCGTAATTTGGTGGATCTTTTTCCTACAGAAAAGGTATTATGTTACCTACAAAGAAGGGCAGAGGCACACAATACCAAGAAAGGAAATAATGGATACTTTACTAAAATCATAATAATAATAAAAAAATCACAGAAGTAGATACTAAAAATAGAGGACATACACAAAAGAAAGGGCTTAATAAGCAGCAATGGTCAAAAAGGAATAACATCAACATAGCAAAGTTCAAATGAGAGTTTGCCGTATTGCAAGGGAACTATAAAAATAGCAAGTGAATCAAAAAGAGACAACACCGTAAATACCAACCAAAGTGGTTAATACCATCTCAATGCGCTTCACCGCTGCCTTCCTCAGGGGCATAAAAGTCCCATCACACTTCCTTAGGATGAGACTGATGACAGCATGAGACTAATGGCAGGCAGCTTGAGACTAATGGTCGCTGTACGCAACACTGATTTCCCATATCAGTAAACTGGAAAAAGTTGTACAAATCTGACAACCCATTTAAGAAACAACGTGGGAGGGAGGGTAGTGCGCGAATAAAATGTGATACATTGCAAGATGGAAATATTATTCCACAAATTTGTATTGGAGATATATCAAGGTCTTGTTGGCTATTAAGAGTTAAGATACAGTGCCTTTCATAAGTCTTCCGATCCTTTCACTTTTTTACATTATGTTTTCCCCATCATTTTGTACTCAACACCCCAAAATGAAATTTTTTTAACAAAATGTTAGAAATTTTAGCAAATTTATTACAAACTAAAATTTTGCATGGACATAAGTATTTAGACTCCTTGCTATGACACTTGAAATTTAGCACTGGGGACCTCACATTATTCTCAATCATCTTTGAGATGTGTCTACTAGAGATGAGCAAACCTATTGAGGTTTGGTTCGGTTCAGGTTTGGCAAATTTTTCTAAAAGTTCAGATCAGACCTGAATCTGTCTGGGCCGAGCCAGAATGGCTCCAATTAACCTGGAAATTCATATCTAACACCCTCTAGTCTCCTAGGACTAACACCCTCTAGTCTCCTGATGGCAGTTGGAGGATGGAACTGAGCATATGCGTCCACCTCATCTCAGACAGAGAAATCAGGAAAATAAAAAACTGTAGGTGGCACTATGCAGATACATTCTAGTGAATAACTGAATGGCTATGCTTAATTTTTTATTACAAGCAATTTTAAAAGTATTCAGATCCAGGTGCTGGCTTGAAAAGAATATGTTTCATGTGACAACCTATCCTCTGGAGAGAAAAAAAAAAACAGCGCTGATTGGCGGGCGTCTTGGGTGTTGGAACCCACCGATCAGATGCTGATGACTTATCCAGTGGATCTCTATACATTCTTTCTAGTGTACTCCCGGTCAGTCCAGACAGCGAAATATCACACGATAGCTGTTTCATTTTCTAACAAGTGGTAATTCCTTAAATAGGTCCAGGCATTATTTTAATGACTTATGTCATATGGAGCACTGAACATAGAGAGCCATACATAAATAGCAAGAGACATGGCTGCAACTTTCCAAATGTCATTCTTGGATTGCATTGATGTAACACTGTGCCAACGGCAGTGGCATAGCTAGAAATGACTGGGCCCCACAGCAAATTTTTTAATGGGGCCCCCCCTTCCTCCGGTAATTTTTTCGCAACCCCTTCCTTTCATGCCGCCCCTATTACTGTGGCTAGTAAAGATCGCTCTCTCAGACCAGGGCCGGAAGCTGTTCCATCCGTTTTCTACACTGTCTATACTGTCACTGTATATAATTTCATTGTGTAATACTGTTGAGGGGGCCCTGACCAAATCTTTTAGTCCTCCTCCTCCTGTATGGGCCCCTTCTGGGTCAGGGCCCCAAAGCAACCGCTTCCCCTGCTTTCGCTATAGTTACACCCCTGGCCAATGGGTTACAGCGCTTTAAGAGAAGAATTGGAGCAGGCAAGCTTCAGAGGAATGTTTTGTATACAGTGTTTAGCATTGTGGAACCAATAGAGTCATGAAATATGACATAGGCATAATATGTCTGAAAGCAATCTGTGTGAATGACATTTAACAAATGAGCTAAAGTGAGCTGTCAATAAAGCTGTAATGGACTGGTGCATTATGTGAAGCATTAGATTAATTATAAGCTTAGTGTACAATAGAGAGCTCACATCTCAGTGCGTTATTCATTGTCATCCAGCTTATTTAGTTCATCTGTTACTTTCACATGAACGTTGCGGCATTCCATTTTGAAATCCAGCAGAGGATCTAAAAACCGGGCCAAAACTGTTCCGTTTAGGGCTAATGTATTGTGTGTGGGGTATGCTCCGTTCAGGATGCGTTCTGTTCTGGCAGCATTCCGTTTTGTTACTGGACGAAAAAACACTGCAAGCTGGGGTTTTGTGTCCGGTCATCGAAATGGAACAAACTAGATCCATTACTAAAAACAATGTATGTGAATAGTGCCTGATCCGTTTTTTTTTTTGGATCCTAAAAGAAATGGATCCCTCACCCATTGACTTAAATTGTTTTCAGTGATGGATCCAGTTTGTTCCATTTCGATTTAACACTACTGCATCTTAATGGAAAGGATGCATCGTGATGTGTTAAATCAAGCAGAACCGTTTCGGTCCGGTTTTGAGATCCTTTCCCGGATCTGAAAACCGGAAACCAAAGCGCACGTTTGAAAGTACAGTAGCCTTAGTAATGTTTGTATAGTTAATAGCTGATCTCTATCCCACCAATCAAACACTTAAAGGGTTATTCCAGTCTCATGATATCATCAGGATGGGTAATCAATAGCCAGTCGGTGGGGGATCAGACACCCGGTTCCCTCACCAATCAGGTATTTGAACTTGCTGCGGCACTTGTGCGAGTGGCGCATCCTCTTCATTGTTTACCTGTATGCCATCTACATTGTACAGGCGGTGCTGGGTAATTACAGCTTTTTTACCTATTCAAGTGAATGAGATGAACATCTGTATTTATACCGATTGGATATTGGTGACCTGTCCTGAGGACAGGACATCAATATCTTGAAATGGAATATACCTTTAACTAATCACACAAAACCTAGCATTCATGTGAAGGGTACACCAGTCCATTTATTAACTTAACCCATGCAAGTATATACACTTGCATATGAATAGCTGTATACAAATATGTGATTTTACAAACATCTTCATGAGTAGTCCTGTAAGCCCTTAAAGGGATTCTGTCACCTCTTTTTACCTTATAGGCTGATGCCAGCACAGGGAAGGAACACTATGCCGACACTGCGCGAGCTCGTGCATCCCGAGATTCCGGCGATCTGACTTCGTAAGCAAGGAGGAGATTCCTGGTTACAGGCGGTGCTGGGCTCCTTCACAGGGGGCGTGGCTGGGCTCTAGAACGGTTAGTGCAGCCCCTTGGGCTCCTTACCAGGCTGATTTACAAATATATAAAATCATTTTTTACACTCAATAAAACCACACAGAGCTACGGGACAGGTATATTGTGGACATGCTAGCAGCAATCTAGCCGTGCATGTCCACATCTCTATAGGGTAAAAAGAGGTAACTGTACAATACCAGTGCCCAATCTGCAGCTCAATTAGGGCGTGTTTTTCAAGGTAAGGGTGACTCAAGTGCATGCACAGTTCCTGGCCATTTTTTAAGGTGTCTTGCAGTTGGGTGGAAGACTTCAGGAACTGGTTTACAACCAGATTAAAGACATGCGCCATGCAGGACGCATCGCTCAGCCCTCCTTGACACAGTGCTGACACAATGTTCTTCCGGCTATTGGTGACTATGGTTATGATATTCAATTGGCGCAGGGAAAGCCAGGATGTCTTGGTTTATGACGCCAAGCAATTCCTCCCCGATGGGACTCCGTTAGCCCAGACTGGCTAGGTGCAGAACCGTACATGAGAATGCGGAGGCGGCATTGCCATCACCTGGCCAGGTTGCTGGTGTGCCTGGGCCAGAACCACATTTACCCAGTGAGCCGTAAAGGACATATATTGTAATTGACCACAGTTACTGCTCAACATGTCGGCTCTGCTTTGAACTGTACCAGATACTGTCAGGCTCAAGAATTGCTGTACGTACGTATGAAGAGCAGTAGTGATGGCTTTGGACTCTCCACCTTGGCTCGGCACAAGCCATCAGTTTTCTTAAATGTGCAGAGTCAACCACATGGAAAGGGAGGGACTCTAGTACCAGCAACTTAGCCAGGAGCAGGTTTAGCTACTCTACTGTTGGATGAGTGCACGTATACAAAATCACCTAAAATGGTGCGCTACAATGCAATTGACAATATATGGCTAAGCCCTCACACTGATATTAAAATTAGACTTTCGCCAAGATATTCTTATAGCGAGAACATACCGGAGCCGGCGCACCCCATCAAGGTCTTTCAACGTGGCACGGGACCTAACGCTAACCTACCTATCCCGTATGGGTAGTTACTGATAGAAGCATAAGGTCCGATATATAGCCAGCAGCTCCCAGTTAGTTACCTCCAGCGTGAAATCACACATACAATGGGAGGACGGAGGAGGCTGTGAGTCCCATCTATAACTGGCTCACGTGACGCCGGCACCTAAATGACGCAGGTGCACCTAAATGTTACCCATAGATCAAAATCAAGGCACATTCAAACCTCAGGTTGCCCCACCTCTAGGCATACATATACAAAGAAAATCGCAGAATAAAGTGGTCTTAGATGGCAGAAAATGCTCAAGACCCCAAATGCTGTTGCGCATTTATAACTGGGGGAGCAAATCCTGCAAATGTGATACATTGCTAGCAGCAATCCCCAGCAAAATTTCATACAATGGAGGATTCCGGCAGTGGACCACATGTACCACGAAAAAGATCCTACACAGGAAAGCCAAATGTGTCAAATAAGTGCACGCATACTGTTATCTCTTTGCAGTCACCTTGGTGATCGATTGCTGGCGAAACCTGTGAGGAGGAGGAGGAGCATCAGGACCAGTAGACGATACAGCTCCCTTCTGCTGAAGTGGTGAAGCCCTAACTGCTGGAGAGAGGGTGGGGGCCCCTGGGAGATGTGCTAGGCTGTACCAGTACATAGGCATCCTGACCTCCCTTCACCTTCAGCCCACAGTTCCTACATATGGCCACCCTGACGTCCTCAGTCGAATTGATGAAAAATTCCCACACTGGAATGCGAAAATAGCATTTTACCCATACCACTGCTTGATGATGGCCTGCTGCCACCTCTATGAACCCCTGCACCGCTAGTTGTTTCTTGGAAAGGTAGGCTCCTGAGCAGCAGACGGTCTACCCTGGGCAAGTTTGGCTCCAGATCTCACACTGGTGCCACTATGCTGGCTCATGGCTATGCTTGTACCCTTCTGGCTCAGCAGAACGTTGCCACCCAGCCACTGCCTCACGGGCAAGCTGCCACCCTCGCCCCCTGATGATGATGATGAAGCCCCCTCTTCACCCGGCTCCCACGTGCGATCATCTACATCAGTGGTGCCCAACCATTTTTCGTCTGAGGGCCACACTAGACTTGGTATAAATTTTGCGGGCCAGAACCAGGTAGCTTTGCCAGAAAGAAATGCAAACACTGTGAGGGGCATGTGTGAGCATTACTACTGTGAAGAGGGCACATATCTGGCCATTATTACTGTGAGGGGGCATGTGATGTATACATGTGTATGATGTATGTAGTGCAGTATGTAATAATCACACACTGCTCTACATACATTACACACATCGATACATTACACCCTGCGCTGTCACCTTCATTTTCAGGTCCATCTTGATGTTTGGGCTGTATGCTTCAGCTCCTTAGCCGCCATGCTTCTCGGGGTCCTTGTGCAGTGCACCCGGCACTTTTTGCCTCAGCCACCCCGGGAGCCGGTCCCTCATCCTTCCAGCTTCCGCCGGCCTCCCCTACTGCAGGGCACTGTATCGCCCACCCGAACTAACCAATAACAAAGCTCCTTGCTGTCTGGAAGTTTGCTATTGGCATCGCTGCGTTGCCTGTTCCATTCATAGCACACCCTGCGCTGATAAAAAGCAGGGAAAAGTCTAAGGCCTCCGGTCACTGCGGGGGCCGCATGACACAGATTCGCGGGCCGTATTTGGCCTGCGGGCCGGAGGTTGGGCATCACTGGTCTACATCATCATCTACTACTGTCTGTTCGTCACTTATTTCACCCTCACCAGTCTCATGGCCGTGTCCTTGACCGCTCACAACACCTGCTACCACGTGATTCTGATTGTCGCTACTTGCACACATACAGATGGAAGCAGTGGACCTCTCCTCCAAATCTGCACTGGGCAGTAGCTGCTGACTGTCCTCAGTAATACCTTCCTCACTGAAAAGCGGAACAGAGCCGGCAGTATACATCACTTCCCTGGATGAAGGAGCAGCAAATGAAAAAGGTTCAGGACAGGTCAGGGCACAGACCTTGTTCCTAGGCCATGCCAACTAAGTGTGGTGTCAAAGGAACCCACCGATTCCTAGCTGTGGGGGTCTGATGTCAGTTGAGATGATGTTGAAGACCGAGTCAACCATTCCAGGATAGCGGGATTGGTCATTAAAACACGACCACTGGATGACACTGGAAGCTCTACCCTGTTGCTGTGGCTGCTGCTACAACCACCTCTTCTTCTGCTACTACTTCTGCCACTGCCCATTCCTTTGGAGGCCCCTGGCACCTCATTGTCTGACATATTGTAAGGTAACAGTAACTGTATATGTAAAATAAGTTATTCAATGTCAATGTGGACACCCCAATAACAGTTATATCACACAGGTTATTACATAGAATGTGTCGGCAGATAAGAACCATTTAGCCCATCTAGTCTGCCCAATATACTGAATACTATGGATAGCCCCTGGCCCTATCTTATATGAAGGATGGCCTTATGCCTATCCCATGCATGCTTAAACTCCTCCACTGTATTTGCAGCTACCACTTCTGCAGGAAGGCTATTCCATGCATCCACTACTCTCTCAGTAAAGTAATACTTCCTGATATTACTTTTAAACCTTTGCCCCTCTAATTTAAAACTATGTCCTCTTGTAGCAGTTTTTCTTCTTTTAAATATTCTCTCCTCTTTTACCTTGTTGATTCCCTTTATGTATTCAAACGTTTCTATCATATCCCCTCTGTCTCGTCTTTCTTCCAAGCTATACATGTTAAGGTCCTTTAATCTTTCCTGGTAAGTTTTATCCTGCAATCCATGTACTAGTTTAGTACCTCTTCTCTGAACTCTCTCCAAAGTATCAATATTCTTCTGGAGATATGGTCTCCAGTACTGCGCACAATACTCCAAATGAGGTCTCACTAGTGCTCTGTAGAGCTGCATGAGCACCTCCCTCTTTCTACTGGTAATGCCTCTCCCTATACACCCAAGCATTCTGCTAGCATTTCCTGCTGCTCTATGACATTGTCTGCCTACCTTTAAGTCTTTTGAAATAATGACCCCTAAATCCCTTTCCTCAGATACTGAGGTTAGGACTGTATCACTGGGATATTCATCCCAATATGAGAATCAAGGTCTAATGGAATTGTTTATCTGTGAAACAAGGTAGAAACCACTCTAATGGTTGTATTACACTGTTTATTTACCCCAATATAATAATTAAGGCCTAATGGAGTTGCTTATATATGAAATCAGGTGGACAACACTCTAATGGTCACATTACACCGTATATTCCCTCCAATATGAGAATCAAGATCTAATAGAATTGTTTATCTATCAAACAAAGTAGACACCCCAATAACAGTTATATTACACTGTTTAATCACCCCAATATGAGAATCAAGGTGTAAAGAAATTGTTTATCTATGAAACAAAGTAGACTCGGCAATAAGAGTTATATTAGGCAACTTATTCAACCCATTTTGAGAATCAAGGTGTAATAGAATCACTTACCTATTAACCCCTTAGTCAGTGGCGTACCGCCCATAGAGGCAGACCACGCCACTGCTATGGGGCCCGCGGCACTGGGGGGCCCGTAGCGCAGATAAGGCCCCGCCCACTGATGACCTGCAGCCGGCTATGCGGCTGCTTTTCTCCCCAGGGCCCCCCCCATGTTTAGCTGAATCGCCTCCCAGAGGCGCGGCTAAGTCCTCAACACCCGCCCCCCTCCTCAGCGCTGCGCTCTGAAACACCCGATCCTCCTCTCATCGGCGTCCCAAATCCCGCGCAGGCGCAGTGCCGGCGATTGCCTGCGCCTGCGCTCTGATAATACGGCTGAGGGCAACAGCTTCAACATCGTCACTGGGCATGCGCCGAGCCCAGTGACGATGTTGTAGCTGTTGCCCTCAGCCGTATTATCAGAGCGCAGGCGCAGGCAATCGCCGGCACTGCGCCTGCGCGGGATTTGGGACGCCGACGAGAGGAGGATCGGGTGTTTGCAGAGCGCGGCGCTGAGGAGGGGGGCGGGTGTTGAGGACTTAGCCGCGCCTCTGGGAGGCGATTCAGCTAAACATGGAGGTGTTAGAGTTTTCATATTTAGGCGGGCACGGCACTAATCAGAGGGGCACCGTTCCTGGGCACCGTGGAGAAAGAAAAACGCCCCTCTGGGCTCCAGTCCTTAGAATCGATTTTTAGAAGAAAGGACAAGACTGACATGGAAAAGAAGAACACAGATGGAAAAAAGGTACTTTATTAAACATGGATCCATGAGTACCTTTTTTCCATCTGTCTTGTTCTTTGGATTGTGAGTCTTGTCATTTCTTCAAAAAATCGATTCTTATGATATGTAAATGACGCTGTAAGGAGCCAGAGGGGCGTTATTCTTTCTCCACTGTGCCCAGGAACGCCCCTCTGAAGTGCCGTGCCCGGCTAAATTTGAAAACTAATAACGCCTCCAAGTTCATCTAAATCGCCTCCCAAATCCGATCCTCCTCTCGCTGGCATCCCAAATCCCGCGCAGGCGCAGTGCCGGCGATTGCCTGCGCTATGATAAGATGACTGACGGCACTGCGCGGGATTTGGGATGCCGGCGAGAGGAGGATCGGGGTTTTTGCCGCAGAGCGCGGCACTGAGGAGGGGGGGTGTTGAGCACTTAGCCGCGCCTCTGGGAGGCGATTTAGATGAACTTGGAGGCGTTATTAGTTTTCAAACTTAGCCGGGCACGGCACTTCAGAGGGGCGTTCCTGGGCACCGTGGAGAAAGAATAACGCCCCTCTGGGCTCCTTACAGCGCCATTTACATATCATAAGAATCGATTTTTTGAAGAAATGACAAGACTCACAATCCAAAGAACAAGACAGATGGAAAACAGGTACTCTGTTAAACATGAATTCATGAAAAAAAAATTGGGGGTAAATTGCTAGTGACAGATTCCCTTTAAGGCTACTTTCACACTTGCGTTCAGAGCGGATCCGTCTGGTGTCTGCCCAGATGGATCCACACCTATAATGCAAACGCTTAGATCCGTTCAGAACGGATCCGTTTGCATTAACATGAACAAAAAAAAAAAACATTTTTTTTTTTTTTTTCATGATAGTGCAAACGGATCCGTTTTGACTTTACATTGAAAGTCAATGGGGGACGGATCCGTTTGAAAATTGAGCCATACTGTGTCAACTTCAAACGGATCCGTCCCCATTGACTTACATTGTAAGTCTGGACGGATCCGTTTGCCTCCGCACGGCCAGGCGGACACCCGAACGCTGCAAGCAGCGTTCAAGTGTCCGCCTGCTGAGCGGAGGACAGACGGAGCCATACTGATGCATTCTGAGCGGATCCGCATCCACTCAGAATGCATTAGGGCTGGACGGATCCGTTCGGTGCCGCTTGTGAGAGCCTTCAAACGGAACTCGCAAGCGGAGACCCGAACGCAAGTGTGAAAGTAGCCTAACATGGCACCCCAAATAAGGAGATCTGCAGGCTGCAGCAGATATCCCATGTGACAGGTCACCCCCAGGAAACCCCTAACAGTTTCTGTAGGTCATGTATAAATTTATTTAATGGGGGTGTGGCATGGGAGGAGCAAAGTCAGGAAGTGGGAGGGGCCATGGTGGGTAGTGGGCGGGGTTAAGGGGCCCAATTCAGATTTTTGCTATGGGGCCCAGTGATTCCTATGTACGCCTCTGCCCTTAGTGACCAAGCACATTTAAAAAAAATTGCATTCCAAGAGCTAGAACTTTTTTGTTTTTTCATAAATGTACTTGTATGAGGTCTTACTTTTTGCAGGACAAGTTATAGTTTTTAATGCACAATTTTAAGTATTGATTGATTAAAGCCAGCTGTTTAGCTAAAACCCCCGTTGTTTACGTCAGTAAAAATATGCATGGATGGTCAGTAAGGGGTTAAACAAGGTGAACACTGTTCAATTAGATATATGTGCCCTCCATAGGGGATTGATGCAAACTGCACTGTCTCCTGTGGATCCCTTCAGCTTACAGAGCCTGCACTGTGCTAAAGTCTCCCTATGCCCTCCCTACGATCTTCCTACACTGTCCCTATCCCAGATTATACTAATAAAAGCTTTGTAAAACACTTTCCTTAGCAGTTGTCACATCTCTCCCTATGATCAGTTCACTGTGAAATG
This sequence comes from Bufo gargarizans, assembly GCF_014858855.1. Taxonomy (NCBI): domain Eukaryota; kingdom Metazoa; phylum Chordata; class Amphibia; order Anura; family Bufonidae; genus Bufo; species Bufo gargarizans. The sequence goes on along the minus strand of NC_058082.1, from coordinate 76,809,726 downwards.
GCAGAGACCGGGCAGGATGAGGCTTTTTATATGGCTGGAACATCAAAGGGGCTGGCTATCTGCTGATTGGCTAGATCCAAGGCATTATGGGTTATCCCTCGTTCTCAGTCTTCTTACTTTCATTTTGCAGAAGCCATTTTAGAAAAAATCTGATTCGTTACCAGAAAGCGCAATGAAATTCGGATTCGTGGCAAATAGAATTTTTCCGGAAATTTGGATCGAATTCCACTTCATTAACTTCAATTCGCTCAACACTAGTGAACACTGTAATGGAAAAAAAAAATATTTAAACATGCAATTCCACATTTTTTGTCACCTTGTCTCCCCCCAAAAATTGAATAACAGTGATCAAAAAGTTGTACATACCCCAAATTTGGTCAATAAAAACTACAGTTCGTGCTGCAAAAAAACAGCCATAGAGCTCTGTAGATGGAAATATAAAAAGTTATGACTGTTAGAAAATGACAATGCAAAGAAATGTTTTTATTTTTATCAAAGTTTTTTTATTTATTTTTTAAGTAATAGAACAAAATACAACCATCGAAATTTGGTATTGCCATAATCCTATTGACCCGCAGAATAAGGAAGTCATGTCATTTTTAGTACACAGTAAACACTGTCATATCAAAACCCCAAAAACTTTGGGGGGATTTTTATTTTTTATTTTACGCCCACAAATATTGTTTTTCCGTTGTCCAATATAAGACATGGTAAATTAAAGTGTGCCATTAAAATATGCATCTTGTCCCACAAATAATAAGCCCTCATATGGCTATGTGAACAGAACATTTAAAAAGTTATGGCTATTGTAATGTGGTGAGGACAAATCAAAAATGCAAAAAGAAATATAAGCCTGATCTTTTATGGGTTAAGCTACATATACACGACCGTATGTGTTTTGCGGTCCGCAAATTGCAGATCCGCAAAAAAAACGGATGACATGCGTATGCCATCCGTTTTTTTTCTTGCGGATCCATTGTAACAATGCCTAAAATGGAAGAGAATAGGACATGTTAGGCCTCATGCACACGGCCGTTGGGCGGCTGTGGCCGTATTGCGGCCCGCAATGAGTAAGCAGTTCCAGAGTCACGAAACACCAGAAGCACTACGGAGTGCTTCCGTGGTGTTTCTTTCCGTGGTTCTGCACCGCAAAAAATATGACATGTCACATTTTATCGCGGGGCGGACATACCACAGACCTATTCAAGTTGAATGGGTCCGGCCCGCTGCATGAATGTTGCCCATGCATTGGGGACCGCAATTGTGGTCCCCAATGCATGGAACGGCTGCACAACGGCCGCATTTTTTTAAGACCTATTGAAATAAATGGGTCTGCATCCTATCCACAAAAAAAACGGAATCGACACGGAAACAAAATACATTTGTGTGCATGAGGCATTAATGACATGAAAAACATTGAGTGAGCTATGAAATAAAATAAAAATCAATTTTTTATGTTATATTACATCAACAAGACAACCTTACATTAAGGCCTCATGCACATGGTAAGAGCAGTGAGACTATGGAGCTCTCTGTCTGAGGAGGTGGTGATGGTGAGTACAATAACGGAATTCAAGAGGGGCCTGGATGTATTTCTGGAGCGTAATAATATTACAGGCTATAGCTACTAGAGAGGGGTCGTTGATCCAGGGAGTTAGTCTTATTGCCTGATTGGAGTCGGGAAGGAATTTTTTATTCCCCTAAAGTGGGGAAAATTGGCTTCTACCTCACAGGGTTTTTTTTTTTGCCTTCCTCTGGATCAACTTGCAGGGTGACAGGCCGAACTGGATGGACAAATGTCTTTTTTCGGCCTTATGTACTATGTTACTATGTTACACGGCCGTTGTTTTGGTCCACATCCGGACCGCAGTTTTGGCGGCTCGGATGCAGACCCATTTACTTCAATGGGGCCGCAAAAGATGCAGACAACACTCCGCGTGCTGTCCACATCCGTTGCTCCGCTCCGTGATCCGCAAGAAAAATAACATGTCCTATTCTTGTCCGCGCTTTGCGGACAAGAATAGGCAGTTATTTTAAAGGCTGTCCGTGCGGACCGCAAAACACACAACGGTCGTGTGCATGAGGCCTAATTAAGATAGAAAAATGTGACATCCTGTTAAAAGCAGCAAATGTTTTTCACGGCATAATCTAATTAATTCACCACCACATGGAATTCATTGGATGCAACTATTCAAAGATGTCGCCAACCTCTGAGCATCATGGCATTGTGAACTTTTCTAAGAGAACTTCTGCATGCAATGCGTTTGGAAAGTCTTGTTATGTTGCAGCCTTGTGCCAAAAAAATAAAAAAACAAATCAACTATTTCCCCATCATTCTGCACTCGGTATCCTATAATGACAACGTGAAACAGAATGTTCTAAATCTTTGCTAATTTATTGAAAAGGAAAAACTAAAATATTGCATTGGCATAAGCATTCAGATCCATTTACCCATTATTTACATGAGGCACATTTGTCAACAGCTTCCAGTCATTATTGGGTATGATGCCACCTGGATTTTGGGATTTTCTGCCATCCCTAGAGTTACTGCTGTGGACCTGCGGAAGATTTATCACACGGGCCACATAGAACAGTGTGAACAGTCCTGCTGCAGTGAATAACCCTATAAGCTCTCCTCTGCTTTATACCTATCTAAAACTAAATAAATAAAACGTATAGGGTAACTTACTTTTTATTTAACCCCTAGACTACCAGTGCCATAAATGTACAGCCCTGGTCATCTATTTAAAAATGTGAGAGAAAAACAAGAGTGTGCAGCAGGTGCCATAGCTGCTGGGTTTCTGATGTTTCAAACAGCAGAGGCCTGGGGCTAAAGTCTGTGATCTGGGTGCTATATACAGTGGGGTGTTATACCGTATACTGTGATATACTATATACTGTGGGGTGTTATAGTATATACTTTATACTGTGGGCTGTTATATACTGTAGACTGTGGGCTGTTGCACACTATATACTAAAAGGGGGTGGGAGTGTGATACTATATACTGTATGTGGTATAGTTTTCTTTAATATTTACCATGAAAAAAAATATGGAGTGGAACACAAAAGGGGGATGATCAGGGCAATTGGAGGAAGGTGGCCCAAAGATGGGTAAATAGCCCCAGGACTGTGATACACTTAATCCACCCCTGATCTAAAGGCACTTGAAGTTTGGGAAAGTAGCATATTACTGTCCTAGTATTTCACATTATAACATGAAATACTAGGCCACAATCTCCAGGCACTTTAAGTGCTGGTGGTGGTGGTGGGGGAGGGTTGGAGTCGGTAAAAATAATTGCATAGTATGTTGATTGTTTTACACTACAGAAAGTTTTTTTCTGAATCTGCATATTTTAACGCACAAAATACATTAGGCCCAAATTTGCTAGTGGTGCTGATAGTGTATTTGTCCAAAGGTCAACTGTCAATAGCAGCATCTTCATTGTGTTTGTGGAAAAGGAAGTACATAATGTAACACCCCATAGTTGTGTTACTAAACTCTTTTACCCCGCTACAATCTGTTAAAAACATTAACTTTGTCATCTCATGTAATTTCACATAATATCCTCACAACTGTGCATTCTAAATCTTGTTAAATGTATATTGTTGTCATTCTTCATGTTCACCAGCAGGTGGCAGCAATGTGTTAGCAAGGAGTTAAGTGTTTAGTTTAGTGTTTCTGAACTGGAATAGTTCATTCCAGTTTAGTTCCCCCCTCTGTGAGCAAAGTGGGTTGCTACCACATCCTGTCTCATGGGTGGAGAAGGAAGTTAGAGTCAGTGTGCCAGCCACCCCGGATAGGGGAAGGCTGAGCGTGTAGGAGCTCCCAGATATAGGGATCCAAAGCCAGAATCTTGTCTCGGCTGAGACAATGATCATCATCCCCAGCCTGAGCCTTGCAGCCTCAGTGGGAAAAACCAAGCAGACAACTCCAGTTACAGGAAGAAACTATACCCTGTGAAGATAACTGTGAGTACAGACCAGAGACCCAGGAAAAGCCATATTCCTTCTCAGCTAGTCAGTTCCCACACAGCAGAAGATAGAAAGTGCAGAAGCCAATTTCCTGCCACAGTTTAGAGCTACTAAGCAGACATCCTTTTCCTGCAAGCTCCAGGTACATGATTGAGCAGAAGATATATTCCTGCCACACATTGCCAATACCTGCTGCGACCAAAGACTAATGCTGTACCTTGCTTGGATGAAAGCTACAACCAGTAAAGACAAGTTTGAACTGTATCAAAGGTCTGGATCTCAATTACTGCTGCAAATTCCTCTATTACTCCTACTAGCACCACACTCAATTTATTGCAAGTGAGCCAGGATCCAGGAGCCCAGCCGTACCTAGGTAGGAGACAACGTTGACACTATTACCACTACCATACAGAGACATTAAACCACTCTGGCATTCCTAACCTGGTACATGAGTTACAACACCTTGAAGGGCCCTGTGTTAGTACCCTGCGCACGCTGCAATTGGCATCACAAACAAAACAATAGCCTATTATACCCATATCCTGACCCACTGCATAATTTGGCGTCCATGTAACTTTACCCACGGTCCGGCTTATTGCAAAAGTGGCATCACGAGTATCGGATCGAATTGTGTGCCTATCCCTGCTACAACAGAACCGGATCCAATTGTATGCCAACAGGATCAAATTGCATGTTTCACAGTACTGCAAGATCTTAGAATTGTGCCAAAACCCTAAAAATTTACTTTATTGCTTTATTGCTGTGCCAGAAAGCGCTATCCAGTGTGCACCAGCACTCAAAGGGTTAATTCGCCATATTTGCATAATGGCGCTCCTTTTTCATGCCCTTCAGAATCGGGAAAACTCAACAACGACCAGACATCCCCCAAGATGGCCGCCGACGCTAAGCCTGCTCCCACAGAAGACGCCGCTGACCAGGTCAGCCAGGCCTTGGACCAGCCTGCACAGCAGATGGCACCTGAAGCCCCAGGTGACCACCAGGAGGCACCAGAACCGGCCGCCCGGCCACGACGTCAGGTAGGAGCAGTCGCGCTCCCTGAGGCCCAGGGCCAGTCCAAAGCTGTCCCTGCATCAGGTCTAGTGGACTTCAATACCTCTAGTAGGCCCAAGCCTGCTCCGTCAAGCACACATACTGGTGCGGCGGAGGCGGACGGAATTTCCAATCCACCGCCCGGAGCTAACACTTCCAGAGCGAGACGCCTTAACCCAGAGGTCCCTTTGGAACTCACTGCTCATGCCCAGACGGCCTGGGAATATAAATCGGCTGTTGAAGAATGGGTAAAGCAGGTCATAGATGACCCCCGGCCAGGAGACCCTAAGCTTACCAGACGCACTGGGACTGTACTCTGGTTCTCATTTGAAAGAGGAGTGGGCTTCCTTCAAGACAGCAATTCAGGGGCCGAAATATTTGTGGGCCGCCGCTCTGTCAAGCGCCACTACCTACCACAGGCCTATCACAACCTGTATGCAGGGGATCAAGTGGAATATACCCCTATGCGCTCAATCCAAGGCCCATTTGCTGCCGGTGTGACACTGCTGGCCAAACCTTTGTCCCCTGCAGTTACCCCAAAGTCCTGGCACGAAGATCCAGGCTCTGCAGGGAGAGTTAGATGTTTACAAGAAACTCAGGATGGCAGATTGCTTTTTAAGGAACAGCCTTAGCCTGAACCTGAACCCCTCATCCATGACCTGGCAGCACCACCAACATTACGGGTGGGCCAAATCAATAATTCAGTCCTCACTTTTAATCCAACAGTGCAGCCATATGTGCTACCATGGAAGCAGCCCCAGGCACCCTCTGTTTGCCTACCAGAACCACTTCAGCCAGAGGTCTTAACAGTCTCTGCACCGGCTAGGGATCCCGTTTGCAACATGTCACAGCTGCATTCACCAGGCTGTCTGATCAGCAAACTCCAAAGGACACCACTAGAGGTCAGTGGCGTTCCACTACTGCTGCAACTCTGAGCTACCAAAAGCAAGAGCGCCCCCTAATGCGCTTTAGTAGCTCAAGCAGCGAGGAGGACATGGACGTCCTTCTCTAAAAATGCTATCCTTTTCTAAAAATAAGGAACTATTTGGGAGCCACGTCATGGACTGTTCCTGACGGACCCGTTGGCTTTGTTTTAATGTTTTCTTTTTCAGGTTGCCCTGTTTTGTCCTCACCCTGATGGTCATGTGCTGTAAGGACTTCCCCCATCATCATTTAACCCCTCATGTCCAAGTTCATATTGTTATCCCCTTTCTCAGGTTACTTGATAGCCTTATGGAACTACGGTTCAAAATATGCTGCTTTTATATGACATTTTATATCTCCCATTGGATTACAATTAACTCTTATTATTCCTGTGGATTATAATTGACTTTTTGCCCGTTTCCAGAGGATTCTACATCAAGTATTTCAACTAAAAGGACTCAAGCCTTATTTGAGCACATTATTGCACTAATAAATTTGCACTATTTTCCAAAAATGGTTACTGCAACGTAAAAAGCTTGCACCCAAAGAAAAGACTCAAACGTATACCTGAGCTTTTTGTGATCTTTATTGCTATATTATTGCACTGTAATTTTACCAGTTTACAGGTTATGTAACATTTAAGTATAATATACCCATTGTGTGTATTCTCTTTTAGGTGCCGCAGTCTGACCTCATGCACTTATTGTGATAATTGCACTTAACTTTGCACTTAACCAGAAATGTAGCAAATTAATCTTGTGTGCTTGCTTTACAGCTCTTGTTATCTCCCCCCTTCATACGGACTGCCTATACAGACGTTTAATACTAATGGCCTACACCCAGTGTTTTATTCCCGGCAGGTCTAATAACTACAAGGGTAACCCTGCTGCTTCGGGAATGGTTAGAGGAGTTTTTGACCCCTCCATCCCATTTGTTATGTGTTCAGGATTGCTCCCATCCTGAGGTGTTTCTTCCAGGAGTTTCATGGGATTATCATACCCTCCTCCTGTGACATTGCCAGAAGTGCATGGAGACGCTAATACCTCCCCTTCTGAGCCCTTACCTAAGGTATGGCGCCTCAAACCTTAGAGCCATTTTAGCTACCCATAGTCACCATAGTGATCGTGCTATAAGCCATATATTTTGACTTTGGTGCAAGGAAGGGAATACAGGATAAAGCCACCCTTCCATTTGCGGGCATTTCATTGCATAATGGCGGGACAACAGAGTAAAGACACCCCCATGCTTCCTTTGGTGTTCATGGCCAGAACACTTCAAAGTCAGTCAGTAGTGATTGCTTAGTGCAGACCTTGGTTCACTGGTTATACCGAGAGGGAAACTGTTAATTAGGATACCCTACTCTTGCGGGCAGGAACCTAGAGTAGCCGTTATATGTTTTGTCTATGTATCACATATGTGTAATACATGCAGCACTTTGTACTTATTTGGGTACCCCAGAGCTGGTTCCTCCCCTCCTAAGCATAAGCCGAGGATGGCTTAACTCGAAGTAAGGGGGAATTTAACACCCCAGAGTTGTGTTACTAAACTCTTTTACCCCGCTACAATCTGTTAAAAACATTAACTTTGTCATCTCATGTTATTTCACATAATATCCTCACAACTGTGCATTCTGAACCTTGTTAAATGTATATTGTTGTCATTCTTCATGTTCACCGGCAGGTGGCAGCAATGTGTTAGCAAGGAGTTAAGTTCAGTTTAGTGTTTCTAAACTGGATTAGTTCATTCCAGTTTAGCTCCCCCTCTGTGAGCAAAGTGGGTTGCTCCCACAGCCTGCCTCATGGGTGGAGAAGGAAGTTAGTCAGTGTGCCAGCCACCCCGGATAGGGGAAGGCTGAGCGTGTAGGAGCTCCCAGATATAGGGATCCAAAGCCAGGATCTTGTCTCGGCTGAGACATTGATCATCATCCCCAGCCTGAGCCTTGCAGTCTCAGCGGGAAGAAGCAAGCAGACAACTCCAGTTACAGGAAGAAACCATACCCTGTGAAGATAACTGTGAGTACAGACCAGAGACCCAGGAGAAGCCATATTCCTCCTCAGCTAATCAGTCCCCACACAGCAGAAGATTGAAAGTGCAGAAGTCACATTCCTGCCACAGTTTAGAGCTACTAGGCAGACAGCCTTTTCCTGCAAACTCCAGGTACATGATAGAGCAGAAGATGTATTCCTGCCACATATTGCCAATACCTGCTATGACCAAAGACTAATGCTGTACCTTGCTTGGATGAAAGCTACAACCAGTAAAGACAAGTTTGAACTTCACCAAAGGTCTGGATCTCAATTACTGCTGCAAATTACTCCTACTTGCACCACACTCAATTTATTGCAAGTGAGCCAGGATCCAGGAGTCCAGCCGTACCCAGGTAGGAGACACCATTATTTCTCCCAAAAATCCATCCCAGCCTTGTACTCTAATGTGGCAGACAACATGAGCCACTCCCTGCGATTCTCACTGTGCGGCAAGGTGCACTCCACAATGGACCTCTGGATCAGTTACAGGCAAGGGAAAGTCCATGTCTTTCATGGCCCATTGGGTCAATGTCGATTGCGGCAGCCACGAGGCAGCACGCTGCCAACATGGCCTTTTGACAACCCTCCCCCCCCCCAAGATTGCGTCTGCCTCCTCCACCTCCTCCTCCATGGATACTGTCCCGTCCCCAACAGCAGGTGGGCACAGGGTTGCTTGCACTAGCCCTCCTTCTTATCACATTTGTCAAGTAAAGTGTTCCTAGCCACACTGCCTGGTTAGATGAGGGTTCCCACACCAGACATTTATCCGCCTCCTCCATGGACATGCTCCTGTCCCCAGCAGCAGCTGGACACAGTGTCGCTCCTATTTCCCCTCCTTCCTATTGCATGTGTCAAGTGAAGTGTCGCCACACTGTGTTCAAGCTGATCGGCCTGGGACAGAATAGCCAACCAGGCGAGCAGTTACTAAAGTACATCAATACTAGCAATTTCCAGGAGACTGTCCTTGCATTTCCGCCATTTTTTAATGGCGAGGAACGCTCTACTGGACTTATCAAAAGGAGAAGAGACTGGTGCATTATGTGAAGCATTAGATTCATTATGAGCTTAGTGTACAATAGAGAGCTCACATCTCAGTGCGTTATTCATTGTCATCCAGTTTATTTAGTTCATCTGGTCAATCAATTCAGTTTGGTGTATCAGAGTTTGGTCTGTCACTGTGAAGGCAGTCGAAGGTACCCAGCCTAAATTTTTTTTCACAAAAGGCAATCCCACCCTGATATGGGACGTAACAGGGATTAAACTGATGGGAAGAGAACTATAGAGAATACCACTCATATCGGGTGTGACAGTAAATTGCACGGGGCAGACGCAGTGACCGTGGATTAAAACAAAGGAGAGGGAGCCCGTGTTTTTAACCATCTCCCGTTCGAAAAATCAATTCAATAAATGGACCCCCAGATTGGGGACGTAACAGGGATTAAACTGATGAGAAGAGAACTACAGAAAATACCACTCATATCGGGTGTGACAGTAAATTGCACGGCGCAGATGCAGTGACCGTGGATTAAAACAAAGGGGAGGGAGCCAGCGTTTTTTTAACCATCTCCCCGTTCGAAAAATCTATTCAATTCACCTTTCGGGGACCCTTGGTGTTGTACGTGGCTGGGTGGAGGAAGAAACCTTCAATGACATCAACGGGACATGGCTAGCTTGGTATCCAACCTTGTGCAAATGGGGAGTTTGCGGTTGGGCAAATAGACTGTTTGCGGTTGTTTGCGGTACATTAAAAGCGGAGTTTGGTCTGTCAATGTCTGTGAAGCGGGCGTAACCCTTACACTACCTGATTGATACAACATCATACCTGATCGTATATACACACTGGATGTTTTAAACCATGTTGTTCAAAAAAATTTAGGATTGTTAGGTGATTTATGCCCTTTATGGATTAAAACCCAACTCTGCGTCAACTATGTAATTTTCCAGGGGAGTTTTGCCATGGATCCCCCTCCGGCATGCCACAGTCCAGGTGTTAGTCCCCTTGAAACAACTTTTCCATCACTACTGTGGCTAGAAAGAGTCCCTGTGGGTTTTAAAAGTTGCCTGACTATTGAAGTCAATGGCGGTTCGCCCGGTTCGCCCATTCGCGAACATTTGCTAAAATTCGCGTTCGCCGTTCGCGAATGGAAAATTTTATGTTCGCGACATCTCTATTGATATGCAGTGGGCCCAGTTGAAGGGAGAGGATAGGAGTGGTTGTAGCAATAATAGAGGTAGTAGTTACTCAATGTGACACTCTATTGGGCAATGCAGTGATGGGAATGGCACACCTTTTCTTCCCTTCAGGGTAAATCTTGGTTTGGGGTTCTCCTGTCTGATATTAGGTGAGGTGCAACGCAGGGTTCCCAGAAGTCTAAGGCAATGATGAGGCCAATGTCAGAACCAAGAACAGTTCTTTACTATAGACAATGGTGGCAACTTGCAAATACAGTTTCACGGTAATAGTTTCACAATTCCTTTCATATTTGTTGCATAGGTGACTTTCTCAAAGCTGTGTATAGGTGGTTCAAAAAACGTAAAGTTGTCCTTTGAGTTCCTTTTACAAATATGGTAACTGATTCAAACTCTCCCACTTTCCCTTACACTCTCTATATTTTTCCACATTATCCTCAGCAGGATGTGGTCTTCAAAACACATGGCCAGTCTGTACTCTTTGGTCTGGTAGGAGCCCTGAGGTTTATAGCCCTAACCAAGATGCAGAGAAGTCTATAGCCAAAATTCAGGTATTACCTTCTCTGATGGGTTCTCAGCAGTCTCCTTATGAGGCCACTTAACCTTTTGTTGTATCCAGCAGTTCTCTCCCTCAGGGACTGGTATGAATGCTGCTTTTGCTGCAGATTGCTCTTCACAGGACATGAGTGTTTCCTGCTTAGTTCTGCTCATTGCTGCCTTTTGCTGCTTTTTCACTGAAATCAGCAGCAGGTGGGCAGAAAAAAGCCAGGAGCTCATGAATATTCAGGACTTATTGGAATGCGCTGGAAGTGTTCAATAAAAGATTTTAGCAAAACGGCTGGGTCAATTAAAATAGGTTCTCAGTATTTTGCTAATGAGATCTGTCACTAGTTTATATTGCCCTTAGTTAAGATTCTATAAAGCTGGTGAATAATTCCATTTACACTTCCTTCCTTCTGGAAAGCATTTGGATTAGGCTACTTTCACATTAGCGTTCGGGGCTCCGCTTGTTTTTTTTTTTTTTTTACCGTGTTCATCCGAGTGGTTAGGTCATGGGGTATTTTTATAGAGAAGATTCTTACGGGCGTGGCTATACCTAATATGTCTACTTTTTTATTTATATTAGTTTTACAAAATAATATTTTTGAAAAAACAAATGTTGTTTTGTTTTAGTGTCTCAAGTCTGAGAACTATAGTTTTTTTCCGATTGTCAGTGGCTAAATTGGGGAAGGGGAATATAAATTTAGTACGCCATGGAAGTATGGTACTCCCTAAAGCAACCAATAATGCAGAGGCCCGGTTGATCGGGGCACGTGTCACACTGAGTAGTGGTGTCCTTCCGTATCCCCCTCCTGTGACACACTCTGTACCTTTTTTGGGTCTGTCCCTTCTTTGCAGTATGGGAGACCACGCCTGGAAAGTGTTGGCCAGGGACGATCCGGGTGCCTCCAGTTCCCGAGGTACTCTGGCCTGCTCTTTCCCGGTCAGAAAAGATCAGGTTCTTGAGGACTGCCTCATAGAACTGAAGGAATTTCCCTGTGTTTCTAGCGCACCGGGACAGCACAAAAGAGTTGTACAAGGCAACCTGCAAGCAGACCGCAACTTTTTTGTACCTTGCCCGGGTTTTGCGCATCGCATTATATGGCTTGAAGACTTGATCAGAGAGATCAACTCCTACCATATACCGATTGTAGTCGACGATACAATCGGGCTTGAGGACCGTTGCCTCAGTACCTCACGAATTGTGGACAGTACAAGGACATCCCTCTTGTCCTTATATCTGACCAGCAACAGGTTTCCACTGGTAAGGGCACAGGTCTCACGCTTGGGGATAGGTACCTGGGGTGAGTAGGAAGGGGGTGTGTAGGAAGGCTGCGTTGATTTTTCCACACGGTCCCACAAGCGGACGTGGATCTGGCAGCAAGGTACTGGAAAAGGGGATACTAGTATAAAAGTTATCCACGTACAGGTGGTAACCCTCATCTAGCAGTGAGTGCATGAGGTCCCACACAAGTTTCCCGCTAACACCCAGAGTGGGGGGACATTCTGGCGGTTGAATGCAGGAATCTCGCCCCTCGTACACATGAAACTTGTAAGTGTACCCTGAGGTACTCCCAAAACGTTTGTAAAGCTTCATGCCATAACTCGCCCGCTTAGAGGGAACATACTGGCGGAAAAGGAGTCTCCCCTTGAAAGCAATGAGAGACTCATCAACAGCGACCTCTCTTCCAGGCACATAGGCCTGCACAAATTTGGCCCCAAAGTGATCGATGACCGGCCTGATTTTGTACAGGCGGTCATAGGCAGGATCACCTTGGGGGGAAGGGCATGCTGCATTATTTGCATAATGCAGGCATTTCCGGAGGGCCTCAAACTGGGAACGTGTCATGGCCGTACTGTAAAGTGGGGTCTGGTAGAGGACTTTCCCACTCCAGTAATGCCTGACACTAGGTTTTTTGACTAGGCCCATGTGCAGCACGAGGCCAAAACGTCCAGCCACCGGCCCTAGCCAAAAAGAAGCCTGGGTGTTGAGCAACGATCTGTTGGGCGTACAGGTTCGTTTGCTCCACCATCAGATTTACAAAGAAGTCACTGAAAAAAAAGACTAAAGTAGTCGTATTCATTGAAGCCCACTGTTGAAATCTGGATTCCTGGTTGGCCTACAAAATCAGGAATCGCGGGCTCAAAATGCTCTGGGGTACACCAGACAAGTTCACCGGCAGGGGGCTCAGGTAGACTGATCTGGTGGGCTGGAAAACTAGAACGAGCCCCAGAGCTGCTCATACTAGTGTGGGCCACAGGGTCCCTAGCATGGCGGTACCCTTGCTCCGCTGCCTTGGGGGCTCATCATCGTTGCTAGATGATGAGGAGGACGGGGATGATAAAAGGAAAGTTGTGTCATCCTCGTCCTCACTGGGGCTCTCGGACTCGGAGGCAAGCTGGGCGTATGCCTCCTCGGCCGAGAACATCCGGCAGGCCATAGGGGAGAGTGTGTGTGCGTGTTAAACTTTATTTGGTGTGCGTGTATGTGGGGGAACGGGTGTTCACGGACTTACCCTAAACCTAACAGAGACAAAAAAAAAAAAAAAAAAAAGGCCAAAATATTATTTTTTTAAATTTAAAAAAAAATCCAGCTCGCTGATCAATAGTGATGAGCGGTAGGGGCAATATTTGAATTCGCGATATTTCACAAATATTTGGGCGAATATTCGCCATATTTTCGAGAATTCGCTGATTCATGATCTCCAGGCATTATTTTCTTGATTGCATAAAATTTGCATACAAATTTTCTCATAAAAATTTGCATGAACTGGTATTTCCCCCAAAATCGAATATTCGCAATTACGAATATATTTTGCGATATTCAAAATATTCGTGAATTCTCGACGTGCCGATATTCGCGATTAAAATTCGCAATTCTAATATTCGTAATCAACACTACTGATCAACCGTCCGAAGTTGATCAGCGGTGGGGTGTGCGATGCGTTAACAGTAGCCGGACGCGAAGAGTGTCGGCCACAGTCAGCATATGCAGAAAAAATAAATAATGCTTGCGCTCCAAAAAAAGTTGTGGTGGGGGGGCAGCACCCCTGGGGGGGTCTAGGGTCACACAGCTGTGCTGTGGACCCCAGACGCCCGATTTAGGGTGATGCAATCCCAAACTTTTGTTTTTTTCCCACTAACTTTCCCTGAATATCCCTGCCTAACCTTACCTGTCCCTAACCTTTTCCTAAATACCTTGGTAAAGGTGAAGGGGGTGCTGGGCACAGATGGGGGTGCTGGGGTGCAGGCTCTGATGATCCGTGCAGCGCTCCTCTCTCCTCGGCTCCCAGACACAAAAGGAGGAGGAGAGGAGCACTGCAGTAATTTGAATGGCCCGCCCACCCCTGCAACCAATCAGACCCGATCCTGAGAGGTGATGTCTTTATCACCTCTCGGGATCGCAGGATAGTGATTGGTGGTGTATTATCACACCACTGATCGCCATCCAGTTCCGGGTTATCGGGTCCCCAGAGACCCGAATAACCTGGAAACGCAGAAAACCGTAGGTCTGAATTGACCTGCGGTTTGTTGCGATCGCCGACAATGATTTGAGCAAGCGGTGATCGGAACTACACATGACGTACCTGTACGTCATGTGTCCTTAAGTATCGGGACATCATGCCGTACCGATACATCATGTGTCCTTAAACAGGTTAATGGCAGGCGAACCTGGAAAACCTTCAGGTCATATTTGCAGCCTCCAAATACTTACTAGAAGTGCGCAAATAGTCCAACAACATCGACAGTGACATACTAGAGGGGGATCAATGACAAAAATTCCCACAAAAAATATGTATTTTAATCAGGGGCCATTTTTATGCATCTTAAAGGGAAATTCTCAAAAATGTGCCCTGCTGGAGCCTAGAAAATTTTTATTTTACGCCACCAGAGTACAGGCCTTAAAAATTCACCTGACATAAAAGAACATGTGGCTTGAGGTACATTATGCGGTCAATGGATAAAATTTTTACCGTAGCCGACTGGAGTACAGGCCCCAAACATTAGGCATTTACCGTACAGAAAAGAACATTTGTCATTTTGCCCTGTTTCAGCGCGTTCAGCAGATTGGCACTGATGTCGCACACCACTTTACCAACTTTTAAATTGAGCGGAGTTAGCCACTGATTGGCCTGTGACTGCAGAGCTAAAAGCAGTGCAGGACCGGTGTGGCTCTTGGCTTCCAGGCACAATAGCCACAGCACAGCATGGGGGTGCTTTGGGGGTGCAGCGGAAGAGGCGGTAGCAGTGAAAAAGGAGGAGTCAGCTGAGGAGGAGACGGAGTATGGCGTAGGAGGAGAAGAAGAGGCAGGGCTGCATGCAATCCGTGGAGGTAACACCAAACCACACGGGTGCCACTGATTGCATGCTTGACAGCCATCAGAAGGTTCACCAAGTGGACAGTAAAAGTTATGTACCTTCCCAGCCCGTGTTTGCTAGACCACGTGTCTGTAGTCAGATGTATCTTGGGACCGACACTGTGTGCCAGAGATACATTCACTTGCTGCTGAACATGGCCATATCACTCCAATGCCCTTCTGGGAGAAATATTTCCTTCCGGGGACCTTGTGCCAATGGCAACTACTTTTCTAAAAGCCTTCGATTCCATCAGTTTATATGGAAGTAGTTGGCGGGCTAGCAGTTCCGACAAGCCAGCGGTTAGAGGGTTATCCGGCGGCATCACCTTTTTACGTTCAAACATTTGGGCCACAGAAGCCTGCCATTTGCCAGATGAACGCAATGGCAGCAAAGTGGAAGGTTGAGTGGAGGACAAATGGGAGGAGAGAGTAGTAGAAGAAGAGGCAGGATGTGGAGCGCCGGGAGTGTGGATTTGTGGTTCTGACGGTGTTGCTCCCACTGGGCTTGGTGATGGGAGGCCAGGTGCCTTCTTAAGGTGGTCGTCTCTAGGTGAGTGTTGGGCTTACCGCGACTTATGCCAGCACAGGATGCATATAGCAACACTATTGTTAGCAGCTGACATGCTAAAAAAAGCCCACGCTGCGGAGCCATGTGCCGGCATCCTTGGAGCGCAAGATGTGACCGTGCATGGTGGATGGCTGAGAGCAGAGAGTGAGGAGGCTGCAGATACAGAGGATGAGGAGGGTGCAGAAGCGGAAGGTTGAGTGAGCCACTTAACAAACTCTGGTGCGTCCTTTGACGTAATCGCACCTTCTCCAACTTCCCACTTAGGCTCCAGCCTGGTGCACCTGCCCGACCCCTACCACCCCTGCGGAATGGCTTGCTTCTTCCTCTGCCTGTCATTTTCAAAATGACCCTGTGACAAAGTGCAGTACGCAGCCCTGCAGGGTAAGGCGAATGGTCAGGTCACAGGGGTAGTTACTAACCGAGGGTGTCTTTTGTACTCACAGTTTTTTATATACCCTGGGCAGGCGTACAGCAGTGATGGAGAGGCTGGCACAGGGGTCCTCTGGGGAACTCCCTGTATATAGGGACCAGGCCGGTTGGTAGGTAAGGTGCCCTGGATGGTGCAGGTTTTTAATGTGCCGGTGGCAAGATCCCTTTAAGTTTGTGATGCCAGTGCCGCTAACGGTGGCACACCGATTTGCTGTAGGAATAATTGCGGAACACAAGTTGCAGTGAACCAAAACTTCCTTTTACTGAAACAATTCAACTATTTACAGTCTTTTTTTTGAATCAATTCGTTTTTATTAAACCCTTATTTGCAGAATACCATAAAACAATACAGTACATTTTCCTCAGTACATCCACCAAGTGGAATCGGTATACAGCATTGCCGGCAGAAATACCAACACACATTAATAACAGGCGTCAGTACGTAGCTGGCACACATGTAGATTCAAGTATTGAGACAAATATTTTATGAGACCTAACAGACCCTAAACACCTCCCAACCTCCCATCCCCCCTCCACCCCACCCTTCCCTAATCCCTCCCCCCCCCCCAACAGACCAGTCCTGAACCCTCAAGGGCCTATATAACCACGTGAGTATGCGATAACCAGTCACTCCATAGTTTATCAAACTTCTGAGGACACCCTCTCTTCACATACACCCCTTTTTCCAATATCAGCATGTCATGCACCTTCCTCTCAAACTCAACCAATGTAGGCGGACTTCCCTGGATGCACCTCATCGCCACCAACTTCCTGGCCACATACAACAATCTTCCCACTGCTACCTTAACCGATTCAGTCCCTCCAAGCTCCGACACATACCCCAATACACACACCTTGGGATCATTTTGAATTTGTAAAGTCATTTTACTGTTAATCATATTCCTTACAGCATCCCAATAATTCCCAATTACTGGACAAGCCCACAGCATATGCAACAGATCTGCACCATCATCCATACACTTTGGACACTTGTCATCCATTCTTACTCCAACCTTTTTTAGGAACACCGGTGTTTTGTATACTCTGTGTATGATAAACAGTTGGGACAATTTACCTTGTTCACTCAAGGACACCCTGGGGACTCCTTCCAGTATATCCACCCACTCATCCTTAGATATACCTCCCAAGTCAGCCTCCCATTTCTTCATTCTCAAGAGCGGAAACCCCTCTAAGAATTTATCAAGTAAAAGAGCGTACACCTGAGATATCAGCCCTCTTTCCCCCCCCCCCCTGTCGGGAGAACAAGCTTATGAACCGTCTCCATTGGGGCTATCACACAACCTTTTCGCTGCGTGACTTCCAGGGCATGCCTCAATTGAAGATACTTATAAAACCATCCCCTAGGGAAATTAAATTCTTGCTGCAGGTTCTGAAACGACTTACATACCTTACCCTCCATCAATTGGCCAATTCTCATCACTCCATGAGATTCCCAGTTCCGAAGTCCTGACATGGCAAAAAATTCAGGCAACAGGTGATTGTTCCTAATAGGGGAAAGCTCACTGACTCCACCTACACCTCTCAGTTGTTTCACCCTTGCCCAAACTTTTTTCATAAGTTCAATAAGAGGGAGTTTTCCCCTCCCAGCATGCATACCTGCCCCCTCCAGAATACCCATGAGGTCTCTACTACCCAACCAATGCTGCAATATCTGCCCTGTCATATCCGACACTTGGAAGCTAATCCAACCCTTGAAGTGCTGACATTGGGAAGCTAAAAAGTAAATCCATGCATTAGGAACAGCCAGACCCCCTTCAGACTTAGGGTACTGCAATGTCTCTAGTTTAATCCTAGCCTGGCCATACTTCCAAATAAGATCCCTAAATATAGAGTGAATTTTCTTAAATCTGTCCAGGGTTATCCACACGGGAGCATTGTTCAGCACATAGAGCAACTGAGGCATCATAACCATTTTTAAAAGGTTCACTCTACCCACCACTGAAATAAAGAGCCTACACCATGACCTCACCTTTAGCCTAAAAGCAGCCAGCATCGGAGACAAATTAAGGTCCTCAAAATCCGACACTCTAGGTGTTATATACAGTCCCAAGTATTTAAATTTATCCACCCAAGGAACCAAACTATCTACCGGTCTACCCGACAGGGCCTGCCCATCAATTGGCATCAGAGAGGACTTTTGCCAATTTATCCGAAGCCCAGAGAAGCCCCCAAATCTGTCAATCAAAGCCATGGCCGCATCCAGGGATGTCCCAGTATCGCCCAAAAAAAGCAGAGTATCATCCGCGTACATAGCCACTTTATTGTGCACCCCACCATATCTAAACCCCTCTATCGTTGTTGATAAGCGGATATAAGCCGCAAGCGGCTCTATTGCAAGAGCAAACAACAAGGGCGACAATGGGCATCCCTGTCTGGTGCCCCTAGCCAGAGCGAAACAGTCCGTCAACCCTCCATTAGCTCTGATTCTCGCCTTGGGGTTAGAATACAGGACCTTCACCCACTGAATAAACCGCGGCCCAAATCCCATGATTCTCAAGACCCCCCACAAGTAGCTCCACTCCACACTATCGAACGCCTTGGCGGCGTCAAGAGCGAGCAAGGCCCTGTCCCCACAATTATCCGCCGGAATACTCAAGCTAGCGTATAGCCTACGAAGATTAATAGCCGTCGACTTCCCAGGCATAAAACCCGTTTGATCCGGGTGCACAATGGTCAGAATCACCCTGGACAGCCTGTTCGCCAACACCTTCGCCAGGAGCTTAACATCAGCTGTGAGAAGCGATATTGGCCTGTAAGAATCCGGCATTTTAGGATCCTTCCCAGGTTTAGGTAGAACCACGATTATAGCTTCCTGCATTGAACGTGGTAGCGAACCCGCCTCCAAAGAGTGCTCAAGCACCTTGAGTAATTCCGGAAGCAATATCCCCTGCAGCTTTTTATACACCTCTACAGGTAGGCCGTCCGCTCCAGGCGCCTTACCATTTGCCATACCCCCAAGCACAGCTTCCAGCTCCTCAAGAGCAATCGGCTCCTCCAGCCTTTCTCTATCCTCCTCCGACAGCTCCGACAACTGTGCCCCCACCAGGAAGTCATTCAGCGCCTCCTCCGAACTAGAGCCGGTGGAAGCGTATAGAGAGGTATAAAAACTTTTTAAAATTCCCAGTATTCCTTTTGTGTCCTGCCTACTATTCCCCATGTCATCTCTCAATTCCTGAATAAAAGAGGATCCTCTCTGGGCCCGAGAAACTACCGACAACAGATGCCCCACCTTTTCACCCTCTTCAAAGGATCTCTGCCGATAGAAACTGCTCTTTCTTTCTGCGGCCTGCACTAAATGACACCTCAGCTGCTCCTGAGCTACCGCCAGCGCTTCACTATTAACTAGGGTGGGGAGTCTACCAAACTCTCTCTCAGCCTCAGCCACTAATACATGCGCCTTAACATCCGCTTCCCTAGATCTAGATTTATGCTTGCTAATTTCTTTCATCAAAACTCCCCTCAAGAATGCTTTCATGGCATCCCAGACCCCCGGTATCGAAGCCGTCCCAGTATTGATAGCAAAGAATTCCCTAAGCTCCAGAGAAACCCCAGATAAGTCTCCCAACACATTCAGCCAATGCGAGTTACACTTCCACAGCCTAGGTCCCTGCCTGAGCACCCCCAGGCACAAGTCAATCTGCACCAGAGAGTGGTCAGACAACGACCGAGGATGATAGATAACGTCCCTCACCAGTGGCAGCATAATATCATTAACAAGGGCCAGATCAATACGCGATAGCGAGTGATGCGCGGCTGACCTGCACGAGAATTCACGCTTATCCGGGTTACGCAATCTCCATACATCATGTACTCCTACTTCACCCATAATATTCCTGAGGGCCACACTCCCCGGTGATCCACCCGCTCCTTCCACCCTACATCTATCCAGGGAGTCATTCAGCGTGCAATTGAAGTCCCTAACCAGTAGCCACGGCAACCCAGGGAAGTCCGCCACAAAGTCCATAATCTCTCTCATCAATGGGGATGCAAATGGCGGGGGCACATACACAGACACCAGCACCACCTGTATTCCATCCACCTTACACACTACACAAACATACCTACCATCCGCATCCACACAGTCTCGCACATGCTCATACCTAATGCTACTGTGCACAATCATGCTCACACCTCTAGAGTGAGAGGAATGAGTGGAATGTAGCGCATAGGACACCCAATTTTTACTCATCCAATGTAGATTATCACCAATCAGATGCGTTTCCTGGAGACAACATATAGCCGGCTGAAACCGTCCTAAGTACTGAAAAACACACTGCCTCTTTCTTGCATCCGCCATTCCTCTCACATTCCAACTCAAAACTCTAATCCCCTGTGACATGATAGAATTTCAAACCATACTTGAATCTCACATCCCACTCATACTCCTTCTGCTCATAGTTCAGGACTGTAACCCTTCCCCCCAACTGCCCCCCTACCCTCCCACCCCCCTCCCTCCCTCCCACAATCAGATCGCTGTAACCAGGGATCGCTATCCCTTTTACATCAACCTCACACTTTAAAACAGGGCAATCCGAGAGCGCCTTGTCCCCCATCATATAGTAGTCATAACAAATTATAACACAACTCCTCACGTAGAGAATCCTCCCCACATCTGAGAAAAACATTTTCTCCCTTCTCAGCCTCCTACTCCCTCCACAGGATCAACCTATTGGTAGCATTGCAGAATACACTCCTTAACTGGTGCAACATTAAAACAACCCCAGAGTGCAAATGCGTATATCAAGTAAACATAAAAGCCATATCTACGCCTCCTTCAAGTGTCCAAGGCCCCACTTCTCAATTGTCGCTCGTGGACGTCCAGCCACTGCGCGGCCTCCTCCGGATCTTCAAAAAATCTGGTGGATCCTAGGGCCACCACACGCAGCTTAGCAGGGAACAGCATGGCGTACTGAACTTGTAATCCTCTCAGCCGTTTCTTGATGTCCAGGAACCTACTTCTCCTCCGCTGCACTTCATTGGAATAATCCGGGAATATAGACACTTTAACCCCATTCAGGACCATCTCCTCATTGTCCCTTGATTGCCGCAGGATAGTATCCCGGTCTTTAAAATGCAGGATCTTCGCCAGTATAGGACGGGGAGGCCTGCCCGGCGGAAGCGGCCGCATGGGGACTCTGTGCGCCCGCTCCACCGCATACAGGGAAGATAAACCTTTATCTTTAAATAGCTGACGCAACCAGTTTTCCACAAACTCAGTGGCATTATCCCCCTCCGTTTTCTCAGGCATTCCCACGATCCGCAGGTTGTTCCTTCTGGACCTGTTCTCCAAATCATCCGTTTTGGCATATAGAGCAGCTATGTCTTTAGCAGTCGTTTCGCCGCCATTTGCAAAGGCTGAATGTCATCCTCTATGGTGGACACCCTCTTCTCCAAATCAGAGGTGCGCTCAGAAATCTTGTGCAGGTCGTGCCTAATGATAGACACATCCGACCTCAGGCTGCCAACTTGTACTGTCAGCACCTTCAATGTGCTGTTACAGCTGGCCACAGCAGCCATGATATCTTTTAATGTAGGTTCCTCAGTGGCCGCAGCTTTAGGGCCTGCCGCGCTTTTAGCTGGACGTGCAGGGGTCAATGGCGGCCAGTCCACCTGCATCCAGGGCCTCTCCATCAACGGATCCATCCTCCTGTTCAGAGGAGGTATGCGTGTCTGCCTCCTTTCCCTCGGCTCCCTCGCCCACACCGCAGTCTGTGCGAGCGAACCTGCTCAGCTTTGCGGCCGCGCTCTGGCTCAATTTCGGCTGTAAGGCCGGCCCCTCTTCTTCCTCGGCGCCATGCTGGCTCACCTCGGGCACGTCGGATCGCGGCCCCTTGCTGGACTTCCTCGGCATGTCTCTGCACACAGGATCGGCACCGCACCCTCCGGTCGCCTCTCACCCACCAGGTAAAGCAAAACGGCAATGCAGGGGCTGCTACCACGTTATTTATCAGGATGCTTGCAGGAGCTAGGAGCGGTGCGACTTACTCCATGCGCTCCGAGGCCACACCCCCTATTTACAGTCTTTTAGTTGGTTCCATATGTAAAAAGGTTAAATACAGGCAGGTTTTATATAAAACGGCAGGCAAAGTCTTTGCAAGATACTCAGAAGGCATTAACACTTACAGATCAGGCTGCACTTTTCCTCAGATCCTGTCTGGCTTACTCCAAGGCCTGTATGCCCTATTGCTAGCTTTATCCTTGGGTAGGGAAACCTTCCTCTGGTATATATATATATATATATATATATATATATATCCTTGCTGTAGAATATCCTTCTGCCCTTCAGCTCTCTGTTCGGCTGGAAATAAACTTGGCTCTGCACTGTACTTTTATAGGAACTTGGTTTCTCAGGAGGCAAACTGTTCTCCTGGTGGCAAGCTAGGAGCCTGGGCTATCTAGCTGCATGTCAGAAGCTACTCCTCAGCTCTCCTCTGGCAAAAGTCCACACTGACTTCTGACTACGCCCCCTTCCTGACCAGGATCTGACTATATATACTAGGGGTTCCCTAGCTCCCTCTACTGTCTAGGAGGAGGAACTAGCCCTATCAGGCCTGGTACAGGGCAAAACAGGGAAAATGCACATAAAAACATCATATAAAATACAATGACCCTGTTCCACAAAAGGTGGGGAACCACGTGGCCCAATTGACCCTTGTTTAGCGCCCTCATTTACCTAGTGGGACACTACATACACCGCTGCTTGACCTGAAAGACAAAAATTGCAAAGCAGGCATATACAATAATCACTACACTTGCAATAAAATGTCAGGCAGCTCCACTGGCAAAGGTACAAGTGCGGTTAAAAGGGGCGTCGTTCTCTTCATACAGGATAGAACAGGGAACATGGGCTCTGACCTGGTGCAGTGTATCAGGGATAACCAGGATAGTCCATAATAATAAAATACAGTAGTCCAGTAAAACAGCATCTCAGAGACCCACAAGCACTGTGGTCATCTCTGGGCACAGTTCTTGAATTTAAGATTGCACATAAAAGTCACAGCACAAAATTCCACATCTCAGGGATATTTTTCCCTGGCAAGTCCTGGTATATAAAAGTAGTGCTGTAATATCCCCTAATCAACCTGAAAAGGGGGTTAAAAAGAGTAAAGGTGCAAAAACAGCAGGCACAACTTGGCTTAAGTACTTAGAGCAGGCAGGGGGTCCTGTAAAACAGTATGGCAGCAATGCAAGTGGAATTCTCAGTGGCCTTTCAACTACCACTGGGCCGTGGAGGAACTGGCCGCAGCTCAATGGTGCCAAAACATAGGGCTCCTGTCCTGAAACAGTTAAGTCACTGTAAGGGTCCCTCAGCAATTTTTATGGCCTAGCAGGCCTACTCACAGGTACGTATCCAGTTCATACTGGTCGTCAGATGTGGTGCATCCTGGCTCCGCTCTAAGTCTTGGCCTGTGTAGATTAGTACTTGGCTGGGCCCACAAAATAGTATTGGCAGGCAACTGTAAAATAAATGGGCCTGTTACTTGCACAGACTCCGCAAGCCTGGGGGTTACCGGTGCAGGAGGCTCCACGGGTCTAGGTGTCGCCGGCCTTATGCAACAGACCTGACTCCTGGTATAGCAGAGTTTTTCAGGTACGGCAACGGTGAGCACAGCGATGGTAGTCGCTGAACTGGTGGCCACTGGAACTTCCACTGTAGGCTCGGGGACATCAGAGTTCATTAGAGGATCACTATTGTCCGGTGGTATCGGTGCCACTCTGGACGCGACAAGTTGGCGCAGGCCATGAAGATGGATCTCTAACCTGGCAATCTGATCCTCCAGTCTCTTGGGCGATGCTCCGCTGCAGGGATCCGGTACTGTCGCAGCAGGTTCAGGCGCTGGGCCCGAATTCTTCCCTCGCCGCAGGGCATCAAGGGCCTCATGGAATCTTTCCAAATTCTCCATCTCCGCCTGGGTCTTCTCCCTGTGGGGCAACTCAGGTGAGGGATAAGGGCTCACCCATTTCTCCAGCACTGTAGGTTGCCAGAAGATATTGGGGCCGGTAAAGGAACCCCTCTCCTGGTACGTATTGTGAGCAGGTTTCACCGGGCACTCTTGCTTACATTCCGGACTGATGGGCTCTTCAGGCTCTTGCCAATCCTCTGGTCCCGGCTTTGGACGGGCTACGGCCGTGGCATACGAACCTTTCAGGCCCTCAGTGGGGGTGAACTCCACTTCCTCTCCTTCGCAGAGGTTGTGCAAATGTTCAGGTAGGTAGCTGCTCTTTACAGACCCCCAGTTCACAAAAAGGTCTCGGCCTGTGGAGTGGTCTTTAATGAATCCGAACCCCCGGGTTTTATCGAACGCCACTACTACCCCCATTCTTTTCTCCAGACGGGGCTGAGTATTCGCGTGACGCTCATAGACAGTTTTTGCAAGCTCCTCGAATTTTTTTTTCTTTTTTCGGGTAGTCTTTTGTATTGCTGCGGCGCGGATCTCTGCCATCAACAAGGGCCATTGCGCAGAGGGCTTTAAAAATCCACCACGCGAGCCAAGACAGGGCTCGGGTGGCGACTGCGGTGGAAAACTGGGTGGCCTTTCCGGTCCCGGAGTATAGGCGGATGGTGCTTCTTCCTCGTCGAACATCGCAGGCTCTGCAGTCTTGACAGTAGGTGAAGCCATTCGATTAGAGTAATCCTCCCTCTCCAACATGCTCGATCCTTCTCTGGTGGACGACAGGGCAGCTCGCAGTACTTCAGACAAAACCTCCCACTGCTCCGGGAGGCCGCCCCCTAGGTACTCCAACATGGGGGAGGCGGCGTCCATAAGGACTTTTTCAGCAGTCGTTGCCAAATTCTTTCCGCCAATACAACACAGCGATGGCGCATCAATAAATTCTGTCAGCTTAGGCGGCCATCTTTAAGCATAAGGTTGTCCATTCACTGACAGCGAGCGGTGACTCAAAAAGCGGCAAAGAGTCCACAATATACAGTTTTCACACCGCGATTTTTCACAGTTCTTTGGCTCAACAATTTTCAAATAAACAGATAGGGCATTTATCACTTTATAGGCAATAATGGCACACAGTTCAGATTCCACAATGGCGTAGGAATATTCGTATCCTGTTTGTGATGCCAAAATATGCAGGTCGCAGCCCTACAGGGTGAGGCGAATGGTGAGGTCACAGGGGTAGTTACAAACCGGATTCCAAAAAAGTTGGGACACTATACAAATCGTGAATAAAAACTGAATGCAATGACGTGGAGGTGCCAACTTCTAATATTTTATTCAGAATAGAACATAAATCACGGAACAAAAGTTTAAACTGAGAAAATTTACCATTTTAAGGGAAAAATATGTTGAATCAGAATTTCATGGTGTCAACAAATCCCCAAAAAGTTGGGACAAGGCCATTTTCACCACTGTGTGGCATCTCCCCTTCTTCTTACAACACTCAACAGATGTCTGGGGACAGAGGAGACCAGTTTCTCAAGTTTAGAAATAGGAATGCTCTCCCATTCTTGTCTAATACAGGCCTCTAACTGTTCAATCGTCTTGGGCCTTCTTTGTTGCACCTTCCTCTTTATGATGCGCCAAATGTTCTCTATAGGTGAAAGATCTGGACTGCAGACTGGCCATTTCAGTACCCTGATCCTTCTCCTACGCAGCCATGATGTTGTGATTGATGCAGAATGTGGTCTGGCATTATCTTGTTGAAAAATGCAGGGTCTTCCCTGAAAGAGATGACGTCTGGATGGGAGCATATGTTGTTCTAGAACCTGAATATATTTTTCTGCATTGATGGTGCCTTTCCAGACATGCAAGCTGCCCATGCCACACGCACTCATGCAACCCCATACCATCAGAGATGCAGGCTTCTGAACTGAGCGTTGATAACAACTTGGGTTGTCCTTGTCCTCTTTGGTCCGGATGACATGGCGTCCCAGATTTCCAAAAAGAACTTTGAATCGTGACTCGTCTGACCACAGAACAGTCTTCCATTTTGCCACACTCCATTTTAAATGATCCCTGGACCAGTGAAAATGCCTGAGCTTGTGGATCTTGCTTAGAAATGGCTTCTTCTTTGCACTGTAGAGTTTCAGCTGGCAACGGCGGATGGCACGGTGGATTGTGTTCACTGACAATGGTTTCTGGAAGTATTCCTGAGCCCATTCTGTGATTTCCTTTACAGTAGCATTCCTGTTTGTGGTGCAGTGTTGTTTAAGGGCCCGGAGATCACGGGCATCCAGTATGGTTTTACGGCCTTGACCCTTATGCACAGAGATTGTTCCAGATTCTCTGAATCTACGGATGATGCTATGCACAGTTGATGATGATAGATGCAAAGTCTTTGCAATTTTTCACTGGGTAACACCTTTCTGATATTGCTCCACTATCTTTCTGCGCAACATTGTGGGAATTGGTGATCCTCTAACCATCTTGGCTTCTGAGAGACACTGCCACTCTGAGAAGCTCTTTTTATACCCAATCATGTTGCCAATTGACCTAATTAGTGTTAATTGGTCTTCCAGCTCTTTGTTATGCTCAAATTTACTTTTTCCAGCCTCTTATTGCTACTTGTCCCAACTTTTTTGGGATTTGTTGACACCGTGAAAATTTGAATCAACGTATTTTTCCTTTAAAATGATACATTTACTCGGATTAAACGTTTGATCTGTCATCTACGTTCTATTACAAATAAAATATTGACATTTGCCATCTCCACATCATTGCATTCAGTTTTTATTCACAATTTGTTTAGTGTCCCACCTTTTTTGGAATCCGGTTTGTACTAACCGAGGGTGTCTATGGTACTCAGTTTTTTATATAACCTGGGCAGGCGTACAGCAGTAATGGAGAGGCTGGCACAGGGGTCCTCTGGGGCACTCTCTGTATATAGGGACCAGGCCGGTTGGTAGGTGAGGTGCCCTGGATGTTGCAGGTTTTCTAATGTGACTGTGTCAAGATCCCTTTAAGTTTGTGACGCCAGTGTCGGTAACGGTGGCAGTGAACCAAAACTTACTTTTACTGAAACAGTTCAACTATTTACAGTCTTTTAGTTGGTTCCATATGTAAAAAGGTGTAATACAGGCAGGCTTTATATAAAACGGCAGGCAAAGTTTTTTCAAGATACTCAGAGGGCATAAACACTTACAGATCAGGCTGCACTTTTCCTCAGATCCTGTCTGGCTTACTCCAAGGCCCGTATGCCCTATTGCTGGCTTTATCCCTGGGTAGGGAAACCTTCCTCTGGTGTATATATATATATATATATCCTTGGTTTCTCAGGAGGCAAACTCTTCTCCTGGTGGCAAGCTAGGAGCCTGGACTATCTAGCTGCATGTTAGAAGCTACTCCTCAGCTCTCCTCTGGCTAAAGTCCACACTGACTTCTGACTACGCCCCCTTCCTGAACAGGACCTGACTATATATACTAGGGGTTCCCTAGCTCCCTCTACTGTCTAGGAGGAGGAACTACCCCTAACAGGCCTGGTACAGGGGAAAACAGGGGAAATACACATAAAAACATCATATAAAATACAATGACCCTGTTCCACAAAAGGTGGGGAACCATGTGGCCCAATTGACCCTTGTGTAGTGCCCACATTTACCTAGTGGGACACTACAAAAGTCCCTAGAGAAGAGCAGTATTTGTGGAAGCAGGTATATTGCAGGCCTCAATCAATATTTGCTGGAAGCTGGTATATGAAACCCCTCAATCAATATTTTGTGGAAGCTGGTGTATTGCTGTCCTCAATCATAATTTACTGGAAGCCGGTGTATCACACCCCTCAATCAGTATTTTGTGGAAGCAGGTATATTGCACCCCTTAATCATTTTTTTGGGGGGGCAACAGGTATATCACACCATTTGCAATTAGTCATTCAAGTAGCCTTTGTCCCTCTATCTAGCTGTGGTATCTCAGCAGAACCACGCACAACTGCTGTACAATACAAATGCACTATAATATACTTTCTATGTTAGGAGGTATATTATAGGTATATCACACCCCTCAATAATTTTTTTTTTTTTTGGGGGGGGGGGGGGGGGGGCAACAGGTATATCACACCAGTTGCAATTAGTTATTCCAATAGCATTTGTCTCTCTATCTAGAAAATTTGCTTATACCTCACAGGGGGTATTTGCCTTACTCTGGATCAACTTGCAGGATAACAGGCCGAACTGGATGGACAAATGTATTCTTTTAGCCTTATATACTATGTTACTATGTTACATCTCTCATTATGTCACACCTATTGATAGCAAACCTATACCAGTCCTTAGAAGGACTTTTGTGACCCTATTTGTCACGAACTATGGATCCGACCGCTCCGGATCCCACAGCTGTGACGTAGTGGTCTGTGACAGAGTCTGCGCACACACAGAGACCTCACGTGACCGGGGTATTACCATTCGGCTAACACCCCCCACTACACTTCGGTAACTGCCACCACGTGGGTTCCCAGTCCAGGAGCCGACTATCCGGGTCATTCACTATCACACAGATCAGTGGATGATCCGGATATCACTTACTGACCAACCGCAGTCAATCACCCCCAGCTACAATTCCTAAATGCAATTTAACTAACTACCTGGTAACGTCTCTTCAAAGGCAAGGTACGTTGTTCAGAAGCTTAGAATATGGAAGACTTGGCTATTTAGATTTTATAATCTTTAATAAGCGGTAAAAAGCAGTGCATACAAGTCTAATGAAAATGACTATAAATCTACAGAATAATAATAACAATATAAATAATCACGACAGTTCAAATGAAAGGGAAAAAGATGAAAGAATACTTAGTTTCTCTGGAGGGCTTCAGATGGTCGTTCATATGTCCTTTTTGAATCCTTGCAAACCCCTTTTCAGTATGTATCAGGGGAGACCCTCAAAGTTCTTCTGATACAGGGATATGCTGTCAATGTCCAATTAAGTGTCTGGTGATGTTCCATGGGTCTCTCTCCTCTGTCCTTGTGCATGGATTTTTATGAACTCTCCCATGGGCAGGAGACTTACTCCTGTCAGCCAATGGCAGCCGAGTGACTGTGAAGCCTAGGGATTGGCCCCCAAGGTTTTTTTTTTGACCCCATCAAAGTTCAGTTCCTACAATGAGGATTATACTTAAGCTCGTATCTCCTTGATACATCGGCATATTTTTATACAGAATACATATTTGCGATCCTTATTTATTTACCTACAGAATGAGACCACACACGTTAATACTGGGACCTGTAGTTCTTCTACCACCCATAGGTCAGCTACGGAATCACATCCTCTAGTCATATTTGATACCCAATTAACCACAATACTCTGTAGAGCCTGGATCTGGTGTCAGAAAGGGCATAAGTTGATTCATAAATGAAATATGAAAGTGGACTGGTTTTATGCCCAGAGCTAATTAAGGGCTATTAGCTCTCCTCAAACCAGACCTGGAAATTAATGACGTCACGCTCCAGCCAGGCTTGACAGCGAGCTGATCTTATCTTACCGGACAGGATGAGCTGGGCCTGGTATAGCCTTTATGACCTTTTTTAGCTGGTCTCAAAGAGTAGTGGTAATAAAAGTGTCCATCTATATCATAGGCGACCCAGGCTTCAGGAAGATGAGAGTTCACCGTTTTTTTACATATGCCAGAAGCATATAAGATGGCTACCCAGAGGAATTATGTATGTATGTCGGCACATATTAGCTAGCAGTTGGTGTCCCTAACAGTCTGTTCCTGCTCCACACAGCAACCTCTCCCTACACTGGCAAAAATCTGAATGTAAAATGGTGGCCAGATTGGGTTTATTTATAGGGTAGGTGGTGTGTCCATGTGCTGGAATGTCTCAATTGGTTGTCCTGTCCCAACTGATGGCTGTGTCATGGGTCAAAGTTTGGCACAATACAAATGAATATGGCGTCGGCGGACATCGCCATATGTTTGCATGTTCGGCGAACCACGAAAGAGCAAAGTTCGCTGCTAAACGACCACCGGGCGAACCGCGAGGCCATCTCTACAGATAATATAAAACAGTGCAAACAGAAAACAAAACAACACCTAAAGATATGTCACATTATATAACTTTTAGGATATTCCCATTTTAATGACTAGCAGTAGCCTAGTGGGTCACTGCATGGAACCACGGTTATCTGTGCACCACCATAAAGACTTTGCCCATAGCTCTGCCATATGCATGAACATTCCTATTCTCTAACATCTTCCATGTGTAAAATGCAGTAGAACAATATGAAAATTACAGGCACATTGTGATTACATACTCTTATTACTATTATTTTTAATGTAATGGCTACAAAATGGTTGCTAATGCTAATAGAAGGCACAAAGTAAATAGAGCATAATAAACAACTGGTTCTTACAGTATAATGTGTGAATCAAGAAGTTCAGGAACTGAGTCATGATTTTCTGCAATGAACTAATGGCGTATTTTATAGCATCACCACGGCCAATCTGAATGATTATGCGAATTACCCAAATATATGCTAATGAATCAGTTAATTGAACGTTTCAGTTCGTGTAGTGTAATGTACTTTGGAAAATGAAAACATTGCTGCAAACTAGAAAAGTTTATGAAGCAAATATATGATACAGTCTGATGCCCTAAATGGCGGATTTTATATTCTTTACTCCCATCCAATTGAATTCCTATTAATCGGTCATAGTCAAGAGAAAAGTAGCAAAAAAGATGAGAACTTAACCCTGACGATTAGGGCTCATAAACATGACCGAATTCATACGGATGACGTCTGTGTGCATTCTGTATTTTGCAGAACAGAACAGCTGGCCCGTAATATAACAGTCCTATCCTTGTCCATTATGGGGACAATAATAGGGCGTTAAATTTCTTTCTGGAACAGACATGTGGACATACAGAAATCGAATACACACGGAGTAACTTTCTTTTTTTTTTTTTTGCAGACCCATTGAAATGAATGGTTCCGCATATGGCCCGCAAAAAAACTCAACAGACACAGAAAGAGGGTAGAGTCCTGACCAAGTTTTCACACCCAGTAGAAGAGGAGATGATCCCAACTGAGCCCCACTTGCCCTGGGCCCCATAGCAGTCGCATGGTCTGCCACTATGGTAGTTACGCCCTTGATATCAGCGCTTCTGCCTTCTCCTCACACAGGTGAGCGGCACGCTGTGCAGTTTAGACCCGGCGATCCATGTGATCGCCGGGGGTCAGGGGCAGAGGACTTCAGAGCCTTACCAGCAATGCCTTGTACAAAGCATCGCCAGGAGGCTGGTTCTCCCTGTAACTGGGGCTCCTTTGGATGCTCCAGTTACAGTGGAAATAGTGCACAACAAAAAGTCTGTGTCCCGAAAGGTCTTTTACGGACCTTTTGGGGACAAATTATGTGGCAAATATATATATTAAAAGTTTTTGTAAAATAAATAAATAAATAAAATGCAAGTAAAAGAAAACTATAAAAAGGAAAAAAGTGCAAAATAAAATTGTTCACTGTCAAATTATGTGGCAAAAATATATTTGAATAAATAATAAAGTGATGATAAAAAATTTTTAAAATACAAAATAAATAAAATACAACTAAAAGGAAAACAAAAGAAAATGTGCATTAAAAAAGTCAGTGTCCCCCAAAGGTCTTTTTGTAGCAGAAATATACTAAAAAAATAAGTAAAAAAAAAGATAGTAAAATACATAAAATAAAAAAACACCAACCATTACAATTATCACCCCATTCATATGAAACTATACATATTGAATAATAAAGTATATCCAACACATATAGGGAACTAATTATGATAACCTGCATATTTAAATAATGAGCTATACGGTAGTTTGAATAAAAATGACAAAACAAAATTGTACAGTTTTTCCCTAATAAAACTAAAAAATATATATATTAAAAAGCCCTGTGTTATGTAATAAAAAGCTGCAAAAGTTATTTTGGTAGGCCAAAAAAAAATACAGTTGCAAGAAAAAGTATGTGAACCCTTTGGAATGATATGGATTTCTGCACAAATTGGTCATAAAATGTGATCTGATCTTTATCTAAGTCACAACAATAGACAATCACAGTCTGCTTAAACTAATAACACACAAAGAATTAAATGTTACCATGTTTTTATTGAACACACCATGTAAACATTCACAGTGCAGGTGGAAAAAGTATGTGAACCCCTAGACTAATGACATCTCCAAGAGCTAATTGGAGCGAGGTCTCAGCCAACTGGAGTCCAATCAATGAGATGAGATTAGAGGTGTTGGTTACAGCTGCTCTGCCCTATAAAAAACAGACACCAGTTCTGGGTTTGCTTTTCACAAGAAGCATTGCCTGATGTGAATGATGCCTCGCACAAAAGAGCTCTCCGAAGACCTACAATTAAGAACTGTTGACTTGCATAAAGCTGGAAAGGGTTATAAAAGTATCTCCAAAAGCCTTGCTGTTCATCAGTCCACAGTAAGACAAATTTTCTATAAATGGAGAAAGTTCAGCACTGCTGCTACTCTCCCTAGGAGTGGCCGTCCTGTAAAGATGACTGCAAGAGCACAGCGCAAACTGCTCAGAGAGGTAAAGAAGAATCCTAGAGTGTCAGCTAAAGAGTTACAAAAGTCTCTGGCATATGCTAACATCCCTGTTAGCGAATCTACGATACGTTACAAAACACTAAACAAGAATGGATTTCATGGGGGGATACCACAGAGGAAGCCATTGCTGTCCAAAAAAAAACATTGCTGCTTGTTTACAGTTTGCACAAGAGCACCTGGATGTTCCACAGCAGTACTGGCAAAATATTCTGTGGACAGATTAAACCAAAGTTGAGTTGTTTGGAAGAAACACAGAACACTATGTGTGGAGAAAAAGAGGCACAGCACACCAACATCAAAACCTCATCCCAACTGTGAAGTATGGTGGTGGGGGCATCATGGTTTGGGGCTGCTTTGCTGCGTCACGGCCAGGACGGATTGCTATCATCGAAGGAAAAATGAATTCCCAAGTTTATCAAGACATTTTGCAGGAGAACTTAGCGCGATCTGTCCACCAGCTGAAGCTCAACAGAAGATGGGTGTTGCAACAGGACAACGACCCAAAGCATAGAAGTAAATCAACAACAGAATGGCTTAAACAGAAGAAAATACGCCTTCTGTAGTGGCCCAGTCAGAGTCCTGACCTCAACCCGATTGAGATGCTGTGGCATGACCTCAAGAAAGCGATTCACACCAGACATCCCAAGAATATTGCTGAACTGAAACAGTTCTGTAAAGAGGACTGGTCAAGAATTACTCCTGACCGTTGTGCACGTCTTATCTGCAACTACAGGAAACATTTGGTTGAAGTTATTGCTGCCAAAGGAGGTTCAACCAGTTATTAAATCTAAGGGTTCACATACTTTTTCCACCTGCACTGTGAATGTTTACATCAGGCATCCTCAAACTGCGGCCCTCCAGCTGTTGTAAAACTACAACTCCCACAATGCCCCGCTGTAGGCTGATACCTGTAGGCTGTTCAGGCATGCTGGGAGTTGTAGTTTTGCAACAGCTGGAGGGCCGCAGTTTAAGGATGCCTGGTTTACATGGTGTGTTCAATAAAAATATGGTAACATTTAATTATTTGTGTGTTATTAGTTTAAGCAGACTGTGATTGTCTATTGTTGTGACTTAGATGAAGATCAGATCACATTTTATGACCAATTTGTGCAGAAATCCATATCATTCCAAAGGGTTCACATACTTTTTCTAGAAACTGTATGTGTTTGAACCACGTGTGCTAAATCACAAAAAAGTGACTGGTCATTCAGGCCTTTTCAAGCCTGGTCATTGAAGGGTTAACCAATAAGCGCTTTCCTGGCTAGTAAGACCTCATACACACGACCGTACCTTTTCTTTTGGTCCGCTGGACACAGAGTAACGGATGCGGACAGCATATGGAGTGAAGCACATGGCCCCAGTGAAGCCACATAAAAAAATGCGGCTCAGATGCGGACTAAAACAATGGCTGTGTGCGTGAGCCCTCAGGGAAAATGCTTACTGGTTATTGCAGGGCACCTATAGTAATTTGGGGATACAGAAGATGGTAATAACCAGTGAGCGCTGGCCTCTGCAGTTAAGTAAAGCTCGCATTTGTGAATAGGAGGCAAAAAGGAAATGTCGCCACTTAAAGGAGTTTCCTAGTTAAAATGATTTTTAACCAGTTCCTGCAGCATGGTCCATGAAACAGAAGATTCCTACTTTCCTGCTCCATGCTGCTCTCAGTCTCCATCATCCTGTCCTGGAGCAAATGACTGGCTTTAGCTGTGAAACGCTGCTTGTGGCCGCATGACCACTGAAGCCAGTCATTTGCCCCCCCCCCCAAACCAAATTCTCAACATAACCTATTCCGTCCTAACATTACTTATAGCAATACAAAACATACAGGGTAAGGCTACTTTCACACCTGCAGCACTACGCACCAGACACCTGATCTGGCAGAGAATGCATGGAATTGGCCGGACACAAACTCAGGCATGCAGCGGTTTGTGTCCCGCAGATTCTCTGCATTTTTGCCAGATTGTGGCCGATCTCTGCCAGACCCCATTATAGATAATGTGGCCGGCGGGACATTCTGTCTGCATTCACAAGTGCTGGAGCATTCCGGCAGGCTGTTCTCTGCTGGAAGAGCCTACCAGAATCACTAACTCAGATGCAGGGGCGTAGCTAGAAATGACTGGGCCCCATAGCTACAAAAAAATTATGGGCCCCCCTCCCGGATCTCCCACCCCCACATTACCTCTCGGACCTAGCCGCCACATCCGCAGCTCCTCATGCACTTGCGACGGTTACGCGTAGGACTGAGCACAGACAGTTGGTCACTGGCAACACATTTGTGCCAGTGTAGGAAATGTATGAATCTAAATGTCTGTGTATTAAAGTAGGACTAGTCAGAACTGCCGCCCAGACTGCGGGACCACTCCAGGGGTCAAGTCCTGGGAAAAAAAGTGTGGGAACTCACCCAAGATCCACTGCCACCCCGACCCCCCCCCCCCCCCCCCCCAAAAAAAAAAAATATATATATTTTGCAGAAAATTCAGTGCAACATAAACAAAAACTGGAATTTGCGCTATATGTCTATTCAGACATAATTAGTCTCTTTCATATTATATGCTTCCCTTATATATAATTTACTTACAGTTCTGAAGACTCAGGGGTGCTAACAGGCTTGGCCTCAGGGGTGCTGGCTGGCTGGCATGGCCTCAGGGGTGCTGGGTGGCTTGGCAGAAGGAGTGTGAGGCCTTTTTTCTACAAGCTGCTCCGGAAAAAAAATATTTTTCATTACACCTCAGGTCAGACCACCAATCAGACCCCCAATGTTAATCAGACCTCAGATCACACCTCAGCTCAGACCCCAATATGAATGACCCCCAATCAGACCTCAGATAAGAGCCCCATGCCTATCGTCCACCAGCAAGGCAGCTGGCACTGGGATCTCCATGTTATTGGTCTGTTAATACATCAGGGACCCCCTGGCATGGGGCCTGGGCATAGCTAAGTGCAAACTGGGTGATCCATAGGCAGGACCGGGTGGCTGCCCTCATCCACCAGCCCATCCCTAATGCCAGTCAATACCCCCTTAGGAAATCTCTCATCAGATGTGAGAGCAGCAGCGATTGATCAGCCAGGATTAATGTGCACAGTAGGAGGCCCCCCTTAGGCAATTGACAAACTGCCCCC
Source organism: Bufo gargarizans (assembly GCF_014858855.1). Classification (NCBI taxonomy): domain Eukaryota; kingdom Metazoa; phylum Chordata; class Amphibia; order Anura; family Bufonidae; genus Bufo; species Bufo gargarizans. The sequence goes on along the minus strand of NC_058082.1, from coordinate 76,774,037 downwards.
CCCCACCCTCATTCTTAGGCAAGTGACAAACTCAGCTCTGCTACATCTACAATGAGCAAGTACAACAAATGTAATGCCAAACTGCAGTTCCTCTATGTGATGCCTTGGATAGCTTCCACTGGACCCACAGGCTGTGTGGGTCCAGTGGAAGCTATCCAAGGCATCACAAGGAACTGCAGTTTGGCATTATATTTGCTGTAGTTGCTCATTGTAGATGTAGCAGAGCTGAGTTTGTCACTTGCCTAAGGGGGGCCTCGCAGGCTGTGCACATTAATCCTGGCAGACCTGGCTGATCGATCGCTGCTGGCCTGCTGCAGTTACATCTGATGATGAGAGTGACTGAGATTTCCTAAAGGGGGTATTGACTGGTCTGGGCTTGCTTAAGTTATCACAATTCACCACTGGCGCTCCCGCCAGGCGGGTCAGGGGGGCTCACTCAGGGACAGTCACTCACTGGAGTTTGGACCGGACCAGGACCCCGGTCGGATGGTCGGGCTCGGGCAGTTTATCACGCCGCCGGGCCGGCGCCACGCTCACCTGAGTAAGTCAGTAGTCAGTGTGTCAGTGACTGTCTCGCAGTCGCACTCGCAGGATAGGGAGAGAGGTCGGACTGAGTCAGTCTACAGTCAGTGAGTCACTCACTCGTCTCGCAAGTTCGCAGCACCGCGCTCTGCACACAGCAGCTTCCTCTTCCGACCGCAACTGAAGGCTGAAGCCACTCCCCCTCCTCACTTCGCCTGGCCCTGCCCTGCACAGTGCGCGTCACGCAGGGCTCGGCTCTCAGCCCCTGCTCCGCCCCGTCCTGTGAATATGATTTCAGACAGTTATCAGCTGCGCCTGCGGGCCGCGTTCTCCTGGTTTGAGGCGGGGGCCTCCGTGGGCCCCCCTGACTTAGGGGCCCGGTCGCAATTGCGACCGCTGCGACCCCTATAGCTACGCCACTGCTCAGATGTGACTGTAGCCTAATACAGGTCCATATACCTTTTACATCCAGGGACGTCTTCTTTGATGTAGATGTTCTCTGTCCTCATCTTCTCCTTTCAGACCACACCGCCATGATGATTTATTTCAGTCATCTCTTCTCTCTGCAGGGTTTGACAGACATCTTAGTTTCCTAGCTTTCCATCACCCTACCACCTAATCAACACCCCTCTAATACTGTGCCTGCTGTGATCCCTATGCAAGTTACACACAGATAGTTCCCCTTTAATAATTATCGGCACACAGTGTCCTTAAAAATAACTGTGCCCAGGAAACAGTATCTCTGACACTAATAGTGTAAACTCAATGTTCCCCAAAAATAATTGTGCTAAGCTGATACTGTGCCGGGGTGCCCCCCACAGTAACAGTGCTCCCCAAAATTCCACCAATAGAAATAATTATCTACCAGACAACACGTAGTAGTAATAGTGCCCTACAGTAATAATGTCCCCACTGTGTCCCATAAGTAATAATGTTCCTCATAGTCCCTCAACTGTAATAAAGCCCACCATAATGCCCCAGTAGTAATAATTCTCTTTATAATGTGCAACAGTAGAAACATGCCCCCTTATAATGTGCGCCAGTACATAAAAGTGCCCTGTTGTGTGCCAGTATAAAAAAATACCTCCTTTTAGCGCCCCCTGTAGAGCCAATGTCCCCATAGTACCCTCATAATGTGTGCCAATGCCCCCTACAGTGTGCCCAAAAAACCCTCTTAGTGCCCCCAGTTGAGTAAGGTCTGCATAGTGCCCTATAATTTGAGCCAGTATAAAATACTCCTATATCGTGCGCCTCCCCTTGTCCCCATGGTGCCTGACAATATGCCAGTATAAAATGCCCCCATAATGTGTGCCAGTATATAAGATAGGGTCACCAGTAGATGCCCCCATAGTGCTACTCCCCCATTCTCCATAGTGCCCCCCATGTGTGCTAGCAGATAGGATAGGGCCCCCATAGTGCTACTCCCCCTCCATAGTGCCCCCCATGTTTGACAATATATAAGATAGATCCCCAGAAGATGCCCCATAGTGCTCCTCTCCCCCATTCTCCATGGTGCCCCCCATGTGTGCCAGTATATAAGATTAGGTCCCAAAAAGTGCTCCTCCCCATCCATAATACCCCCCATGTGTGCCAGTAACTAAGATAGGGCCCCCCATAGTGCTACAGTATATTTGTTTATGGCAAACAAACATGTTTAAAAATAAATAAATACATTTGTGAGTTTAATGGAGTTCTGGTGCCTTGGACTTTTTTATTTTCAGAATAGTTTCCTTTTATCAATTAGCAAACTTCAAAGCGAATGAACAAAGGAAAAATCTAAATGAAATCAATATTTGGTGTGACCACCCTTTGCCTTTAAATCAGCATCACTTCTTCTAGGTACATTGCACAAAGTCAGGGATTTGGCAGGATTAGGCCTCATGCACACGACCCTTTTTTTTAAGGTCCGCAAAAATGGGGTCCGTAGGTCCGTGATCCGTGACCGTTTTTTCGTCCGTGGGTCTTCCTTGTTTTTTGGAGGATCCACGGACATGAAAAATGAAAAAAAAATCTAAGTCAAGTTTGCCATTGAAATGATAGGAAAAAACGGACACGGATCACGGACACGGATCACGGACACGGATGACAATCTTGTGTGCATCCGTGATTTTTCACGGACCCATTGACTTGAATGGGTCCGTGAACCGTTGGCCGTGAAAAAAATAGGACAGGTCATATTTTTTTCACTGCCAGGAAACACGGATCACGGATGCGGCTGCCAAACGGTGCATTTTCTGATTTTTCCACGGACCCATTGAAAGTCAATGGGTCCGCGAAAAAAAACGGAAAACGGCACAACGGCCACGGATGCACACAACGGTCGTGTGCATGAGGCCTTATAGTCAGATGTATGATTAACCAAGCGATAATGATTTTCTTTTCATATTTAGGTTTTTTGCATATGTTAAATGGATGGGAAAAATGTACTGCGAACCCAGCCTAACTGAAACAAAAACAGCTGTGTAAGAGGCTTAAAAGGGTTATCCAGTTTTCTATATTGATGACCTATCCCCATAACAATTCATCAATATCAGATGAGCGAAGGTCTGACTCCTGGCTACTGCGCTGATAAACACAGCACTCCTGCAAGTGCTGGGTTCGCTTAACTGTTTACCTGCTTGCTGTCAGCATGGCATCGATGAACATATGTAATTACAGCTCCTCCATCCCATTTACTAGAATGAGAAGGAGCAGTTGTAGTTACACTCAGTCTTGTTGAAGTGAATGGAACAGAGGAGCTGTAATTAAACCTGCTCCCAGCCGTGATAAATGTGATGCAGGGACACTATACCAACTATAGGTTGCCTTACTTTGAGGTTGGTTTTTATGCCAGAATTGTGGCACAATTTAGGCGAAAAAATTGCCCATCTTAGACCCACCCACTTTCCTGTGAAGCCCTGTCCACTAAGCCTTGCCCCCTTGTTGAGCATGGCAGAAAAACGTGTAAAAACCCTAGATGTGCCAAATTGCACAACTTTTTAGACAGATTTTTGGTGCAGACACATTAGTAAATCTGAGCCAAGGTAGTTATACTGTATCAGGAAGGTCTCTCCAAGACAAAGATTTCAAAGCAGACTTCAGGTTTCAGCAATTTTCAAGATGTGCTGTTCAAACTCCTTTGAAGAAGCAAAAAGAAACAAATGATGTTGAGGACTGTAGACACAGTGGTCAGCCATGGAAACTTAATGAAAATGGCAGAAACCAGTGGGACCCAAGTACATCAATTTACTGTTTTGGAGAAATCTGACATTGACTCTGCTAGATCTCAATACTGGAATTAACGCAAATGTGAAAGTACCCTTAGGGATTTTGTCAGGAATGGGCTCATGCACACAAACGTATTTTCTTTCTGTGTCCGTTCCGTTTTTTGTTTTTTTTTACCATATACGGAACCGTTCATTTCAATGGGTCCACAAAAAAAATGGAAGGTACTCCGTGTGCATTCCGTTTCCGTATGTCTGTATTTCCGTTCCGCAAAAAATAGAACATGTCCTATTATTGTCCGCATTACAGACAAGGATAGTACTGTTATATTAGGGGCCAGCTGTTCCGTTCCGAAAATATGGAATGCACACAAACCTCATCCGTATTTTTTGAGGATCTGTTTTTTAAAGACCGCTAAATACATACGGTAGTGTGCATGAGGCCTTAATGATGTTCTCATTGCTGAGAAATACAGGCAGGTATAAATCCATCATGCAATACCTTCTGGGAGGCATCTGATTTGCTCTAAATGTATTAAATGGCCCCAAACATACAGTCAATATCATTAAGAACTATTTTAAGCATAAAGAAGAACATTGAGTCCTGGAAGTGATGATATGGCCCCACAGACCCCTGATCTCAACATGGAGTCTGTCTGGGATTACATAGAAAGACACAAGGCTTTGAGCAAGCCTACATCAGGTCAGACATTGCGTTTGGAGAAGGCCTGGCTCACAATCTCCATTCTAGTGCATCTCAATGGTGTTGGATGCGGTTGAGGTCAGGGCTCTGTGCGGTTAGTCAGGTTCTCACTCACCGAAACTCTCCGAACCAAGCCTTTATGGGGCTTGCTTTGTGCACTGGGGCACAGTCATGCTGGAATAGGAAAGAATCTTCCCCAAAATGTTCCTACAAAGTTGGAAGCATACGATTGTCCAAAATGGCTTGGTATGCTAAGGCATTAAAGGGAACCTGTTAGCACATTTGCCAAATGCAAATAATAAAATGGCTTGATGACTACATGAGCCAAATTTTCATATGGAAAGGTACATTTTCTAGGTGGATTTACAACAAAATGCCTATACTGATAGTTTTAACAGACATAGAAATGATGTTGCTGTGCTGTGCCCTACAGCACCATATTTACTAGTTGCATATGCAAATTTGCTAACAGGTTCCCTTTCAACAGCACCTGGTTGCAGGATCAACATTACTATAGCAAGTAAAATGCATCATAGGGTTGATCCTCCTAATTAAAATTACACTTGTGAAAACTGGTTGTAGCGTTCCTAAAAATATGCTTTTATCTTGTATGTAAATAAGGTCTTCAATGCACCAAGTAGCAGAGGTGCACTGAGAGACTAGGTCCCACCCCTCACTACATGTATGTTTGATTTAATGGGTTTGACCCCGCTCATACTTCACTGGAAGTATGGGGCCTAGGCCAACCTATTAAATAACCCCATAGCATTTTCTCTCCTCCACCAAACTTTAGAGTTGGCATAATGTTGTGAGACAGATAAAGTTCTTCTGACATTTGCCAAACCCAGACTCATCCGTCGGACTGTTAGATAGAGAAGCGTGATTCATCACTCTACAGAATGTGATACTACTGCTCCTGAGTCCACTGGCAGCATGCTTTACACCACTCTATTAGACGCTTGGCATTGTGCCTGGGGATGTGAAGCTTGCATGCAGCTGCTTGGCCGTAGAAACCCATGCCATGAAGCTGGCTTGTTGCAGCAGTGACATTCTATTACAGGACCACTCTGCATTTCAGTGAGCCCTTTAGAACAAGGCATTTTTTTTTCACAAATGTTTGTAGAGGCGGACTGCATGGCAGGGGCTGGATTTTATACACCTGTGGCAATGGGACAGAATGAAACACCTGTGTCCCAATACTTTTATCCATATGTTATACATGCATCTACCTTTTATTAGTAGTTGGAAACGCACAACCCAGTCTCATCTATATTCCGAATGCTCTGTAGTCTGCTGCATACAATATCAACCGGGGCACCTTCTTTTATCCATAAATTAATTGCATTTTCTCATTGTCAAAGAAAAATAAAATGAGTGCAGAATTGTGTAAATGCAAAGCAATAAGCTGAAACTCAGTATATACACTCACAGAAAAAAATAACTCATCAAGAAGAAGTTATTGGAATGGAATGAAACTTTCTATGTGTTGAATGCAATGATTAAATATGTAAGTGATGACAAACAGTGGGCCTAAGCATCCTTAGATACTTTTTGAATGGGAGTTTGTGTTGCACACCCTAGAATGTTTTGGTTTTGGCCCCATTTTTATCACATGGATTAAAGTGCTCTATCACCGTCCTACCGCTAATATTATGATTAATGGGTCCTTGTCCTCCACATTTCCTTTACACCGAGGTACCCAGCAGGGATGCCCCCTATCCCCATTGCTATTTGCGGTGGCAATTGAACATCTAGCCATTAGAATACGCCAAGATACCATCTTCAAAGGGGTGTCAGTGGGAGGTAGGGAGGACAGACTAGGGTTGTATGTCGACGATCTCATTCTATTCATGGACGATGTGGACTCGTCCCTACCATGGGCGATTGAGTTGATCGATCAATTTGATGATTTCTCCGGCCTACGCATTAACTGGTCCAAATCAGCCCTTATGCCCATATGGTCCCCGGACTGGCCCCCGGTATATCACAATCTTATGGTGGTGGAACATTTCAAATATTTGGGTGTCATTGTTACTAAGGACCCAGCAAGGGCACACCAGCTTAATATTGCCCCTATTGAGACTTACACTTTAGACAAATTTAAGTCATGGATTACACTCCCTTTATCGGTTATGGGCAGACTGAATCTTGTCAAAATGGTTCTCCTGCCCAAAGCACTGTACTTACTGGGACACGCATGCAGCTTCTTTGTACGTCTGCACTCAGCTATAGCGAGATTTGTCTGGGGTAAAGAAAGGAGGAAGTTGGCTCATGACAATCTGCAGAGGGGTTGGAAGCAGGCAGGGGCAGCTATGCCAGATTTATTTCTGTATTTCCTAGCAGGACAGCTTAGATTTTATAATTACCTGGGTTGCACAGGCCCCCATACCGAGTTCTGAATTTTACTTGAGATATCATCTGGGTCTCTCAACTTTGTGGCCGGTTCTAGAAAATTTACAGTCAATAAAAGGCCGACTATTACCCTTACACAGGTTAGCTCACCAGGTCTGGAGTGCTGCCAAGCTCCAACAATACCAAGATCTTCTCGATGACATTGTATAGTGGAACAACCCGATATTCCCACACCTGCGGCACTGTGAAGGCAGGGCTGTTTGGGAAAACTGCGGCATTTTCACTTTAAGGGATCTGTACGAGAAGGGTGTCCTTTATTCATTCTCTCAGCTTCAGGAGAAGTTTGGGGTGCTGCGGTCCTAGTTTTTTAGGTACTTACAGCTCAGACATGCTCTCCAAGCTTAATTTCAGGGAGACACGAAAACCATATCCAAATATCCACTGATAGGCATACTCAGAACACAGGGGCCAAAGGGGATGATCTCGACCTTGTACACACATCTTCTAGACCTAAAAATACGCTCCAAACCCCTGCTGGTGGAGACTAGGTGGAAAGAGAGGGTGCCACAGCTTAGTGATGAGGAATGGGCTGAGGCTTTGTGTGCACCATCGACTGTATCGCTGTCATGGTCTTACCTTCTTACTGTTCTCCTTCGTTTGACATGTGCTGGCGGCCATCTTGGTTTCTGGGTTTCTTGTAGCCTCCCACCCTGCGGCTTCTCCTTCCCACTGGGAGGAGCTGGATGCCTAGCTCATATATATAGGAGGTCTGTGGCTTCAGTTCCTTGCTTGGTCCTCCTGTGTTCACATGCTTCTAAGACTGCTGCTGCTTCTGGTTCCTGATCCTGGCCTCGTCTGACTACCCCGTTGGTTCCTGATCCCGGCTTCGTCTGACTACCCTGCTGGTTCCTGATCCAGGCTTCGTCTGACTACCCTTCTGGTTCCTGACCTCTGTCTACGCAAGACCCTGCTTCGGTTTAGCCATCCGTTTGGACTTTTGCTCACAGCTTGATTTTCAATAAAGCCTTCTTATTTCCACTTATCTCTTGTTGTACGTCTGGTTCATGGTTCCATGACAATCGCCTTCTCTTAATAATAGGCTTACTCAATTATTCATTCTCCACAGGAGTTATCTAACACCTACCAGGTTACACAAAATGGGAAGGCTAGACCACACGAGATGCCACAGATGCGCCCAAGATAATGCAGCATTTCTGCCATCTTATCTGGGACTGCTGGTATGTGAAACCCTTTTGGAGAAAAGTTGTGGATATATTATCTACTCTGATCACAGAGGTGATTCCCTGTTGCCCTAAAATTTGCCTTTTAGGGATAGTGGATAGTGACACCCGCTCCCTGTATGTCTGTACCTTCTTAAGAGAGTCCCTATTCCTAGCAAGGAAAGCTATAGCTTTGCGGTGGATGGTGGACAGTCCGTTGAAAATAGGCCAGTGGAAGATGCTGGTGAACCAAATTTTGCCCTATGAAAAAGTGATGTTTGATAATAGGAAATGCCCTCAGAAATTTGAAAAAATATGGGGCTCTTGGTGCTCTTCACCAGTCACCGCAATGCCATCCCACATGCACTCAGATCAAACTACATAGTAATGCATGCTTCAGTAGGTCACGATGTATGGTGTGTGTGTGGGGGGGGGGGGGTAGAAAAGAAAATGTACTTTGCCAAGAGATGACACGTTTTATTTTTGCTGCTTTTACTGTCCTTGAGATGGAACTGTATTGCATTCCGCCTGTATTGTACAAATTCATGGCGGTGTATGTATGATAATATGTACAGACGTGGACAAAATTGTTGGTACCCTTTGGTCAATGAAAGAAAAAGTCACAATGGTCACAGAAATAACTTTAATCTGACAAAAGTAATAATAAATTAAAATTCTATAAATGTTAACCAATGAAAGTCAGACATTGTTTTTCAACCATGCTTCAACAGAATTATGTAAAAAAATAAACTCATGAAACAGGCATGGACAAAAATGATGGTACCCCTAACTTAATATTTTGTTGCGCAACCTTTTGAGGCAATCACTGCAATCAAACGCTTCCTGTAACTGTCAATGAGACATCTGCACCTCTCAGCAGGTATTTTGGCCCACTCCTCATGAGCAAACTGCTCCAGTTGTGTCCGGTTTGAAGGGTGCCTTTTCCAGACTGCATGTTTCAGCTCCTTCCAAAGATGCTCAATAGGATTGAGGTCAGGGCTCATAGAAGGCCACTTTAGAATAGTCCAATTTTTTCCTCTTAGCCATTCTTGGGTGTTTTTAGCGGTGTGTTTTGGGTCATTGTCCTGTTGCAAGACCCATGACCTGCGACTGAGACCAAGCTTTCTGACACTGGCTAGTACATTTCTCTCTAGAATTCCTTGATAGTCTTGAGATTTCATTGTACCCTGCACAGATTCAAGACACCCTGTGCCAGACGCAGCAAAGCAGCCCCAGAACATAACAGAGCCTCCTCCATGTTTCACAGTAGGGACAGTGTTCTTTTCTTGATATGCTTCATTTTTTCGTCTGTGAACATACAGCTGATGTGCCTTGGCAAAAACTTCGATTTTTGTCTCATCTGTCCACAGGACATTCTCCCAGAAGCTTTGTGGCTTGTCAACATGTAGTTTGGCATATTCCAGTCTTGCTTTTTTATGATTCGTTTTCAACAATGGTGTCCTCCTTGGTCGTCTCCCATGTAGTCCACTTTGGCTCAAACAACGACGGATGGTGCGATCTGACACTGATGTTCCTTGAGCATGAAGTTCACCTTGAATCTCTTTAGAAGTCTTTCTAGGCTCTTTTGTTACCATTCGGATTATCCGTCTCTTAGATTTGTCATCAATTTTCCTCCTGCGGCCACGTCCAGGGAGGTTGGCTACAGTCCCATGGATCTTAAACTTATGAATAATATGTGCAACTGTACTCACAGGAACATCTAGTTGCTTGGAGATGGTCTTATAGCCTTTACCTTTAACATGCTTGTCTATAATTTTCTTTCTGATCTCTTGAGACAGCTCTTTCCTTTGCTTCCTCTGGTCCATGTCGAGTGTGGTACACACCATATCACCAAACAACACAGTGATTACCTGGAGCCATATATATAGGCCCAATGGCTGATTACAAGGTTGTAGACACCTGTGATGCTAATTAGTGGACACACCTTGAATTAACATGTCCCTTTGGTCACATTATGTTCTGTGTTTTCTAGGGGTACCATCATTTTTGTCCATGCCTGTTTCATGAGTTTATTTTTTTACATAATTCTGTTGAAGCATGGTTGAAAAACAATGTCTGACTTTCATTGGTTAACATTTATAGAATTTTAATTTATTATTACTTTTGTCAGATTAAAGTTATTTCTGTGACCATTGTGACTTTTTCTTTCATTGACCAAAGGGTACCAACAATTTTGTCCACGTCTGTATGATTCAAGATACTGACATATGTATAAATGTACACATTTTTGCTGCTATTCTCAATAAAACGTGTTTAAAAAATATGTAAGTGATTACAATATCAAAGCGAAAGGATACGTTTGTTGGAGAAAACGGTACAATTGAAAGGAGGTTGGACATGGAGGTATACAGATTATGTATGCTAGGCCGTCTTTAACGCGGGGCAAAAGGGCAGCTGTCCCGGGCCCAAGGTAGCTGCCTCTTAAACCCCGCTGGTCAGTGGCATAGCGTGGGGGCTGTTGCCCCGGGCGCGAAATTCCAGGGGGTGCTAGCAGGGCCACACCGCTAATCAGGCAAAGTGAGGCGATGGCCCCAGGCGGCGCAGCCCTGGTGACAAGTGGGGGGCGGCGCAGGACACATAGTCATCTGTATCGCCGTCCTCTGGACAGTTATACAAATAGAAAAGAATTGTGATGGCACACTCGCATTTGGATAGAATGGAAGGATTTTTATTGTTCTATAAAATACTTAGTAATATTATTTGAATTTCATAAAAGTTATAAAAATATAAGAGATCCTATATGTATATAAAGTATATTATATATTCTGATCAAAGTAACTGTTCTTGGTATTATTCAGTACGAAATATATATTTCATTGGGTATTGTTAAACAGGGATTCCCTAGAATTGAAAAATAATGTCCATAGATGTTTAAAAGAGTTCTTCAAGGAGGTCCTGAAATCAGCGAATTTACAATCCACAAGAAGGCTAAATAGTAATTGATGACTGTCTTTAGTTAAATAGTGATATTCTTAAAGAATGTGCAAGCTCGCATATAAGGTCCAATATATTATGAAAAAATATGAAAAAATATATTTTAAGAAAAAAGTGCCGTGCAAAAAATTGAAAAAGTTGAAAAATGTGCTCAATGAGTAAAATACGTTGTGCACAACAAAGGTAATTTATAACATGCAGTTATTCTTAAAAAATGTGTTGATAAAAACGTACACCATATAGATAATGTTCATATATTATGATGATGAGGAGTCGATGTTATTATGAATACACCAGTATTTGGTCCTGTATTCACCGGGTTTTCAAGTGTTGGTGTCCGCCTTTTAAAGAGAGAGCGACTCTCCTGGCAATTTTCCAATTCACTTGAAATTGGATGATAGTTATCCCGATATATTTCAGTGCTTTGCCGTTGTTGTGGGCAGAGTACATATGTTGTATTTATGGAGAAATAATACAAGAAGATGTAGTTTACTTTACCCCTATTCAGTTCGTTACAGCGTCTTCCGTCCTGCAAGGACCTTCGTGGCGTCCCACGTGATCACTTGCCTTACCACGTGATGCTGCACGTGATGATGATGTAGCCTGACGTCACGCGGTGGTTGTTCCTGATTGGCCAATCTTCCTCGCTGCGGGAAATTTGAAAGAATATCGCCGTGGCGAGTATTTTCTTCCGATGATTTTCAGTTTAGTATTGTTAATTTCCTTATGGTCCTCACTGCTTCCTCTGACCAGACGCGTTTCGGGACACTTTCTGGTCCCTTCTTCAGTGGTCACGTAGTGATGAGTCCGGAGCAAGTGAGGGTTTTTATGTGCGGTCTTCTTTAAGGGGTGTTGCCTTAATTCCATTGGGTTAATTGTAAATCCTGGACTGGATTTTTTTCCCGTGGCTAACTAAGTTTGTGTCGGCATAGTTTATTTTTGGGATATTTTGATATGCTGTTACAATATGGATGCTTTTTTGGTAAAAGTGTATAAATTATGTTTCTGTAAAAGAGGTCTATTTCTATAAGAACTTAGTAGTAATCATTCAGTTCCACTAGAACGCATTGTGTGCTACTTGCAGTTTTTTTGTGTGCGGTTTTAGTGCGGTTTTTTTAAAAGGTGCGGTTTCAATGCGTTTTTTATAAATGTTTTAATTTTGAGATAGGATCCTTTATAGATATGCTTCTATCATGTTAGTCCATACCACTGAACGCTAGCAAACGTTTATAATGGAATTAATAATAAAAATTAAAATTGATAATAAAAATTATATATTTCATATTTTATTATTTTTCTATGAATCTCTTATTTAGGTATGATCTAAGTTTTTTTGATAGTGTGTATAACTTGTGTTTTAGATAGTCTTTCACTATATGGGATTATTACTGATTATCTTGATGTAGATGGGAAGTGTATGTAGGGGAGGCGCCTAAATAGGAAAGGAGATAGAGGTGCTGGTAAAGTCTTTCACTATGTGAGATTATTTCAGATTTTCTTGATGTAGATGGGAATTGTGTATAGGGGGGAGGGGCCTAAATAGGAGAGGAGATAGAGGTGCTGGTAGAACAGCCTGACCTCTATTTCTCTTTCCCAAAGAGGCACATCCCCATTTATATGAAGCCAAAAATTTCTAATTCGGCGTTTAATCCTGCAGGCATTAGGGTGTCAAATTCATAAATTCTCTTGGATTCGGTTCTTGACATGTTGTTGATGTGATTTCCCCCTCTCCAGGATTTGTTGATTTTTTCAAAGGCTATGAATTTAAGGGATGATGGGTCACAATTGTGGTGAATTTTGTAATGTTTGGATAGTGTGTGTTGTTCGTATCCTTTTTTGATGTTTGCTATGTGTTCTGATATTCTTTTCTTCAGTTGTCTTTTTGTTCTCCCAATGTATTGTTTGTGACAAGGGCATTCCAGTATGTATATGACGTCTGTTGTGTTACATGTTAGGCACTCTTCTATTTGGACTTTGAATGAATTTTGTGTGGAGCAGACTTGTATAGTTTTTTTAGGAAATTTTGTCACTCTGCAATTGCTGCATCGCCCACATCGAAAGAAACCCTTTAGGGAGAGCCAGTTGTGTTGTGTGTTTGTTCTTTTTTGTTTTATTGTTGGAGCTACTTTTAATCCTAAATTTGGAGCTTTCGTGTATACTATAGATGGTGTAGTGTTTAGTAAGTGACAAAAAGGATACGAACAACACACACTATCCAAACATTACAAAATTCACCACAATTGTGACCCATCATCCCTTAAATTCATAGCCTTTGAAAAAATCAACAAATCCTGGAGAGGGGGAAATCACATCAACAACATGTCAAGAACCGAATCCAAGAGAATTTATGAATTTGACACCCTAATGCCTGCAGGATTAAACGCCGAATTAGAAATTTTTGGCTTCATATAAATGGGGATGTGCCTCTTTGGGAAAGAGAAATAGAGGTCAGGCTGTTCTACCAGCACCTCTATCTCCTCTCCTATTTAGGCCCCTCCCCCCTATACACAATTCCCATCTACATCAAGAAAATCTGAAATAATCTCACATAGTGAAAGACTTTACCAGCACCTCTATCTCCTTTCCTATTTAGGCGCCTCCCCTACATACACTTCCCATCTACATCAAGATAATCAGTAATAATCCCATATAGTGAAAGACTATCTAAAACACAAGTTATACACACTATCAAAAAAACTTAGATCATACCTAAATAAGAGATTCATAGAAAAATAATAAAATATGAAATATATAATTTTTATTATCAATTTTAATTTTTATTATTAATTCCATTATAAACGTTTGCTAGCGTTCAGTGGTATGGACTAACATGATAGAAGCATATCTATAAAGGATCCTATCTCAAAATTAAAACTTTTATAAAAAACGCATTGAAACCGCACCTTTTAAAAAAACCGCACTAAAACCGCACACAAAAAAACCGCAAGTAGCACACAATGCGTTCTAGTGGAACTGAATGATTACTACTAAGTTCTTATAGAAATAGACCTCTTTTACAGAAACATAATTTATACACTTTTACCAAAAAAGCATCCATATTGTAACAGCATATCAAAATATCCCAAAAATAAACTATGCCGACACAAACTTAGTTAGCCACGGGAAAAAAATCCAGTCCAGGATTTACAATTAACCCAATGGAATTAAGGCAACACCCCTTAAAGAAGACCGCACATAAAAACCCTCACTTGCTCCGGACTCATCACTACGTGACCACTGAAGAAGGGACCAGAAAGTGTCCCGAAACGCGTCTGGTCAGAGGAAGCAGTGAGGACCATAAGGAAATTAACAATACTAAACTGAAAATCATCGGAAGAAAATACTCGCCACGGCGATATTCTTTCAAATTTCCCGCAGCGAGGAAGATTGGCCAATCAGGAACAACCACCGCGTGACGTCAGGCTACATCATCATCACGTGCAGCATCACGTGGTAAGGCAAGTGATCACGTGGGACGCCACGAAGGTCCTTGCAGGACGGAAGACGCTGTAACGAACTGAATAGGGGTAAAGTAAACTACATCTTCTTGTATTATTTCTCCATAAATACAACATATGTACTCTGCCCACAACAACGGCAAAGCACTGAAATATATCGGGATAACTATCATCCAATTTCAAGTGAATTGGAAAATTGCCAGGAGAGTCGCTCTCTCTTTAAAAGGCGGACACCAACACTTGAAAACCCGGTGAATACAGGACCAAATACTGGTGTATTCATAATAACATCGACTCCTCATCATCATAATATATGAACATTATCTATATGGTGTACGTTTTTATCAACACATTTTTTAAGAATAACTGCATGTTATAAATTACCTTTGTTGTGCACAACGTATTTTACTCATTGAGCACATTTTTCAACTTTTTCAATTTTTTGCACGGCACTTTTTTCTTAAAATATATTTTTTCATATTTTTTCATAATATATTGGACCTTATATGCGAGCTTGCACATTCTTTAAGAATATCACTATTTAACTAAAGACAGTCATCAATTACTATTTAGCCTTCTTGTGGATTGTAAATTCGCTGATTTCAGGACCTCCTTGAAGAACTCTTTTAAACATCTATGGACATTATTTTTCAATTCTAGGGAATCCCTGTTTAACAATACCCAATGAAATATATATTTCGTACTGAATAATACCAAGAACAGTTACTTTGATCAGAATATATAATATACTTTATATACATATAGGATCTCTTATATTTTTATAACTTTTATGAAATTCAAATAATATTACTAAGTATTTTATAGAACAATAAAAATCCTTCCATTCTATCCAAATGCGAGTGTGCCATCACAATTCTTTTCCATTTTAACACATCCTCACGGTTTTAGGTGTACCGGTGATTGAGCACCTCTATCCATACTGACCGTCTGGTGAGCCACAGAACCCCCTCCAGTTATACAAATAGATGTGCTGCGGCGAGGCAGGGGAGGGAGAGGCGTCTCCCTTCCCCGTTCCTCTGATAGGCTGCAGGCACTAGGCCGCCTGAGCCATACGGCGCAGGACACAGGCTGGAAAAGGCCTGCATCGCATCCCTGCCAGCGTGATGGAGGTAAGTATAAGTGTTAATTTTTTTATATAGTACTACTTACTGGCACATGATTGGGGGGCATCTATGGGGGCTCCTGTTACTGGCACATAATTGGGGGGAATCTATGGGGGCACTTGTTATAGGCACATGATTAGGGGGCATTTATTGGGGCACTTGTTACTGGCACATGATTGGAGGCATCTATGGGGGCACTTGTTACTGGCACATATTGGGGGGCATCTATGGGGGCACTTGTTATAGGCACATGATTAGGGGGCATCTATTGGGGCACTTGTTACTGGCACATGATTGGAGGCATCTATGGGGGCACTTGTTACTGGCACATATTGGGGGGCATCTATGGGGGCACTTGTTATTAGCACATGATTGGGGCATCTATGGGGGTACTTGTTACTGGCATATTATTGGGGGGCATCTATGGGGGCACTTGTTACTGGCACATTATTGGGGGCACTTGTTACTGGCACATTATTGGGGGCACGTCTTACTGGCACATTATTGGTGGCACCTTTTACTGGCACATTATTGGGTGGCACTATGGGGGCATCTATGGGGGCACTTCTTACTTGCACAATTTTGGGGGCACTATGGGGGCATCTACTGAGGCCACAAAGAAGGGGTATTTTATATGGTGGAAGGGGGAGAGGAACACTATTTGGGCTCTACTGAGGCCACAAAGAAGGGGTATTTTATATGGGGGCTCTGTATAGGGGCATTTTATATTGGGGAACATTATGGTTGGTACTAAGGGGAAGGGGAGAGAGGAGTAGTATGGGATCATCTATGGGGCACTAAGAAAGGGTATTTTATACTTGCAAATTATGGGGGACACTGAGGGCATCTACTGGGGCACTATATATGGGGAATTGTATACTGGTACATTATGGAGGGCACTAGGAAGAATGGGGGAGAGGAGCACTATGGGGGCATTTCCTGGGGAAACTATATAGGGGTATTTTATACTGGCACATTATGGGGTGCACTATGGGGACATTAGCTCAACGGGGGGCATTAAAAGGGGGTATTTTTTGCACTGGCACATTATAAGGAGAATTTTTACTACTGGGGGCATTATGATGTTCTTTATTACTACTGGGGTCTATGGGGAACATGATTACTAGTATGGGCACTATAGGAGCATTATTACTTCTGGGGCACAGTGGGGCCATGTTTGGGGCACTGTAGGAGCACTATTACTACCATGTGTGCTCTAGCAGAGAATTATTCCTATTGGTGAGACTTTTGGGAGCACTATTACTGTGGGGGCACCGTGGCACAGTATCAGCTTACCACAATTATTTTTGGGGGACGTTATGTTTATACTATTAGTGTCAGGGGCACTATTTGCTGGGGAAGTAATTTTAGGGCACTGTGTGCCAATATCTGCATGATACTACTATTATCAGGGGATTTATGTGTTTCTGCAGTATAGTATTGGGGAGCACAGCGGCACAGTATTGGGGGTGGTAGGATGATTTGTCCAGAATATGGGAGGATAATGGAAAAGTACTAAACTAAGATTGTGTTTGTCAAATTGCAGAGACGAGAAATGAGAAAATGGTGGTCTGGTCTAAAGGTCTGAAAGGAGAAGATGAGGAAAAAGAACATCTACATCAATGGACACGTCACTGGATGTAAGAGGTATGTGGCGCTGTATTACCCTGTTTGTAGGGGTGGATGGAGGGGTTAGTAGTACAGTACTATCTGCACATTGTAAAAAAAAAAAGTAATCTCCAAAATACTATATATTTGTGTCAGAAGTTGTGCTCTTTTAATTTTTAGAATAATGATACAGCCATTTTATTTGATACTTTTGTATTCTCCCCCCCCCCCCCTCTATATTAAGGGACACTATAGTCACCAGAATCACAACAGCTAAACGTAGTAGTTCTGGTGTCTATGGCATGTCTCTGCAAGCTTTTCAATGTAAACACTGCCTTTTCAGAAAAAAAGGCAGTATTTAAATTACTGCCAAGGAACACCTCTAGTGGCCACTCATCATTATTAAAGTTTACTACTCTACGAGGTGTGTGGATTATTTTTTGTGTGTGTTGTGGTGGAGGGTGTGATCGCATGCTAGGGTATGGGAAGGCGGGATCCAGGGGGCCTAAGTAAATTCTTGCCCAGGGTCCAATCAATATTAAAGACTGCCCTGTATGTATGGTATCCTACGGCACATTTTCTGACAGATGTTGCAGCTGGGCCAGTAGATCCTGCACACTTGCAGGTAGCTGAAGCTGGTGAACCAGCTGGTCCCATAAATGCTTGATTTGCAATAATTCTGGAGACGGATCCTTTCTATTAGTGGCCTGTCCGTCCAGAGCCTATTCAACATGTGTGTGTGTCCTCATGTAACCACTGCATCCAAAACTCCCTAACACCTTGGTCAGAATTGCCTAGAATGGCGGACAATTTGTGAAAATGACTATCCTATGATGGTCCAATGATGCACCCCCTCTCAAAGTCTGTCAACTGGGCAAAATGTCTTTGAGTGCATTGTAGAGGCATGTCTAACAGTACAATCTCTCACCAGACAGTAATTTGTCATTTGACGTTGAGTTCTATTTTCTTTATATTTTTCTGTCACACAATCATGAATGAACACTTTATCAATGTACCGTCTATGTTTTAGGGAAACTTATAGGTAGACTTAGGCTGGGATTTTATGGTATGGAATTTTGTGCAGTCCAATTAATTGTGATCACATTACGTAAATAACCCTTACTTGCTGACAATTGCATTGCATTAGAAATTCATGTGACAAAACACTGTCAGTGCAGTGGCCGGGTTGGGGTGGCCCCAATGCTACGCTGGGTCCCCCAAACACCGTTAAGGTGTCACAACGTGTTGCTGCTCTCCAAAAGAGATGGTAAGGCGTGATGCACCCCAATGGGAAATAAGTCCAGAGAGTCAGGGTCTGCAGTGTACCAGTATGCTTCTTTGCTGGAGCAATTTAGGTGCAAAAAAATACAGGTGAGGCATTGTGCTGGCTTCTTCAGTCTTCTCCCTGGCAGAAGAAGGGTTTGATGCTGAGGAAATGCCTGAGCTAGCTCTCTCTCTCTCTCTCTCTCTGAGAAGGCTTGTACCCTTGCCAAAAGCCCAGGGTCTGTAGCAGAGTATCCCCGTCTCAGCATCTTCTTCTGGTCACTCAATATTCTGGCAGAGTCTCATCTTCTAAGCACTGTTGCCAAACTGCAGAACACTAGGGAGTCGGACTCTGATTGCTCTCCTTATATAGAGTTTCTGGCTAGACTAGAACCTTCTAGTGGGAGGGGTAGAGTGGAGAAACTCAGCACAGACAATTACAAAGTTACCACTCCCATCTGTCATAGACTTACATTAGAGCTTCAATGACACAGCAGTTTTTCCAGACAAAAACAAGGTTCCAGACATAACAACAGAGCTAAACCAGACATTCCAAAAGTCAGTCTGTCTGGTTTTGGTGGTAAACAAGTTTGCCTTTGCCCTCAAAACATGCTCTTCTTTAAAAGCCTATGGTAGCTATTGAAAATTATCAGCTTCTCATTCAAAGTCCCAAAAGTCTCTCAGTATTCATTAAAGGGTAACTGTCATATTTATTTTTATTTGCTAGTTTATTAGAGCTAGGCATGTATACCTGAGTTAGTCTGTCAATGATTGTCAAAAGATCTGTAATTACCTAATAATAACAGCTTTCATTAATGTCCTCTGTCCCTTTCCACTGCTCACTTAAAAGACCGTTGCTAGGGCTTGTCTATCTTCCTTTTAGTATAAATAAAAGACGGAGGGGCGGTCCTTCACACTGCATTAGGCTTCAGAGTGAGGAGGCGTGTCACTTAGTAATCCAATCTGATTGGCTGGCAGGGAGCTGCTGGCTACATCAAGTGTGTATGGGAAGTGAGGGAAAGCAGTTTTTGGAAGTGAGCCATCTTGAGAAGGTCCTCATATTCATTACACCTATAACCATAAAATGATACTACATGCGTGGGAATTGTATCACCATACGCCAAATAAATAGCCACGCATCGATAAGTAATGAAAAATATACACTCTTTATTTATGACACAAATTAAAAAGAACAATAATATCCATGCAGTTAAAAATAGATCCTAAGCAGCAGCATATGGTCGGTCATTCATATGAAAATTATCAATGTTATACCACACAAAAGCCCCAGTGTATCAATAAGACTGAGACCCCTAAAACCTCTCCCATGCAGTACTAACAGTGCAGAAAGTGTAAAGTGGATAAAATACTAAATAAGGATATACAAAAGCACCCATAGGCATCTTGTAAGTATTATTCCACACAGAGGCAAAGGTATATCAATAGAACAGGTCCCTCAAATATGTCCCATGCAGTAGTGTTACTGCAGAAAGTGCAAGTGCACAGTGGGTAAAACATTGAATAAAGAAGGATATACAATAGCGACCGCGAGCAGATGTGACCTTCAAAGACTCCCCGACGCGCGTTTTGCCCGATGGCTTCTTCCAGGGAGGCGTACTGGCCTAATCATGGGGGCACTCTATATAGCTGTTTTGGAGCTCAATTACCCTATCCACGTCTCCCTAGTCATAGTCTCTGCCCCATTCCACCCCAGTGCACGCCCGAAACACCGCAATCGGAACGCGAGCAATAACGTTTTGGGGCCTCGTGCTGCACATGGGCCTAGTCAGAAAACCTAGGCATTACTGGAATGGGGACGTCTTCTACCAGACCCCACTTTACAGTACGGCCATGACAAGCTCCCGGTTGGAGGCCATCCGGAAATGCCTGCATTATGCAGATAATGCAGCATGTCCCCCCCAAAGGTGATCCTGCCTATGACCGCCTGTACAAAATCAGGCCGGTCATCGATCATTTTGGGGCCAAATCTGTGCAGGCCTATGTACCTGGAAGGGTGTTCGCGGTTGACGAGTCTCTCATTGCTTTCAAGGGGAGACTCCTTTTCCGCCAGTATGTTCCCTCTAAGTGGGTGAGGTATGGCATGAAGCTGTACAAACTTTGTGAGAGTACCTCAGGGTACACTTACAAGTTTCGTGTCCCCCCATTCTGGGTGTTAACGGGAAACTTGTGTGGGACCTTATGCACCCACTGCTAGACAAGGGTTACCACGTGTACGTGGATAACTTTTATACTAGTATCCCCTTGTTCCAGTCCCTCGCCACCAGATATACGTCCCCTTGTGGGACCATGCGGAAAAATCAAGGCGGCCTCCTACCCACCCCCTCCAGGTACCTATCCCCAGGGGTGAGACCCGTGCCCTTACCAGTGGAAACCTGTTGCTGGTCAGATAT
This sequence comes from Bufo gargarizans, assembly GCF_014858855.1. Classification (NCBI taxonomy): domain Eukaryota; kingdom Metazoa; phylum Chordata; class Amphibia; order Anura; family Bufonidae; genus Bufo; species Bufo gargarizans. The sequence goes on along the minus strand of NC_058082.1, from coordinate 76,753,218 downwards.
AAGGACAAGAGGGATGTCCTTGTGCTGTCCACAATTCACGGTAACAGCATCACCCCTGTCCCTGTGCAAGGTAACGCGGCAACTGACCTCAAGCTCGATTGTATTGACAACTACAATCAGTATGTGGGAGGAGTTGATCTCTCTGATCAAGTCCTAAATCCATATAATGCCATGCGCAAAACCCGGGCATGGTACAAAAAAGTTGCGATCTACTTGGTACAGTTTGCCTTGTACAACTCTTTTGTGCTGTCCTGGAGTGCTGGCAACACAGGGAAATTCCTTCAGTTCTATGAGGCAGTCCTCAAGGACCTGATCTTTTCTGACCAGGAAAGAGCAGGCCGGAGTACCTCGGGAAGCTTTCATTAATGTCCTCTGTCCCTTTCCACTGCTTCCTTAAAAGACCATTGATAGGGATTGTCTGTCTTCCTTTTAGTATAAACAGAAGACAGAGGGCAGTCCTTCACGCTGCATGCCTGCATTAGGCTTCAGAGTGAGGAGGCGTGTCTCTCAGTAATCCAATCTGATTGGCTGCCAGGGAGCTTCTGGCTACAGCAAGTGTGTGTGGGAAGTGAGGGAAAGCAACTTTGGCCTCAGAGAACTGGCAGAAGAGCCATCTTGAGAAAGTCCTCATATTGTAAAAGTTTAAACAGCCGTAAATAAGGGAAAACTCAAGGAAAACAGTGGTATGTGAAGAAACTAAAGATTGCTTTATGCATAATGCTGCTGCAGCAGTAACATATGCTAAAATAGTTTTTTTTGCTGAAAACATGACAGTTACCCTTTAACCATTTCCACAGAGCCTCACACGTACAGTGCAAAAAAATAACTTATATTGATATGCTAATGACCCTCGGCGCATGCGCGAGAATTCATCCGCTTGATCGCATTCTGGAGGAGATGGGCGGGCTGGAGGGACGCGCTGGGCGGCGGCATTTTGTGAAGGTAGACCGATCCTCTAGGTGCTAATGACGCCCCCATAGCACCTAGAGGGTCATTAGCATATCAATATAAGTTATTTTTTTAGCGAAACGGCTGCCCCAAAAGCTATTATATTAGGATTGTTTGGCAGAGCAGACACTAGCGGATCGCTAGTGTCTGACACCTAATTATGTGAAAACGAAGTGGTAGAAACCCTTTAATGCAACTTAAAATTGGAATTTTGTGAAAAGGTTCAACATTCTCGGCTCAAAGTGTCAGACTCTAGTCAGCTAATTAATCCATACCCCCCTCAGCAAAGGGTACCTGAAATTGTGACTTTGGGTTTCAAATAAAGGCTTGAAATATCTCGCTTTGCATGTAATGAGTCTATCTCATATATTAGTTTCACCTTTTCACCAATTTGCATTACTGAAATAATTGAACTTTGCACGATATTCAAATTTTCACCTGTATATTACTCCTGCAAAATACAAGCTTTATCTACAATAGTGAAGAAGCGACTCTTGGATGCTCATTCTCTAGGCAAGTTTTTAATATATTTTTTAAAACCTGATACTGGGAAATGAAAGACATTTTTATAATGGGCTGCAGAACAAACATTGGATAGGCATTGGACAGAAGAATCTAAATCTGAGAACAAATGACAAGACTGGAAGAATTTTTGACACTATCTGTCAAGCATGGTGAAGGAAATGTGATAGTCTGGGGGTTCTTTAGTGCTGGTAAAATACGAAATTTGTGCACATGAAAATGAATTTTAGACAAGGAAGAATTAAGAGTGAATCGGTTCTAAACAAATCAAATTAAACCTGAATTTTCCAAAAACTCCGGCCAAATTCATATTTATGGGCAAATTTCTTGAAATGGTATCAGCCATTTTTTTTAGATCAGAAGACAGGAAAAATTAAGAACAAACACAACATGACCCCAAAGATTTTGTGTGTATACAGTGGCAGGTATCTGCCACCAAAAACTGTACATTTTTCTCACCATATAAAAAATATCCTACAGAGCAGTTTGTTTTTAAATAGGCTTTTTGTTACCACCAGCAGCCTTGCACTCACCCATAGCCACATATGGTGCTGTCACTTTAAGATTACTAATGCTGGCTTGATGATAAAGAACTTGAAATATGTTTTGTACAATCCCAGGAGACCTCAGAATGTTGTCCACAACTTTTCAGGGCACTTTCGATCCATGTTGAATTTATTTAGACTTGAATCCGACTTCAAGAAATTTGCTCATCATTAGCTCTATGTTTTTACACCACACCACTGCCCTGTGCAGATCTATGATTACTAATCAACATATGTTGCAAAAAGTGAGAAATATGTTTATTAAAATCCAGTTGTGAATAAATAAATGATCCCTATTAAAGGGAACCTGTCATGTTGTCAAACGGCAATTGCACCGATCCCCCGTCATTGAACCCCTCAGATGCTGTGTTCAACTTTGATCAGTCATATTCAGGCCTTTCAGGGGTTAATGAGGGGTTACAAAAAAATACATACTCACCTCATCCATTTGCTTGTAGAGAGGCCGTCATGACCATCTTGATTGAAGAAAACAGTCCAAATCTCTTGCAAATAGATGTAATGATGTCATCACGCTGGCAGGCACCCCGCCAGCATGGTGATGTGGTGATGTCATCATGACAGCGCAAGCAAGATTTGGCATGTTTTCTGCAATCAAGATGGCAGAGACAGCCTCTAGGCAAGCAAATGGATGAGGTATGTATTTTTTAGTTTTTTGCTGCAATTTCAGGAAAAATGTATACGTTACCACGAAGTGCAAGGAAATTTGGCTTTGCGATGAATCTCGATGAATCTAATTTTTCCTGAAATTGGGATGACAGTCCACTTCATTTAACTTCGATTCCCTCAAAACTAATTGTAGTGGATTGCTGCTAAAGAGTTAATGTTGTGATTCATTGATTAAGCGCTTAGATGGTTGAAGGATTCCTTTTCTTGTGCACTGTAAATGCCCAAATGATTGTGTTTAAACAATAGTTAATAGTTGCGGTCTTGGTTAGGTTGCTGGGAGATGGGCTGACCCCATCCTCTGGTTAGGGAGAGTCTTTGTTGAGCAGGCCTAGAGGAAGGACATACAGTGGGTATAAAAAGTTTGCACACCCCTGTTAAAATGTCAGGTGTGCTGTAAAGAAATGAGACCAAGATAAATCATTTCAGAACTTTTTCCACCTTTAATGTGACCTATAAACTGTACCACTGAATTGAAAAACAAACTGAAATCTTTAAGGTGGAGGGAAGAAAACAAAAAAAAAAAAAAAAAATGTGGTTGCATAAGTGTGCACACCTTCTTATAACTGGGGATGTAGCTGTTTTCAGAATTAAGCAATCACATTCAAAATCATGTTAAATAGGAGTCAGCATATACCTGCCATCATTTAAAGTGCCTCTGATTATCCCCAAATAAAGTTCAGCTGCTCTAGTTAGTCTTGCCTAAAAAGAAAATTGTTGCATCCCACAGCAAAAGCCATGGTCCACAGAGAGCTTCCAAAGCATCAGAGGGATCTCATTGTTAAAAAGTATCAGTCAGGAGAAGGGTACAAAAGAATTTCCAAGGCATTAGATATACCATGGAACACAGTGAAGACAGTCATCATCAAGTGGAGAAAATATGGCACAACAGTGACATTACCAAGAACTGGACATCCCTCCAAAATTTATGAAAATACGAGAAGAAAACTGGTCTGGGAGGCTACCAAGAGGCCTACAGCAACATTAAAGGAGCTGCAGGAATATCTGGCAAGTACTGGCTGTGTGGTACATGTAACAACAATCTCCCATATTCTTCGTATGTCTGGGCTATGGGGTAGAGTGGCAAGACGAAAGCCTTTTCTTACGAAGAAAAACATTCAAGCCAGGCAAAAATTTTCAAAAACACATCTGAAGTCTCCCAAAAGCATGTGGGAAAAGGTGTTATGGTCTGATGAAACAAAGGTTGAACTTTTTGGCCATAATTCCAAAATATATGTTTGCCGCAAAAACAACACTGCCCATCACCAAAAGAACACCATACCCACAGTGAAGCGTGGTGGTGGCAGCATCATGCTTTGGGGCTGTTTTTCTTCAGCTGGAACTGGGGCCTTAGTTAAGCTAGAGGGAATTATGAACAGTTCCAAATACCAGTCAATATTGGCACAAAACCTTCAGGCTTCTGCTAGAAAGCTGAACATGAAGAGGAACTTCATCTTTCAGCATTACAACAACCCAAAGCATATATCCAAATCAACAAAGGAATGGCTTCACCGGAAGAAGATGAAAGTTTTGGAATGGCCCAGCCAGAGCCCAGACCTGAATCAGATTGAAAATCTGTGGGGTGATCTGAAGAGGGCTGTGCACAGGAGATGCCCTCACATTCTGACAGATTTGGAGTGTTTAGTTTTTTTTACAAGGAAGAGTGGGTAAATCTAGCCACGTAAAAATGTGCCATGCTGATAGACTCATACCCAAAAAGACTGAGTATTGTAATAAAATCAAAAGGTGCTTCAACAAAGTATTAGTTTAAGGGTGTGCACACTTATGCAACCATTTTATTTTTATATTTTTTCTTCCCTCTAACTAAAAGATTTCAATTTGTTTTTCAATTGAATTGTACGGTTTATAGGTCACATTAAAGGTGGAAAAAGTTCAGAAAGGATTTATCTTTGTCTCATTTTTTTACATCACAGAAACCTGACATTTTAAGTAGACTTTTTATATCCACTGTATGTGCATGAGCTGCAGACAACTAGGCCTAGTCAAGGGAAACGTCAGCCCTGAGACTGAAAGATGCCAGAAAAGCAACTGAACTGAGAAAACCATTCCTTGAGAAAAAGAAAACAAACATTCTCAGATGGTTGAGACTGTGCTTGGATAGAATGTAAGGTAAATGCTTGTTTATGGCAATAAACTGTACTGCATTTGAACAGGGTTAATTGCCTCCGGCTTCCATCACACTTCTGGCCATCTGGATCAAAGTCTGCACCCCACAGACTGGGCATATTCAGGCCTTTCAGGGGTTAATGAGGGGTTACAAAAAAATACATACTCACCTCATCCATTTGCTTGTAGAGAGGCCGTCATGACCATCTTGATTGAAGAAAACAGTCCAAATCTCTTGCAAATAGATGTAATGATGTCATCACGCTGGCAGGCACCCCGCCAGCATGGTGATGTGGTGATGTCATCATGACAGCGCAAGCAAGATTTGGCATGTTTTCTGCAATCAAGATGGCAGAGACAGCCTCTAGGCAAGCAAATGGATGAGGTATGTATTTTTTAGTTTTTTGCTGCAATTTCAGGAAAAATGTATACGTTACCACGAAGTGCAAGGAAATTTGGCTTTGCGATGAATCTCGATGAATCTAATTTTTCCTGAAATTGGGATGACAGTCCACTTCATTTAACTTCGATTCCCTCAAAACTAATTGTAGTGGATTGCTGCTAAAGAGTTAATGTTGTGATTCATTGATTAAGCGCTTAGATGGTTGAAGGATTCCTTTTCTTGTGCACTGTAAATGCCCAAATGATTGTGTTTAAACAATAGTTAATAGTTGCGGTCTTGGTTAGGTTGCTGGGAGATGGGCTGACCCCATCCTCTGGTTAGGGAGAGTCTTTGTTGAGCAGGCCTAGAGGAAGGACATACAGTGGGTATAAAAAGTTTGCACACCCCTGTTAAAATGTCAGGTGTGCTGTAAAGAAATGAGACCAAGATAAATCATTTCAGAACTTTTTCCACCTTTAATGTGACCTATAAACTGTACCACTGAATTGAAAAACAAACTGAAATCTTTAAGGTGGAGGGAAGAAAACAAAAAAAAAAAAAAAAAAAATGTGGTTGCATAAGTGTGCACACCTTCTTATAACTGGGGATGTAGCTGTTTTCAGAATTAAGCAATCACATTCAAAATCATGTTAAATAGGAGTCAGCATATACCTGCCATCATTTAAAGTGCCTCTGATTATCCCCAAATAAAGTTCAGCTGCTCTAGTTAGTCTTGCCTAAAAAGAAAATTGTTGCATCCCACAGCAAAAGCCATGGTCCACAGAGAGCTTCCAAAGCATCAGAGGGATCTCATTGTTAAAAAGTATCAGTCAGGAGAAGGGTACAAAAGAATTTCCAAGGCATTAGATATACCATGGAACACAGTGAAGACAGTCATCATCAAGTGGAGAAAATATGGCACAACAGTGACATTACCAAGAACTGGACATCCCTCCAAAATTTATGAAAATACGAGAAGAAAACTGGTCTGGGAGGCTACCAAGAGGCCTACAGCAACATTAAAGGAGCTGCAGGAATATCTGGCAAGTACTGGCTGTGTGGTACATGTAACAACAATCTCCCATATTCTTCGTATGTCTGGGCTATGGGGTAGAGTGGCAAGACGAAAGCCTTTTCTTACGAAGAAAAACATTCAAGCCAGGCAAAAATTTTCAAAAACACATCTGAAGTCTCCCAAAAGCATGTGGGAAAAGGTGTTATGGTCTGATGAAACAAAGGTTGAACTTTTTGGCCATAATTCCAAAATATATGTTTGCCGCAAAAACAACACTGCCCATCACCAAAAGAACACCATACCCACAGTGAAGCGTGGTGGTGGCAGCATCATGCTTTGGGGCTGTTTTTCTTCAGCTGGAACTGGGGCCTTAGTTAAGCTAGAGGGAATTATGAACAGTTCCAAATACCAGTCAATATTGGCACAAAACCTTCAGGCTTCTGCTAGAAAGCTGAACATGAAGAGGAACTTCATCTTTCAGCATTACAACAACCCAAAGCATATATCCAAATCAACAAAGGAATGGCTTCACCGGAAGAAGATGAAAGTTTTGGAATGGCCCAGCCAGAGCCCAGACCTGAATCAGATTGAAAATCTGTGGGGTGATCTGAAGAGGGCTGTGCACAGGAGATGCCCTCACATTCTGACAGATTTGGAGTGTTTAGTTTTTTTTACAAGGAAGAGTGGGTAAATCTAGCCACGTAAAAATGTGCCATGCTGATAGACTCATACCCAAAAAGACTGAGTATTGTAATAAAATCAAAAGGTGCTTCAACAAAGTATTAGTTTAAGGGTGTGCACACTTATGCAACCATTTTATTTTTATATTTTTTCTTCCCTCTAACTAAAAGATTTCAATTTGTTTTTCAATTGAATTGTACGGTTTATAGGTCACATTAAAGGTGGAAAAAGTTCAGAAAGGATTTATCTTTGTCTCATTTTTTTACATCACAGAAACCTGACATTTTAAGTAGACTTTTTATATCCACTGTATGTGCATGAGCTGCAGACAACTAGGCCTAGTCAAGGGAAACGTCAGCCCTGAGACTGAAAGATGCCAGAAAAGCAACTGAACTGAGAAAACCATTCCTTGAGAAAAAGAAAACAAACATTCTCAGATGGTTGAGACTGTGCTTGGATAGAATGTAAGGTAAATGCTTGTTTATGGCAATAAACTGTACTGCATTTGAACAGGGTTAATTGCCTCCGGCTTCCATCACACTTCTGGCCATCTGGATCAAAGTCTGCACCCCACAGACTGGGCATTGCAGAAAGTGTTAATGAAATAGAATTGCATGCCTGTGGTCATTTGGAAAAAGCTCATCTAGACAGAGACTCAGGGATGACTACTACCCTCATTGCCATGGTCTATATGCATCTATTGGAAAAATCTACTCTGTAATATTCTTCAGATCTGCATCTCTTGCTGAAAATTAAATACATCAAATTATACAAGCTATACTGAATTTCACCCCAGAAAACTATGTATCAATCTGCTCATCTCTTGCACTTTCAATTTGCCAAGTTTTGCTAGAAGGAGTTCTCTGGGCACTTTTAATTTTGATGACCAATCCTCAGGATATGCCATCAATATCAGATCAGAGGGGGTCCAACACCCAGCACCCCTGACAATGAGCTATGGGAAGGCGCAAAGAGACTACGTGCGCCTTCCCTTCATTTAGCTGATCAGCAGGGGTCCCGGATGTCGGACCCCCTCCGATCTGATATTGATGACCAATCCTGAGGATAGGTCATCAATAGAGTTGAGCGAACACCTGGATGTTCGGGTTCGAGAAGTTCGGCCGAACATCCCGGAAATGTTCGGGTTCGGGATCCGAACCCGATCCGAACTTCGTCCCGAACCCGAACCCCATTGAAGTCAATGGGGACCCGAACTTTTCGGCACTAAAAAGGCTGTAAAACAGCCCAGGAAAGAGCTAGAGGGCTGCAAAAGGCAGCAACATGTAGGTAAATCCCCTGCAAACAAATGTGGATAGGGAAATGAATTAAAATAAAAATTAAATAAATAAAAATTAACCAAAATCAATTGGAGAGAGGTTCCATAGCAGAGAATCTGGCTTCCCGTCACCCACCACTGGAACAGTCCATTCTCAGATATTTAGGCCCCGGCACCCAGGCAGAGGAGAGAGGTCCCGTAACAGAGAATCTGTCTTCATGTCAGCAGAGAATTAGTCTGCATGTCATAGCAGAGAATGAGGCTTCACGTCAGCCACCACTGCAACAGTCCATTGGCATATATTTAGGCCCAGCACACACACAGGCAGAGGAGAGAGGTCCCGTAACAGAGAATCTGGCTTCATGTCAGCAGAGAATCAGTCTGCATGTCATAGCAGAGAATCAGGCTTCACGTCAGCCACCACTGCAACAGTCCATTGTCATAAATTTAGGCCCAGCACCCAGGCAGAGGAGAGAGGTCCCGTAACAGAGAATCTGGCTTCATGTCAGCAGAGAATCAGTCTTCATATCATAGCAGAGAATCAGGCTTCACGTCACCCACCACTGTAAGAGTCAATTTTCATAAATTTAGGCCCAGAACCCAGGCAGAGGAGAAAGGTCCCGTAACAGACAATCTGGCTTCATGTCAGCAGAGAATCAGTCTTCATATCATAGCAGAGAATCAGGCTTCACGTCACCCACCACTGTAAGAGTCAATTTTCATAAATTTAGGCCCAGAACCCAGGCAGAGGAGAAAGGTCCCGTAACAGACAATCTGGCTTCATGTCAGCAGAGAATCAGTCTTCATATCATAGCAGAGAATCAGGCTTCACGTCACCCACCACTGTAAGAGTCAATTTTCATAAATTTAGGCCCAGAACCCAGGCAGAGGAGAAAGGTCCCGTAACAGACAATCTGGCTTCATGTCAGCAGAGAATCAGTCTTCATATCATAGCAGAGAATCAGGCTTCACGTCACCCACCACTGTAAGAGTCAATTTTCATAAATTTAGGCCCAGAACCCAGGCAGAGGAGAAAGGTCCCGTAACAGACAATCTGGCTTCATGTCAGCAGAGAATCAGTCTTCATATCATAGCAGAGAATCAGGCTTCACGTCACCCACCACTGTAAGAGTCAATTTTCATAAATTTAGGCCCAGAACCCAGGTAGAGGAGAAAGGTCCCGTAACAGACAATCTGGCTTCATGACAGCAGAGAATCAGTCTGCATGTCATAGCAGAGAATCAGGCTTCACGTCAGCCACCACTGCAACAGTCCATTGTCATAAATTTAGGCCCAGCACCCAGGCAGAGGAGAGAGGTCCCGTAACAGAGGATCTGGCTTCATGTCAGCAGAGAATCAGTCTGCATGTCATAGCAGAGAATGAGGCTTCACGTCAGCCACCACTGCAACAGTCCATTGGCATATATTTAGGCCCAGCACACACACAGGCAGAGGAGAGAGGTCCCGTAACAGACAATCTGGCTTCATGTCAGCAGAGAATTAGTCTGCATGTCATAGCAGAGAATGAGGCTTCACGTCACCCACCACTGCAACAGTCCATTGGCATATATTCAGGCCCAGCACCCAGGCAGAGGAGAGAGGTCCCGTAACAGAGGATCTGGCTTCATGTCAGCAGAGAATCAGTCTGCATGTCATAGCAGAGAATCAGGCTTCACGTCAGCCACCACTGCAACAGTCCATTGTCATAAATTTAGGCCCAGCACCCAGGCAGAGGAGAGAGGTCCCGTAACAGAGGATCTGGCTTCATGTCAGCAGAGAATCAGTCTGCATGTCATAGCAGAGAATCAGGCTTCACGTCAGCCACCACTGCAACAGTCCATTGTCATAAATTTAGGCCCAGCACCCAGGCAGAGGAGAGAGGTCCCGTAACAGACAATCTGGCTTCATGTCAGCAGAGAATTAGTCTGCATGTCATAGCAGAGAATCAGGCTTCATGTCAGCCACCACTGCAACAGTCCATTGGCATATATTTAGGCCTAGCACACAGGCAGAGGAGAGGTTCATTCAACTTTGGGTAGCATCGCAATATAATGGTAAAATGAAAATAAAAATAGGATTGAATGAGGAAGTGCCCTGGAGTCCAATAATATATGGTTATGGGGAGGTAGTTAATGTCTAATCTGGACAAGGGACGGACAGGTCCTGTGGGATCCATGCCTGGTTCATTTTTATGAACGTCAGCTTGTCCACATTGGCTGTAGACAGGCGGCTGCGTTTGTCTGTAATGACGCCCCCTGCCGTGCTGAATACACGTTCAGACAAAACGCTGGCTGCCGGGCAGGCCAGCACCTCCAAGGCATAAAAGGCTAGCTCTGGCCACGTGGACAATTTAGAGACCCAGAAGTTGAATGGGGCCGAACCATCAGTCAGTACGTGGAGGGGTGTGCACACGTACTGTTCCACCATGTTAGTGAAATGTTGCCTCCTGCTAACACGTTGCGTATCAGGTGGTGGTGCAGTTAGCTGTGGCGTGTTGACAAAAGTTTTCCACATCTCTGCCATGCTAACCCTGCCCTCAGAGGAGCTGGCCGTGACACAGCTGCCTTGGCGACCTCTTGCTCCTCCTCTGCCTTGGCCTTGGGCTTCCACTTGTTCCCCTGTGACATTTGGGAATGCTCTCAGTAGCGCGTCTACCAACGTGCGCTTGTACTCGCGCATCTTCCTATCACGCTCCAGTGCAGGAAGTAAGGTGGGCACATTGTCTTTGTAGCGTGGATCCAGCAGGGTGGCAACCCAGTAGTCCGCACAGGTTAAAATGTGGGCAACTCTGCTGTCGTTGCGCAGGCACTGCAGCATGTAGTCGCTCATGTGTGCCAGGCTGCCCAGGGGTAAGGACAAGCTGTCCTCTGTGGGAGGCGTATCGTCATCGTCCTGCCTTTCCCCCCAGCCACGCACCAGTGATGGACCCGAGCTGCGTTGGGTGCCACCCCGCTGTGACCATGCTTCATCCTCATCCTCCTCCACCTCCTCCTCATCCTCGTCCTCCTCGTCCTCCAGTAGTGGGCCCTGGCTGGCCACATTTGTACCTGGCCTCTGCTGTTGCAAAAAACCTCCCTCTGAGTCACTTCGAAGAGACTGGCCTGAAAGTGCTAAAAATGACCCCTCTTCCTCATCCTCCTCCTCCTCCTCCTGGGCCACCTCCTGTTCCATCATCGCCCTAAGTGTTTTCTCAAGGAGACATAGAAGTGGTATTGTAACGCTGATAACGGTGTCATCGCCACTGGCCATGTTGGTGGAGTACTCGAAACAGCGCAACAGGGCACACAGGTCTCGCATGGAGGCCCAGTCATTGGTGGTGAAGTGGTGCTGTTCTGTAGTGCGACTGACCCGTGCGTGCTGCAGCTGAAACTCCACTATGGCCTGCTGCTGCTCGCACAGTCTGTCCAGCATGTGCAAGGTGGAGTTCCACCTGGTGGGCACGTCGCATATGAGGCGGTGAGCGGGAAGGCCGAAGTTACGCTGTAGCGCAGACAGGCGAGCAGCGGCAGGATGTGAACGCCGGAAGCGCGAACAGACGGCCCGCACTTTATGCAGCAGCTCTGACATGTCGGGGTAGTTGTGAATGAACTTCTGCACCACCAAATTCAGCACATGCGCCAAGCAAGGGATGTGCGTCAAATTGGCTAGTCCCAGAGCTGCAACGAGATTTCGCCCATTATCACACACCACCAGGCCGGGCTTGAGGCTCACCGGCAGCAACCACTCGTCGGTCTGTTGTTCTATACCCCGCCACAACTCCTGTGCGGTGTGGGGCCTGTCCCCCAAACATATGAGTTTCAGAATGGCCTGCTGACGTTTACCCCGGGCTGTGCTGAAGTTGGTGGTGAAGGTGTGTGGCTGACTGGATGAGCAGGTGGAAGAAGAGGAGGAGGAAGCCGAGAAGGAGGAGGTGGCAACAGGAGGCAAAGAATGTTGCCCTGCGATCCTTGGCGGCGGAAGGACGTGCGCCAAACAGCTCTCCGCCTGGGGCCCAGCTGCCACTACATTTACCCAGTGTGCAGTTAGGGAGATATAGCGTCCCTGGCCGTGCTTACTGGTCCACGTATCTGTGGTTAGGTGGACCTTGCTACAGATGGCGTTGCGCAGTGCACACTTGATTTTATCGGATACTTGGTTGTGCAGGGAAGGCACGGCTCTCTTGGAGAAGTAGTGCCGGCTGGGAACAACATACTGTGGGACAGCAAGCGACATGAGCTGTTTGAAGCTGTCTGTGTCCACCAGCCTAAATGACAGCATTTCATAGGCCAGTAGTTTAGAAATGCTGGCATTCAGGGCCAGGGATCGAGGGTGGCTAGGTGGGAATTTACGCTTTCTATCAAATGTTTGTGAGATGGAGAGCTGAACGCTGGCGTGTGACATGGTTGAGACGCTTGGTGACGGAGGTGGTGGTGGTGGTGTTGGTGGTACATCCCCTGTTTGCTGGGCGGCAGGTGCCAACGTTCCTCCAGAGGCGGAGGAAGAGGCCGAGGCGGCAGCAGCAGAATAGGCCGAGGCGGCAGCAGCAGAAGAGGTAGCAGGGGGAGCCTGAGTGACTTCCTTGGTTTTAAGGTGTTTACTCCACTGCAGTTCATGCTTTGCATGCAGGTGCCTGGTCATGCAGGTTGTGCTCAGGTTCAGAACGTTAATGCCTCGCTTCAGGCTCTGATGGCACAGCGTGCAAACCACTCGGGTCTTGTCGTCAGCACATTGTTTGAAGAAGTGCCATGCCAGGGAACTCCTTGAAGCTGCCTTTGGGGTGCTCGGTCCCAGATGGCGGCGGTCAGTAGCAGGCGGAGTCTCTTGGCGGCGGGTGTTCTGCTTTTGCCCACTGCTCCCTCTTTTGCTACGCTGTTGGCTCGGTCTCACCACTGCCTCTTCCTCCGAACTGTGAAAGTCAGTGGCACGACCTTCATTCCATGTGGGGTCTAGGACCTCATCGTCCCCTGCATCGTCTTCCACCCAGTCTTGATCCCTGACCTCCTGTTCAGTCTGCACACTGCAGAAAGACGCAGCAGTTGGCACCTGTGTTTCGTCATCATCAGAGACATGCTGAGGTGGTATTCCCATGTCCTCATCATCAGGAAACATAAGTGGTTGTGCGTCAGTGCATTCTATGTCTTTCACCGCTGGGGAAGGGCTAGGTGGATGCCCTTGGGAAACCCTGCCAGCGGAGTCTTCAAACAGCATAAGAGACTGCTGCATAACTTGAGGCTGAGACAGTTTCCCTGGTATGCATGGGGGTGATGTGACAGACTGATGGGGTTGGTTTTCAGGCGCCATCTGTGCGCTTTCTGCAGAAGACTGGGTGGGAGATAATGTGAACGTGCTGGATCCACTGTCGGCCACCCAATTGACTAATGCCTGTACCTGCTCAGGCCTTACCATCCTTAGAACGGCATTGGGCCCCACCATATATCGCTGTAAATTCTGGCGGCTACTGGGACCTGAGGTAGTTGGTACACTAGGACGTGTGGATGTGGCAGAACGGCCACGTCCTCTCCCAGCACCAGAGGGTCCACTAACACCACCACGACCATGTCCACGTCCGCGTCCCTTACTAGATGTTTTTCTCATTGTTATGGTTCACCACAACAACAAATATATTATTTGGCCCAATGTATTGTATTCAAATTCAGCGGGATATAAATTTGAGGCCTAGTATTTAGGCGCTGGGTGACCGGTATGGATTTAGTGACAGAATTAGACTTGGAAATGCACAGAAGCGTGTGTGTGAAGTTATTCTGAATGACCCAATGTGCACCTTGAATATTATATACCCTTTTTGGGATAGATTTCAAATAGCTCTGATATAGCAGGAACCACTAAATTATGAAATTGCTAAATTGGGAATTGTACTTCAACCCAGAACAAAAAATGTGCTTTGACGGGCACTAAATAACTTTCCCAGCTACAACAGGACAGCGGTAACGAGAGATTTAGAGGGATTTAAATTTGAGGCCTAGTATTTAGGCGCTGGGTGACAGGTATGGGTTTAGTGACAGAATTAGACTTGGAAATACACAGTAGCGGGTGTGTGTGAAGTTATTCTGAATGACCCAATGTGCACCTTCAATATTATATACCCTTTTTGGGATAGATTTCAAATAGCTCTGATATAGCAGGAACCACTAAATTATGAAATTGCTAAATTGGGAATTGTACTTCAACCCAGAACAAAAAATGTGCTTTGACGGACACTAAATAACTTTCCCAGCTACAACAGGACAGCGGGTAACGAGAGATTTAGAGGGATTTAAATTTGAGGCCTAGTATTTAGGCGCTGGGTGACAGGTATGGGTTTAGTGACAGAATTAGACTTGGAAATGCACAGAAGCGTGTGTGTGAAGTTATTCTGAATGACCCTATGTGCACCTTCAATATTATATACCCTTTTAGGGATAGATTTCAAATAGCTCTGATATAGCAGAAACCACTAAATTATGAAATTGCTAAATTGGGAATTGTACTTCAACCCAGAACAAAAAATGTGCTTTGACGGACACTAAATATCTTGCCCAGCAACAACAGTACAGCGGTGGGTAACGAGAGATTTAGAGGGATTTAAATTTGAGGCCTAGTATTTAGGCGCTGGGTCACCGGTATGGATTTAGTGACAGAATTAGACTTGGAAATGCACAGAAGCGGTGTGTGTGAAGTTATTCTGAATGACCCTATGTGCACCTTCAATATTATATACCCTTTTAGGGATAGATTTCAAATAGCTCTGATATAGCAGAAACCACTAAATTATGAAATTGCTAAATTGGGAATTGTACTTCAACCCAGAACAAAAAATGTGCTTTGACGGACACTAAATATCTTGCCCAGCAACAACAGTACAGCGGTGGGTAACGAGAGATTTAGAGGGATTAAATTTGAGGCCTAGTATTTAGGCGCTGGGTCACCGGTATGGATTTAGTGACAGAATTAGACTTGGAAATACACAGTAGCGGTGTGTGTGAAGTTATTCTGAATGACCCTATGTGCACCTTCAATATTATATACCCTTTTAGGGATAGATTTCAAATAGCTCTGATATAGCAGAAACCACTAAATTATGAAATTGCTAAATTGGGAATTGTACTTCAACCCAGAACAAAAAATGTGCTTTGACGGACACTAAATATCTTGCCCAGCTACAACAGTACAGCGGTGGGTAACGAGAGATTTAGAGGGATTTAAATTTGAGGCCTAGTATTTAGGCGCTGGGTCACCGGTATGGATTTAGTGACAGAATTAGACTTGGAAATGCACAGAAGCGTGTGTGTGAAGTTATTCTGAATGACCCTATGTGCACCTTCAATATTATATACCCTTTTAGGGATAGATTTCAAATAGCTCTGATATAGCAGAAACCACTAAATTATGAAATTGCTAAATTGGGAATTGTACTTCAACCCAGAACAAAAAATGTGCTTTGACGGACACTAAATATCTTGCCCAGCAACAACAGTACAGCGGGTAACGAGAGATTTAGAGGGATTAAATTTGAGGCCTAGTATTTAGGCGCTGGGTGACAGGTATGGGTTTAGTGACAGAATTAGACTTGGAAATACACAGTAGCGGGTGTGTGTGAAGTTATTCTGAATGACCCAATGTGCACCTTCAATATTATATACCCTTTTAGGGATAGATTCCAAATAGCTCTGATATAGCAGGAACCACTAAATTATGAAATTGCTAAATTGGGAATTGTACTTCAACCCAGAACAAAAAATGTGCTTTGACGGACACTAAATATCTTGCCCAGCAACAACAGTACAGCGGTAACGAGAGATTTAGAGGGATTTAAATTTGAGGCCTAGTATTTAGGCGCTGGGTGACAGGTATGGGTTTAGTGACAGAATTAGACTTGGAAATACACAGTAGCGGGTGTGTGTGAAGTTATTCTGAATGACCCAATGTGCACCTTCAATATTATATACCCTTTTAGGGATAGATTCCAAATAGCTCTGATATAGCAGGAACCACTAAATTATGAAATTGCTAAATTGGGAATTGTACTTCAACCCAGAACAAAAAATGTGCTTTGACGGACACTAAATATCTTGCCCAGCAACAACAGTACAGCGGGTAACGAGAGATTTAGAGGGATTTAAATTTGAGGCCTAGTATTTAGGCGCTGGGTGACAGGTATGGGTTTAGTGACAGAATTAGACTTGGAAATACACAGTAGCGGGTGTGTGTGAAGTTATTCTGAATGACCCTAATGTGCACCTTCAATATTATATACCCTTTTTGGGATAGATTTCAAATAGCTCTGATATAGCAGGAACCACTAAATTATGAAATTGCTAAATTGGGAATTGTATTTCAACCCAGAACAAGAAATGTGCTTGAACGGACACTAAATAACTCGCCCAGCTACAGCACTAGGGACAGATTTAGCTGGATATAAATTTGAGGCCTAGTATTTAGGCGCTGGGTGACCGGTATGGATTTAGTGACAGAATTAGACTGGGATATGGCCAAAAAATAAACAGACTATTGCTGGTTAAATGCACTTGGTGTGACAGCTTCACCCTGATGTAGGCTTTAGCCAAAAAACAACCACACCATTGAGGGTTAAATGCACTTGGTGACAGGCGCAGCTTGCCCCTGATTTTGTATATGGCCAAAAAATGAACAGACTATTGCTGGTTAAATGCACTTGGTGTGACAGCTTCACCCTGATGTAGGCTTTAGCCAAAAAACAACCACACCATTGAGGGTTAAATGCACTTGGTGACAGGCGCAGCTTGCCCCTGATTTTGTATATGGCCAAAAAATGAACAGACTATTGCTGGTTAAATGCACTTGGTGTGACAGCTTCACCCTGATGTAGGCTTTAGCCAAAAAACAACCACACCATTGAGGGTTAAATGCACTTGGTGACAGGCGCAGCTTGCCCCTGATTTTGTATATGGCCAAAAAATGAACAGACTATTGCTGGTTAAATGCACTTGGTGTGACAGCTTCACCCTGATGTAGGCTTTAGCCAAAAAACAACCACACCATTGAGGGTTAAATGCACTTGGTCGCAGCTTGTGCTGGCGCACCACAAGACACAAAATGGCCGCCGATCACCCCAGAAAAATGAGACTGACAAACGGTCTGTGCAGCCTAAAAACAGTGAGCAATTGAGGATCAGCAGCTCAATGATCCACAGCTGCAGATCGATCAGTTAATCAAGTCCTTTGGAGGAGTTAATCTGCCTAATCTCGCCCTACTGTCGCAGCCGCAACCTCTCCCTACGCTAATCAGAGCAGAGTGACGGGCGGCGCTATGTGACTCCAGCTTAAATAGAGGCTGGGTCACATGGTGCTCTGACCAATCACAGCCATGCCAATAGTAGGCATGGCTGTGATGGCCTCTTGGGGCAAGTAGTATGACGCTTGTTGATTGGCTGCTTTGCAGCCTTTCAAAAAGCGCCAAGAAAGCGTCACAAAAGCGCCAAGAAAGCGACGAACACCGAACCCGAACCCGGACTTTTACGAAAATGTCCGGGTTCGGGTCCGTGTCACGGACACCCCAAAATTCGGTACGAACCCGAACTATACAGTTCGAGTTCGCTCATCCCTAGTCATCAATATTAAAATCCCACAGGACCCCTTTAATATATCTTCACAATATATAGCTTTAGTTAATACAATAAATTTGCTTCTGGTTTTCTCTAGTATCCGAACATTGCCCACAATAATTGGCGTAAAGCTACAGAATACAAGAATAAGCTCAGAGGCTGAGGGTCATTGAGGTGGATGATCTGTTATATTTCGATAGAATATTAATGAAGACGGAAAGAAAATTCTGATTAACATAGCTGCCTAGAAGTGTCCTGTCTGACCTTACAAGTGCTGCCTGAAAAATAATACTTGACTTTTTTTTCCCTTGTCAAATGGCTCTGCAGCCCTAGAGCTTGATTAAAATGTGATTACATTTAAGTTAAAGTACACCTTTGAAAATCTTTTCCTAGTCCTGAGCTGATATATATAGATTTTTTTTGTAGGATTCAGAGCTCTGTTTTTTGTTACTGGTAGAGTGAGGATAAGTAGGCAGAGGCTCCATCCACCTAAAATTAGAAACATTGCTGTGGGCAGTCTGTAAATGGCAAGAAATTGGCTAATCAAGGGAAGATGTCTAGAAACTCCAAAATCACACCAGTATGTTTATTGACTACCTATGAAACTAGTCCTAGATTGACTGCATGGCATCAATATATCAAGTAAGACAGTGCCCGAGGGCTCATGGTCAGTGGGAGCCCATAATTTCTTTGTCAGATACAAAACTCCTTAACCCCTTTCTGACATGGCAATTTTCTGTTTTAGTTTTTTACTCCCTGCCTTCCCAGAGCGATAACTTATATATTTTTTTTTCATTCACAGCTATATAAGGGCTTGTTTTTTGCAGTACAAGTTGTACTTTCTAATGGCACCATTTAATATTGCATAATATTGTGGTGGGAAGCTGGAAAAAAGATTCCAAATGTGCAGGAATTGGAAAAAAACGGCAATCCCACAGTTTTGTGGGGTTTGTTTTTACTGCGTTCACTATGTGGTAAAATTGACCAGTTCCCTTCATTCTCTGGGTCAGTATGATTACAAGATACCACATTTATGTCGTTTTTCTTGTGTTTTAATATTGAAAAAAAAACTGAAAAAAAAGTATTATTTTCCTCGCCATATTCTGACCCCCATAATTTTTTTTTTAAATGTCTACGGATCAGTGTGAGAGCTTTTTTTTGTCGTGTGATCTGTACTCACATTTCTATCCTTCAGGAGTATGAAGTAAGGAAATTAAATAGCGAACCCCAATGATGGACAGGAATGTAAATGGTTATAATCAGTTCTCAGTGTACAGAGTTGCACAATTTAATAAGGCTGTGTTAACAATCAGAGGTAGAAAAAAAATAAAGATATATTTAAACTGGTACTGTATATTTAAACTGGTATTTCTATCTCATCCATTCATCATGGCATACAGCACAGGGGATGAAAACAGCTAAAGGAGTTGTGATATGCAAAATTCCAAAACTCCAATAGAAGTGAATGGGAGTTACAGTGACAGCATAGCCAACTGTACTCAACATTTTCCATAACCTCAGACGCCATATATGACAAGTATTTTGATCTCAGCAACAAGTAGTTAATATTGGGAGTACCCCATTAAGGCATGTTAAAAATAGCTGAGTTAATTATTTTGTTTAAATAGAAATAGAAAAGCATTTTCCGCCCCAGGCTTTGTTTAGCATATTATTGCATCTGAAATGACACAAGTGTCATTTTTCTAATTAATAAGGATATCCACAGCACTCTTCAGTTTAGGCCTCTTTCACACTACCGTATGGCTATTTCAGTGTTTTGCCGTCCGTTCTTCACGGATCCGTTGTTCCATTTTTTGTTTCCGTTGTGTTTTAGTTTACGTTCCGTTTTCCCGTATGGCATATACAGTATACAGTAATTACATAGAAAAAATTGGGCTGGGCAAAACATTTTTAATAGATGGTTTCGCAAAAACGGAACGGATACGGAAATATGCATTTCCGTATGTGTTCCATTTTTTTGCGGACCAATTGACTTGAATGGAGCCACGGAACGTGATTTGCGGGCAATAATAGGACATGTTCTATCTTTGAACGGAAAAACGGAAATACGGAAACGGAATGCATACAGAGTACATTCCATTTTTTTTGAGGTTGAGGACCCATTGAAATGAATGGTTCCGTATATAGATCGTAGACGGAACGCAAAAAACGGCCTGCAAGACGGAAAAAAAAACGTTAGTGTGAAAGAGGCCTTATGCAAAAAAATCTGTTCTTTTTATTCCATCAGCAGCATACAATGTGACGTTTCAAATTAAAGAAGTCTTTATCAAGCTTGATAAAGACTCCTTTAAGTCGAAACGTTGCATTGTATGCTGCCGATGGAATAAAAAGAACAGATTTTTTCACATAAACTGAAGAGTGCTTAGGATATCCTTATTAATTTGCTATCTGAACGGATCGCTAGCCTGGAATTTTTCTCCGCGGGCACCACTGTCTGGACCTGATTCTTAGGTACCGGGACCACTGGTATGTTTTATCCGATGATGGGATTTGTAGTGCTGCTTACTACTTTGTACCATTACAAGTGTCATTTTTGTCTTGCCATTGTTCCCTGTCTGTGGCCATGGGGAAATCAATGCAATGCTCATCTCTGCTACCAGACAGCCATATCATCTCTGCTATCCTCTACAGGCTGTCCAAGACTGCTGGTCGAGGACCTGTGAGTGGTTGTTGCATTGGTCTATGCATTGCTCCACATCCCTTTGCATAAATTAACACTCCCCCTCTCCAGACTCATCATAAAATAAGTTTTGGCTTGGGCACCGGAAGTGGCATCCTCTGTCAAGCACCTGTTTTAAGCAAGGACACATTAAGCAGAACTGAGAGATGGTAAGTGATTTTGCTAGGTAAGCCACCTATTACTTATTGACTAAATCAATTAACAACATGTTTCCTTGGATGTAGCTTGAGAAAAAATGAAGACAAATCAACAGGCAACTAAACATCACCAACTTACTAACATATACTAACACATTCTCAGTCTTTATTGTCTAAGACTAAGTAATAAACTATCAGTTGATGCTGTTAGCCAGTGGATGTTGATTATTACCCCTTAGGCTTCTTGCACACGTTTTTTTTTCTGTTTACGTTCCGTTTTTAGCGTTCCGCATATGGTCTGTATACGGAACCATTCATTTAAATGGGTCCACAAAAAAAACTGAATGTACTCGGTATGCATTCCGTTTCTGTATTTCCGTTTTTACGTTCCGTTCAAAGATAGAACATGTCATATTATTGTCCGCCTAACGGACAAGAATAGTACTGTTCTATCAGGGGCCAGCTGTTCCGTTCCGCAAAAAACGGAAGGCACACGGACATCATCCGTATTTTTGGCGGATCCATTTTTTGCGGACCGCAAAATACAGAACGGTCGTGTGCAATAAACCTTAAGCTGCATTGGAACAAAGAGTTAAAGGGAGG
Source organism: Bufo gargarizans (assembly GCF_014858855.1). Lineage (NCBI taxonomy): Eukaryota > Metazoa > Chordata > Amphibia > Anura > Bufonidae > Bufo > Bufo gargarizans. The sequence goes on along the minus strand of NC_058082.1, from coordinate 76,732,038 downwards.
AAAGAAGGGGAGGATGGAGGAGGAAAGAGGAGTAGGAGAAAAATTAGTGGTTAAGACAGCAAGTTACACTGTAAGGCCGGTCGTATTTAGTGTTGGGCGCAAATTTTTATCGCGAATATCGCCACTTTGAGAATTCGCGAAAATGTAGACTATAGTGCTATATATTCGTATTCGCAAATATTCTAGATTCAGTAACCTCCCTTCTTGCTTGTGGGCCAATGAGAAGGCTGCAATGTCTTTGTCTGAGCTTAGCAACATCCCTTAAAACCAATAGGAAAGTTACCTACCCCTTACTACTGTATATAAGAACCTCCCCAGCAGCCATTTTCTGTAGTTTTATGGAGTTCTGAGAGAGACAGCAGTGTTATTGCTGTGCTCTGTGCTTTACCGTTTAATTACATTAGATAGTTAGTTAGTTAGCTTATACAAACCGGATTCCCAAAAAGTTGGGACACTATACAAATCGTGAATAAAAACTGAATGCAATGATGTGGAGGTGCCAACTTCTAATATTTTATTCAGAATAGAACATAAATCACGGAACAAAAGTTTAAACTGAGAAAATGTACAATTTTAAGGGAAAAATATGTTGAATCAGAATTTCATGGTGTCAACAAATCCCCAAAAAGTTGGGACAAGGCCATTTTCACCACTGTGTGGCATCTCCCCTTCTTCTTACAACACTCAACAGATGTCTGTGGACAGAGGAGACCAGTTTCTCAAGTTTAGAAATAGGAATGCTCTCCCATTCTTGTCTAAGGCTACTTTCACACTAGCGTTCATGGGTCCGTTCGTCAGTCTGGCGGCGTTCAGCCTCCGCTTCGCTCGCCTCCGCACGGACAGGCGGACAGCTAAGCGCTGTTTGCAGCGTTCAGCTGTCCGCCTGGCCGTGCGGAGGCGAGCAGATCCGTTCAGACTTACAATGTAAGTCAATGGGAACGGATCCGCTTGAAGATGTCACCATATGGCTCAATCTTCAAGCGGATCCGTCCCCCATTGACTTTACATTGAAAGTCTGAACGGATCCGCTCAGGCTGCTTTCACACTTAGAATTTTTTCTAAGTTATTAATGCAGACGGATCCGTACTGAACGGAGCCTCCGTCTGCATTAATATGATCGGATCTGTTCAGAACGGATCCGATCAAGCGCAAGTGTGAAAGTAGCCTTATACAGGCCTCTAACTGTTCAATCATCTTGGGCCTTCTTTGTTGCACCTTCCTCTTTATGATGCGCCAAATGTTCTCTATAGGTGAAAGATCTGGACTGCAGACTGGCCATTTCAGTACCCGGATCCTTCTCCTAAGCAGCCATGATGTTGTGATTGATGCAGAATGTGGTCTGGCATTATCTTGTTGAAAAATGCAGGGTCTTCCCTGAAAGAGATGACGTCTGGATGGGAGCATATGTTGTTCTAGAACCTGAATATATTTTTCTGCATTGATGGTGCCTTTCCAGACATGCAAGCTGCCCATGCCACACGCACTTATGCAACCCCATACCATCAGAGATGCAGGCTTCTGAACTGAGCGTTGATAACAACTTGGGTTGTCCTTGTCCTCGTTGGTCCGGATGACATGGTGTCCCAGATTTCCAAAAAGAACTTCGAATCGTGACTCGTCTGACCACAGAACAGTCTTCCATTTTGCCACACTCCATTTTAAATGATCCCTGGCTCAGTGAAAATGCCTGAGCTTGTGGATCTTGCTTAGAAATGGCTTCTTCTTTACACTGTAGAGTTTCAGCTGGCAACGGCAGATGGCACGGTGGATTGTGTTGACTGACAATGGTTTCTGGAAGTATTCCTGAGCCCATTCTGTGATTTCCTTTACAGTAGCATTCCTGTTTGTGGTGCAGTGTCGTTTAAGGGCCCGGAGATCACGGGCATCCAGTATGGTTTTACGGCCTTGACCCTTACGCACAGAGATTGTTCCAGAGTCTCTGAATCTTCGGATGATGTTATGCACAGTTGATGATGATAGATGCAAAGTCTTTGCAATTTTTCGCTGGGTAACACCTTTCTGATATTGCTCCACTATCTTTCTGCGCAATATTGTGGGAATTGTTGATCCTCTACCCATCTTGGCTTCTGAGAGACACTGCCACTCTGAGAAGCTCTTTTTATACCCAATCATGTTGCCAATTGACCTAATTAGTGTTAATTGGTTTTCCAGCTCTTCGTTATGCTCAAATTTACTTTTTCCAGCCTCTTATTGCTACTTGTCCCAACTTTTTTTGGGATTTGTTGACACCGTGAAAATTTGAATCAACTTATTTTTCCTTTAAAATGATACATTTACTCGGATTAAACGTTTGATCTGTCATCTACGTTCTATTACAAATAAAATATTGACATTTGCCATCTCCACATCATTGCATTCAGTTTTTATTCACAATTTGTTTAGTGTCCCAACTTTTTAGGAATCCGGTTTGTAGTATATATAATAAAGATAGTTAGTGGGAGATAGTCAGTGTAGGTTAAATCGTGATATAGTGTAGCAGGGAGTTAGGTAGTGTGATAGGTTCTGCTGTCCATACATACATGCTACAGACATAGTGCTGTGATGTCACATGTTCACAACAATACTTAGTGCACCAATTAGTAATATGTAGTCAGACTTGCTAAAAGGTGAAGTTGCACGTGCTACGCAAAAATATATGCATCATTATTTGCCAATTTGAGCAATTGCAAACATATTGGAGCACTCTATCTGCATATAAAGCTATTGTAATGTTCTTCCGTGCCAACCATTTTCTCTAATCTCCGGAAACTTCTAGCAGCTTGAAAAATGTATCAATAGTAACCCACGGCTGTATTGCACGCGCAATACGCGCATATTACATTGCCAATTTTTGAAATCAAGAAGAAATATATGACAAATATTTGCAAAATATCACAAATTCGAATATTGCCCCTGCCACTCATCACTACTCTTATTTAACAACCCTAATGGCACCCAAGTTGCAGCATCGAAAGTCAAAATAGATGGTTTCTCCTAAAGGATTGTTGAGTAATAAAGTAGAGATGGTTAATAAAATGGATACATTTTGGAAATCCCCAATGAGGAAAACATGATTAGCTCAAAAATAATCTGGGTGTACGATATGGTACAGAAATTTACGGGATCCAGATAAGCTGTCACGGTCCCTTCCATGACAGAGGTGAGAAGATCTGAAAGACTGGTGGCACATGAGGGGATCTAACAGTCCCTCTGTTTTCTCCTTGCAGTGTTGTTGTTTGTAATGACAACACCTTTTGTCAGGTGCAGCTTGTGGTCATTACTGAGGCTCTATTTAGTTCTGACTCACACTGCTTACCATGCGGTTGATATTTCCTGCTGGAGTTTGTTGAACTGGTGTGTTTTTTCCTTTGGATCTCCCACTCCTTCATTCTACTTTAAGCTAAGTGCATTTTGTTTTCCATTTTGTTGTTTTCTTGTGTGTGCTGTTGTCTAGGCCTCAGGGAGATGCTGGTTCCTTATTTTGGGGAGGAACCAGTAGTCTCTTTCCCTGCCACCACTTCTAGGGCCTTCCAGGGTCTCCAGGGCTTAGGTTCCGGTGTATGAGTATTTCCACCTTCAGGGCTTACTCATACTAGCAGGAGTCAGGGAGAGGTCTAGGGATTCCTAGGAGGTTACCATCCCTCTCCCTTAGCTTTGAGGCCTAGACACCGGTCTATTCCTTCCGTGTGTTATCTGGTGTTATTCCCTCCCCATTACCCATGACATTATCAACCGCCATAAAACCATCATTTTGTTTGTGTCAGAGCAGCGATGGATACTGTTTCTGCTCTAGTCGATTGTATGCAGGGACTGTCTTTAGAGGTGGCTAACCTCCACACACATGTCTCTCAGTTTTAGAGACCACAGGGGGCGGGAACCAGGCCTGTCCTAAACCTAAGGTCGCTCTTCTGGATAGGTTTTCCGTGGGGGAAGTAACAACTTTATTTGGTTCAGGGAGTCGTGCAAACTATATTTTAGACTATGACCTAACTCTTCTGGGGACGAGAGTCAAAGAGTGGGGATTATTATTTCGTTACTGAAAGGTGATGCTCAGTCTTGGACTTTTTCCTTGCCGACCGGATCACAATCTCTCCGGTCGGTAGATTAATTTTTCAGAGCTCTGGGACTTATCTACGATGACCCAGATTGGGTCTACCTGGCCGAGACTAAGTTGCATGGCTTACGGCAGGGAGAGTGCTCTGCTGAGTCCTATTGCTCTGAATTTAGGAGATGGGCAACTGATACTGAGTAGAATGACCCAGCCCTCCGTAGTCAATTCTGTCAAGGGTTATCCGACAACCTGAAGGACACTTTGGCATTTCATGAATATCCAGAGTCATTGGATTCAGCCATGTCTCTGGCTGTACGTATTGATAGATGCCTGAGGGAGAGATCTAAGGTTCCTCTATCGCACTATAATAAGGGGAAGCAGCCTCTTCCAACACTTTGGGTAGGAGGGCACTTTACCTCATATCTGATGATGATCACTCCTGGACCTGGTAATAAAAACTTTAGGGTTAAGAAAAGACTCTGCTTTTTCTGTGGTAAAGGGGGACATTTTGTTAATGTATGTCCTTATGTTAAACGTCAAGGTGAAAAATAGAGAAAGAAAACTAATGTGTTTAGTCCTCTTCTCACTCTTGGTAGTGTGGGTGGGGAATCTGAGAATGTACTTTTGTCATTTATCGGTAGTACCTGATTTCTACTGCCTGCCAAGGTGGCACTAGACTCCAAAACTGTGGAAAGTGAAGTATTTATTGACAGTGGGGCAGCAGTTAACCTAATGGATGGCCAATTCATCCGTATGCATGGTTTGACAACAAGCATATTAGTCAAAAATATTTTGATGTTTGCGATTGATTCCACTCCACTCTCACAAAAGTTTTTGTCACAAATGTTGCAGGACATTCGCCTAAAGGTGGGAGATTCTCATGAAGAATTAATTTCATGTTTTGTTCTGGAGGGTCCACCTGCTCCTCTGTGCTAAGTTTTCAGTGGTTATCCAAACATAACCCTACCATTGATTGGCAAGCAAGACAGATTCTAGATTGGAGTGATTTTTGCATAGACTTAGCACGTCTCTTTCTGTTGTAACCACTAAAATAGTACCTTTTAGTTACCTCCACATCGGGAATATGATTGCCCGGTCAACCTTATTCCCGGAGCTAGATTGCCCAAGTCTTGGTTGTATAATCTTTCAGAACCGAAAGGGCCATGCGAGAATATATCACGAGAGCTTGGCAAAAGGTCACATTAGACTATCTAAATCACCAGTTGCTGCAGTGTTCTTCTTTGCAAAAAAAAACGGACGGAACCCTTAGGCCATGTTTGTACTTCCGTGAGCTTAAATCGCATTACTGTCCGTGATCCCTATACCTTTCCTTTGATCCCAGATTTATTCAATTTGATTGTCGGTGCCAAGGTGTTCTCTAAGTTGGATTTGAGGGGGGCATATAATCTAGTAAGGATCAAGGAGGGGGACGAATGGAAGATGGCCTTTAATACCCCTGAAGGTCATTTTGAGAATTTAGTCATGCCTTTTGGGTTGACCAATGATCCTGCTGTTTGTCAACATTTCATCAATGACATTTTCATCATCTGGTGGGCAGGTTTGTGGTGGTGTATCTGGATGATATTTAAATTTATTCCCCTGTCATGGGGAAGCATCAGGATCACATGAGACAGGTCTTGTAGATCATAAGGGAGAATACATTTTATGCTAAGATGGAGAAGTGTGTAATTGCGGTTCTGGAAGTGCAATTTCTGGGTTACCTACTCTCATCTTTGGGTTTTCGTATGGATCCGGAAAAAGTCTGTGCTGTGTTGGACAGGGATCGACCCTAAAATCTGAAAGCGCTTATGCAATTTTTGGGATTCACCAACTACCGTGAATTTATCTTGAATTACTCAACTGTTGTTAAACCATTAACAGATATGACCAAGAAAGGTGCGGATTTCTCAGTCTGGTCTGATGAGGCATTACATGCCTTTTTAGCGGTGAAAGAGTGTTTTGCTTCTGCTCCTATACTGGTGCAACCTGATGTGTCACAGCCATTCATTGTGGAAGTCGATGCATCCGAGGTAGGGGTTGGAGCAGTCTTGTCACAGGGTCTTTCTCCTCCCGACCGTGGACTCATTTGATCAGATTTGCCTAATTCCTCAGGGAAAACTGTGATTCTGGTGATTGTTGATCGCTTCAGCAAGATGTCACACTTTATAGCATTATCAGGTCTACCTAATGCTAAAACTCTCGCACAAGTGTTTGTCGATAACATTGTGAAACTACACAGTATCCCCAAAATGTATTAGGTATACGTTAAAATAAAGGGGGAGGGTGTGCGAGCCCTACCTCAATGTAAACAAACAAACAAAAAATCTGAACTGTACGGACAAGCCAACATATACCCCCAGAGAGTCCCCTGCGTTGCAGCAACGGGATTATTGGCTGCCTAGAGGAATATACCCCAGAATGTGCGCCACTGGTTCACTCACTACACTCAATAATATATAGGAATCGGTAACAACTTAACCCCTTCTCGACCTATGACGAGTATACTCATCATGGAGCACTGCTACTTAGTGCTCCATGACGAGTATACACGTCATGGCATTAAACTGTCACCATGTCTGCAGACATGGTGACAGCGCTGAGTGCCGGCTGTTACACACAGCCAGGCACCCAGGGTCAATGCCGAGGGGGGTCCTGTAACCCCCCGTATCGGCGATCGCTGCAAACCGCAGGTTAATTCAGACCTGCGGTTTGCAGCGATTTCTGTAGTTTCTGATCCCTGCGGTTCCTGACCGCGGGGATCAGAAACTTTAAAATTACCAAAATAAAGGGGTTTTTTTTGCGGCAGTTGTTGCGGGCAGTGCGGGAGGTGGGCGGTGCGGCATCGCGATCCCCCGCCCGCCTCCCCTTGAATAATCGTTGGCGTCTAGTGGGTATACCAGGGTGCCAGCACATTGCTGACACCCTGGTATAAACGGCTGACATCTGTGCTGTGATGTCAGCCGTTTAACCCTTTCCATACCGCTGTCCGTACGGACCGCTGTATGGAAAAGGTTAACAGTCAGCAGCCCCCCGATGGGAGAGGGAGAGAGCCCCCAGACAGCCCCCCGACACCCCAGTCCTCACCCTTCCCCGTCTGCGCAGTTGTGGCAGATGGGGAAGGTTCCCATGGCAACAGGATGCCTTCTCAGGCATCCTGCTGTCCATGGTGCTGAACAGATCTGTGCTGAAGGCATAGATCTGTTCAGACAAAGTGTAAGTAAACTACAGTACAGTACTGTATAGTATAGTTTCAAAAATGCTTCTAAACTTCTAAGCCTTGTAACGTATTACAGGAGTAGATAAACTGAAACTTTGAAATTTGATTATGTTTCCACATTTTTGGTAAATTAGGTATTTTTTTTTTTTACTTCATTTTACCAGTGTCATGAAGTACAATATGGGATGAAAAAACTATCTCAGAATGGCCTGGATAAGTAAAAGCGTTTTAAAGTTATTCACACATAAACTGACACTGGTCAGATTTGCAAAAAATAGCCTATTCCTTAAGATGAAAAATGGCTTGGTCCTGAAAGGGTTAAAGGGGCTGCTGTAGCACAGTGTATCCCTATGATGTTACCAGTCACTATCAGTTCAGACTAGCAGAATGCCAGACTGCCAGACTGCTATAGACTGCAAGGCCAGGATCTGCTGCAGGCGGGTGACCAGATATTGGCCTCCCCATTAATGCTATACAGTCCCCTCAGTGCCTCTGACCTTGAACAGTATAATTGTCTGGCATAATTAGCATGGCGGCTAAACTACCCTATCTATGTCCCCATAAAGGGGTAGCGCTGAACCTATACCCTCTATCCTGCTCTACGTTTCGCCCTGTAGGCTCATCAGGAGCTTGGTAATTAGGGTTCAGGACAGACAAACACATAGAACGCCGGATGGCTATGGCATCAGCGCTAGGGTGGCTAATGCTATATGCAGAATTGGTTGGTAGAGATTGTGGAGCAAAAATACCAGTCCCAATTATTCAATGTGTCAATACAAGTGTGTTAGTAGAAGGGGGCATATTATTGCACCACTTATAATTACCAAATAATCTGCTGCAGGCTCATCTCATTCATCATTTTCTACCATTGTTTTAGGCATAGAAAATTGTATAAATGTAAGCCAGCAAGGAAGCTGATGCTGACTGTGCCAAAGTTATGCAGAGGCTGGTGCCTCTTTATAACTTCGGTGGATCCACCACCAGATATAGGGGTTATTAAGACCAGCGTCTTAAAAAACAGTCTTAATAAATGACCCCAATAATCTTCCTGGTGACACTTTGTGTGAAAAAAATCAGCGATTGGACTGTCATGAGGAGGAGGTTCTGGCAGAATTGTGGCTCCTCGTGCATAGCTATGAATAACTATGCAGTGGAGGAGCAACACAGTGCCATTGTGAGCAAATACAGAGCAGGGAATTGAGGGGGACCAAGGAGCCCACAATGGCATATAACAGTTTAAAAAAAGTGGGTTGGTGGGGGGGGGGGGGGGGTGAGGACTACAATGATTATTGTGTGTTGGACAGGACCTGGGAGCCATGTTAGGGTGCTGAAGAGCAGGTGACATAAGAGGAGGAGGGTGGTGGCCAGTGTGGCAATGAAGAGCATAGGCAACATATGGTCAAAATGTCCCAAAAAACTGCCAGGGGCAGATCTGTTTCTATTGTGGTCAGCTTATGATTGATGAGGTTGATACTATGGGCACAGGGTCAAAACATGCCAGACCTAGACCAAGTTCAGCTGCCTCTAGCTCTGTGTGAATGTCTCCTGCTTCCTGTCTCCTCTCATGTGTAAAGTGAAGTTTTACCATGCTATGTTGAAGCTGATAAGCCTGGGCAAGAACAGCCACATAGTAGATCAGTTGGTAAGGTGCATCAAGCAGCAAACATCCTGCTGGCTGTCTCCCCGTCAACTCCTACTTGGCATGGTGATCATTCAACGACAATGGCAGAAACATAGTGACTGTGTTGCAATTGGGGGAAATAACGCATGCTCTCTGCATGGCACATATGATAAATTTAGTAGTGCAATGCTTATATGCTTTCAGAAGTTGCTGGCCATGTCCAGGAGGCTGTCCTTGCATTTCATCCATTCTTATGTCCAGAGAATTCCCTCCTGGAATTGAAGCGACAGAACAATCTGCCATTGCACTGCTTGATCCACGATGTTCCTACTTGCTGGAATTCCACCTTGCATATGCTGGATCATCTGTAAAGTGGTGAATGATTTCATCATGCACCATACCACCTCAGCAGGGAGCATGTGTTGAGGTCAGGAAATGGCAGCTCATCAGAAATGAGTGTCCCATACCAGATTTGTCAGTAGGGACAACTGTGGCATCAATGATGTTATCCCTTTGATATTTATATTACCGTAAATATTCATGTTGATGTTGAAGAACAGCTTTTGCATCTTTCTTGCCACTCTATAGCTGTTGGGGACCCAGACAAAGTCCCATGAGGAAGTGGAAGAGGAGCATGAGGAGCTACCACTGGAGGAGCAGGCAGAGACCCAGACAAAGTCCCATGAGGAAGTGGAAGAGGAGCATGAGGAGCTACCACTGGAGGAGCAGGCAGACCAGGAGGAGGAGTTGCTTATGCAAGAGCGCGAGGCTGATGATGATGATGACGATAACAACATTGTCCATGATGACCAATCATTGCTGTGGGAGGCTTAGTCAGAAAATACTGGGGCTTTGGGCTCGCTGGTGACCATGGCGGGTTGTATGCTTGCTTGCTTACACACTTTATGCTGTTGAAAATAAAACATGGCGCACCATAGGGTAATACCGTTGGTAGACAGGTAAAATAAATGGTTCCAGTGCAAGGCTCACCTTTGATTGCTGTGCTACCTGTAGGCACAACTCTAGTGAAAGCTTGTCAAGACTGCAGTGTTATGTACCTGATGAAGTGGAACTACTCCCTGAAACGCGTTGTACTTCTGCAATAAAAGTATCTTTTCATTATCACCATCTGGACTGGATTCTTGCCCCTGGGATATCTTATCTATTTACTTCTGCTTACACACTGACAGACATATTCTTAACATGAAGCAATGAAAATGACTGTTGCTGTGCACAGTTAAGCAAGTTGAAGATTAAATGATCTCCAAAAGGCGTAAAGTTAAAGATGAAACAAAATATTTAACATTTTAAGCAATATCAATCTATTATTTTGAGTTAATGGCATACATTATGAAATAATGGGAACCCAGGGAGATTTGAGCACTCAAATAACTTTCACCAAGGTCTCAGACCTTAAATAGCCTGTTAGAGTTAAGACTTGTTCACAATCATTGTTAGGAAAGGCGAAGTGATGCAAATTTCAAAGCTTTTTAAATACCCAGACTGCTCTAATCTTGTCTTAACACACTGAAAATAAAAATGTTTGAGACCCACAAAGTAGAAGACAGCTTAACAAAATGTTTTCAGGTTGCCATTTCCTCAGTTTATACTGAAATTAAGAAATGGCAGTTAACAGAAACAGTGGAGGTCAAGAGAAGGTCTGGAAGACTAAGAAAAATTTCTAACAAAAAGATACCCAAAAATGATTTTTAAAAAAAGATGCCTGCCGGAGGCTTTTAGCCAGGCTTTTGGGGTATGGCAACATGTGACTGAATCACCACCTTTTCAAAGGAGTCACATGTGATGCCTTCTCTGCACATCAATGCTACAAGCCACATAATGTAATATATCATTTTTTTTTAAATCAATTTTGGGTATCTTTTTGTTTGTTTGAGGGGCCCAGTATAATCGTTTGTATTTCGCTTAACAGCCCCCTGATGAACCCAGGTGGGAGAAACGCGTTGGGGTATGAGGGAAAACCAGTTTGTCTGAGGACCTACTAGGGAAAGCCGGGGAGGCACGAGGACGGGGAGATTTCAACTTCAGTAGTCGTCCCCGGGCAGAGGTAATAGATAGGGAAACATTAGGGATAACATCCCTGCATTACCTTCACCTCTGATCAGCCTCCCTCCACAGGTTCTGGTGATCCCCAGTGTTTGTTTCATATTGATTATTTAGCTACCAATATGGTATTGTAATTCCTTTACGTCCATTAGGATTACACTTACCTTGTTAAATATCCTTAGGTGATCGGGCCTAATCGACCTTCCTTTATTTTAATGGTTTAAATAAAATTTTGTATCAAAGGTCTCATTTTTCATAGGTATTTTTTGCTCTGTAATATACGCTTGACCTTCCTATCTAATATACAGTAGATCCACAATTCGAGAATCATTTTTTATTTATTTTTTTCACTTCTACCACATTTGGAATTTTCCAGCTTCCCACTACAGCATGGTGCCATTACAGGGAGTGCAGAATTATTAGGCAAGTTGTATTTTTGAGGATTAATTTTATTATTGAACAACAACCATGTTCTCAATGAACCCAAAAAACTCATTAATATCAAAGCTGAATATTTTTGGAAGTAGTTTTTAGTTTGTTTTTAGTTTTAGCTATTTTAGGGGGATATCTGTGTGTGCAGGTGACTATTACTGTGCATAATTATTAGGCAACTTAACAAAAAACAAATATATACCCATTTCAATTATTTATTTTTACCAGTGAAACCAATATAACATCTCAACATTCACAAATATACATTTCTGACATTCAAAAACAAAACAAAAACAAATCAGTGACCAATATAGCCACCTTTCTTTGCAAGGACACTCAAAAGCCTGCCATCCATGGATTCTGTCAGTGTTTTGATCTGTTCACCATCAACATTGCGTGCAGCAGCAACAACAGCCTCCCAGACACTGTTCAGAGAGGTGTACTGTTTTCCCTCCTTGTAAATATCACATTTGATGATGGACCACAGGTTCTCAATGGGGTTCAGATCAGGTGAACAAGGAGGCCATGTCATTAGATTTTCTTCTTTTATACCCTTTCTTGCCAGCCACGCTGTGGAGTACTTGGACGCGTGTGATGGAGCATTGTCCTGCATGAAAATCATGTTTTTCTTGAAGGATGCAGACTTCTTCCTGTACCACTGCTTGAAGAAGGTGTCTTCCAGAAACTGGCAGTAGGACTGGGAGTTGAGCTTGACTCCATCCTCAACCTGAAAAGGCCCCACAAGCTCATCTTTGATGATACCAGCCCAAACCAGTACTCCACCTCCACCTTGCTGGCGTCTGAGTCGGACTGGAGCTCTCTGCCCTTTACCAATCCAGCCACGAGCCCATCCATCTGGCCCATCAAGACTCACTCTCTTTTCATCAGTCCATGAAACCTTAGAAAAATCAGTCTTGAGATATTTCTTGGCCCAGTCTTGACGTTTCAGCTTGTCTGTCTTGTTCAGTGGTGGTCGTCTTTCAGCCTTTCTTACCTTGGCCATGTCTCTGAGTATTGCACACCTTGTGCTTTTGGGCACTCCAGTGATGTTGCAGCTCTGAAATATGGCCAAACTGGTGGCAAGTGGCATCTTGGCAGCTGCACGCTTGACTTTTCTCAGTTCATGGGCAGTTATTTTGCGCCTTGGTTTTTCCACACGCTTCTTGCGACCCTGTTGACTATTTTGAATGAAACGCTTGATTGTTCGATGATCACGCTTCAGAAGCTTTGCAATTTTAAGAGTGCTGCATCCCTCTGCAAGATATCTCACTATTTTTGACTTTTCTGAGCCTGTCAAGTCCTTCTTTTGACCCATTTTGCCAAAGGAAAGGAAGTTGCCTAATAATTATGCACACCTGATATAGGGTGTTGATGTCATTAGACCACACCCCTTCTCATTACAGAGATGCACATCACCTAATAATTGGTAGTAGGCTTTCGAGCCTATACAGCTTGGAGTAAGACAACATGCATAAAGAGGATGATGTGGTCAAAATACTCATTTGCCTAATAATTCTGCACTCCCTGTAGAAAGCATAACTTGTCCTCCAACAAACAAGCCCTCATATATGTATGTGAATGAAAAAATCAAAAAAGCTATGGCTCCTAGAAGTCAGTGAGTAAGAAACGAAAATGCAAAAACTAAAAATTGCTCCATTATCACATACACACAAAATTAGACTAGTGATGAGTTCGAATTCGCAATATTTCACGAATATTTGAGTGAATATTAGTCATATATTCGCGAATTTGTGAATGCGCGCAAAATACAGGCATGGGTCACTTTTGCTACATTTTCCAGGCTGCTAGAAGTTTCCTGAGACTGGAGAAAATGGTTGGCAAGGCAGAACATTAAAAATGGCTTTATATGCAGTTAGACACTGCTGTCTCTCTCAGAAGTTTAAAAAACGGTAGAAAATGGCTGCTGGGGAGGTTCTTATATATTAAGGGGTAGGCAACTTTACTATTGGTTGTTAGGGATGTTGCTAAGCTCAGACAAAAATATTGCAGCCTTCTCATTCGCCCACAAGCAAAAAGGGAGGTTACTGATGGAAAAAAAAATTGAATATTCGAAATTACGAATATATATCACTATATTCTAAATATTCGCGAATTCTCAAAGTTCCGATATTCGCAATTAATATTCACGATTAGAATACTCGTGCTAAACACTAAATAAGACCTGACTGAACCCAACCCACTTTCCCACCTACTTGCGGTGCAAGCCCTAAGCCGCAAGTCAGCCACTGGTTGACATTTTCTGTACTGCTAAGTGAGTGACAGACAGACAGACAGAGAGAAACAACCGCACAGAGACAGGTCATACATAAATAGGTAAAAACCAGGAGGACAATATGGTACAAAATCAGAGGAGGGAAGGTAGGTAAAAGTCAGAACCAGACGTATAGCATGGTACAGAATTACTAGACAGAGGGAGGCAAGCCGAGGTCGAAGTACTAAAAAATCCTATATGCACAGACAGAACCGTGAGCACAGCAAGGGAGTAAACCTATTACTGGCAAGGGTGTATTGCCAGCAGGGTATTTAAATAGAGCACTGAGTCCCAGGATCAGGACCTGATAGGTCCAGGTACTCTGCACCCATTGGACCAGAACACCAGCATTCTACAGATTGTAGCAGACTGAGCTGTGATATATTATATGCATGTACTACAAATCCCATAAGGTTTTATAGGGAGCAGGGGGTCCCATGAAGCTAGTCAGGGCTGGCTCCACCCTTCTTTTTATGAGAAAGACTCTTCGAGTAAATGGCTGTCTGCTGAGGAGAGAACGCCTCAGAGCAGCAAGAAGCAGCTCCTGTATGGAGATTCTATTCTCCTACAGAATACAAGCAGTTTATGTGCCAACCCTCAGAAGGGGAAAGATCTACAGAAGGTTTAGCCGACACCAAGGGAATGTAGACTACTTTGGAAAGGATGGTAATCGCCGCGAATCTGGCTATGGCCTCCACTGCATGTGGTGGAAACTCTATAAGACACCCTTGTTCAGAGATTGTATTCATTTGAGGATACTGTTGATATAATATAAAGAAAATGCATACCTTTAGGTTGGGGAAAAGGAGAGATTGACCAGTCTGATTGAGAGACAGAGAAGCTAGCCTCCATATGCAGCCTTTGGGAATTACTTGAATTGACTGTAAAGACTGTATTTCACATGAATAGTGCTTGTGCAGATTACCTGCTGACCAGCTTCAGTAAAGTGCTGTTGATCTGTTTCACCAAAACCGGTCTCACCATCATTTTAACTTTAATGGACCCAAGGGAGCGATGGCCCTTAGCAAATTTTTGTCTCTTTAGCTGCAATTCTTCTATGATGACCACTTTTGGCCATGAATTCCTCCATGAAGACTTCTTCAACCAGTAGATGGGTGTACCTGGCTCCCACTGGTTTCTGCTAGCTCTAAGCTTATGGCTCTGCTGGAAATCTTATGATTTCAAAGGGAAGCAAGTATGATGTATTATTCATCTGCTGCAAGTTTTCTTTGCTAACCACTGCGTCTACGGTTCACATTGCCTACTTTGTTCTTCTGCAAAAGAGCAACCACTGACAGCCAGATCCCTGCTGTATGTGCTGACAACAGTGAAAACACAGATGCAGTTGCATTAACCCTCGCAATGCAGCAGTCAGCGCTGACTGCGGTACGTGCAATGTCCTTGTCGGGTTCCCGTGTCCATCGGGTCCTCGCGCTGCTATTAAAAAATGTTTTCACTGTGTAAAACAAAATAAAAATGATAGACATATTATGTATTGCCGCATCCGTGACAACCTGCTCTATAAAAATATCAAATTTTATGCCTGTTTTGGCATTCAACCAGCATGGCAACCGGACGCTTTGCAAAAGAGTCCGCTGTTGCCACCTACAGGGCATCTAATAGTATTATACTTTGCAATGCAAGAGCATTGCAAAGTATAGTACAGCCATCAGCCCTACTGGATCTTCATGATCCAAGAGGGACTTGATAAAAAAAAAGAAAGTGAAAATAATAAAAATGAAAAATAAATGTAAATAAAAAAAATTGCCTTTTCCTATAAAAAATGAAAAAATTAAATAAAATGCAAATATTAGGTGTCACCACGTCTGTAACGACCGTCTCTATAAATATATCACATGATAGACCGTGTCCGATAAACACCATTAAAAAAACTGTGCCAAAAAAGCTATTTTTGTCACCTTACATCACAAAAAGTGCAACAGCAAGCAATCAAAAAGGCTTATGACCCCCAAAATAGTACCAATCAAACCATCACCTCATCCTGCAAAAAATGATACCCTATTTAAGACAATCGCCCTAAAAATAAAAAAAGCTATGGCTCTCAGACTATGGAGACACTAAAACATAATTTTTTGGGTTTCAGAAATGCTATTATTGTGTAAAACTTAAATAAATAAGAATATACATATTAGGTATTGCCACGTCCATACTGATCTGCTCTATAAAACTATCACATGACCTAACTCATCAGATGAACACTGTAAAAATAAATAAATGAAAACTGTTCCAAAACAGCCAATTTTTGGGTCACCTTGCCCCATAAAGTGTAATAATGAATGATTAAAAAATCCTATGTACCCAAAAATGGTACTAATAAAAACCTCAACACTTTCTGCAAAAAACGAGCCCCTGCACAAGACGATCGGCAGAAAAATAAAAAACATATGGCGTTCAGAAAACCAATCCAGCAAAATCTGCCTTCCAAAAACCGTATGGCATTCCTTTCCTTCTGCGCCCTGCCGTGTGCCCATACAGCAGTTTACGACCACATGTGTTTCTGTAAACCGCAGAATCAGGGTAATAAATATTGAGTTTTGTTTGGCTGTTAACCCTCAATGTGTTAAAGAAAAAAATGTAATAAAATGGAAAATCTGCCAAAAAAGTGAAATTTTGAAATTTCATCTCCATTTTCCTTTAATTCTTGTGGAACACCTAATGGGTTAACAAACTTTGCAAAATCAGTTTTGAGTAACTTGAGGGGTGTAGTTTCTACAATGGGGTCATTTATGGGGGTATCCACTATGTAGGCCCCACAAAGTGACTTCAGACCTGAACCTTAAAAAGTGGGTTTCGGAAATTTTCTTAAAATTTTTAAGAATTGCTTCTAAACTTCTAAGCCTCCTAAAAAAATAAAATGACATTTCCAAAATGATGCCAACATAAAGTGGACATATGGGGAATGTTAAGTGATAGAAGCGGAGAAATTGAAATTTGGAAATTTGTGAATTTTTCAAAATTTTGGGTAAATTTTTTATTTTTTCATAAATAAAGGTGAAATATATTGACTCAAATATATGACTAGCATGAAGTACAATGTGTCACGAGAAAACAATCTCAGAATGGCGTGGATAAGTAAAAGTGCTCCAACGCTATTACCACATAAAGTGACGCATGTCAGATTTGTAAATTTTGACCTGGACACTAGGGCATCAATGACGCTTGGTCATGAAAGGGTTAATGTTGCTACACTAGTGGGTGTATGTCCTGTACATTGCTTCTACTGCCTGAATAAAGATGAGGATTTTAGCTACCAAAGAAAACGTGAGTGCTGGAACTTTTTCTTGTTGAATTCTGCGACAGAGGCTTACCTGCCTATTCCGTGCACGTGGGCGATCCAGGTTGATTGAGTGAGCTGGAATTTGCTTTATTTACTGCTATGATGCTATGTAACCCTTAGGCCCCTTTCACACGGGCGAGTTTTCCGTGCGGGTGCGATGCGTGCGGTGAACGCATTGCACCC
The DNA here is from genome assembly GCF_014858855.1 of Bufo gargarizans. Classification (NCBI taxonomy): domain Eukaryota; kingdom Metazoa; phylum Chordata; class Amphibia; order Anura; family Bufonidae; genus Bufo; species Bufo gargarizans. Next base: position 76,714,900 of record NC_058082.1, on the reverse strand, counting down.
GCACTGAATCCTGACCCATTCATTTCTATGGGACTGTGCACACGAGCGGTGATTTTCACGCATCACTTGTGCGTTGCGTGAAAATCGCAGCATGCTCCTCTTTGTGCGTTTTTCACGTAACGCAGGCCCTATAGAAATGAATGGGGTTACGTGAAAATCGCATGCATCCGCAAGCAAGTGCGGATGCGATGCGATTTTCACGCATGGGTTCTAGGTGACAGTCTATTCACTGTATTATTTTCCCTTATAACATGGTTATAAGGGAAAATAATAGCATTCTGAATACAGAATGCTTAGTACAATAGCGCTGGAAGGGTTAAAAATAATAAAAAAGTTAACTCACCTTCTCCTCTTGTTCGCGTAGAGGCCGGTCTGTTCTTTAGCTGTGGGCTGAAGGACCTTTGATGACGTCAGATCACATGCTCCATCACCATGGTGATGGACCATGTGATTGGAGCATGTGATCTGACATCACCTCAGGTCATTCAGTCCACAGCTAAAGAACAGACCGGAATCTACGCGAACAAGAGGAGAAGGTGAGTTAACTTTTTTATTATTTTTAACCCTTCCAGCGCTATTGTACTAAGCATTCTGTATTCAGAATGCTATTATTTTCCCTTATAACCATGTTATAAGGGAAAATAATACAATCTTCAGAACATCAATCCCAAGCCCGAACTTCTGTGAAGAAGTTCGGGTTTGGGTACCAAACATGCGCGATTTTTCTCACGCGAGTGCAACGCATGACAATGTTTTGCACTCATGCGGGAAAATCGCGCATTTTCCCGCAACGCGCCCAGCTCTTATCCGGGCAAAAAAACTCACGCCCATGTGAAAGAGGCCTTAGGCCCCTTTCACACGAGCGAGTTTTCCGTGCGGGTGCAATGCGTGACGTGAATGCATAGCACCCGCACTGAATCCTGACCCATTCGTTTCAATGAGTCTGTGTACATGAGCATTGTTTTTCACGCATCACTTCTGCGTTGCGTGAAAATCGCAGCATGTTCTATTTTCTGCGTTTTTCACGCAGCCCTGGCCTCATAGAAGTGAATGGGGCTTCAGTGAAAAATGCATTGCATCCGGAAGCAAGTGCGGGTGCGATGCGTTTTTCACTGATGGTTGCTAAGAGATGTTGTTTGTAAACCTTCAGTTTTTTTATCACGCGCGTGAAAAACGCATCAAAACGCATTGCACCCGCGCGGAAAAAACTGAACAACTGAACGCAATCGCAGCCAAAACTGACTGAACGTGCTTGCAAAATGGTGCGAGTTTCACTGAACGCACTCTGAACGCATCCGGAGCCAATCCATCACGCTCGTGTGAAAGAGGCCTTAGGCTAGGTCTACACGACGACATTTGTTGCGCGACAAAAAGTCACGCGACAGATAGGGCGCAACATTTGTCTCGCAACATTTTGTTGCGCTAATGTCGCACAACAATTTTTATAATGGCAGTCTATGGTGTCGCACTGCAACATGCGACATGCTGCGACTGCGACGCAAATGGATTTTCTGCGACTGTCGCGTCGCAATAGCAGCATGTCGCATGTTGCAGTGCGACACCATAGACTGTCATTATAAAAATTGTCGCGCAACATTAGTGCAACAAAATGTTGCGCAACAAATGTCGTTGTGTAGACCTAGCCTTAGGCTACTTTCACACTAGCGTTCGGGCGGATCCGTTCTGAACGGATCCGCCCATAATAATGCAGACGGAGGCTCCGTTCAGAACGGATCCGTCTGCATTATATTAGCTAAAAAAAGCTAAGTGTGAAAATAGCCTGGGACGGATCCGTCCAGACTTTCAATGTAAAGTCAATGGGGGACGGATCCGCTTGAAGATTGAGCCACATTGTGGCATCTTCAAACGGATCCGTCCCCATTGACTTACATTGTAAGTCTGGACGGATCCGCACGCCTCCGCACGGCACGGTGCGGAGGCGAGCGGAGCGGAGGCTGAACGCCGCCAGACTGATGCAGTCTGAGCGGATCCGCCTCCATTCAGACTGCATCAGGGCTGGACGGCTGCGTTCGGGTCCGCTCGTGAGCTCCTTCAAACGGAGCTCACGAACGGAAACCCGAACGCTAGTGTGAAAGCAGCCTTAGAGGTCTGGATTGTATTGGATGATTCATTATGTCACTGTAATCCAGTACATTCCAGACCTGCAAGCACAAGCAGTGAAGGGTCAATACGGCGGTCAAACAATGGCCAAGTCAGGCAGAAGAATGAAAATGCAGTAAACATTACCACCAGGTGACCAGCCATTGGCTGGAGGCAACTAGGGTACTAAGTTAATAGTTGGAAAGCAGGGGCTTGTGCGCATGCTCTACAGGCTGAAAATGGGAGGTTGAGCCAACCAGTAGGGTATAGCTTTTTGTGGAGGAATAAAGCTACCTCAGTGGCTCGGGCTTCTGGGAAGAGGAAGAGAGCAGGAATAAGGCATCCAAGGGACCAGGACCGAAGCAGCGGCAGCCACGAGCCACAGCTCTAACATGAGCTGCAATAACCTATCACGGTCACTACACTTTAAATGGCGCTGTGCTTCCTGCTCTTTGGTGAGGGTTCTAGCTGTCAGATCCCCACCACCGATCTGATATTGATTACCTAAAAATATCCTACCAGTTTGTGCATACATCTGCTATGCAGATTTATGTTGGCAACATACAGGTTGACTTGTAGTTTGCAATCTTGGAGACACAAACAGTAGGATATTTCTAATCAAGGCTATCTGACACAATCAGAATTGTTGCAAAACTGCTTTTAATTCACTTTGAAGGACTTTGTAACTGAATAGAATAATGCGCTACTGTATAATAAATATATTTCCAGCTGTACAGTACTTTATCACCTTATTTCTCGTGTTTCCAGAGCATTAGTCACTGTGTTTGTTGATGATGAGAATAGTAGTTTTATTGCAGGAACGTTGCTGGGTGGCTTTACTTTGTAGGCATTCCAGCTGGCTTAATTTGATAAATAGCACAGTGACATTAAAATGATGTAGTGATTTTGAATAATCTATATTCTATTTGGTATCATTAGATACCATCTAACGTCCTTGCAGCAGAGTTCACACATAAATCAGCAGGGCATAAACCAAAATAACATCATAAATCAACATAGAATACATATGACACAGTTTTGATGATTTTACAATCCCTACGCCAAAAACAGAGGGAAGAAATACCTACAAAGTCCTATGTATTGTCCTATGTATTGTATCTTATTAGTGAACTCAGGAATATTTCATGTCAAAGAGTAACTACACTTTTATTCAATTTTTGATATGTCATAGGGACATAGCAGAAGTGTTGTTGATCAGCGGGGATCCCAGCTCTGAGACCCCCACTGATTACTAGAATGGGGGGTCAGAAGTGCACAGCCAAGCGCTGCTTCCTCCTTCTTGCGGAGTGCTGAGACTGTGGACAAACTCTCACCCTGCTTTCACACCTGAGCGTTCCCCAAACGCACGTCACGTTTTTGACGCGCGTTTCTGACGCGCGTTTTTTGTAATAGTAAACGCGCGTTTGACGCGCGTTTGTGTCATTGACTGCAGTGCCCTATGGCCACAAACGCGCGTCAAAACGCCCCAAAGAAGCTCAAGTACTTGTTTGAGCGTCGGGCGTTTTACAGCGCGATCGTACGCGCTGTAAAACGCCCAGGTGAGAACCATTCCCATAGGGAAGCATTGGTTTTCATGTGTTGAGCGTTTTACAGCGCGTTTGAACGCGCTGTAAAACGCTCAGGTGTGAACTTAGGGTCAGGCCTCTTTCACACGAGTGTGACGTATTGGCTCCGGATGCGTTCAGGGTGCGTTCAGTGAAACTCGCACCATTTTGCAAGCAAGTACGGTCAGTTTTGTCTGCGATTGCGTTCAGTTTTTTATTTTTTTCTGCGTGGGTGCAATGCGTTTTGATGCGTTTTTCACGCACGTGATAAAAAACTGAAGATTTACAAACAACATCTCCTAGCAACCATCAGTGAAAAACACATTGCATCCGCACTTGCTTGTGGATGCGATGCATTTTTCACTGAAGCCCCATTCACTTCTATGGGGACAGGGCTGCATTAAAAAACGCTGAATATAAAACATGCTGCGTTTTTCACACAACGCAGAACTGATGCCTTAGGCCCCTTTCACACGAGCGAGCTTTCCACGCGGGTGCAATGCGTGACGTGAACGCATTGCACCCGCACTGAATCCGGACCCATGCATTTCTATGGGGCTGTTCACATGAGCGGTGATTTTCATGCATTACTTGTGCGTTGCGTGAAAATCGCAGCATGTTCTATATTCTGCATTTTCCACGCAACTCAGGCCCCATAGAATTGATCGGGGCTGCGTGAAAATCGCAAGCATCCGCAAGCAAGTGCAGATGTCGTGCGATTTTCACGCACAGTTGCTAGGAGACGATCGGGATGGGGACCCGATCATTATTATTTTCCCTTATAACATGGTTATAAGGGAAAATAATAGCATTCTTAATACAGAATGCATAGTACAATAGGGCTGGAGGGGTTAAAAAAAAAAATATATATATATATAACTCACCTTAATCCACTTGAATGTGCAGCCCGGATTCTCTTTTGTCTTCTTTGCTCTGCACAGAAAAAGGACCTTTGATGACATCACTGCGCTCATCACATGGTCCGTCACATGATCCATCACCATGGTAAAAGATCATGTGATGGACCATGTGATGAGCACAGTGACGTCATCAAAGGTCCTATTCCTCAAAGAAGAAGACAGAAGAGATGCCATGGATGAAGTGGATTAAGGCGAGTTAAAACATTATTATTATTATTTTTAACCCCTCCAGCCCTATTGTACTATGCATTCTGTATTCAGAATGCTATTATTTTCCCTTATAACCATGTTATAAAGGGAAATAATACAATCTACACAACAGCGATCCCACACTTGAACTTCTGTGAAGAAGTTCGGGTCTGGGTACCACATTCATTTTTTTATCACGCGCGTGCAAAACACATTGCACCTGCGCGATAAAAACTGAACAACGGAACGCAATCGCAGTCAAAACTGACTGCAATTGTGTACCTACTGGCGTGGGTTTGCCGCAGCGCATCCGGACCTTATCCGGACACGCTCGTCTGCAAGGGGCCTTAGACTTTCTATTGAAAGTGTCTACAGTCTGGTGCTCAGCAGCAAGGAATAGCTGTGCGATCAGTGGCGGTCACAGAGCTGGGACCCCAACTGATCAACACTTCTGCTATGTCCCTATGACATATCAAAAATTGAAAAAAAAGTATAGTTACTCTTTAAGCTACATAAACAAAAGCTGATTATTTTTCCACAAATTTACAATGAATCCATATACAATTTTAATATTTTATTAGGCTCAATGTATATGAATTTATGCAGTTACAATTGACTGAAATGGAAGCTGTAATCATCCCCCTGGTGGTGGCTGCACAAAAATGCAGTGCTTTTACATCACAATAAGAAGGAGTTCAGAGCTCAACCCCAAAGCTCCATAGCAGAAACTTGGTCTGCCTCCATTGAAGGTACATCTCTGGTCAATTTCAGCCAAGGAGAAATAATACTTACAATATCCTAAACAATAATTACATTAATTTCCAGTGTTAGTTTTAATTGTAGAGCATGAGATGGAAAACAGGTAAACTCCACAGGCCCTTTTGATGGCTATGGACTGATTAGTACATCCCTCTGCTAAGCCACATTATAGACAATAAGTACAGGTCTAAGTGGCTACAGCACATAGATGTCAGCAAGTTGCTAAATTAAAACCACAGTCCACCTTTTAAAACCTCTTATTTCTAGTGTCCAAAATAATACAATATATCTTTATATGGGGTACATATATATAAAATACAGATGCAAATTCACAATTTGCCTCCCTCTCACTAAGTTTTGAATGATGCAGCCAGGCTCATCTATCTATCCACTCGCTATACGGATGATTCTAGCCTGTGCCAGTCACTTTACTGGTTGCCCAGTCACCACTGAATACAGTTCAAACTTCTCACCCACAAAGCTCTCCACAGTACTGCACCTCCATACATCTCCTCCCTCATTTCCGTCTACCACCCTACTGCTCTCCGTTCTGTTAGTGACCCAAGATTTGCATCCTCCATAATTCGTACCTCTCACTACCATCTTAAAGACTTTTCTCAAGCTGCACCTACTCTCTAGAATGATCTGCCCTGGAATATCAGGTCAATCTCCAACTTCCCTACCTTCAAACGTGCCTTAAAAACACATCTTTTCAGGCAGGCTTATCAAGCTTCCTAAAATGACTGTTCCCCGAGTAACCCCTCCCCTAGTCTTAACTCGATCTTCTAACAGTCCCATACCCGAAGCTCATCAGCCTACACCACTGCTTTTCGGTACAATAATGGCTTGACTACTACATATCATAATCATCTACCATATGTGTTACCCCTAATTCCTTATTACAGATGAGCAAATTCTTTGGTTTTAATACAAATAAATTTATGGCAAATTATGCTAAAAACAGCTATTTCCTGGCTGCTGAGAGCCTTTATAGTAGTGCAGAACACTGTGCCTTGCAGTAACATGCGTAGGGAGTCTGCTTTGGTAGTAAAATAATACTGTGAGTCAGTATGACATGCAGATGACAAACGTCGCTCTTAGAATCACTGCACACTTCACTTATTTGGGCAGTCATGGGCCAAAACTGACTAAATAACTCAAGCATCAACTCAGCCTTACAGGTAGATGTTAGTGTCAAGAAGAAGCGCACTCCTTTTACACCCTCATCAGCTGAATAAAAAAAATAAAAAATTGGTTCGATCTGAATAAATTTGCGGCGAAATAAGGTTAAAATGTTTTATTTCCTGGCTGCTGAGAGCCTTTATAGTGGTGTAGAACACTGTGCCTTGTAGTAACATGCATAGGGAGTCTGCTTTAGTAGTGAATAGTGTTCAACGAGCATGCTCAGCGTGATGCTTGAATCAGTGTATTTATATCCAATTTAGCCTCTATTTCTGAAAAGTTTCTGTTGGGATTTGAACTCACAACCTTTTTATATGAGAGGCAATCCTTTTTAAGAGGATAATGATCAAAGTTTTTCCTTTCTTTGTTGGTTGCCAGGTTGCTGTTGCACGCTTTAGATGAACATTGTGTTACCTTTATATAAAATTATTTGATCTTTCTTAAACTGGAAGCTCAACGGGCAGAAATTGTGAGATTGCACATAAAAATGATGTGCCTTCAGAATATCTACACAGAATGATTTCTAAAACATAACCTTTTATTATACCATTAAAATGAATAATTATGCACAAATCCAGTATTAGTACATATACAAGCATGCTTAGGTACATAACACCTGTGAAATTGTGTCACGGAAAAAGAACTTAGTTAATGCCAGTAGTTTCATATATGTCAAGCCTGGGCATCAGAGTATAAAATAATGAGATAGCCTTACCGAAGTCCGTTAGAATCAGTTGCTGACACAGTAACGATAAAGAAGAAAGGTTGTCCCGGCATGGTGCCAGAGCTAAATGAATTCATAGCAGACAGACTAAATCTGTCCCTATTAAGCCCTGATGTAAATTAGGGAGAGGCACCTGAAATGCCTTGCCTGTATACACAGACCACCCACCCTGATAGGCTCAACCACGTCCAGAATCTTCCCCTCTAACGGCCATGGCCCTACAGACCCTAATTCACTGCCTGTCGTTTCTGTCTCTTTGTCATAAGACTCATCAGGGGACCGTGAGAAGAAAAGAATGCTACAGGGCGGTCTACGAGCAGATGGCTACACTGGATGCATTATATAGCCATTATTGTAATGATAAGGTGCCAGATACAATGTTACCACTAGCAGGACCTACTATATACCAGCAGCCTGGCATATAGAGATAAAACAGATTGTAGGTTATTGAGGAATACATTTAGAGAGGTTATTGTGCAGTAAATTGAGAGAAGTTCTAAAACTGAAATTTGTAAAGTTTCTCCTTATTGTATAATGTGGTTAGCAAAAAAAATCCAGAAGCAATAATGCAACACGTGGGCGTTATGTTAAACTCTGCCACGATCAGAGCACAGATTGCCTCCGCTGTAAAGTTAATTTCTTGCTTTATCTCTTTCTTAACAGGACTTAGCGCTCCACTTAAGAGATCGTCTTCCCACGAAGCAACATAAATAATCCAAATATACCAAATGAGAGTTTAAAGCGTCCAATTAAAAACAAATAAAACGAAAGGAGAACTAATTTCCCATAAGAAGTGCCATCAGTTCATGCATACATAGTACTATTCAGTGTTAAAAATTAATTGCATTTTTTTGCTTGCTCCTGGCTTTTTCATAAATAGGTTTAAAGTTCACATTTGTTTGTTAAAATTGTCCTAATTGTCTCTTAATTTTTAATATGCAAATTAGATAACATGTAGTTCTGCAAGCGCATATTAATGTACAAAGCATTACCTGTTGAAGACCCATGTGCACTTTGCTGTCACGGTGGGGAGTGGGGAAAAACCCCCACTGTACAATGAATAAGGATAACGGATAGCTGCTAGGCAAAGATGCCGGGATCAGGGAGCAGGTCACCTCCTAAAGCATCCCTAATCTTTGCCCTAACTCCTCACCGTATGAGTGGACCTGGATGGTAGGACGGCTCATACCCTGGATACCTTAGGCCCAGAGAATCCCACACAAAGGAGCTGAGGAGAGGCGCCCTGTTATCCCGGAAAATGCCTAGAAGCAGGGAAAGGAAAAGACCATATGCAGCAACTGGATCGGCAGGTAAGACCACTGAAAAACCCCTTACCTGCCGCTGCCACCACAACTAGAGCCCTAACACCAAACAGGACGCCATACCAGCAACTCACACAGGTATCCAGCACACCAGACTCCGCCAGGACCCCCGTGCCGCAAGGTGCATTGTAGCCCCAGGCGGTGACCCAAACAAAACTAAATATTTATTACCCTGATTCTGTAGTTTTCAGAAACACCCCATATATGGTCGTAAATGGCTATATAGCCACACGGCAGGGCATAGAACGAAGGGAACTCCATATAGTTTCTGGAAGGCAGATTTTGATGGACTGTTTTTTTTACACCATTAGAAGCCCCCCTGATGTAACCTAAACTAGAAACTCCAAAAAAGTGACCCCATCTAAGAAACTACACCCCTCAAGGTATTCAAAAGTTACTTTACAAACTTTGTTAACTCTTAAGGTGTTCCACAAAACTAAATAGCGAATGTAGAAACAATTTTAGAATTTACATTTTTTGTTACCTTGCCTCAAAAAAGTGTAATATAGAGCAGCCAAAAATCATATTTACCCTAAAATAGTCCCAAAACAGCAACCACCTTATCCCGTAGTTTCCTAGATGGGGTCACTTTTATGGAGTTTCTACCCTAGAGGTGCATCAGGGGGCTTGAAAGGGTACATGGTGTAAATAAACCAGTCCAGTAAAATCTGCCTTCCAAAAACCATATTGTGTTCCCCTTCTTCTATGTCCTGCCGTTTAGCCAAATAGTAATTTACGACCACATATGGGGTGTTTCTGCAAACTACAGAATCAGGGCAACCCATATTAAGTTTTGTTTGGCTGTTCACCCATTTTTTCCAGTAATAAAGTAAGAGTTAAAATGGAAAATTTTCCAAAAAATAGAAATTCCAAAATTGTTTCTCCATCTGCCATTAACTCTTGTGGAATACCTAAAGGGTTGACAAAGTTTGTAAACCAGTTTTGAATACCTTGAGGGGTGTACTTTCTTAGATGGAGTCACTTTTTTGACATTTCTATTCTAGGGGTGCAACGGGGGGCTTCAAATTGGACATGGTATAAACAAAACCTGTCCTGCAAAATCTGCCTTGCAAAACCCATATGGCGTTCCCCTCCTTTTATGTCCCCCCATTTGGCCAAACAGTAGTTTAGGACCACATATGGGGTGTTTTTGCAAACTACAGAATCAGGGCAACCCATATTGAGTTTTGTGTGGCAATTAACCCTTACTTTATTACTTGAAAAAATTGGTTAAAATAGAAAATTTTCCCAAAAATTGAAATTTCTAAATTGTTTCTCCATCTGCCATTAACTCTTGTGGAACACCTAAAGGGTTAACAAAGTTTGTAAACCCAGTTTTGAATACCTTGAGGGGTGTACTTTCTTAGATGGAGTCACTTTTTTGAAATTTCTATTCATGGGGTGCAACGGGGGGCTTGAAATGGGACATGAGATAAACAAAACCAGTCCTGCAAAATCTGCCTTCCAAAACCCATATGGCGTTCCCCTCCTTCTATGTCCTCCTGTTTGGCCAAACAGTAGTTTACGACCACATATGAGTTGTTTCTGCAAACTACAGAATCAGGGTAACCCATATTGAGTTTTGTTTGGCAGTTAACCCTTGTTTTTTCCTGGAAAAAATTGATTATATTAGAAAAAATTTCCAAAAATCGAAATTCTTAAATTTTATGTCCATTTGCCATGGACTTTCCAAGTCTTGTGGAAGACCTAAAGGGTTAACAAAGTTTGTAATAACAGTTTTGATTACCTTGAGGGGTGTAGTTTCTCGCAAAGTGACTTCAAACCTGAACTGGTCCATTAAAAGTGGGATTTGGAAAATTTCTGAAAACTTTCAAAATTTGCTTCTAAACTTCAAAGCTATGTAACATCCCCAAAAAATAAAATATCATTCCCAAAATGATACAAACATGAAGTAGACATATGGGGAATGTAAAGTCATCACAATTTTTGGGGGTATTACTATGTATTACAAAAGTAGAGAAACTGAAACTTTGAAATTTGCTAATTTTTCCAAATTTTGGGTAAATTTGGTATTTTTTATGCAAAAAAATTAACCTTTTTGACCCAATTTTAGCAGTGTCATGAAGTACAATATGTGATGAAAAAACAATCTCAGAATGGCCTGGGTATGTAAAAGCTTTTTCAAGTTATCAGCACTTAAAGTGACACTGGTCAGATTTGCAAAACATGGCCAAGTCCTTAAGGTGAAATAGGGATGAGTCCTTAAGGGGTTAAAGACCTCTTGGGGGACATACAGTGCTGCAAAAATATATTTAAAAAAATAAAATAAAATAAAAATTTTGGTAAAAAGATGTAAAATAAATAAATGAATAAAATACAAGTAAAAGAAAAAAATAAAAAGGGAAAAGTGCAGAATAAAATCTTTCACTGTCATATTATGTGGCAAAAATATATTTTAAAAATAAAAAAGTCAGTGTCCCCCAGAGGTCTTTTTGTAGCTTAAATATAAAAAAAGTAACAAAAAAATTGTAAAATACATAAAAGAAAAAAACACCCACACCAACCAAAACTATTACAATTATTACCACATTCACGTGAAACTATACATATTGTATAATAAAGCGATCCAACACATATAGGGAACTAATTATTATAATTTGCACATTTAAATAATTAGCTATGAAAATGACTTAAAAAAAAAAATTGTACAGTTTCCCCCTAATAAAACTAGAAATATATATTTAAAAGCCATGTGTTATGTAGTAAAAAATTTAAAGACAGAAACATGCAATGCGACAATAAACTGCAATATAGAGTACAAAATTGCACAATAATAACAAGTGCTACACTATAAGTGCGAGATACTTGGCAAATCGTTTTGTACAAAATTATTTGAGCCCGTCTGCCGAGCGTCAAGGCGATCTCTGTTAGACGGGTTCCTACGCTAAATTCTACCTGTTAGGTGCCATGACGGCTACCATACACTTCAGGGAGTGCAGGTTACACAGCAGTCCCACTCCACAACACCACCGGCGCCAAACGGCTACCAAGGATTGCAGTGAGAGTCCACAAACTATCTCACTCCTCGTGCCATGGCTTCAGTGAGTGAGGGGGAGCAGTCCTGACTATGTACTAACACTAATTAAAATCAGCCTATAGGGCAGACAGGATGGTCAGGAGTGCATGACTGAGGAGGCAGCCACACCTCCAGTACAAACTGCAAAGAAAAGCCAAAAAAGGGGGTCAGTCAGCACATACCAAACCGCAGTAGCACATTGCTATGGCAGGGAACAACATTAAAAGACAGAAACATGCAATGCGACAAACTGCAATATAGAGTACAAAATTGCATAATAATAACAAGTGCTACACTATAAGTGCGAGATACTTGGCAAATCCTTTTGTACAAAATTATTTGAGCCCGTCTGCCGAGCGTCAAGGCGATCTCTGTTAGACGGGTTCCTACGCTAAATTCTACCGGTTAGGTGCCATGACGGCTACCATACACTTCAGGGAGTGTAGGTTCCACTTTCCTGCATTGAATACTACCTGTTTGGTGCCATGACGGCTACCATACATTTCAGGGAGTGCAGGTTACACAGCAGGCCCAGTAGTAAAAAAGCTGCAAAAGTTATTTTGGTAGGCGGCGGCCATTTTATGCAAGCTCAGTGCACCAGCACTGCATCTGAGCTTTTGTGACATTCAAATCCAAGCTTGAAATACTGCACTTATAATCTGGTTTTTAAAAAACAATCACCCTTTTTTGGCAATATACAACATCTGGTGCATTTGCAGGATTAGTCAGTGTGCAATTTAAGCTACAAATACAGCGACAATTTTCTGGGTTTTTAAAAACACCCAATTTTACAGCCCTTGCAACATCAGCATGTGCGAAATTCAAAAGTTACATACAGCTTTTATATTCAGTTAGTAAAAAAATAACATTTTTTTTTTTGCAATAACCAACATCTGGATTAGTCAGTGTGCAATTTAAGCTAGAAATACAGCCATAATTTTCTGTAGTTTTTTTTTTAAACACACTTTTTTGCCAAAAATACCCAATTTTACAGCCCTTGCAACATCAGCATGTGTGAAATTCAAGGGTTATATATTACTGTCATATTCAGTTATTAAACAAACACCCAGTTTGGGCAAAAAAATTTAATTGCGGCCTAGTCTAGTCTGGATCAGAACGTGTGAGATACAGCCTTTACATACTGTGGTTCTATTCGGTTATTAGAAATACAGCCATTTTGGGCACAAATCTTTAATTGCGACCTAGTCTGGATTAGGGCATGTGAGAAACACCCTTTACATACTTTGGTTCTATTCTGCTATTAATAAGACACCCAACACCCAATTGTATTTGAGTATTTTATCCCTGCTTCTCCCGTCCTCGCCCCATCCGCCCCCAGCACGCACCCAATCCCCCCACTCCCAGAGTCCACATCAGCCAAACCCGCTATTTCAGCATTTTCTTCCACTTTTTTAGCAAATATGCATTTTTTTTTATTTGATATCAAATGATATTCCTCACTGGCCAACGAGAGTCTAGTCAAATTCTCCCATTCATTAACTGTTGGTATTGTTCTGACCCCCCAGTGTGCTACAATACATTTCCTTGCAATAAAAATAAGTTTAGATACTGCTTCTCGATCTTGAACAATATCACTCACTCCCAAATCACAAACCTCAAGGCGGGTCAGAACTTTAACCAAATGATTTTTTCGTTCACCATCCTCCAAAATTGCTGAGTTTTAATACATGTCCACAGTATATGGACATCTACTGTCAGGGATCGAACCAGGAGACTCCGGCGTCCTAGGCTGTAGCCTTGCTCACTAGACCACAGAGCTTCCTGGACAGTTTCTGCTACTTTTTGGAACCACCTCCTTGACCTGAATGTTCCTGCTTTTGGTTTGACCAATCAGATCTGTGTATGCCCTATTTAAGGAAGACCATGTCACTTCCTCCCTTGCCAGATTATTGAGCTATCTCAGCCGTAGTCTTGCTTCAGCCTCTCAGTATTTGTCTGCTAACCTGCTCGTGTACCGAACTCTGCCTCCATTGACTACTCTCCTGCCTCATCCTGAATCCTTGCACCTGCCATCTCGTGTACCGAACTCTGCCTCCATTGACTACTCTCCTGCCTCATCCTGAATCCTTGTACCTGCCATCCCGTGTACCGACCCAGGACTGCCTGACTACTCTCTTGCCTTCCTCGTTCTTCGGCACTCATCTACCACGTGTACCTTATCGGGTCCATTGAGCCACCGCCATTCCTGCATATCGGGATCATTCATCCATTGAAAGACGCATCTCAGAAGATCTTTGTCTCTACTGCAGAAAATCGGGACATTATGCTATCGACTGCCTTAGAAGGGTCTGTAGAATAAACACGGTCAGAGAGATATAAGAACAGTTGGAATCAGAAATTCCATACTCCATACACTCTGAAATAAACTCTATTTCCCCTATTGCTTGGAAGAAAGACCAAACTACTATCCCCGAGTCTCATTTCATGGTACCCATTCAGATCTTCACCTCTGAACTCGAAATCTCCTGCTCTGCTATGCTGGACTCTGGGGCCGGGGCCAATTTTATGGACTTAACATTTGCACAAAAAAACCATATCCCACTATTAAAGAGAACAACACCATTGGATATGGAGACTGTGGATGGCTCACCTCTTTCCTCAGGTCCAGTTACGCAAGAAACTGGTAAAGCTCCAAATACGCATCAACACGGATCAACTTGAGGACATCCATTTTTCTTTGATCTCTTCACCAAAATTTCCCATAATCTTGGGGATCCCATGGTTGGCGATTCATAATCCATCCATTGACTGGGAAAATCATGTACTACACTTCACGTCGGAATTCTGTCAGTGTAATTGCCTGCAAGACACTCGGTCTTCGACTCCAGCGATCCCTCTGGTTCCGGAACAGTCTAAAGTGAGTTATTACCTCTGCCGTACAAGGATTTTCAGGATGTTGGCGACAAGAAAAATGCAGATAAGCTTCCTCCTCACCGTTTTTACGACTGTCCGATTGAACTATTACCGGGAGCGGAAATACCGTTTGGCTGCATTTATCCGCTTTCTGATCCTGAATTGAAGGCTTTGAAAAAATATCTAGATGAAGATCTAAAAAAGGGGTTTATCCGACCCTCCACCTCTCCAGCTGGTGCTCCTTTTTTCTTTGTAGAAAAGAAAGATTCCTCTTTACGCCCCTGTATAGACTACCGGAAACTTAATAGTATCACTGTAAAAAATCGGTATCCCCTTCCTTTAATATCTGAACTTCTCAAAAGACTGCGCACTGCCAGAATATTTTTGAAACTTGATCTCAGAGGAGCATATAACCTGGTCCGTATTCGTCCTGGTGACGAATGGAAGACTGCTTTCCGAACTAGGTATGGACATTTCGAATACCTCGTTATGCCTTTCGGACTGTGTAATGCGCCAGCTACATTTCAACACTTTGTTAACGATGTGTTCCGGGATGTGTTGGATTAGTTCGTAATAATATACTTGGACGACATTCTAATTTTTTCTGAAAGTCTGGAGCAACATCGTATGGATGTCTGCAAGGTTCTACAGAGACTTCGAGAACACCAACTCTACATTAAACTTGAGAAATGCGAATTTGAAAAAACAACTGTTCAGTTTTTGGAATACATCATTTCTCCAAGGGGTCTAGAGATGGACCCCAGCAAGATTAGAGCTGTAACGGAGTGGCCTACTCCCAGAAATGTAAAACACATACAAAGATTCATCGGTTTTGCCAATTTCTACAGGAGATTCATCCAGAATTTCTCCAGGGTCATTAAACCAATCACACAACTCACAAAGAAAACCGTACACTTTACCTGGACTCCCGAGACACAAGACGCATTTAGTCAACTAAAGACTCTGTTCACAGGCACACCAATACTAATCCATCCAGATCCAGAACTACCATTCACGGTAGAAGTGGATGCATCTGATTCAGCAATGGGGGCGGTTTTGTCACAACGTACAGGAGATAAAGAGTTGCTTCACCCTTGTGCCTATTTTTCTCGCCAAATGTCCCCAGCCGAGAAAAATTACGACATCGGGAATAAGGAACTACTTGCAATCAAGGAAGCTTTCTCGGAGTGGAGACACCTTTTGGAGGGGGCCACCATTCCCGTAACCGTCTTGACTGATCACAAGAACCTTGAGTTTCTGCATAACGCCAAAAGATTATCCTCCAGACAGGCCAGATGGAGCATGTTCTTTTCTCGTTTTAACTTTATTATTACCTACCGTCCAGGTTCTAAGAACGGCAAAGCAGACGCGCTGTCCAGAATGTTCTCTGACTCCTCCCAAGAAAATAAGAATCAAACCACGATCCTGCCTGAAAGAAACTTCTTGGGGGCCACCCATTCGGGGGATTTATGGAAACTAATTAAAGACGGATATCAGAGTGACTCTTTCCTTAGCCACCCCACTAGTGAGGTTAACCTTCACTTCCAGGATGGTTATTGGATCAAACCGGATCATCAACTATATGTTCCCGAAATAGCTTGACTTGAAGTCCTTAAACTGGCTCATGATTCCAAGTTGGCCGGTCACTTGGGCATAAAAAAACTCAAGAAGTGTTATCTCGTTCCTTCTGGTGGCCTATTTGTAAAGGGGATGTGAAAAGGTATATTTCTTCATGTTTGACCTGTGCGCACTATAAGACACCACGTTCTTCCCCTCTGGGATTATTACAACCACTTCCGGTTCCATCTCGCCCTTGGGGCTCAGTCTCTATGGACTTTGTGGTCGATTTACCTCCTTCTCAAGGAATGAACACTATCCTTGTTTTCATAGACCTTCTTACCAAGATGGCACACTTCATACCTTTCAAAGGAATACCATCTGCAAAACAGACAGCAGAACTCATGATCCGTGAAGTGTTCCGGCTAAACGGGATTCCAAACAACGTGGTCTCTGATCGTAGGGTACAGTTCACTTCCAAATCCTGGAAAAACTTCTGTTCTGCCCTTGATATCAAAGTAAATTTGTCATCAGCTTTTCATCCACAATCTAATGGTCAGACTGAAAGAACTAATCAAACCCTCGAACAGTATCTACACTGTTTTATTACCCATTTACAAGATGACTGGATGGAACATCTCTCCACCGCAGAATTTGCATACAATAACTCGGAAAACACAGTTCGACTACTTTCAGCCCGTTCTACGCAAACACAGGCTTCCATCCAGTCTTCATTCCCCATCTGCCAATCACCACGGCCCTCCCAGCAGTAACCGAACGGTTAACTAACCTGCAAGAGGTACGGGGAAAAATCATGGAGAATTTACACGAGGCCCAAAGACGCTCCAAACAAGCTGCGGACAAACACCGTAGACCAGCACCAGTTTTTCATATTGGGGACAAAGTGTGGCTGTCTACAAAAAATATTAAGCTGAGAGTCCCTTCTCAAAAACTGGGTCAAAGATACATTGGACCATATCAGATTTCGGCTCAAATTAATGATATCACATTTAAACTCAAACTCCCGGATTTGCTCAAGATACATCCGGTCTTCCATTGTTCACTCTTCAAACCATTTGTCGAGAATACTTTCCCTGATCGCTTTCTGATGCCACCCCCACCAGTCAGGGTACATGGAGAAGAGGAGTTTGTTGTAGAAAAGATCCTGGACTCTAGAAAACTGCAGTATTTGATCCGTTGGAAGGGTTATGGTCCTGATGAGGACTCGTGGTAACCCAAGGAGAATGTACACGCTCCCAGACTGGTCAGTGAGTTTCATCAGCAATACCCCGACAGGCCTATCTTGGAGATGCCCGGAGGTCATCGTGGAGGAGAGGGAGTACTGTCAGGGATCAAACCAGGAGACTCCGGCGTCCTAGGCTGTAGCCTTGCTCACTAGACCACAGAGCTTCCTGGACAGTTTCTGTTACTTTTTGGAACCACCTCCTTGACCTGAATGTTCCTGCTTTTGGTTTGACCAATCAGATCTGTGTACGCCCTATTTAAGGAAGATCATGTCCCTTCCTCCCTTGCCAGATTATTGAGCTATCTCAGCCGTAGTCTTGCTTCAGCCTCTCTGTATTTGTCTGCTAACCTGCTCGTGTACCGAACTCTGCCTCCATCGACTACTCTCCTGCCTCATCCTGAATCCTTGCACCTGCCATCTCGTGTACCAAACTCTGCCTCCATTGACTACTCTCCTGCCTCATCCTGAATCCTTGTACCTGCCATCCCGTGTATCGACCCAGGACTGCCTGACTACTCTCTTGCCTTCCTCGTTCTTCGGCACTCCTCTACCACGTGCACCTTATCGGGTCCATTGAGCCACCGCCATTCCTGCATATCGGGATCATTCATCCATTCCGTTTCCACGCTCCTCTGTTCCTGTGTCGCTGCCATTGGACTCCTTCCCCTCTTCGAGTAACCTTTACAAGCAATTGTGCAGGTAACCTTAACATCTACTCCCTCTTCAACACATTTTTTACAGCTAAATTGTTTGATTTTATAGCATTTCATTAATATCTTGGGGGAGTAGTATAAACGATATAGTATATTAAATTGTGTAATTCTATAAGAGAAATTATTTGAGATGCTGCTTTTGGACCGTATGGCCTTTTCCCAGAATTCTTGCCGTTGTAGATTAAGTACTTATTGCCATCTGTAGTTTAAAGTAGTAATAGCTGTTTTTTTGTCTTCTGATGAAGTAAACCTCCATATATCTTGGAAACCAATTTTCTCCCTGCAACTAGCTTCGTGATATTAGCCAAGGGTATTGGAAGGGGGACAATTTGCATTCCTTTTTTTTTTTATCTCTGCTCGTACAGCTTGTTTTAATTGAAAGTAAAAGAAACTCAAATCCTTATTTCCGAATAAATATTGATTCTTGAGGTCTTGGTAGGTAATTATATCTCCATCTTTCCATATCCGGCCCAGTCTGAAGATTCCATATTTCCACCAGACTTTTTGATCTATTAATTTTAATTCTCCTAGATGAATATTATCCCATAGCAGCTTATCTGAATGTAGTCCCTTCTGGGACCACAATTCCTTTACCCTGTTCCAAGATTTAGTCCATAACCTAATAGAGGGTAATTTATTAACTTGTTGTTGCACAGTGTCCGCTTCTAATAGTTGAAAAATGCTACAGTTTTCCAGGTTTTTATCAATCCCTGCTATCATGCTCTTGTAGCTATGTGACTTACTCCACATTATGATATTTTTAATCTGTCCAGCAAATAAAGATCCAGATCGGGTACTAATAGTCCCCCCTCTTTCTCGTGAATATACAATATCTGTGCTCTTATTCTCATTTTTTTTCCCTGGCCATATCAAGTCAGTTATTAAAGTGGCTAGTATTTTAAAAATTCTCTTAGGGATTATTATCAGTGTGTTCCAAAGCATGTAATTCAATCAGGGCAATATACACATTTTCATGAGCGAAATACAATATGTATCTTTTTCCAGACCTCTTCCTTTTATGCAACTCGTGTATTTTGGGGAGTACATTCAGCTGTACATAATACCTAGATGCTTAACCGGTTCCTGGCTCTCTTTAATTTCAAGTAGTCCCGGTAAAAAAAAATTCAAGGGATCAATCGGGATACAGGCTGATTTAGTCCAGTTTATTTTAAGTCCAGCATATTTACTATAGTCTTCAAATACTTGAAAAATCTTCCTAAGTGAACCATGCGATCCTACAAACAACATAATGTCATCAGCATATAGGGAGATTTTTTCCTCAAATAATGCACGAATGATGTCCTTCAATCACATAAAAATATATAGAGGTGAGGTATTTTCATCATATATAGTCCATAGGGGAGTAAATTGCTCCAAGTCTAGCAATATTTGAAAACAGTCACTTCTTTAGTTGTGACTGTATATTCTCAAAAATATTTCATAGGGACAATTATTCGTTCAAATATGGAGACAATGGATAAGTCCGGAGGACAAAGCCTGGTGTTTCAGTTGGTATTAATGGTAAATACAAGTGGTGAGTGAGGCATAGGTTGGTATCTTACCCGTATGGGATCGAGAACGGCACTTTAGAGATTATGTCTCTCAGATCTCCACTCACCACGTTGTACCGGCGTCTTCCTCTGCCGTTTGGCGTCCTCGTCCGAGACTTCGGGGTCACGTGGTGGTTGTCTCGCGGGAATTGCCTGTTTGATCCGGTGTCTCTTACGAATATTTCTGATTCGAAAATTTTTACGGAGCGCTCCAAGAATCAGGATATCGTCAGTCCTCTGTAGTTGATCCGGATCTTTCTTTATGGGGGTGAACTATGCCAGACGCGTTTCGGGGACTTCTCTCCCCTTCCTCAGTGACTCGAGCCACTGAGGAAGGGGAGAGAAGTCCATGAAACGCGTCACCCCCATAAAGAAAGATCCGGATCAACTACAGAGGACTGACGATATCCTGATTCTTGGAGTGCTCCGTAAAAAATTTCGAATCAGAAATATTCGTAAGAGACACTGGATCAAACAGGCAATTCCCGCGAGACAACCACCATGTGACCCCGAAGTCTCGGACGAGGACGCCAAACGGCAGAGGAAGACGCCGGTACAACGTGGTGAGTGGAGATCTGAGAGACATAATCTCTAAAGTGCCGTTCCCGATCCCATACGGATAAGATACCAACCTATGCCTCACTCACCACTTGTATTTACCATTAATACCAACTGAAACACCAGGCCTTGTCCTCCGGACTTATCCATTGTCTCTATATTTGAACGAATAATTGTCCCTATGAAAGGGAATATTTTTGAGAATATACACAGTCACAACTAAAGAAGTGACTGTTTTCAAATATTGCTAGACTTAGAACAATTTACTCCCCTATGGACTATATACGATGAAAATACCTCACCTCTATATATTTTTATGTGATTGAAGGACATCATTCGTGCATTATTTGGTACGGTACCACCAGTGTGCATTTACCCTGCGGTCTTATTTTATTGATATTTTTTTTTTTATCAAGTGTGTGTGATTGTATTTTAAGTGTTGATTTTACATTGATTGATTGCTGTAATAAATTGCCACGTTCTATATAACCCACATACTTGAGTGCCAGTCCTATATTATTGTTTTCATATTCTGGATCAGGTCGTATGAGATACAGCCTTTACATACTGTGGTTCTATTCAGTTATTTCAAATACAGCCATTTTGGGCACAAATCTTTAATTGTGGCCTAGTCTGGATCAGGGCGTGTGAGATACACCCTTTACATACTGTGGTTCTATTCAGTTATTAAACAAAGACCCAATTGCAGCCTAGTCTGGATCAGGGCGTGTGAGATACACCCTTTACATACTTTGGTTCTATTCTGCTATTAATAAAACACCAATTTAGGGCAAGATCCTAAATTTGAGAAATAGGAGGAGAGCGTCAAATAAGGGACCTGGCCCAGCTCATGGTGCTGCTGGTGGAGCTCCTGTTGCAGGGAGAAGACGTGGTCGATCTGTGCCAGCTACACTGCACAAGTCAAAACCCTTTCTCAGGTGCTAATAGGTGACAGAACCTTCAGCGGTATTTGGTTGGGCCTAATGCAGCTCTACGAATGGTGAGGCCAGAACAAGTACAGGCGATAGTAGATTGGGTTGCTGACAGTGCCTCCAGTTCCTTCACATTGTCTCCCACCCAGTCTTCTGCTGAAAGATCACAGTTGGCACATGCAGCCAATGTCCATGACTCTTTCACCTCACCCCCTTGCAAATCAGCCAAGCAGTCTGAGCCCCAAGTCATGCAGCAGTCTCTTCTGCTTTTTGATGACTCTGTAGCAGGGTTACCCAGGGCCATCCACCTATAAATGTCCCAGCAGTGGAAGAGACTGAGTGCACCGATGCCCAACCACTTATGTTTCAAGATGAGTACATGGGAGGATCATCGCAGCACGTCTCGGATGATGACAAAACACAGGTGCCAACTGCTGGGGCTTTTGAAAGTGTGCAGACAAGGAGGGCAGGGGTGAAGACTGGGTGGAAGATGATGTGGAGGATGATGAGGTCCTTGACCCCACATGGAATCAAGGTCATGCGAGTGACCTATGTAGTTCGCAGGAAGAGGCGGTGGTCACAGAGAGCCACCAGCACAGCAGAAGAGGGAGCAGGGTGAAAAAGCAGAGAGGCCGTCCTCTAGACAGTATGCATGCTACTGCCCACCGCAGCAAGGGACCGAGCACACCAAAGCCAGCTCCAAGGAGTTCCCTGGCGTGGCACTTCTTCAGACAATGTGCAGACGACAAGACACGAGTCGTTTGTACTCTGTGCAATCAGAGCCCGAAGCGAGGCATTAACGTTCTCTACTTGAGCACAACCAGCATGACCAGGCATTTAAGTGCTAAGCACGAGCCGCAGTAGAGTAGACACCTCAAAAACCAAGAAAAGTCTCTGGCTCCTCCTGCTTCCTCTTCTCCTGCAGTCTCGGCCTCTTCGTCACCAAGCATCTCCACAATGTCCCATGGAAAAGTTCAGCTCTCCATCTCCCAAACACTGCAGAGGAAGAGGAAGTACCCCCCTACCCACCTGTGATCCCTAGCCCTGAATGCCAGCATTTCTAAATTACTGGCCTTTGAAATGCTGTCATTCTGTCTGGTGGAGACAGATAGTTTTAAAGGCCTTATGGAGGTGGCTGTCCCACAGTACATCATGCCCAGCCGCCACTACTTTTCCAGGCGAGCCATCCCTTCCCTGCACAACCAAGTAGGGGACAAAATCAGGTTTGCACTACGCAACGCCATCTGTGGCAAGGTGCGCCTCACTACGGATACGTGGACCAGTAAGCATGGTCAGGGACGTTATATTTCCATAACAGCTCACTGGGTAAATGCAGTGGTGGCTGGGCCTGAGGCGGATAGCAGTTGGGCACATGTCCTTCCACCACCGAGGGTTTCAGGGCACTTCAGTTTGCCTCCTGTTGCTCCCTCCTCCTACTCTGCTTCCTCATCCTCTACCAGCTCCTCATCCGGTTAGCGTAACACCTTCACCACTAACTTCAGCACAGCCAGGGGTAAACGACAGCAGGCAGTTTTAAAACTTATGTTTGTGGGACAAACCCCACACTGCGCAGAAGCTGTGGACAGGCCTTGAACAATAGACCGATGAGTGGTTGGTGCCAGTGAGCCTCAAGCCCGGCCTGGTGGTGTGCCATAATGGGCAAAATCTCTTAGCAGCTCTGGGACTAGCTGGTTTGACACACATCGCTTGCCTGGCGCATCTGCTGAATTTGGTGGTGCAGAGATTCCTTAATAATTACCCCGATATTTCAGAGCTACTGCATAAAGTGCGGGCCATCTGTGCACGCTTTCGGCGTTCTCACGCTGCTGGCGATGATGGAAGAGGATGTGACACAGGAGGAGGAAGAGGGATCATTTCGTAGGGTCATTCACAAGTGGCTCCGAGGGTGGGTTCCTGCACCCACAAACGTCAGGTACACTATTGTCCAGCCAGGGCACAGTTCTGGAGGATGACGAGGTGGAGGATGAGGAGGAGACAGAGTGGGCACAGTACAAGGCGAAGACAGAGGATGAGGAAGAGGTCGCCAATGCAGCTGGGGCAACACCAACACCTCAGAAGGCAGGGTTAGCATGGCCGAAATGTGAAAAAGCTTTGTCCGCATGCTACAACAACCAGCACCACCAGCTGATATGGAATGTCTTAGCAGGCGGCAGCATTTCACCAACATGGTGGAGCAGTATGTGTGCACACGCCTACACGTACAGAATGACGGGTCTGCCCCCTTTAACTTCTGGTTCTCCAAATTGTGCACATGGCCTGAGCTTGCCCTTTATGCCTTGGAGGTGCTGGCCTGCCCTGCAGCCAGTGCATTATCTGAACGTGTGTTTAGCACGGCAGGGGGCATCATCACAGACAAGCACAGCCGCCTGTCCGCAGCCAATGTGGACAAGCGCACGTTCATTAAAATGAACCAGGCATGGATACCACAGGACTTGTCCGTACCTTGTGCAGAATAGACATGTATACCGGCCTTAACCAGCCATTGTTATACTGCAGCGCAATTGCTTATTCTTGTATTTGGATATTTCACAATCTTTTGCAGTGTACCCTAATAAAAAAATAAAAATAAACTGTGTTGGCTACCTCGTCCACCTCCTCCACCGCCGCTATCACCTACACCGCTATGTCCACCGCCTCCTCAAACTCCTACTCCATATGGAACTCCACCTCACAAATCAATATTTTTTTTTATTTGTACGGATTTTTTTTTATTTTATGTCACTTTACTACTTTTTCAGTTACATTTTCGTGTGAAATTCACCAATTTTAGGGTGTGATGTACCACTGCTATACCTAGTAGACAGGTAAAAAAATAGAAATAATTTGTCTGTTACATTTTCGGTTGAAATTCAACAAGTTTTTTTTTTTTTTTTTTTTGTTTTTTTTTTTCGCCCAGCCCCCCCCCCCCCCCACCTTGCAGGAAGGAAAAAAAAAAAAAAAAAAAAAAAAAGAAAATAACCCAGATTAATTATTTAAGCTTGTCCCAGTCTGCCCACAGTTTGCCCCACTTTAGATAGGATCCTCTTTGTTTATACAAAATCCTCTCATAACTTTTCACTTTCTCAACCAAGCTTAACCAATGGTTGCAGTCTGGAGCAGAAGAGGAAAACCATAATCTGGAAATGAGAAGCCTGGCCAAAAACATTACTTTAATCAATAGTTGGCGTTTTATAGGCTGGTAATTGACCTCTGATAAATCTCCCAGGACCCATATCCTGGGGGACAGAGGAATAGCAATATTAAGTTTACGAGCCAAGTTAATTTGGACCAATCTCCAATAGCTGCTCACCATTGGGCAGTCCCAAAACAGATGTAAATGATCCGCCTCGGAATCGCCACAGCGTGGGCAGTCAGAGGAGGCTCTAAGTCCTCTCCTATATAACCACAGCGGTGTCACATATATTTTGTGCAAAATATTAAATTGTACAACAGTGTGATTAAAGTTGTGTGAAACAAATTTTAAGCTTTCCCCTATATTCTCCCAATCTGGAGAACCCATCTCTAGAAGTACAGAAGACCAGGATCTTTGTCCTGGAGAAAGAACACCCAAAAAAAATCCTTTCATTAAGTGTCTATAACAGTGTGATATCTTAATTCTTGTGACAACTTTTTTACAGAGTAAATCATGTAAAAATTGGGGAGTATCTATAGAAAGAAGGTGACTATTCAAAGTACTAGAAAGTGCTGACCTCAATTGAAAGTATGCATACCAAGCCACCTCGCCCAGGTTTGTTCTTTGCCTTAGCTCCGTCGGGGACAGGATTTGTCCGCCGCTGACCACCTGATATAAGTATTGAACATTCTTAGTCCTCCAATACTGGCAACAACCCAAATCCCCTAACTCCAAGAGCTTTGAGTTGTGCCACAATGGAGTACAGATAAGTGATGCCTTGACTCCACACCAGCTCCTTATAACCAGCCACGTCTTTATAGCCATTCTGCAAAAGAGTGTATACCCAATCTGTGGATTTGATAAATAATCAGACTCCAGTACAGTAAAAAAATCTGAAAAACCTGAGTCTTTCACCGCTCTGTTGCAGAAATGGCTACTTTCCCAATCATTAAAAAAACAAAGTTGAGAGGCCACGAAATAGCCCTTAAAATAAGGGAGGTTAAGACCTCCCTGATTATAGGGCATGGAAAAATAGAGTGCCTTCAGTCTCACGCGCTTCCTCCCCCATAATAGATCGTTCAGCATCCGCTCTATCAATCTAAAATACTTGTCCGTGATCCATACAGGCGAGTTGCGAAGGACATAAAGAACCTGGGGCAGCACTACCATTTTTATTAGAGAGATTCTATCCGCTCTTGCGGGCAAGATTTTTTGCCATATCTTAATTTTGGCCCTCAGCTTTTTCAACAGGGGAATCAAATTGAGTTGAAGGTATTCTTGAGGTTTGACAGAAACTGAAATCCCCAGGTATTTTATTGAATCAGAGATTGTTAGCTGATTGTCCCAGTCGCCTCGCAACTCATCTATAGGGAGGAGAACAGTCTTCTCCCAGTTAATCTGCAAACCAGACGGAGCAGAAAAAGAGCCCACCAAATCCATTATTCGAGGAAGAGTGGTTTCTGTTTGATGGACAAAAACCAAGATATCGTCTGCATAGAGGGATACACGATCATGCTTCCCCATTACACCGAAGCCAGACACCTGCGAGTCTTGCCTAATACTAACTGCTAAGGGTTCAATATAAATATTAAACAAGAGGGGGGAAAGAGGGCATCCTTGGCGAGTGCCTCTTCCTAGGGAAAAACTCTCAGTGATCTTGTCATTAATCCTAATCCTGGCAACTGGAGAGCCATATAATAACTGCACCATCGACATAAATCTCGGACCAAAACCCATTTTTTTCATCACCTCCCAGAGAAAAATCCACTCCACCCTGTCGAAGGCTTTTGTAGCATCCAACGACAGGATGGAGCGGGAGCCGCACCCCGGGGACTGAATATTCATAAATAACCTATGCAAATTATGATGGGTGCCTCTCTTTGGCATAAAGCCATTTTGATCTGGGTGGATAATGGTGGATATAACCCGCGAAAGCCTCCTAGCCAAAACTTTTGATAGTAGCTTAGCATCAGTATTTAGTAAAGAAATTGGTCTATAGGAACTCATTTCTATCGGGTCTTTATCCTTTTTGGGAATTAAAACAATAAGAGCTTCCATCATAGAACAAGGTAGACCCCCTCCCTGTGTTGCTTGGGAAAAAACCTCTAGTAGCTGGGGAAGAATCACATCACTGTACTTACGGTAAACCTCGTATGGAAGGCCATCCATCCCTGGCGACGAGTTCCCCGAGATGGACCCCAAGGCCTCCTGGAGCTCCGAAAGAGACAACTCCTCTTCCAGATACTCTATTTGGGCTTCACTTAAAGTAGAAAGTGGAATCCTCTCCAAGAACTGCGCCGCCAGATCGGATGACAAGCCGAGAGAGGAACTATATATGTGGGAGAAATATTTTAAAAAAGCATCCCTAATTCCTTCTGGGTCTGTTGTAATTTCCCCCTCTGTGTTGCGAATCGAGACAATAGATTGATTTTTCTTATCTTGTTGTGTAATTATCCTGGCTAAAAGCTTACCAGGGCGTCCGGACTCCGAAAAATATTTTAGGCCCTTAAAGAAGACTCTATGGTTTGCTTTCTCTATTATATATTTCTCCAAAAAACAACTGGCCTTCTGCATCTCTTCCCTGTTATACTCGGAAGGTTGGCTGGTAAATCGTGCAGTTGTGTCTGCAGCAGCTTTGACCAGTTCCTCCTCTTTTTTCTTAAATGTTCTCTTTGCTGCAGCAATCTCACTTATAAACACCCCCCTCAAATATGCTTTCAGGGCGTCCCATACTATATTGATGTCAGCAGAGGGGAAGTTCACCTCCCAAAAGGAGGATATCAATAGTTTAATAGGCTCAGGGTTATCCATAATAGTAAGCCAGTATGGATTTAGCTTAAATCCTAACCCCCTGCTATCCTTGTTCTCCCCTATGCAAACCTCAACCAGTACGGGCGAGTGGTCCGAAACTGTTCTTACCCCATATCGTATCTTCCGGATATTACGCAAGTTGCTCTCATTAGTAAATGCTAAATCAATCCTAGACATTGCTCTACCACCCCGGCTAACACAAGAGTATACTCTCTTTCCTCCGCCAAGATGTTCCCATATATCCACCACTCCAACCTCCGAGCAAAACTGTGGCAGCGGTGAATTACATGAATTCCTCCCTCGATCTACGTCTAATGTAAATCTATCTCTGTTGGGGTCCATAACCGCATTAAAGTCCCCCATCAGGACTAACCGGCATTCTGGCCTCCTTTCAGAGAAAAGCATCAGCTGAGTCAATGGGTACATTGAAAAAGGCGGAGGTATATAGAAAAAGGCAAGAATATAACTATGCCCATGCAGCTTACCGTACAGAAAGATGAATCTGCCCTGATCATCTATGTAGGATTCTATAAGAATAAAATCTACAGAATTATGAATCAGAACTGAAACGCCCCTAGAGGAACTGCTAAAGGTGGAATGGTAAGATTGAGAATACCATCCCGTTGTCAAACGGGACACAGTTTCTTTAGTAAGGTGAGTTTCTACTATGCAGATAATTGCTGGAAGGTATCTTTTTAATGCATCTTTCCCCGAGCCCTCTAACATTCCAAGTTACAATTCTAGTGGCCATCCTTCACTGCTACGGAAACAGACACGGGACAAACAAAGGGAAAAAAAAAAAAAAAAAGACACCCCTACCTGCAAGGTGGGTTCCCTTTCCCCCCTCCCCTTTCCCCCCCATCCCCCCTCTCTATTGATCCGCCCGATCAGCGAACCTCTAACCTCAAGCCAATCTCCCCCTCCCCCGCTCCATCCCCCCCCCAACATTTCAATTATAATAGTGCCCGATTTCAAATATCCCCTTGCTCCATCCAGTCCAGCGCTTGCTGTGGTGATTCAAAAAAAAGAGAAGTCCCATTATGGATCACTCTTAGTTTCGCTGGATACTGTAAGGAATATTTAATCCCCTTTGATGCCAGGCGTTTCTTTATCTCTATGAAGTTTCTTCTTTTTTCCTGAGTCTGCCGAGCAAAGTCAGGAAAAAAGAGCAACCTAGTGCCCTGGTACTCAACAGGAGTACATTCTCTTGCTCTTTTCAGTATCATATCTCTATCCATGGATGATAATACTTTCATTAAGATTGCTCGCGGCGGCCTCCCTGGAATAGGTTTCCCTCCTGGGATACGATGGGCTCTTTCTATCTGAAACATGGAAGAAAAATAGTCACTGCCTAAGTTGTGCAAGACCACATCTTTAAGTTGTTCCTCTAAGTATCGGCCTTCCACTCCTTCTGGGAAACCAATTATGCGGACGTTGTTCAACAAGTTTTGGTTGTGATGTACCACTGCTATACCTAGTAGACAGCTTTAAAAAAAAAAAAAATTGTCTGTTACATTTTTGGGTGAAATTCACAAATTTTTGGGTGTGATGTACCACTGCTATACCTAGTAGACAGGTAAAAAAAATATAACTAATTTGTCTGTTACATTTTCAGTTGAAATTCGCAAATTTTGGGGTGTAATATACCCCTCCTCTACCTAGTTGACACATTAATAAATTTCTATAATTTTTCTTTTACATTTTCGGGTGACAACAAACAATTTTTTTCTATCATAGACCCCTGCTCTACCAAGTAGACAGGTTAATAAATTTCTATAATTTTTCTTTTACATTTTCGGGTGACAACAAACAATTTTTTTCTATCATAGACCCCTGCTCTACCAAGTAGACAGGTTAATAAATTTCTGTAATTTTTCTATTACATTCTTGGGTTGACATTTTACAATTTTGGACGTGAATAAACTCCTGCTCTGCATAGGTGACAGGGAATAAAATTTCAGAAGTATAATCATAAATCAAACTTTCACTTTTTAATACTTGGTTGCAAATCCTTTGCAGTCAATTACAGCCTGAAGTCTGGAACACATAGACATCACCAGACGCTGGGTTTCATCCCTGGTGATGCTCTGCCAGGCCTCTACTGCAACTGTCTTCAGTTCCTGCTTGTTCTTGGGGCATTTTCCCTTCAGTTTTGTCTTCAGCAAGTGAGATGCATGCTCAATCCGATTCAGGTCAGTTGATTGACTTGGCCATTGCATAACATTACACTTCTTTCCCTTAAAAAACTCTTTGGTTGCTTTTGCAGTATGCTTTGAGTCATTGTCCATCTGCACTTTGAAGCGCTGTCCAATTGAGTTTGGAAGCATTTGGCTGAATATGAGCAGATAATATTGCCCGAAACACTTCAGAATTCATCCTGCTGCTTTTGTCAGCAGTCACATCATCAATAAATACAAGAGAACCAGATCCATTGGCAGCCAAACATGCCCACGCCATGACACTACCACCATCATGCTTCACTAATGAGGTGGTATACTTAGGATCATGAGCAGTTCCTATCCTTCTCCATACTCTTCTCTTCCCATCACTATGGTGCAAGTTGATCTTGGTCTCATCTGTCCATAGGATGTTGTTCCAGAACTGTGATGGCTTTTTTAGATGTCGTTTGGCAAACTCTAATCTGGCCTTCCTGTTTTTGAGGCTCACCAATGGTTTACATCTTATAGTGAACCCTCTGTATTCACTCTGGTGAAGTCTTCTCTTGATTGTTGACACACATACACCTACCTCCTGGAGAGGGTTCTTGATCTGGCCAACTGTTGTGAAGGGTGTTTTCATCACCAGGGAAAGAATTCTTTGGTCATCCACCACAGTTGTTTTCCATGGTCTTCCGGGTCTTTTGGTGTTGCTGAGCTCACCTGTGCATTCCTTCTTTTTAAGAATGTTTCAAACAGTTGTTTTGGCCACGCCTAATGTTTTTGCTATCTCTTTGATGGGTTTATTTTGTTTTAGTAAGCCTAATGATGGCTTGCTTCACTAATAATGACAGCTCTTTGGATCTCATCTTGAGAGTTGACAGGAACAGATTCCAAATGCAAATAGCATACTTGAAATAAACTCTGGAACATTTATCTGCTCATTGTAATTGGGATAATGAGGGAATAACACACACCTGGCCATGGAACAGCTGAGAGGCCAATTTTCCCATTACTTTTGGTCCCTTAACAAGTGGCAGGCACATATGCAAACTGTCTTAATTTCTACACCATTCACCTGATTTGGATGTAAATACCCTCAAATTAAAGCTGACAGTCATCTGCAGTTAAAGCACATCTTGTTTGTTTCATTTCAAATCCATTGATGTGGTATATAGAGCCCAAAAATGTTAGAATTGTGTCTATGTCCCAATATTTATGGATCTGGCTGTAGATGGAATACAATGTTCAATTTTTAATTTCCTTTAGCATTTCTTTGAACTATCTACACATACTTATTAACATTCTAGAAGTTTTTTCTGCATCTGTTGCTTCTCCTTTAGCCTCTTAGGGACATATGACGTACAGGTATGGCATGATGTCCCAGTACTTAAGAACACAGGACGTACTTGTACGTCATGTGTATTTCCGATCACCGTCGCGTGGCGGGCAGTTATGGAACAGAGTGCCTGCTGAAATCATTCCCCCTCCCATATCGGCGATCGCAGAAACCCGCAGGTCAATTCAGACCTGCGGTTTGCTGCGTTTCCGGGTCATTTGGGTCTCCAATGACCCAAACACCCGGAATAGGACGGTGATCGGTGGTGTGAAAATACACCACCAATCACCGTCCTTAGATCCTGAGAGGCGTCTCCTCTCAGGATCGCATCTGATTGGCTGGGCCAGGGGGCGGGCGGGAAATTTGAACTGCCAGAGCTCCTCTCTCCCCGCCCATAGACTTCCGTGGAGCGAGGAGAGAGAGCAGCTGTCCGGTCTTCTGCCACCAATGTTAGCTTTCTTCAAAAAGTATTTTAGGGATAATGAGGGAGAGGTTAGATTATGCAGGGATAGTAAGGGAGAGTTAGGGGGAAGCACCCGGATCGGGTGTATGGGGTCCACAGCACTCAGCTGTGTGACCCTAGACCCCCCAGGGGTGCTGCAGCTTGCCCCCGCCCCCAGTTTTTAGATCCGATAGTTTTTATTGATTTTATAAAACACAAGTTAAGCAAAGGGACAATAAACACACCATCTATACAATCATATGTGACAGTTAAATGGAAAAATGTGTACATCATTATTACATTTGTAAATGAATTCCAAGACATTTTGGATTTAGGACGTTTGGATGTAACCAACCTGGTATCCTGACCTATTGGTGTTTGTGGCTACTGAGGTGTGACCTGATTAACACTATTAGTGGTTGAACACCTAATTATAAAATATAGAGAGAACTAAGCTATTTTTGGGGCTCTTTTTTGTTTTGTTTTGTGCATGTGCTGACTGTGGCCAGCACTCTTAGCGTCCGGCCATTGTTAGCGCATCGCTCACCCCACTGCTGATCAGCTTCGTACCAAGTTTGAATCTTTTTGATTAATTTTTTTCACTTTTTTGGGGCTTTCATTTTTTTATTCTGTTAGCCTAAACCTAAGTACGCGAACACCCGAGCCTCCACACACACGCACACTAAATAAAGTTTTCCACACAGGCACACACACACTCCCCTATGGCTCGTCAGACGTTCTCGGCCGAGGAGGCATATGCCCTGCTTGCCTCTGACTCTGAGAGCCCCAGTGAGGATGACCCCACTTTCCTCTTGTCATCCGCATCCTCCTCATAGTCTAGTGATGAGCCCCCGAGGCGAAGGAGACACCGCCAGGCGGAGCTAGGGGCCGGCCCCTATGCCAGGGACCCTCTGGTCCACACTGCTACAAGCATATCTGGGGCTTGTACTAGTTTTCTGGCCCACCAGATAAGTCCAGCTGAGCCCCCTACCAATAATCTTTCATGGTGTACCCCAATGGATTTTGAACCTGTGATTCTGGATTTTGTTGTCCAGGAATCCAGATTCCCAAAGTGGGCTTCACTGAATATGACTATTTTAGTTTTTTTTTTCAGTGACCACTTTGTGAATCTGATAGTGGGGCAAACAAACTTGTACGCCCAACAGTTCATTGCTCTACACCCGGGCTCCTTTTTGGCTAGGTCCGGTGGCTGCACTCCGGTCAGTGCAGCTGAGATGAGGAAGTTTTGGGGTCTCGTGCTGCACATGGGCCTAGTCAAAAAACCCAGTGTCAGGCAGTACTGGAGTGGGGAGGACACGTTCCAGTTTTGAGGCCATCTGGAAATGCCTGAATTATGCAGACAATGTACAAAATCAGGTCGGTCATCAATCACTTTGGGGCCAAATTGTGCAGGCCTATGTACCTGGAAGGGAGGTCGCGGTTGATGAGTCTCTTATTGCTTTCAAGGGGAGACTCATTTTCCACCAGTTTGCTCCCTCTAAGCGGGTGAGGTATGGTGTGAAGCTGTACAAACTTTGTGAGAGTACCTCAGGGTACACTTGCAAGTTTCGTGTGTACGAGGGGTGAGATTCCCATATTGAAACCCTAGAATGTCCCCCCACTCTGGGTGTTAGTGGGAAACTTGTGTGGGGCCTTATGCACCCATTCTAGATAAGGGTTACCACCTGTACGTGGATAACTTTTATAATAGTATCCCCTTGTTCCAGTCCCTCACTGCCAGATCCATGTCCGCTTGTGGGACCATGCTGAAAAATTAACGTGGCCTCCCTACCTACCCCCTCCAGGTACCTATCCCCAGGGGTGAGACCAGTGCCCTTACCAGTGGAAACCTGTTGCTGGTCAGATATAAGGACAAGAGGGATGTCCTTGTACTGTCCACAATTCACGGTAACAGCATAACCCCTGTCCCTGTGCGAGGTACCGCGGCAATGGTCATCAAGCCTGATTGTATCGTCAACTACAATCTGCATATTGTGGGAGGAGTTAATCTCTCTGATCAAGTCCTCAAGCCATATAATGCCATGCATAAAACCCGGGCATGGTACAAAAAAGTTGCGGTCTACTTGGTACAGGTTGCCTTGTACAACTCTTTTGTGCTGTCCGGGAGCACTGGCAACACGGGGAAATTCCTCCAGTTCGATGAGGCACTTTCCTGGTGTGTTCCCCCATACCGGAAAGGGACGGTCCCAAAAAAGGTGCAGAGTGTGTCACAGGAGGGGGATATGGAAGGACACCACCACTCAGTGTGACACGTGCCCCTATCATCCGGGCCTCTGCAATATTGGTTGCTTCAGGGAGTACCACACTTCCATGGAGTACTATTTAGCCACTGACAATCGCCCAGAAAAAAAATAAAAAATAAATATGGTTCTCAGACTTGAGACACTAAAACAACTTTTTTTTTCTGTATTATTTTGTAAAACTAAAATAAATAAATAAATAGACATATTAGGTATCGCCGCATCCGTAAGAAACTTCTCTATAAAAATACCCCATGACCTAATTCCTCAGATGAACAGAGTCAAAAAAATTAAATAAAAACAGTGTAAAAAAGCTATTTTTTGTGACCTTACATCACAAAAAGTGTAATAGCAAGCGATCAAAAAGTGATATGCCCTCCAAAATAGTGCACCCCCCAGTCCCACTTCCTTGCTCCCGGTCTCTATCTGCACTATCTTCCCCTCCTATAATGTAATTACCCTCCCTCAGTCACTAGTTTAAACACTCCTCCAACCTTCTAGCAATCTTTCTACCCAACACAGCTGCCCCTTTCCCCATTGAGGTGCAGCCTGTCCCTACGATACAGCCTGTAGCCGATAGAGAAGTCGGCCCAGTTCTCCAGGAACCCAAACCCCTCCTTCCTACACCAGTTCTTGAGCAACTTCTTAATCTCCCTAATCTCCCACTGCCTTTCTTGTGTAGCCCATGGTACAGGTAGTATTTCAGAAAATACTACCTTTGGAGGTCCTTGCCATAAGCTTTTGACCTAAATCCCTAAAATCATTTTTAAGGACTCTTTACCTACCTCTAACTTTGTCATTGGTTCCGATATGGACCATGACCGCTGGATCTTCTCCAGTCCCTCACAGTAATCTGTCAACCCGATCCTCGATGTGTCGAACTCTAGAGCCAGGAAGACAGCACACTGTTCGGCGATCATGGTCTTTGTGACAGATTGCCCTATCTGTTCCCCTAATAATGGAGTCTCCCACTACCAGCACCTGTCTAGCCTGCCTTTCTCTCCTGGTCCCCTGTTTACTGGAGCTGACATTCCCCTAACTAGCAGAGAAAGTGTCCGGCTGCAGCAGTGCCGTCCTTGGACTGACATCCCCCTCATCTGCCAAACGTGCAAACTTGTTGGGGTGCGTCAGATCAGGGCTAGCCTCCTTGGCACTCTTCCCTCTACCCCGCTTTCTAACTGTTACCCAGCTAGCTACCTTACTTTCCTCAGTCTTCTCTCTGTCCCCCTCATCTTCCCCAAAGAGTGCTTGCTTGGTGAGAAGCAAACTCTTTTGCAAATTGTCAATGGCTCTCAGTGTTGCAACTTGTCCGTTTAGAGACTCGATTTGTGATTCCAAACGGGTAATTTGCTCACATCCTGAACAAAGATATACACCCTTGAACCGCTGTTTTTGGACTGCATACATCATGCAAGATGTGCACTGGGCTGCTTTGTCAATTGTGCAACACATACTAGATGGGGATTACACCACAAAAGCAAAAAATACAATATAATGTAGTAATAAGAAACTGGCTAATTGCAGTCCCCCACTTAAGTCCCTGAATCTAAAGTCACTTAATCTTAAGTCACATACTTACACAACCATGCGTCATGATCAAACTCGCGTTATATATCTGCTTTTATAAATATAAATGAAGCTCACTACACCAGCCTGGTTTGTTTTCCCTCTGGGTTCAAAAAGGGTGTATCTCTAAATGACAGATGCAGCAAAGGCTGCAAAATTTCGTTTCTTTTCCCTAAATGGGAGTTTTTTTAATAGCAGAATAGAACAACAATATCTAAAGGGTATATCTCACTCGTACAGATGGAGACAAGGCTACAAAATTTAGATTTTTGCCCTAAATGTGTGGGGGGGTTTTTAATACCAGAATATGACAGCAGTATATAACGCTTGAATTTCACATGTACAGATACAGACAATGCCACAAATTAAGTATTTTGCCCAAAATGGGTGTTTTTTTAATATCAAAATAGCACAGCAGTATCTAAAGCGTGTATCTTACACTGACAGATGCAGACAAGGTCGCAATTTAAGTATTTTCTC
This sequence comes from Bufo gargarizans, assembly GCF_014858855.1. Taxonomy (NCBI): domain Eukaryota; kingdom Metazoa; phylum Chordata; class Amphibia; order Anura; family Bufonidae; genus Bufo; species Bufo gargarizans. The sequence goes on along the minus strand of NC_058082.1, from coordinate 76,679,484 downwards.
CTAAATGGGTGGGTTTTTTTAAACCCAGAAAATTATAGCTGTATTTCTAGCTTAAATTGCACACTGAGTAATACGGTAGAGGCCCCAGATGGAGGGTATTGCCAAAAATTGGGGTTACTATTTTAAGCTTGTTTTTAACAATCACAGATGCAGCAAAGGCCACAAATTAAGTATTTTGCCTAAAATGGGTGTTTTTTTTACTAACAGAATATGACAGTATTATATAACGCTTGAATATCACACGTACAGATGCAACAAGGGCTGTAAAATGTAGCATTTAGCTCAAAAAGGGTGTTTTTTAACACCCAGAAAATTATAGCTGTATTTCTAGTTTAAATTGCACACTGACTTAGGCCTCATGCACACGACCGTTGTGTGCATCCGTGGCCGTTGTGCCGTTTTCCGTTTTTTTTCACGGACCCATTGACTTTCAATGGGTCCGTGGAAAAATCGGAAAATGCACCGTTTGGCAGCCGCATCCGTGAGCCGTGTTTCCTGGCCGTGAAAAAAATATGACCTGTCCTATTTTTTTCACGGCCAACGGTTCACGGGCCCATTCAAGTCAATGGGTCCGTGAAAGAACACGGATGCACACAAGATTGGCATCCGTGTCCGTGATCCGTGGCCGTGGTTTTAGTTTCATACAGACGGATCCGAAGATCCGTCTGCATAAAAGCTTTTTCAGAGCTGAGTTTTCACTTCGTGAAAACTCAGATCCGACAGTATATTCTAACACAGAAGCGTTCCCATGGTGATGGGACGCTTCTAGTTAGAATACACTACAAACTGTGTACAAGACTGCCCCCTGCTGCCTGGCAGCACCCGATCTCTTACAGGGGGATATGATAGTGCGGCACCTGAAGGGGTTAATTGTACTATCATATCCCCCTGTAAGAGATCAGGGCTGCCAGGCAGCAGGGGGCAGACCCCCCCCCCTCCCCAGTTTGAATATCATTGTGCGGCCCCCCCCTCCCCTGTTGTTAACTCGTTGGTGGCCAGTGTGCGCACCCCCCTCCCTCCCTCTATTGTTTTAATACATTGGGGCCAGTGTGCGCGCGCCCCCCCAACCCCCCCCTCCCTCCCTCTATTGTTTTAATACATTGGGGCCAGTGTGCGCACCCCCCCAACCCCCCCCCCTCCCTCCCTCTATTGTAATAATAGCATTGGGGCCAGTGTGCGCACACCCCCCCCCCCCCGATCATCGGTGGCAGCGGAGTACAAGATTTTCATACTTACCTGGCTGCTGGCTGCTGCGATGTCTGCGTCCGGCCGGGAGCTCCTCCTACTGGTAAGTGACAGCAATGCGCCGCACAGACCTGTCACTTACCAGTAGGAGGAGCTCCCGGCCGGACACAGAGATCGCAGCAGCCAGCAGCCAGGTAAGTATGAATCTTCTACTCCGCTGCCACCGATGATCGGGGGGGGGGGGGCACACTGGCCCCAATGCTATTATTACAATAGAGGGAGGGAGGGGGGGGTTGGGGGGGCGCGCACACTGGCCCCAATGCTATTATTACAATAGAGGGAGGGAGGGGGGTGCGCACACTGGCCACCAACGAGTTAACAACAGGGGAGGGGGGGCCCACTGGCCACCAATGAGTTAAAAACAGGGGGGGGGGGGTCTGCCCCCTGCTGCCTGGCAGCACCTGCCAGGCAGCAGGGGACAGTCATGTACACAGTTTTTTTGTATATTCTAACCTGAAGCGTCTCCATCACCATGGGAACGCCTCTGTGTTAGAATATACTGTCGGAAATGAGTTTCACGATGTAGCTCATATCCGACAGTATATTCTAACATAGAGGCGTTCCCATGGTGATGGGGACGCTACAAGTTAAAATATACCATCGGATTGGAGAAAAATCCAATCCGATGGTATAACAGAACTCCAGACTTTACATTGAAAGTCAATGGGGACGGATCCGTTTGAAATGGCACCATATTGTGTCAACATCAAACGGATCCGTCCCCATTGACTTGCATTGTAATTCAGGACGGATCCGTTTGGCTCCGCACGGCCAGGCGGACACCAAAATGACTTTTTTTTCATGTCCGTGGATCCTCCAAAAATCAAGGAAGACCCACGGACGGAAAAACGGTCACGGATCACGGACCAACGGAACCCCGTTTTGCGGACCGTGAAAAAAAACGTCCGTGTGCATGAGGCCTAATGCAACAGAGGCCCAATATGGAGGTTATTGCCAAACATTGGTGTTTTTTCAAAGCCAGAAAAAGGTTGAAGTATTTCAAGCTTGTTTTTGACAATAACAGATGCAGCAAAGGCTACAATATTAAGTACTTTGTCCAAAATGACAGCAGTATATAACGCTTGAATTTCACACGTACAGATGCAGCAAGGGCTATAAAAATTGTGTATTTTGTTTTTTAAAACCCAGAAAAATAAAACTGTATTTCTGGCTTAAATTTTAAATTGCACACTGACTAATGTGGCACAGGCCCAAGATGGAGGGTATTGCCAAAAATGGGTGTTTTTTTAAAGCCAGAAAATGATTGAAGTATTTCAAGCTTGTTTTAACAATAACAGATGCAGCAAAGACTGCAATATTAAGTACTTTGACCAAAATGTTTTTTTTTTTTTTTACTAACAGAATATGAGAGCAGTATATAACGCTTGAATTCCACACGTACAGATGCAGTAAGGGCTGTAAAATTGAGTATTTTGCCCAAAAAGGCTGTATTTTTAAAACCCAGAAAATTATTGCTGTATTTCTAGCTTAAATTGCACACTGACTAATGCTACAAAGCCACCAGATGTAGGATATTGCCAAAAATGGGTGTTTTTTAAAACCCAAATTATTATTGCAGTATTTCAAGCTTGGATTTGAATGTCACTAAAGCACAGATGCAGTGCTGTTGCACTGAGCTTGCATAAAATGGCCGCCGCCGCCCACCTAATTAACAGACTGATAAAAGGTTTTTTTTCTCTGTCACTGGGCTCAGGGTAAGGTAAAAAGATTGTGCACTTCACCCACACAACTAAATCTATGTAGATCGCTGAGTTCAATTGCAGTTCTGATTAAAGTTTCTTTCCTATTCTCTACCTCACAGCAGCAGCATCCTCGCCCTATACTTTTAACAGCAGAGTGACATGCAGCGCTACGTGACTCCAGCTTATATAGAGGCTGGGTCACATGCTGCACTGGCCAATCACAGCCATGCCATTAGTAGGCATGACTGTGATGGCTTCTAAGGGCACAGAGTTAAACGCTTGTTGATTGGCTGCTCTGCAGCCTTTCAAAAAGCACCAAGAAATCGCCTAACACAGAACCCGAACTTTAAATCCTAAAGTTCAGTATGAACCCGAACTTTACAGTTTGGGTTTGCTCAACCCTAATTACTATGCATTATAGAAGCAGAGAAATTGAAACTTGGAAATTTGCAAATTTTTCCACATTTCTGGTAAATGTAGTATTTTTTAATGAATAAAAAAGATTTTTTTTTACTCTATTTTGCCAGTGTCATGAAGTAAAACATGTGACGAAATAACAATCTCAGAATGGCCTGGATAAGTAAAAGAGTTTTAAATTTATTTACACATAAAGTGACACTGGTCAGATTTACAAAAAAAATGGCCTGGTCCTAAAGGTGAAAATGAGCCTGGTCCATAAGGGGTTAACTACAGAATAACCACAAAAAAGATAAGATATTCTTTACTATTGCAAATCCTAAAGAACAAAGTAAAATAACCGCTACAGGAAGCAGGTGAAACTACATGGCATTTGTTATTAATCAAAAGACTACCATGAATAATAAAAGAGCTTCTTGTCTTAAGAGCAATTTTTATATTATACTTTTTCATCAGTACATTCCGTTTTTTGTGCTTTTTTATCACATATTTGAAATCTTTGGGGTCAATAAATTTTTTTCATATATTTCAAATTCATAAAAAAAACTAAAATAATAGCCATGCCGCTATGTATACATTGCTGCTAGCGTTGAGGGAAGCAAAATATTCAAAGCGAAATTCAGTTTGATTTGCGACAAAACCAAACTTCCTCGCACTTCATGGTAACAAATTAGTTTTTCCTAAAATGGCAGATGCTTTTGTTACAAAGTGAAAGAAAGAAGCCTGGGAATTTGAGATCACCCATAATGCTGTGCAGCCAGTCAATCCACAGATTCACAGGGTTCTTAAACACAGAATGGCCGTAACTCTACCACATCACTGTCACTCCATGTGGCCGTAACCTAAGACAGAGTGGCCTGGGTACACCTGATTTATAGCGATTCGTGATAAATTAATTTGTAACAAATCAAATCTCTTGGCTAACTTTGGCAAAGTTGCCAAATCGAATTTTTCAAAACTTTGCTCATCTCAAATTGCTGCTTATATACAGTCTTACATTATCCATGGTTCACCTAACAATTTATATTGAGATCGATCACGCTCATACTGTACATTGATGTTTAATTTTTAGTATAGTCACTGACCCCAAACATGAATTAATCATTAGGATGGATTCACACAGGCATATTTATTGCAAAAATATCTGCTTCTGAAAATGTATTCCAATCTTGTGAATGGGGTCATTGTGGAGGCATGTGCATGGATTTCTGCAAGCCCCACTTGAATGAATGGGTCAGATTTCACTCTAATAGTTATTGACCTGCTTTCTGTTTACCCGACAAAAATGAATGAGTTATTCATCTTCATGGATATTTCCTGGAGGCCATGCAGAGAAGAGTTCCTGTATGTAATTGCACACTAATTGCGGGTACCTTGCAATGATCATAAGAACCTCCACTGACCAATATTGGAATGTTTTCCGAGGTTGTGGTACAGTCTGAGTGACCATGATTTTACCTTACAGAAAACAAAGTTAGACCAGCACCTCCAAACAATATGAAATAAATTACGGTTGTGTGTTACCATAGCTGCAAAGACGCATGCAAATGCTGGAGTCAAGGATAAATCGGAATCGCATTACTTCTATACTTACTATATGAAAATTAGAAGCTCTTTGTGCACATTATTGATCAAAACTGTGTTGGGCCCGTCTACTAGTGAACAGGTGGCTTCCAACAAATGAGACCTACACTATTAGACTTACTCTCCTGCGCTTAAAGGGGTATTCCCATCTCAGACAATGGGGGCATATAGCTAGTCTTTACCCCGGATGTCTGATAGGTGCGGGTGCCACCTCTGGGACTCACAACAATCTAATAAACTGAGTCGGCAAAGTGAAGATGGGCAAACCGCAAATTCATGGCCGTCCTCCAATGATTTCTATTGGGCCACTGAAAATACCCAATCGCTGGCTCGGCTATTACTGTCGGCCCCATTGAAGTGAATGGAAGCAGTATAAAGTGAATGGAAGCACTGTGCGCTCCCATTCATTTGTATGGGGCTGACGGAAATAGCTGAACCAATAATCGGGTATTTTCAGCAGCCCCATAGAACTTATTGGAGGGTTGCGCAAGCACGGTGCTCCCTTCTTCACTTTGCCAGCTCAGTTTATGAGATAAGTGGGGGTCCCAAAGGTGGGACCTGTACCTATCAGACAATGGGAGCATATCCTAGTGATATGCCCCCATTGTCTGAGATGGGAATACACTTATGCGTTTCAACACAATTTTGAGTTAAAAAATGTGCGCAAAGAGCTTCTAATTTTCATATAATAGGTATAGCAATAAAGCAATTCAGATTTATCAATGTTTCCAATGTTTGCATGTGTCTTTGTGCATGGAGAAGTATGCTGCTGTATGAAGTGTTTGATTTTGCTTGGTTTACCTTAGTCATTACCAGTCACTGTAAAGACCCAGCCTTAAAGTAATAGTAATGTGTAAAACTAAAATGGAGTCTTAGTTCTTGCTGCTATAGTGACATCATACATGCAGAGGCACTGGCGTGGCAGGGGTTTAAGAGGCAAGTATTACTAATTTTTAGTAAATAACAGCTTGTAGCATCAGTGAACACGTAATTATTGTCATAATTGGTCCACCGAGGGCAAACCATTGAGGAAGACCATAATATGAAACAAAAGCAGTTGCATAAAAATGTAATCACCTAATGAGGATGCAACTGGTATAGGCCAATAAAAAGGGTTATACATACATCCAGATATTAGGGAGATTGCGATGTCATACACAGATCAGAAAGGGCCCCAGAAGAAGAATCAATTATGCTGGGGGTTTTTTACCACCCAGCACAAAAAAACTACAGTCCCCCCCCCCCCATAAAATGGTGCGCTCCATGATTTTTTTAGTATGTGGGATATTTAGTGTGTTCATATAGTAACCAGATGAGTACTATAAAGTATAGTGAAGTACTTCAGTAGGATTAATTACTATTGAAAGAGTTAATTCAAAGTTATCAATTTAAATACTGTGATTTATGGGTAAAGCTGTTATTTTCTGTGCTTTGTCTAATCTCAATGGCAAAAATATAGGCAATTACATTGGTTTACTGGTTAGGTTACCAGAGTGATGGGCCGAGGTCTACCACCTGGTTAATGAGTCTAGTCTGAGGAGAGCTGCTGGAGGAATGTGATAGAGAGAGAGAGTCTCTGCAGACCAGGCCTCCAGTTAAGAACCTTTATCACTGAATCGCAACCCGCCCAAGAAACAACGCCAGAGTGCTTCTGAGAGAAGGAAAACAGGCCATCTTAGAAGAACTACCACCACATCAAGGCATTGCAAGGTAATGTCAGTGAGGTTCAGCCCTTTTATCAATAATTAGTAATATTAATCAGTAATATCATGAATGAAGGGTCTAAAAAAAAACTAAAAGTGTGATATGAACACATTAGATGGTGCAACAGGGATAATAAACAGCTCCATGAAGGAGGAGGAAAGGGTATACAGCCCTATCAACTCTAATGAATAAGACAGAGCACTCCCCTGAAAAGAGACATCCTAATGTTCTGATGTGTTTTTATGGGGACTATATTGGGATACAGTAGACACAGGTCAATATACACACTGTGACACAGTGCGGGGTTGTGTCTGGCAAGGCAGGTATTTTCCTCCCAGCATGTGCGGCTGGGCTGGTTTCCAGCCAGGTGAGGTCAAATACCGAAGTTTAAGTGCCAGTCCGGGTTTTGGCAGCACCTAGCTGTCCTTAAATAGGCAGCTGGGCTCAGCAGAGATGTCTCTTTTTTGGGGGGATCTGAGGCTTTGTGCCATGCTGGAGGGCAGAGAGCCACACGCTGGGGAAACAAGCCCCCTAAAGCCTACTGTGGACTACTGGAGGCAGAACTGCCAGCAAAGTGACTTGTGTTATATGAACTTTACATTGTGTGAATTAACACCAAGACTGCAAAGTTACGTGCTGTTTGGTGCAATTGCCTCAAGTGCGAATAAACACTGACGTTTTGAGCTGAGAACTTGTATTTTGCCTCTGCACTGCGCCCGCTTACCCTATCTACCAGAGCGAAACCCCACAACACATAGAAACAGGGTTGGCATATGGTTAATACCTTCCCACTGAAAATGCTAATATTATATAACACATTAGCCAGACTCATAGTGGAGCCATTTGCTGTACCCACTCGCCAATGATGGTGGCACATGTTTGCAAGCCCTTTTGGGTCAGTCCTACCAATGTGGTGATAGTTGTGCTAAAACTGACTACACCTATGTGCAGATTATATATCATTTGATACATTCCCAATGTATATTTGTTGTTCTAACTGTATAAAAGCAAATTGTGATTAATGGTCTGTATTCTTGGACTTTATTGTAATATTACTCCAGGCCATTGATTACAATAAAGTCCCTGATGTCTTGGTTTATGCAATCAATCTTCTTACTTTATCGTTTAATCTAAATGAATTTCTGTCAGATTACCATCTATATAGTTTCTTGTTTGCTAGCAAACTCTGTATTTTTTTATATTTTTGTTATTTCTGTTATTGGAGAAGATTATGTTACAGTATGTATTAGAATCATTATTTGTGGGGGTGCTGAGAACCTCTTTGTTACTTGAGCCATAAAAATATAGTTATTATTTTGGGCTTTTAGGGCATAGAACATATTTTTCATTCTTACTGTACTTTGGCACATAAATTGCTTGAAGCAATTTATCCTAGCTGTATGTATAGCCTTCGTAACATGGAAAGGATGACACCAGCTAGAATGCAACATGTTTCCTGAATTAGATTTGCAGTATGTTAATATATATATATATATATATATATATATATATATATAAAAAAAATATATGTATGTTGGATGAAAATCAGCCATAAACCTTAAACTGAAAAGGTTGTTATTAAAATAGTTTATTAGATCTGGTATGGTCACATCAAGACCCCAAGTAAAATCAGGTAATCGATGTAGCCACCATACCAGACCAAACAAAGAAAACAATTGTGGCACCTCCCCTCTCCCCTTTTTCACTGCAGATATAATGGCTTGCTTGAAGCATGCTGAGGCTGCTGTAATCACAGGATTTTTATTAGCTAACAATATACAACAGCTAATATTTTACTGTTCAGAGAAGATACTAAAATTATTTTAGCTATATCTATTTCTCACTATTGATCTGTCTCTCACTATAAATGTCCTAAATTATGAAGTGCATTGTCTATGAGTGTATTAGGATGATAAAACAGAAATAATTTTCATTTATTTATTCTAGATAGACATGAAGGGTTTAAACAGAAATCAATGTCTTAGAAAGGTATAGTCAAAGCCCCGACCATAGAGAGTCTGTTGCATGACTTGAAGACTGCTGTACACTAGTACAACCCATCTAACTTGAAGGAGTTGGATTCGTTTTGCCTGGAAAGAATGGGCAAAAATCCCAGTTTATATGTGCTAAGCAAATAGAGACATACATCTGTAAATAATCTTTTAATAAGACTGGCTCTCAACAAATCACCTGTATTTTATTAATTCACCATTTATATAAACCTTGATTAAAAGGTTATTAAAAAATACATCAGATTATTATACATTAATTGTACATTAATTGTTGACCCAGGTATAAATCATGCGGAGGTAATGCAAAAAAAAATAAAAAAAATATATAAAATATAAAAATGGGCAAACAGTTTATTATGACTGTGTTTTTGGACGGTAACTTGTTTAATGGATTTTATTGTCCATGTATAAATTATAGCAGCGGCTTAGCTGCAGCTAATCCCATATATCTATTTTTTTATATTACAGTCTTAATAATAGATTATTTGTATTCTTTAGTGCCGTGGGGTGAACGGCAGACTGTGCTCCACAGTAGCAGGTGAGCTCCCTCTGTCTGTGAATACATCTGGAAATGTATCAAAATGTAGCTTCTTTTAGGGGGTGAATACACGTGCACAAGTTCTCTGTTTTATTGACTTGCTTATTATTGTCTTGATCAGCGTGGTAGGCATGGGGTGCAAATCAACTGGTACAAGACCCCAAAAATAAACATTAATTCCAGGTTGTAATAAAGAACACAGGGGAAACACTGAGGGGTGAATATTTTCACAACACAATACTGTACATAGTGATAGACGGATGACTTCTGTCTCAGCGTGCTTTGTGAAAAGGGTATCTGAGTCATGTTTCCATTAATGTCACAAAAAGGTAAAAGTTAAAGGGTAGCAGAGTGTTCTTTTCCTCTTCTGCTTTATTTCTCCCATTTCGTAGGTCAGTGATACAGGAACAGTAAAGTACAAAACAAAAGAAAGAACAAGTGGTTATGTGCAGAGCATCCGACACGTTTCACTGCTGTCCTTCCATTCTAGCCGCTTTTCATTGCTTTCACTGTCATTAAATCATCATTTTCTGCAGCATCTATATCCATATTAAAAATGCCTTGGAATTATGTCAATGCAGCCCCAGGGTCCCCTATTCTTCCTAACCTGCCTCCCTACAAAGATAATCTATTCATGTTATTGAAATTGAACATTGCCTGTTGCTGAACTTTTGTGCTAACCATGGTGGCTAGAAATCTTTGTAGTAAAGGATGGAAGCAAATTGTATATATTAATGGATTCACCAAAAGTCTTTCTAAAGAAATCAATCTACTGTGCATTTACAAATGTAGATAGCTGTCATGTGCAGTTAAATGTTGATAGCATAAACCAAATAACCATAATTGTGCACCAAATAACTAATGAAAGATACATTTTTGTAGCAGTTAATAGGTCAAGTCATTCAATAGGTTCTTCAAGATCCATTACAATGGAAGTTATTCACCGTAGCTTTATGAGAAATGTTCAGACACAGATTGGAAGTAGAGTCCTCCTGTACTCCAAACTAAGCATGGTGATTTGAATACTTATTATTATTAGGTTAACCTCTTCCTGCCTGGATTCCTTGCTGACTCTTCCAAAGTCAATGCCGGAACAGAGAAGGTATAAATAGGGTTAATACAGCAGATGCAAGGGGAGCACCAAAGGCCAATGGCCCCCTGCCACATATGATACTGGTATTATAAATGTCCCATTGATGGTGGAAGCTTTGCAACAGATTTTGCAATGTGGCCCAGGAACTTTAGGTTACACCTCTGCTGGCAACCACTGGGGCAGGTTTGCATGCTTTCCTTCTTGGATGTGAGATAAAGAGCAGATATGTCATATGTGGACATATGTGAGCGGCAGATAGTTTACAGCTAAGGTACTGAATGATACATTTCCTTTAGATAAAACTGCCTGGATCCATGCATAACTAAATAAGATATAGAGGTAGTTGTATGGCACATGGAAGGTGGGGTAGGTGGCTTATTACAGATTTTAAATTGGAGCCAATGAGGTTTATAGGAACACTAAACAGGAAATCCACAAAAAATATTAGCGATTTTTTAAATGCCAAAACACTGCGTAGGGGAATGATTAATCTCCCCCTTAGTGCTGTCTACGCTGTCCATTGTAGAACCCAGTAGATGGAAGAACTTCTAAATGTTTGCATTTATCCTGTGTATTGAGTAAGAGGTTACACAGAGTTTAGGTAATCCAGGTGAGAATATAAGTTAACAATATGTAATGCTACAGATGCATGCTACCATGGCTGAAATACAAAACCAGAAAACACTAAATGCAGTAGAGCACTGCTCCATGCGAAAAGACACTTGCAAACACAGATAAATCTGAATTGTGTTACTGCATACTTATTACATGAAAATGAGAGGTTCTTTGTGCAATTATTTGATCAAAATTGTGTACGGTGCATCTACCAGCGACAACGGGGCTTCCAAGAGACGGGCCCTACACTATCAGACTTCCCTTTTTGGGCCTAAGTGTACAATGTAGAATGCAGCTACAGGATTAGAAGCACTGGGCAGATGGACCTTGCACTCCCACTCATTTTCCCAGTTCTTTTAATCAGAGTATAAAGTTGCTGGATTCTACATTGGTCTGAATTTTGTAGGCTTAGGCCCAGGAAAGACAAGTCTTGCCACTGGTAGATGGGCCTGACACAATTTTATCATAATTGGTTTAATATTCATATATAAGTATAGCAGCAATGCAATTCAGATTTATCCATGATTCTAGTTTTTACATTGTCTTTGTGCATGCAACATGCTTAACCACCTCAGCCCCCCTAGCTTAAACACGCTTAATGACCAGACCACTTTTTACAATTCTGCACTACACTACTTTCACCATTTATTGCTCGGTCATGCAACTTACCACCCAAATGAATTTTACCTCCTTTTCTTCTCACTAATAGAGCTTTCATTTGGTGGTATTTCATTGCTGCTGACATTTTTACTTTTTTTTTTATTAATCGAAATTTAACAAAATTTTAGCAAATGATATTTTTCACTTTCAGTTGTAATTTTTTAAAAAAAAACAACATCCATATATCAATTTTTTGCTAAATTTATTGTTCTACATGTCTTTAATAAAAAAAAATGTTTGGGTAAAAAAAAAATTGTTTGGGTAAAAGTTATAGCGTTTACAAACTATGTTACAAAAATGTGAATTTCCGCTTTTTGAAGCAGCTCTGACTTTCTGAGCACCTGTCATGTTTACTGAGGTTCTACAATGCCCAGACAGTAGAAAAACCCCACAAATGACCCCATTTCGGAATATAGACACCCTAAGGTATTCGCTAATGGGCATAGTGAGTTCATAGAACTTTTTATTTTTTGTCACAAGTTAGCAAAAAATGATGAATTTTTTTTCATTTTTTTTTCTTCCTTACAAAGTCTCATATTCCACTAACTTGTGACAAAAAATAAACTTCCATGAACTAACTATGCCCATCATGAATTACCTTGGGGTGTCTTTCTTTCCAAAATGGGGTCACTTGTGGGGTAACTATACTGCCCTGGCATTTTAGGGGCCCAAATGCATGCAAAGTAGTTTGAAATGAAAATGGCCTGTGAAATCCGAAGGGTGCTCTTTGGAATGTGGGCCCCTTTGACCACCTAGGCTGCAAAAAAGTGTCACACATGTGGTATCGCCGTACTCAGGAGAAGTTGGGGAATGTGTTTTGGGGTGTCATTTTACATATACCCATGCTGAGTGAGATAAATATCTATACAAAGTTGGCATTTGACCAAGATATTTATCTCACCCAGCATGGGTATATGTAAAATGACACCCCAAAGCACATTCCCCAACTTCTCCTGAGAACGGCAATAACACATGTGTGACACTTTTTTGCAGCCTAGGTGGGCAAAGGGGCACACATTCCAAAGAGCACCTTTCGGATTTCACAGGCCATTTTTTACAGATTTTGATTTCAAACTACTTTGCACGCATTTGGGCCCCTAAAATGCCAGGGCAGTATAATTAACCCACAAGTGTCCCCATTTTGGAAGGAAGAGACCCCAAGGTATTTCGTGATGGGCATAGTGAGTTCATGGAAGTTTTTATTTTTTGTCACAAGTTAGTGGAATATGAGACTTTGTAAGAAAATAAAAATCATAATTTTCCGCTAACTTGTGACAAAAAATAAAAAATTCTAGGAACTCGCCATGCCCCTCACGGAATACCTTGGGGTGTCTTCTTTCCAAAATGGGGTCACTTGTGGGGTAGTTATACTGCCCTGGCATTTTAGGGGCCCAGATGCGAAAGAAGTAGTTTGAAATAAAAATCTGTAAAAAATGCCCTGTGAAATCCGAAAGGTGCTCTTTGGAATGTGGGCCCATTTGCCCACCTACTCTGCAAAAAAGTGACACACATGTGGTATCGCCATACTCAGAAGAAGTTGGGGAATGTGTTTTGCGGTGTCATTTTACATATACCCATGCTGGGTGAAAGAAATATCTCGGCAAAAGACAACTTTTCCCATTTATTTATACAAAGTTGGCATTTGACCAAGATATTTATCTCACCCAGCATAGGTATATGTAAAATGACACCCCAAAACACATTCCCCAACTTCTCCTGAGTACGGCAATACCACATGTGTGACACTTTTCTGCAGCCTAGGTGGGCAAAGGGGCCCATATTCCAAGAGCACCTTTCGGATTTCACAGGCCATTTTTTACACATTTCAATTTCAAACTACTTCTCACGCATTTGGGCCCCTAAAATGCCAGGGCAGTATAAATACCCCACATGTGACCGCATTTTTGAAAGAAGACACCCAAAGGTATTCAATGAGGGGCATGCCGAGTTCATAGAAAAAAAAATTTGGCACAAGTTAGCGGAAATGGATTTTTTTTGTTTTTTCTCACAATCTCCCTTTCTGCTAACTTGAGACAAAAATTTCAATCTTTCATGGACTCAATATGCCCCTCGGTGTCTTCTTTCCAAAATGGTGTCATTTGTGGGGTGTTTGTACTGCCCTGGCATTTGAGGGTCTCCGCAATCATTACATGTATGGCCAGCATTAGGAGTTTCTGCTATTCTCCTTATATTGAGCATACGGGTAATGAGATTTTTTTTTTCCGTTCAGCCTCTGGGCTGAAAGAAAAAATGAACGGCACAGATTTCTTCATTCGCATCGATCAATGTAGATGAAAAAATCTCTGCCCAAAAAAAAAAAAAAGGAGGGGAAAGGCGTCTGCCAGGACATAGGAGCTCCACCCAACATCCATACCCACTTAGCTTGTATGCCCTGGCAAACCCGATTTCTCCATTCACATCAATCGATGTGGATGAATAAATAATTGCCGGGATTTTTTCTTTTTTTATATATATATACAAAGTGTTTGCCAAAGCATATGAACACCGCCGCCTCCTCAGCTCATATGCCTCGGCAAACGTATCTTTTACTGCAGAGGAGAAATCTCGTCTTGCAGCGCCGCATACACCGACTTTTGTGTAATCTGACAACAGCGCAATGCCTCTGTCAGAATCCACATCAGTGCTGCAGCTAGTCGATCGGTTGGTGAACCTGGAAGGTAAAAAAAGAAAAAACCAAGCCGCAACGCAATACATTTATTAACTTTATAATAACTTTTGAACAGAACATATAAACTTTAACTTTTTGAACATAACATAAACTTTTTTGCTTACTGGTGATTTTTTTTTTTTACCTTTATAGGACAAACCTCTTCTTCCCCATGGGACAATGTGCAAAGCGCAAATCGCCCAAAGATGTGGCCAAGTACATTATGCACTTTGTCCCAGGTGAAAGGAGAGGTTTGCAGCAGCTCTGTGTGAAGGGGCCCTAATAGCCCTGTGTGTCTGTCCTGTGAGATGTGATCCCTATGCTAAGTGTACCTGTGTGTGGTACTTCCGGAAACACTCTCCAAAGCATAGGGCAGGGTGGTCAGGGCAGTCAGGGTTAGGGTTAATAGCGGGTGTCATGCCTTATTCCACTCCTTCTACAGACACAACATCTTTTTCGGGGTGACGGTTGGGTTGAGGTACCGGCAACGACACTGGGGAAATGTCGCTCGTGTAGACGGCTAACTATACTGGTGGATGGGGCCACGGAACCTCCTGGATACAGGAGGTTCTCGATGATCTCTTCCTGAAATTTGAGGAAGGATCCTGTTCTCCCAGCCTTACTGTAGAGAACAAAACTATTGTACAGAGCCAATTGAATTAAATATACAGACTCCTTCTTATACCAGCGTCTGGTGTGTCGGGAAACTAAATACGGAGCCAACATCTGGTCATTGAAGTCCACCCCTCCCATGAGCAAATTATAATCGTGGACACAGAGGGGCTTTTCAATGACACTGGTTGCTCGCTCAATTTGGATTGTTGTGTCTGCGTGAATGGAGGAGAGCATGTAAACGTCACACTTGTCTCTCCATTTCACCGCGAGCAGTTCTTCATTACACAAGGCAGCCCTCTCCCCCCTTGCAAGACGGGTGGTAACGAGCCGTTGGGGGAAGCCCACGCGACTAGTTTGCGCGGTGCCACCGCAGCCAATCTGTTCTAGGAACAAATGCCTGAAGAGGGCCACACTTGTGTAGAAATTGTCCACATAAAGATGGTACCCCTTGGCAAATAAGCGCCGCAGCGCTTGGAAAGTGATTGCGCAGCGATAAAAAAATAAATAAAATTTTTGTCACTGCGGCGTGGCGGGCGTGGGTGAACGCACGTGTGGGCGACCAATCAGGCCTGATCGTGCAAACACTGCGTTTTGGGAGGAGGGAGAGCTAAGGTGACACTAATACTAATATATATCTGACTGTGATCAGTTTTGATCACTTACAGATACTATGAAAGTACAAATGCTGATTAGTAATACGCTAATCAGCGAATCAGTGACTGCGGTACGGTGGGCTGGGCGCTAACCGATTGCTAACTACTTAACCAAGGGACCTAAACTATCCTAAAACCGATCAGTCAATACCAGTGGGAAAAAAAAGTGACAGTTTACACTGATCACTTTTTTCTTTTCACTAGGTGATTGACAGGGGCGATCAAGGGGTGATCAAGGGGTTAATTGGGGTGATGGGGGTTGATCTGGGGCTAAGTGTGCTGTTGGTGTGTACTCACTGTGAACTGTGCTCCTCTGCTGAGACCAACCGACGAAAAGGACCAGCAGAAGGAGCACAGCAGTCATTTAACACATTATATTTACAAATATAATGTGTTAACTGGCTTCTGATTTGTTTTTTAAAAAATCATCAGCTTGCCAAACACGATCATTGGCTGGCAAGATGATGACGCGACCCCCCTCTAACTTTTGCCGGCCCGTGATGCGCATGCGCGGGCCGGCTAAACGCGTCATCTCGCGTCTTGCGAGATGATGCATATATGCGTGACTGTGCCTGGGACAGCCGCCTCCGGACTGTGATCCTGCGTTAGGCGGTCCGGAGGCGGTTAATCTCTTCACAACATCTGCTGTACATGTACAGCAGGTCTTTAAAGATAAAATAAAAGGACCCCTTGGCCCAAAAACCAGAGGAACTCAACGTGATAATGTGGATCTTCTTGTTTATTCACAGTACTATTCTGAATGAACAAGAAGATCCACCTTAACATGTTGTGTTGCTCTGATTTTTTTGCACTGAGGGGTCCTTTTATTTTATTTGCACTTTCCCTTAATCAGGAGTTTTGGCATCGCCATTTTGAAGATTCGACACCCATGGCTGCATACCAGATAGTCTTTGGGGATCATCACCCATACATGTCTACAATAGGGTTGTGCCTATGCTAGTACAACTGTACAAGGTGAGCCTCCAATCAGGATTCCTTTTGTTAATTGTATTGTACTAGACATACTTACCCTATGGTGCGCCTTTGTTCCCTGTGGATTTTCCTTCTATTTGTGGGGTCTTTAAAGATGGCACCTGCTCCCGAGCGAAGTGAGTACCACAGCCATCGGGTGCCTGCTGTTTTTATACAGTAGACACACGCAACTAATGTCTGCGATCAGTGGTAATGCCAACTGTGGACATTTAACCCCTTAGATGTCGTGGTCAAATGTGACCACGGTGTCTGAATTGGCTAAAACCCTTACAATACACACTCACAGGTAAATTGGTGACCTAGCCTATGTATTGTTATACTGATTACATATATCAGTGAAGGCATATTGGTACACCATAGACTTTTTCCAGGGTGCAGGTGCCCACAGAGAGGGCTCTGAGTGCCATTGGTTCGCCACCACTGACCTATATGTTGGTTTAATTAATTTGAACAAGTCCCAAAATATACAGTACAGACCAAAAGTTTGGACACCTTCTCGTTCAAAGAGTTTTCTTTATTTTCATGACTATGAAGGCATCAAAACTATGAATTAACACATGTGGAA
The DNA here is from genome assembly GCF_014858855.1 of Bufo gargarizans. Taxonomy (NCBI): domain Eukaryota; kingdom Metazoa; phylum Chordata; class Amphibia; order Anura; family Bufonidae; genus Bufo; species Bufo gargarizans. Next base: position 76,662,419 of record NC_058082.1, on the reverse strand, counting down.
TTATATACATAACAAAAAAGTTTGAAACAACTGAAAATATGTCATATTCTAGGTTCTTCAAACTAGCCACCTTTTGCTTTGATTACTGCTTTGCACACTCTTGGCATTCTCTTGATGAGCATCAAGAGGTGGTCACCAGAAATGGTCTTCCAACAGTCTTGAAGGAGTTCCCAGAGATGCTTAGCACTTGTTGTCCCTTTTGCCTTCACTCTGCGGTCCAGCTCACCCCAAACCATCTCGATTGGGTTCAGGTCCGGTGACTGTGGAGGCCAGGTCATCTGGCGCAGCACTCCATCACTCCTTAATGGTCAAATAGCCCTTACTTTCAAAGTTTTCCCAATTTTTCGGACTGACTAGCCTACCTTAATTTCTTAAAGTAATGATAGCCACTCGTTTTTCTTTACTTAGCTGCTTTTTTCTTGCCATAATACAAATTCTAACAGTCTATTCAGTAGGACTGTGTATCCACATGACTTCTCCTCAACGCAACTGATGGTCCCAACCCCATTTATAAGGCAAGAAATCCCACCTATTAAACCTGACAGGGCACACCTGTGAAGTGAAAACCATTTCAGGTGACTACCTCTTGAAGCTCATCAAGAGAATGCCAAGAGTGTGCAAAGCAGTAATCAAAGCAAAAGGTGACTACTTTGAAGAACCTAGAATATGACATATTTTCAGTTGTTTTACACTTTTTTGTTATGTATATAATTCCACATGTGTTAATTCATAGTTTTGATGCCATCAGTGTAAATATACAATTTTCATAGTCATGAAAATAAAGAAAACTCTTTGAATGAGACGGTGTGTCCAAACTTTTGGTCTGCACTGTACATTATTCCAATCATATGGAAACTATATGCTGGTTTAATAAATTGAAACTGACCCACCCCCCAAAAAAAAATTAAATTCCAGCCGTGTGGAAATTGAATTTACGTAAACAGACAATTGAGTAGCAGTAGCTTGCTGTCCTATCCTGTGTATTGCTGCAGTAATCATGTATATATGCTGGTTTAATAAATTGAAACTGCCCCCCCCCCCAAAAAAAAAGAAAAGAAAAAAAGAAATTGAATTCCATCCATGTGGAAATGGAATTCAAGGTAACAGACAATTGAGGTGTGACGCTCAATTCAACGTTAACATTCACAGGTAGATTGCTGCCCTACTGTCACGATCAGTGTGGGGGGGGGGGGGACTCCACACTGAACACAGGAGGTTAGGGGAACAGTAACTGGGCCAGGAAACAAGGGAAGAAACAGGTCACCTCCTAGACAACCCTAATCCCTCTGTACATTCATATACAGGATAACTAGGCCTTTATATCCCTATTAGGCCCTGGAAAAGGTTAGGACCAGAGACAACCCATTCCTCCCCAGATAGATGAATAGAAGTCTCTGTCTCAGGCCAGATACAAACAACAGGGAATATAACAAACACAAACAAATGCGACACTTAACTTCTGTAGAGACGGACGAGCAGGAACACCAGAGACAAACTCACACCAGCTCAACCAAACCCAAATGAAGCTATCTACCGCATATTTAGAAGGGTGGGTTCAGACTATAAAGGGTAGAAGTGATGACCACTGAGCAACAGCTGAGAAAAGGGAAGTTGTCATTAACCCTATCAACAATGAATCAAGAGAAATCAAGGAGGCTGTTAGAGACCTCCACGCTCAGCCAATCTCTTTGATTTCCTGAGGTCAGTCACCTGAGGGATCATGACACCTACCCTGTGCATTGCTGCAGTAATCATGTATATATGTTGGCTTAATTAAATTTAAAGGGTTTCTGTCACCTGAAAAATGGTTATTAAGCTGGCTGACATTAGCGATGTAGTAATGTCAGCTGTACATAACTCTATTAGTACCATCTCACTGCCTAAAGCCCTTTTTGAGAAAAACAAACTTGTATAATATGCTAATTAGCCTCTAGGAGCAGCATTGCACCTGCTCCTAGAGGCTCCGTTTGCCCACCTCTTTTCACGCCCTTCTTCTATTGATTAAAAGGGCCAGGCAGCGCTGCTCTCCTCCAGCTGGGCGTGTCTGCAGTGTAAATTTTGTGCCGTTCAGTATTCGGTGCAGGCAAAGTGAGAAAGCCAGCTGCTGCCGAGCGTCCTTCCCTCACTGCGCCTGAGCCGAAAACTGAATGGCGCGAGATTTACACTGCAGATACGGCCAGCGGTAGGAGAGCTGCCTGGCCATGTCAATCAAAAGAAGAAGGGCGTAAAAAGAGGTGGGCAAATGGAGCCTCTAGGAGCATGTGCAATGCCCCCGCTGCTCCTAGATACTAATTAGCATATTACAATAGTTTGTTTTTCTCAATAAAGGCTTTAGGCAGTGAGATGGCACTAATATAGTTACATACAGCTGGCATTAGCACATCGATAATGTCAGCCAGCTCAATACCCATTTTTCAGGTGACAGAAACCCTTTAACAATCCCCCCAAAAATTTAAATTCCGACCTCGTGGAACTGGAATTCACGGAAACAGGCAATTGAGGCCTGATGCTCAATTTGTCGTTTTCACTCACATGAAAGTAGTTTGGCGTGCTACTAATCACCTATATGCTTGTTTAATTGAATTATAATAGTAAAAAAAAAAAAAACATTTCAAACATGTGGAGAAATAAATGAAATATGGTTGATTAAAGGGGTTCTGCACTTTCATTTAACTGATGATCTATCCTCTGGATAGATCATCAGCTTCTGATCGGCGAGGGTCCGACACCCGGGACCCCCACTGATCAGCTGTTTGAGAAGGCCGCGCCACTCCATCAGCGCCGCGGCCTTCTCACAGTTTGCCGCCGCGCCGCCGGCCCACTGACGTCACGACTAGTATCAACTAGCGTGGGCGCGGCTAAGCTCCATTCAAGTAAACAGAGCTTAGCCGCGCCCACGCTAGTTGATACTAGTCGTGACGTCAGTGGGCCGGCGTCCCGGCGGTAAACAGTGAGAAGTAAAGGAAAGAGGTTCTGCGTTGGCGCGAAATCACTAGTAGAGACGGTCTTAATGGATGAATTCTTCTTGTTTAATAGAAACAACGCGTTTCGGGGATCGAGATCTCCCCTTCATCATGTTTTACAATCATATACCTGATGAAGGGGAGATCCTGATCCCCGAAACGCGTTGATTCTATTAAACAAGAAGAATTCTTCCATTAAGACCGTCTCTACTAGTGATTTCGCACCGACGCAGAACCTCTTTCCTTTACTACGAATTTCTTTTGGGGGACTGGACATCCCATCCAAGAGAATACACAATCTGCGGCTGCAGTCCTGGTATAAAGGTCTTATTTCTATTAAGTCTACTGTAGAGTTGTGCCTGCTGGAGCACAACTCTATAAGGTGAGTTTGGACATTTCTCACTTGATAATATTATCTGGTTGAACATACTACCCTATTGTGCGCTCTTTTTCCTCTCTGTTTCCCTCTTCCGGAGGGAAATTTAGATACGTCCTTGGCATATGTAAACAATGAGAGGGCCAGGGCGCTGCTAGAGCGCCGCTGCCTTCTCAAACAGCTGATCGGCGGGGGTCCCGGGTGTCGGACCCTCGATGATCAGATAGATCATCAGTTAAATGAAAGTGCAGAACCCCTTTAAGCCTAACGCTCAAATTAAATTTAACACTCATTGCTGTATTACCCTGTGTTTTGCTGTATTAATAATGTTCATGTTTGCTGGTTTAATTACATTGAACAATCCCCCCAAAAAATGTATTCTAACTGTGTGAATATAGACTAAACTGAAATGGACAATTCAGGCCTGATGCTCAAATTCATGTTAACACTGACAGGTAAATTGTTGCCCTATTGTGTATGGTGTACTGATGTCTTACAGTATATGCTGAAAATGGGAAAAAATGAATGGATGTCATTGCAGGTAGCTGCTTTTGATGTTAGCAGCAGCTGCAGTTCTGCTAGGAGGCATAGCAGTCACAGCGCCTCACTCCTTCTTCCCTGGCTGACAGACTCACAGCTTTTTCCTAGTCTACACACACACACTTCTTTTTCTTCTTTTTAATATTAGCATTTCCCTTCACTCTCCCTGGTGGTAGAATACAAGCTTGATTGATCTCTGACTGTCCCTGTTTGATTTTTTACTCTCTCTGACTCCCTAAGTTTATTTTTCTGGCAGACACTATGAGACCCAACCACCGCCATTCAAAGCCCAGCACAAAATGACATTCTGCTTTTTCTGCTTGCTCACCTCTCTGCCTGCGCCACGTCTCTTGTCCCCTGACCAGCCATTGTTACCAGCATCTGTCCCAGGACATTAAGCAGTGGAATGAAGTTGTTCATTCCTTAGTCCTGGTGACTGACAAATAACGTGGCCTCCTCAGAGGGTTACACAGTGGAGTACTCCTATCTGCTTGCATAATCAAGTAATCGTTGATGACCTTTCTCTGTTCGTATAATTGGTCCAACAAATGGAGGGTGGATTTCCAACGGGTGAAAATGTCGCATATCAGCCTATGTTGGGGGAATGCCGTTCTGCCGCTGCAGCTCAAGGAGGGTGTGTTTTGCAGTGTACGAGTGGCTGAAGTGCATGCAAAGTTTCCTGGCCATTTTTAGGATGTCTTGCAGATGGGTGGAAGACTTCAGGAACAGCTTGACAACCAGAATAAACATGTGTGCCATGCAGGGAGCATGACTCAGCCTTCCTTAATGCAGTGCCGTCACCATGTTCTTCCCGTTGTCAGTCAGCATGGTTCCGATTTTCAGTTGTCGCAGAGAAAGCCAGGATTCGATTTCTTGATGTATCACATGGAGTACTTCCTCCCCTGTGTGACTCCGTTCGCCAAGGCAAACCAGGTGAAGAACAGCGTGACACCCCCGAGCCCTGCACATGTGGTATGCTGGAGGGGCGCTGTGACTTGTCCCTGCAGTGGAGGCTGAGGACACGGTGGAGGATGAGGAGGCAGAAGCGGACATTGTCGCAGGAGGCCACTGTTCTCCCAGGCCACTTTATGGTGACGCTGCATATGTTGACATAGGGCCGTGGTGCCAACATTGACACCCTGCTCACACTTCACCTTCTGCCCACATATTCTACATATGGCCTTGTTGACCTCATCCGGCGGCTTCACAGAAAACTGCCACACCGCCGAGTACCTAATTTTCCCCCCAACACTGCTCACTGGCTGACTGCTACTGGCGCTGCTTCCGTGAACCTGTGCACCACTCCTTTCCTGGTAGGTAGGCTGCTGCAAAGCGGGTGTCTACCCCATGCCCGTTTTGCTCCCGACCTCCCACTGCTGCCACCCTGCTGACTTCCGACCATGCTAGCGGCTTGCTGGATCAGCCGCTTGCTCACGGGCAAGCTGTCACCCTCTTCTCCTGATGATGACAAATCCCCTTCTTCACCCTGCTCCCAAGTGCAATCAGCTTCATCATCATCATCGAGTAGTGTCTGCACATCACTGATGTACTCCTCAACGGTCTCTGGGTCAGGAGCCTGACCGCTCGCAACACAAGCTCCCGTGCCACTCTTCTCATCACTACTTGGCCACCTAGCAGAGGAAGCAGCGCGTGTCTCCTTCAGATCTTGGCTGGGCAGTAGCTGCTGACTGTCCTCTAGTAGCTCTTCCTCAGTGAAAAGTAGAGCTGAGCCCACAGCATGTAGTACTTCTCGTGGTGAGGGAACAGAAAAGGCCAGAGGCAGGTTGAGGACAGGTTTGTGCACAGGGCCTGCTCCTGTGCCATGCCAACTAAGGGTTGTGTCTGATGAACCCACCGACTGTAGGCTGGGGGTGTCTGATGTCATTTGGGATGATGTGGATTACTGGGTTAACCAATCAAGAACCGCTGGGTTGCTGGTCAAGACATGACCACTAGATGACACCGGGAGCTCAGGCCTCTCGCTGCGACTCCTGCTGACACGCCCCCTTACTCTTCTACGACCTCTGCTTGCGCCAGAAACATTTAGGCCTCTACCATTACTCTGTGCATGGCCTGGCACTTCTCTGCCTGACATACTTGTTGCTGAACTAAACAAATTAAACGGAAATTAAAACACCCCTAAAAGTGATGAATATATTTTTCTTTTTGTACTGAAATACTCCACAAAATATTTTCAACACAATCAACAGCAGAAATGCACTGAGAATATATTTTTCTTGTTGTTCTGAAATACGACCCGATACGCTTTGACCAGAAAAAACTCAGAGTGAAGTGCGTATATAGTTTTCTTGAAGTACTGAAATACGCCTATATACGCTTTCACCAGAAATAACTTCAGCAGTCAACTGAGAATATATATTTGTTGTTGGATGGAAATAGGTCACCATACGCTTTGACCAGAAAAAAATTAACAAATCTGCTTGAAGTGCGTATATATATTTCTTGAAGTACTGAAATACGCAACTATACGCTTTCAACAGAAATCACTGCAGCAGTGCACTGAGAATATATATTTCTTGTTGCACTGAAATTGGCCACTATACACTTTGAACAGAAAAAAAATTTAAGAGTGAAGTGCCTATATAGTTTTCTTGAAGTACTAAAATACACCCCTATACGCTTTGACCAGAAATAACTGCAGCAGTGAACTGAGAATATATATTTCTTGTTGGGTGGAAATAGGCTACTATACGCTTTGACCAGAAAAAAAATTAAGAATCTGATTGAAGTGTGTATATTTATTTCTTGAAGTACTGAAATACGCAACTATACTCTTTCAACAGAAATAACTGCAACAGTGCAGTATATATTTTTCTTTTTTTACTGAAATGTGGAGGTCAGCTAAATAATGGTAGGCCCAGCAGTCAGAGACAGTGACACAATGGCACAGTTCACACAGGGATTTGCCTGTTTTCTTTATTCTCATCCACAAGCAAAATATAAGGCCTTTACATTCAGGTGAAACACAAAATAAATTTCTGCTTGGCTGAGCACTAACTAAACATAAAATCACCCTTTCTATATGAGCGGCCTACTACCAGCCACACAACACAAATCAAAATAAACTCACAGTGTCCTTTTTGTTATTGAGCAGACTTCAGCAGCAATGGTGAAAGCCAGTCAGTTCAACCAGTCCCCCACACAGACATGCTCATAGTGCAAACCCTTATAGCCCAGAATTGAGCTGAGCTGCATCACCTGGCTGAGAGCTCTATAGGAAACCTGTTCTGGACAGGAAGGGAATGAGGAGCCCCGCTACCAACCTGCATCCTCATTCCACTAAAATCCAGGCCCGACAAAACCATTTCCCCAAAGTCCTCAGCAAACTATGTTTTGCTAAGGCAACCCATCTTTCCTGGATTTTTAATATTTCACCCAGCTTTCCTAGTTGAGATATCCATCTCCTGTAGCCTAGTACATGGTATATGAAAGAAACCTAGGCGAAATATAACGATTCTTTACTACCTTTCCAGTCACAGTCTTACAGTCCCTATACGCTTTCAACAGAAATAACTGGAACAGTGCAGTGCGTATATACAGTGAGGAACAGAAGTATTTGAACACCCTGCGATTTCTCCCACTTAGAAATCATTAAGGGGTCTGAAATTCACATTGTAAGTGCATTCCTACTCTGGAAGAGAGAATAAAAATAAAAAAATCAGGAAATCACATTGTATGATTTTTAAATAATTTATTTGTCTTGCACTGCTAAACATAAATATTTGAATACCTGAGAAACAGCAAGAATTCTGTCTCTCAAAGACCTGTTACTGTGCCTTTGAAAAGTCCACCTCTACTCGACTCATAAATATAACTTATTAGCACCTGCTTTCTGAGCTTTTTAAAGACCCCTGCCCACCCCACAGTCAGTCAGACGCCAACTACTACTATGGGCAAGACCAGAGCTGTCAAAAGACACCAGAGACAAAATTGTAGACCTCCACAAGGCTGGAAAGGGCTATGGGGCTATTGCCAAGCAGCCTGGTGAAAATAGATAAACTGTTGGCGCAATTGGTAGAAAATAGAAGAGGCTAAAGACGACTGTCAGTCTCCCTCGGACTGGGGCTCCATGCAAGATCTCACCTCGTGGGTTATCACTGATGATAAAAAAGGTGAGGAATTAGCCCAGAACTGCAAGGAAGGAGCTGGTCAATGACATGATGAGAACTGGGACCACAGTTTCAAAGGTCACTGTCGGTAGAACACTACGCCGTCATGGTTTCAAATCATGCATTGCACGGAAGGTTCCCCTGCTCAAGTCATCACATATTCACTTTCAGGCCCGTCTGAAGTTTGCTAATGACCATCTGGATAATCCAGAGGAGGCATGGGAGAAAGTCATGTGGTCAAATGAGAACAAAGTAGAACTTTTTTGTCTAAACTTCACTTGTCGTGTTTGGAGGAAAAAGAAGGATGAGTTGCATCCCAAGAACACCATCCCTAACTGTGAAGCATGGGGGTGGTAACATCAAGGTTTTGGGGTGCTTTTCTGCAAAGGGGACAGAACAACTGCACTGTATTAAGGAGAGGATGAATGGGGCCATTTATTGTGAGATTTTGAGCAACAACCTCCTTCCCTCAGTTAGAGCATTGAAGATGGGTTGTGGCTGGGTCTTCCAACATGACAACGACCCAAAGCACACTGCCAAAAAAGAGTGGCTCTGTAAGAAGCATATCAAGGTTCTGGAGTGGCCAAGTCAAGTCTCCAGACCTAAATCTAATAGAACATCTTTGGAGGGAGCTGAAACTCTGTGTTGCTCAGCGACAGCACCAAAACCTGACAGATCTAGAGGAGATCTGTGTGGAAGAGTGGGTCAAAATCCCTGTTGCAATGTGTGCAAACCTGATCAAGAACTACTGGAAACGTTTGACCTCTGTAATTGCAAACAAAGGCTTCTGTAGCAAATATTAACACTGATTTTCTCAGGTGTTCAGCAGTGCAAGACAAATAAATTCTTTAAAAATCATTATTTTTTTTAATTCTCTCTGAGTGGGAATGCACCTACAATGTGAATTTCAATCCCCTCCATGATTTTTAAGTGGGAGAACTTGCAAAATCACAGGGTGTTCAAATACTTCTGTTCCTCACTGTATATATATATATTTTTACTGTAATACGCCCCTATACTCTTTCACCAGAAATAACTGCAACAGTGCAGTGCGCATATATTTTTATTTTTTTACTGAAATACGCCCCTATAAGCTTTCAACAGAAATAACTGCAACAGTGCAGTGCGTATATATTTTTCTTTTTTTACTGTAACACGCCCCTATACGCTTTCAACAGAAATAACTGCAACAGTATAGTACGTATATATTTTTCTTTTTTTACTGAAATACGCCCCTATATGCTTTCAACAGAAATAACTGCAGAAGTGAAATGCGTATATATTTTTATTTTAGTACTGAATAAGATATTAAGATATAAGCCTCTAGGCTTTTCAACATAAGAAGAAGAAGAAAATCCCTTTATTGTCCCACAGTGGGGAAATTTTGGCATAACAGCAGCAATCACATTCACAACAGCAGCAAAAATAAGAGTAATTAGAAACTAAAGAGTAAAATACAAGAAAGACATAACACAGAATTTACTCAAAAAAATTCACTACTGGGTTTCTGGGAACAGTGATGGTTATAAATCCTAAACGCTGCTGGGAGGAAGGACCTCCAATAACATTCCTTCGTGCACCTAGGATGCAGCAGTCTGTCACTGAAGGAGCTCTCCAGCTCCACAACAGCTTAGTGCATGGGGTAGGAGACATTGTCTATCAGTGATGTTCATTTTGTTAGAGTTTTTCTGTCACCCACCTCCTGCACTGGATCAAGGGGACAACCTAGGACAGAGCTGGCCTTCTTATTGAGCTTATCTAATCTCTGTCTCTCAGCCACAGATAAGCTGCTCCCCCAACAAACCACATCATAGAATAAGGCTGATGCCACCACTGAATCAAAGAAGGTCTTTAGGAGCATCCCCTGCACTCCAAAGGACCTCAGTCTCCTCAACAGATAGAGTCTGCTCTGACCCTTTTTGAAAAGAGCATCATCAGTGTTATGGCTCTAGTCCAGTTTGTTGTTCAGGTGAACACCCAGGTACTTATAAGAGTCCTCCACCTCAATGTCCGTTCCCTGTATGTTCACCGGAACCAAAGCAGGGGGCCTGTGTCTGCGGAAATCCACCACCAGCTCCTTGGTTTTGCCTGCATTGATCTGGAGCTGGTTCCGCTGACACCAGTCTACAAAATCCTGTGTCCTCTGTCTGTACTCTGAGTTGTCCTCACCTGTGATAAGGCCGACTATGGCAGAGTCATCAGAGAACTTCTGTAGGTGGCAGCTTGGGGAGTTGATGGAGAAGTCTGCAGTGTAGAGAGTGAAGAGGAACGGTGCCAGCACAGTTCCCTGTGGTGCCACCGTACTGCAGATCAGCTTGTCAGAGACACAACCCTGAGATTTAACAAACTGTGGGCATTCTGTGAGGTAGTCAAGTATCCTATGTGACATGTGGTGGTCCACTCCTGCCATCTCCAGCTTGTCCCTCAGAAGTCCAGGTTGGATGGTTTTAAAATCACTGGAGAAATCAAAAAACATGATCCTCACAGTGCTTCCAGGCCTCTCCAGGGGAGTTAGAGCTCGGTGTAGGAGGTAGATGATGGCATCATCCAACCCGATGCCAGGCTGGTAGGCAAACTGGAGTGGATCCAATGAAGACCTCACCAGGGGGCAAAGATAGTTAAGAACCATCATTTATTTCTGCCTTTTTTTTTTTTTTACACACAATTGTTTTTTGACTTGCTGTCCCTAGCGCCTTCACACTTCTGTCCCTTCTGTCCCGCTGTATACATAAAGTACTCCATAGTGGCCCCCAGCAGTAATAATGTCCCCCATAGTGGCCCCCAGCAGTAATAATGTCCCCCATAGTGGTCCTCAGCAGTAATATTGTCCCCTATAGTGGCCCACAGCAGTAATAATGTCCCCCATAGTGGCCACCCGGCAGTTATAATGTCCCCCATATTGGCTCCCAGCAGTAATATTGTCCCATGCAGTGTCCCACAGCAGTAATAATGTCCCCCATAGTGGCCCCCAGCAGTAATAATGTCCCCCATAGTGGCCCCCGGCAGTTATAATGCCCACCATATTGGCTCCCAGCAGCAATATTGTCCCATATAGTGTCCCACAGCAGTAATAATGTCCCCCATAGTGGTCCTCAGCAGTAATAATGTCCCCCATATTGGCCCCCAGCAGTAATAATGTCCCCTCATAGTGGCCCCCAGCAGTACTAATGTTCCCCATAGTAGCCCCCGGCAGTTATAATGTCCACCATATTGGCTCTCAGCAGTTATAATGTCCCCCATAGTGGTCCCCAGCAGTAATACCATCCCCCATATTGGCTCCCAGCAGTAATAAGGTTCCCCATAGTGGCCCCCACAAGCAATAATGTCCCCCATAGTGGCCCCCAGCAGTAATAATGTCTTCCATAGTGTTCCCCTAGTGGTAATAATGTCCCCCATAGTGGCCCCCAATGTCCCCCATACTGGTTCTCAGCTATAATGTTTGTTGTTTAGTCACTCCTCTCGAAAGGGCCTGCTCTCAGTGTGATGACGTCACCACACGCTCCCAGCAGCAGTAAAGGCTATATTGCACCCATTTTTAATGGCTATTAGACTGGTGCACTCTTGTCTAAGCAGCCATTAAAAACAGTCCCATTGACTTGAATGGGCTCCATTTGGCCATGAAAATGGCTAAAAAAGGGACATGCTCTATTTCTTGACTGCCATTCACTGGCCATTAAGAAAACAGCCAAGTGAATAGCCTAATAGACTGTAATGGGTCTGAAAACGGCCACATGGCCATATTTCACATTCGTGTGAATGTAGCCTAAACCCTAAAGCTTAAGCTGCTGTATATGGCTCTCCTTAAACTGATGATAGCTTTAACCGTTCTCTATGAATGCAATTTGATGATGAGTTCTGTTACATTCTGCCTCAACAGTCTGCTAATTAAACGTTCATAATTGGTATAGATGAATATTATAGTGAAGCTTCTTCAAGATGATGTAGTTACTCCACTACACTTTATAATATAAACCATAAATGCATCTATTTAGATGGGAATTATATATAGTGATAATTAGTAAATAACACATGTTTATCTATGTATTTATGAGGAATGCAATAATAATAATATTTATTTTAACTTGTAACCATTTGTATTGCTTAAGCATATCTAATGCAGCAACAATGTTGATTATCTATATCCTACAGTTTTGTGCATACAGCTTCTAAGCAGATCTATGTGTCTGACCAGCAGTCATATGCTACTCACTTCTATCACTTTTCTTCACTATCTGCAGCTGTGAAACCACCCATGTCCTTATTGACATCTGTGACAAGATGGCCAGTTGTTAATCCGTGAGTATATCAGAAAAGAATCTATGTTTAACCTGTGTATCCGTTTTTGTTATCCATACTCCACGGACAATGCAAAGCTGAAAATCCGTTTCCAGATCATCTCCTAGTGATGAACCCACGGACCACAGATGGCCATGTGTGCTGTGTCTGTGGTTTTCACGGACTCATGCACTACAATGTTCATGAGGGTTCTGTAATCACAGACAAAAATAGGGCATCCGTGGTGTCACCACAAGTACCTACAATCTGTAGAAAACCACTGATATGTGAATACACACAATAAAGTGAATGGATATGTGAGCCATCAATTGAGACCATGGACAGCACACGTCCATAAGTCACTGAAGTATGAAAGAGACCTTAGGTTGGTGTCCTGCATAGAGTTGTTTTGTGTTTTGGGGGCATTTTTGCAGATATTTCTTGTAGTGTTTTAGTGAAAAAAACGCAAGTTCCAGGTGTTACATGGAATGCAGCTTTTTGTACTGTTTTGTAGTGGTGCTTTTTTTTTCATCAATGGTGTTTTTGGGAAATTGCAGCATACTGTGAGTCAGGCAAGTTTTCCTTCATTGTGTGGTGTTTTTGTCCCATAGACATACACTGGTTCCTTTGTTCTGCTTCAAAAATGTAAGTGGCAATATACAGTGCGCTTTAAATTGTCTTTTCGTACCAATTTATTTTACAGAGGGGGAAGTATACTTTTATATATAAAAACTCAAAGCATTTTTAATGCATTGATGCAACATGGGTAATACTTCTCTTTATAAAAATTCAAGGCATATATAAAAAATGGCAGGTGTGCTCAAACACACTATTTGGTCAAAAACACCACAAGATGACTCTAAACAATGCTACAAAATCCCCTGTTAGATCTTGGCTGGGGTTTAGGTCAATTATTGGGGGGGCTGGCGGGGCCATCGGGTGGATTGGACATGGTTGGGGGGGCCAGGGTTAGGGTCCTGGGTGTCGTCGGTGCACACGCAGGCGGGGGGCATGGCAGAAGAGGAGATGGTACGACTGGACGATAGGGCGAGAGGAGAGGTCTATGTATGTTTTGAAGGCCCATTGGGGGCGCATTTAAAACAGGAAGATAGAGAAAAGATTTGGATGGGGGAGTATGTTGAAATTTTTTCATTGCTCCCTCTGGATAAATTTTACTTGGATAGGGTAAGAAGGGAGGAGGGTAAGAAGGAAGAAGAGGAGAAGCAGAGGTATCGCTTGATACCGCGGACCTTTGCAAACTGGTTGCAGGCGTTCGCGATGCTGGCGCTGTTCTGCTATTTAGATACAATCGGCAAGGCGTATAGGGTATATGGGGGGGATAGCGTGGTTGCAGTACGACAAACAGTTCAGGCAGCAGAAGGCGGTGCGTCCTGAGATAAAGTGGGACCATAAGGATATAGCCTTGTGGTTGAAGGTCACTGCACCGGTTAGACAGGGCCAGTCCTTTCAGGGCGATTCAGGAGGTGGAGAGCAAATCAACGTTCCATCAGCCTCAGCGAAGGGCCTTTGCTTCGCATTTAATGACGGAACCTGTAAATTCGGAGCTAAGTGTAAATTTAAAAACGAGTGCTTGGTTTGTGGGGGGTCGCACGGAGCTGCATGGTGATTTAGGAGCAACAGACAAAGGAAGGGGGGACTTCAATAGAAAAGGGGGAGACGCTGGTACATCTGGGAAGGATGGGCCCGTTTCTAGACATACGGAAGCAGCAACGTTATTAAGGGAAGGGTTTTCGGTGGGGTTTAGAATCCTATTTGTTCAGGGAGAGGCAACGTTGTTTAGAAGAAATTTGAGGTCGGTGTTTGGAGCATCCGGAGGTAGTGGCAGAGAGACGTAGTAAAGAAGTCAGTCTAGGAAGGAAGGATAGCGGGCCCATTTTTGGACCCGCCATTGCTGAATTTGCGGGTGTCACCTTTGGGGGTGGTTCTGAAGAAGGAGATGAATAAGTTTCGGCTTATTCATCATCTGTCTTTTCTGAAGGGATCGTCGGTCAATGACGGTATAGATCCGACCTTGTGTTCGGTGGTTTATACCTCATTTGACGCGGCAGTGAAGTGGGTTAAGAAGTTTGGGAGAGGGGCGCTGCTAGCAAAGACTGACATTGAAGCAGCATTTAGGTTACTGCCGATACATCCGGATTCGTCGTGTTGTGAATCTATCATTCATTACCTGGACAATTTCCTGTGTATTGGTCCCCCGGGTTCTAGAGTGTGCGCATTGTTGTTACATACGTTGGAGTCGCTGTTTGGAGGTTTTGGGGTCCCGTTGGCAAAAGACAAGACGGTTGGGCCGGTTACGGAGCTGAGTTTTTTAGGAATAGTGATTGACACAGACAGGATGGAATGTATATTTCCCTTAGATAAGGGAAGTTGATTTGAAAGGAGAGGTAGCAAGGGCGTGTCGTTTAAAAAAATTACAGTTGCGGGAGCTTCAGTCACTTCTTGGAAAGCTCAACTTCACGTGCCGGATTATGCCCATGGAGGGGGAATTTTGTAGAAGGTTGGCAGTGGCAATGGCGGGAGTGGTTTCACTACATCACTAAATTCTTTAGGGAAGGAATTGAGAGCGGACTTGAAAGTGTGGAGTTGATTTCTGGAAAATTATAACGGTCGCTCTCTATTCATGGGCGATGTGGAAAACTCTTTTGATTTTAAGTTGTTTTCAGATGCGGCGGGGAGCGGGGGTTTACTGCGGGGGGCAATGGTGTGCGGGAAGGTGGCCGGACAGCTGGGATGAAAAAGCTTGGGTAAAAAATTTGTCATTGTTGGAACTTTTTCCCATAGTAGTGGCGGTGATATTGTGGGGAGAGGTTTTTCGGGACAAAAAGGTGCGGTTCCACTGTGATAACCTGGGGGTGGTGCAGGCGATAAATGGATTGTCAGCCTCATCTGTTTTGCATTTGTCAGCATTTTACTTTCTGGTGTTTTAGTGGTGTTCTCATCAAATAGCTTTTTGATCAAATTGTATTTTTTTTCCTTTGCTATTCCGCAAAGGTTTCCCAATAGAAAGAAGACTCCTGGAAAACCCCGTACAGAGTTACACAAATAAAATAAAAAACGGCATCAGACATGTATTTAAAAAAACTGTGAAAATGCCTTACTTTGCAAATACAATCTAGGGACAGGGGCCACATGGTTTGAGAAGTTAGCGCTCAGCCACACAATTCCTAGACATGCTATTTCCCTTTTATATAAGACTGTACAATCCATGAACACTGGGGGTATTGCTGCTTATATTGCACAATAGGAAAAAGACTTGGGAAGATCCTTTACCACTGCGGAGATTGACCAGATCCATTTGAGATCTCATGGCTTCTCACAATGCATTAGAATCCAGGAGCACTCTTACAAGACTATGACCAGATGGTAAAATGACCCCAGTAAACTGCACCGCATGAGGTTGAGGTGGACAGATGCTTGTTGGCAATGCTCACAAGAGGTAGGCTCATTAAGCCATATCTTTTGGTCGTATTCAATCATAGGGGCTATTGGTTCTAGATAGAAGATACAGTTAACGCCATCTGTGGCACCTCCATCGGGCTCTCGCCCACTTCAGTACTACTGTGGCTACCGTCGACAAGTTGGACCCCTGCAGCTTTTGATCTCCCTACTTGGCTGGTACAAGTTGCTAGATCATCAATTCCCCTTAATTGGCTTAGTATTGAACCCCTTCTCTCACCCAATGGCAACTAAAGGTCGATGAGCTATGCCTTATAGAAGAACTGGCAAGCTGAGCTCACAGATCTAAGTTTTTGCATCTGTGGGCACCTTTCGCCTCTAGTAACTGGGAGAGGTACTAGGGGACTACAGAAATGTGGCTGGGGGCTACTTATCTGGAAGGTCGGGCAAGACTTACAAAACTCTTCCACTTCTTTGAATATGCTGGGCCAGTAAAACCACTGTAGAATACGATCCTGAGTTTTCTGCAGCCCCACGTGACCCCCTGAGAACATGTTGGTGGGCTAGATCTAACACAAGCTTGCAATAAGCCTTAGGGACCACCAACTGTTCAATAGGCTCACCCCGTAGTTGGTTTACCCGATACAACATATCCTGATGAACAGAAAACGGGGAAACACTGACTCTGCCCCAGGTTGTTGTGGTTCACCATCTACTATTAACACATTTTCCCAGATGCGGGATATGGTTGGGTACCGACGTTGAGTGGTACTAAAATTATCCCCGGAGACATTGAGGTCTGCCAATTCAGTCCCCGGCGGCAAGTCCTCCACGTCTCCCACCATCACACTTAGCGGGGTTGTCTTCCCTTCTTCCACCAAAGTGGCGGTCACCCCTACCGCTGGCCCTTTGGTCTCAGGTTCCCAGGGTTCTGGTCTCAATCCTGAGCCGGGCCACTTTGCTAGGATTACCCTTGTGTCATGGGTATCAGTGACGCTCATAGCAGGCCACAGTGCCGGGAAGCTTGGGAAGTCTCTCCCTATTATGAGTTCATAATGTAGATTTGACAGCCACCTCGTGGGTCCTTCTACTGGCCACTGTGGTTAGAAACACCAGAGTGGTGGAGTAGTCTTTTAAGTCTCCGTGGATGCACATCACCCCGACTTTCTAGCTAGTATACTTAGCGGACCGCACCAGGGTAGCCCTTAATAGGGTCACCAGACTCTCTGCCTCTGCCAGAGTGTCTCCCACTTCCACCTGGCACAAGTGATCTAGAGACTCTGTGGTACCTGTTGCACACAGCCTTCTGGCATATAGTGACTAACGATAGCCATAATTAGTTTCCATGGGCTCAATCCAATTGGGACAGTCAACCCTTAAATGGTCTGGGTGGATTTTTTTTGGCTCAAATCTACGGGCCTAGTGTAGAGATTTACAGGGTTTGCCGACCCCCCTCCTGACAGAACCCTCCTTTAGATTCCTGGTAGCTTCATAGCGTTCCACCAGGTCCACCATCTCAAGGGCATTGACAGAAGACACCTGACCGATCCAGTGCTGGAGAGGGTATGGCAAAGCCCTCCAGAACATATCAGCTAATAAATGATCCAGCATAGCAGTGGGACTCAGCACGTCAGGCTGCAGCCATTTTACATTCTGTTTTTTGCCACTGTAGGGAGTGGTTGCTGTGTGCAGCAGGGACAGACTGTTAGGGACACCAAATGCTAGCTAATAGGGCCACAAAAGTCCTTTT
The DNA here is from genome assembly GCF_014858855.1 of Bufo gargarizans. Classification (NCBI taxonomy): domain Eukaryota; kingdom Metazoa; phylum Chordata; class Amphibia; order Anura; family Bufonidae; genus Bufo; species Bufo gargarizans. The sequence continues at coordinate 76,644,968 of NC_058082.1, read as the reverse complement.
AAGGACTGGTATAGGTATGCTATCGATAGGTGTGACTTACTGAGGGGTGTAATATACTTATAATATTGTCATGCTGGACAGGATACAAGATACACAGAATACCACCAAACAAGTGTCTAGGCAAGAAGCTGGGGATAAAGGTCACCTCCTGGCAAATCCCTACCAGCTCTCCCTAGACTTCTATGCCCACGTTCAGACCCTGAAGGTGGGAATGAGCGTGTCCCCATGCCTAGGCTGAAGATTCCCTATAATCCCTAAGATGGTGAAAGGGGGGAAGAGGCAACCTGCTCCCTCAGGACCTGGATGGGGCAGGCGTCTCTCTAACAGCCTAGACAGACAACCACAAGAAAAACAAAACCAACTTATCTTGTACTGAGCAGGAACAGCAAATCCTTCCTTCCTTCCACTGAGCAAGACAGAAGCTATAACCTGCACAGGACATTGGGGGTGGGCGTAATTTAAACTCATACCAATGACCCCACCCAGTGCACCTGAAGGGAGGCGGCTACAGCTCAACTCCAAAACAAAAGGCTACACACGTGCTTCTAACCTGGCAGACCTCCGCACATAACCTGAGCAGGGCATGACAGTACCCCGGCCCAACTTTATCCGGGAGGATCTGTGAAAAGCTCTCACCAGTCGGCTGGCACTAACATCCACAGCCGGAACCCACATCCTCTCCTCAGGGCCGTATCCCCTCCAGTGTACCAGGTACTGAAGGTAACCCTGAAGAACTCTTGAGTCGAGAACCATAGAGATCTCAAACTCTAAATTTCCATCAACCAGAACAGGGGGAGGAGGCAATGGCGATGGTTCCACTGGTTTCACATATTTCTTCAGTAAAGACTTGTGGAACACATCATGGATCCTCCAAGTCTGTGGAAGATCCAGACTAAACGCTACTGGATTCACCACCGCAGTTATTTTGTAAGGTCCAATAAATCTTGGACCCAGTTTCCAAGATGGTACTCTCAGTGTAATATTTTTAGTAGATAACCACACCAGATCACCCACACACAGGTCGGGACCAGTCATAAGTCTCTTGTCAGCCATTCGCTTATACCTCTTACTAGAGTTGAGCGAACACCTGGATGTTCGGGTTCGAGAAGTTCGGCCGAACATCCCGGAAATGTTCGGGTTCGGGATCCGAACCCGATCCGAACTTCGTCCCGAACCCGAACCCCATTGAAGTCAATGGGGACCCGAACTTTTCGGCACTAAAAAGGCTGTAAAACAGCCCAGGAAAGAGCTAGAGGGCTGCAAAAGGCAGCAACATGTAGGTAAATCCCCTGCAAACAAATGTGGATAGGGAAATGAATTAAATTAAAAATTAAATAAATAAAAATTAACCAAAATCAATTGGAGAGAGGTTCCATAGCAGAGAATCTGGCTTCCCGTCACCCACCACTGGAACAGTCCATTCTCAGATATTTAGGCCCCGGCACCCAGGCAGAGGAGAGAGGTCCCGTAACAGAGAATCTGTCTTCATGTCAGCAGAGAATTAGTCTGCATGTCATAGCAGAGAATGAGGCTTCACGTCAGCCACCACTGCAACAGTCCATTGGCATATATTTAGGCCCAGCACCCAGGCAGAGGAGGGAGGTCCCGTAACAGAGAATCTGTCTTCATGTCAGCAGAGAATTAGTCTGCATGTCATAGCAGAGAATGAGGCTTCACGTCAGCCACCACTGCAACAGTCCATTGGCATATATTTAGGCCCAGCACACACACAGGCAGAGGAGAGAGGTCCCGTAACAGAGAATCTGGCTTCATGTCAGCAGAGAATCAGTCTGCATGTCATAGCAGAGAATGAGGCTTCACGTCAGCCACCACTGCAACAGTCCATTGGCATATATTTAGGCCCAGCACACACACAGGCAGAGGAGAGAGGTCCCGTAACAGAGGATCTGGCTTCATGTCAGCAGAGAATCAGTCTGCATGTCATAGCAGAGAATCAGGCTTCACGTCAGCCACCACTGCAACAGTCCATTGTCATAAATTTAGGCCCAGCACCCAGGCAGAGGAGAGAGGTCCCGTAACAGACAATCTGGCTTCATGTCAGCAGAGAATCAGTCTGCATGTCATAGCAGAGAATGAGGCTTCACGTCACCCACCACTGCAACAGTCCATTGGCATATATTTAGGCCTAGCACACAGGCAGAGCAGAGAGGTCCCGTAACAGACAATCTGGCTTCATGACAGCAGAGAATCAGTCTGCATGTCATAGCAGAGAATGAGGCTTCACGTCACCCACCACTGCAACAGTCCATTGGCATATATTTAGGCCTAGCACACAGGCAGAGCAGAGAGGTCCCGTAACAGACAATCTGGCTTCATGACAGCAGAGAATCAGTCTGCATGTCATAGCAGAGAATGAGGCTTCACGTCACCCACCACTGCAACAGTCCATTGGCATATATTTAGGCCTAGCACACAGGCAGAGCAGAGAGGTCCCGTAACAGACGATCTGGCTTCATGTCAGTAGAGAATCAGTCTGCATGTCATAGCAGAGAATGAGGCTTCACGTCAGCCACCACTGCAACAGTCCATTGGCATATATTTAGGCCCAGCACCCAGGCAGAGGAGGGAGGTCCCGTAACAGAGAATCTGTCTTCATGTCAGCAGAGAATTAGTCTGCATGTCATAGCAGAGAATGAGGCTTCACGTCAGCCACCACTGCAACAGTCCATTGGCATATATTTAGGCCCAGCACACACACAGGCAGAGGAGAGAGGTCCCGTAACAGAGAATCTGTCTTCATGTCAGCAGAGAATTAGTCTGCATGTCATAGCAGAGAATCAGGCTTCACGTCACCCACCACTGCAACAGTCCATTAGCATATATTTAGGCCCAGCACCCAGGCAGAGGAGGGAGGTCCCGTAACAGAGAATCTGTCTTCATGTCAGCAGAGAATTAGTCTGCATGTCATAGCAGAGAATGAGGCTTCACGTCAGCCACCACTGCAACAGTCCATTGGCATATATTTAGGCCCAGCACACACACAGGCAGAGGAGAGAGGTCCCGTAACAGACAATCTGGCTTCATGTCAGCAGAGAATTAGTCTGCATGTCATAGCAGAGAATGAGGCTTCACGTCACCCACCACTGCAACAGTCCATTGGCATATATTTAGGCCCAGCACCCAGGCAGAGGAGGGAGGTCCCGTAACAGAGAATCTGTCTTCATGTCAGCAGAGAATTAGTCTGCATGTCATAGCAGAGAATGAGGCTTCACGTCACCCACCACTGCAACAGTCCATTGGCATATATTTAGGCCTAGCACACAGGCAGAGCAGAGAGGTCCCGTAACAGACAATCTGGCTTCATGACAGCAGAGAATCAGTCTGCATGTCATAGCAGAGAATGAGGCTTCACGTCACCCACCACTGCAACAGTCCATTGGCATATATTTAGGCCTAGCACACAGGCAGAGCAGAGAGGTCCCGTAACAGACGATCTGGCTTCATGTCAGCAGAGAATCAGTCTGCATGTCATAGCAGAGAATGAGGCTTCACGTCAGCCACCACTGCAACAGTCCATTGGCATATATTTAGGCCCAGCACCCAGGCAGAGGAGGGAGGTCCCGTAACAGAGAATCTGTCTTCATGTCAGCAGAGAATTAGTCTGCATGTCATAGCAGAGAATGAGGCTTCACGTCAGCCACCACTGCAACAGTCCATTGGCATATATTTAGGCCCAGCACACACACAGGCAGAGGAGAGAGGTCCCGTAACAGAGAATCTGTCTTCATGTCAGCAGAGAATTAGTCTGCATGTCATAGCAGAGAATGAGGCTTCACGTCACCCACCACTGCAACAGTCCATTGGCATATATTTAGGCCCAGCACCCAGGCAGAGGAGGGAGGTCCCGTAACAGAGAATCTGTCTTCATGTCAGCAGAGAATTAGTCTGCATGTCATAGCAGAGAATGAGGCTTCACGTCAGCCACCACTGCAACAGTCCATTGGCATATATTTAGGCCCAGCACACACACAGGCAGAGGAGAGAGGTCCCGTAACAGAGAATCTGTCTTCATGTCAGCAGAGAATTAGTCTGCATGTCATAGCAGAGAATGAGGCTTCACGTCACCCACCACTGCAACAGTCCATTGGCATATATTTAGGCCCAGCACCCAGGCAGAGGAGGGAGGTCCCGTAACAGAGAATCTGTCTTCATGTCAGCAGAGAATTAGTCTGCATGTCATAGCAGAGAATGAGGCTTCACGTCAGCCACCACTGCAACAGTCCATTGGCATATATTTAGGCCCAGCACACACACAGGCAGAGGAGAGAGGTCCCGTAACAGACAATCTGGCTTCATGTCAGCAGAGAATTAGTCTGCATGTCATAGCAGAGAATCAGGCTTCACGTCACCCACCACTGCAACAGTCCATTGGCATATATTTAGGCCCAGCACCCAGGCAGAGGAGGGAGGTCCCGTAACAGAGAATCTGTCTTCATGTCAGCAGAGAATTAGTCTGCATGTCATAGCAGAGAATGAGGCTTCACGTCAGCCACCACTGCAACAGTCCATTGGCATATATTTAGGCCCAGCACACACACAGGCAGAGGAGAGAGGTCCCGTAACAGAAAATCTGGCTTCATGTCAGCAGAGAATTAGTCTGCATGTCATAGCAGAGAATGAGGCTTCACGTCACCCACCACTGCAACAGTCCATTGGCATATATTTAGGCCCAGCACCCAGGCAGAGGAGGGAGGTCCCGTAACAGAGAATCTGTCTTCATGTCAGCAGAGAATTAGTCTGCATGTCATAGCAGAGAATGAGGCTTCACGTCAGCCACCACTGCAACAGTCCATTGGCATATATTTAGGCCCAGCACACACACAGGCAGAGGAGAGAGGTCCCGTAACAGAGGATCTGGCTTCACGTCAGCAGAGAATCAGTCTGCATGTCATAGCAGAGAATCAGGCTTCACGTCAGCCACCACTGCAACAGTCCATTGGCATATATTTAGGCCTAGCACACAGGCAGAGGAGGGAGGTCCCGTAACAGACAATCTGGCTTCATGTCAGCAGAGAATTAGTCTGCATGTCATAGCAGAGAATCAGGCTTCATGTCAGCCACCACTGCAACAGTCCATTGGCATATATTTAGGCCTAGCACACAGGCAGAGGAGAGGTTCATTCAACTTTGGGTAGCATCGCAATATAATGGTAAAATGAAAATAAAAATAGGATTGAATGAGGAAGTGCCCTGGAGTCCAATAATATATGGTTATGGGGAGGTAGTTAATGTCTAATCTGGACAAGGGACGGACAGGTCCTGTGGGATCCATGCCTGGTTCATTTTTATGAACGTCAGCTTGTCCACATTGGCTGTAGACAGGCGGCTGCGTTTGTCTGTAATGACGCCCCCTGCCGTGCTGAATACACGTTCAGACAAAACGCTGGCTGCCGGGCAGGCCAGCACCTCCAAGGCATAAAAGGCTAGCTCTGGCCACGTGGACAATTTAGAGACCCAGAAGTTGAATGGGGCCGAACCATCAGTCAGTACGTGGAGGGGTGTGCACACGTACTGTTCCACCATGTTAGTGAAATGTTGCCTCCTGCTAACACGTTGCGTATCAGGTGGTGGTGCAGTTAGCTGTGGCGTGTTGACAAAAGTTTTCCACATCTCTGCCATGCTAACCCTGCCCTCAGAGGAGCTGGCCGTGACACAGCTGCCTTGGCGACCTCTTGCTCCTCCTCTGCCTTGGCCTTGGGCTTCCACTTGTTCCCCTGTGACATTTGGGAATGCTCTCAGTAGCGCGTCTACCAACGTGCGCTTGTACTCGCGCATCTTCCTATCACGCTCCAGTGCAGGAAGTAAGGTGGGCACATTGTCTTTGTAGCGTGGATCCAGCAGGGTGGCAACCCAGTAGTCCGCACAGGTTAAAATGTGGGCAACTCTGCTGTCGTTGCGCAGGCACTGCAGCATGTAGTCGCTCATGTGTGCCAGGCTGCCCAGGGATAAGGACAAGCTGTCCTCTGTGGGAGGCGTATCGTCATCGTCCTGCCTTTCCCCCCAGCCACGCACCAGTGATGGACCCGAGCTGCGTTGGGTGCCACCCCGCTGTGACCATGCTTCATCCTCATCCTCCTCCACCTCCTCCTCATCCTCGTCCTCCTCGTCCTCCAGTAGTGGGCCCTGGCTGGCCACATTTGTACCTGGCCTCTGCTGTTGCCAAAAACCTCCCTCTGAGTCACTTCGAAGAGACTGGCCTGAAAGTGCTAAAAATGACCCCTCTTCCTCCTCCTCCTCCTCCTCCTCCTGGGCCACCTCCTCTTCCATCATCGCCCTAAGTGTTTTCTCAAGGAGACATAGAAGTGGTATTGTAACGCTGATAACGGTGTCATCGCCACTGGCCATGTTGGTGGAGTACTCGAAACAGCGCAACAGGGCACACAGGTCTCGCATGGAGGCCCAGTCATTGGTGGTGAAGTGGTGCTGTTCTGTAGTGCGACTGACCCGTGCGTGCTGCAGCTGAAACTCCACTATGGCCTGCTGCTGCTCGCACAGTCTGTCCAGCATGTGCAAGGTGGAGTTCCACCTGGTGGGCACGTCGCATATGAGGCGGTGAGCGGGAAGGCCGAAGTTACGCTGTAGCGCAGACAGGCGAGCAGCAGCAGGATGTGAACGCCGGAAGCGCGAACAGACGGCCCGCACTTTATGCAGCAGCTCTGACATGTCGGGGTAGTTGTGAATGAACTTCTGCACCACCAAATTCAGCACATGCGCCAAGCAAGGGATGTGCGTCAAATTGGCTAGTCCCAGAGCTGCAACGAGATTTCGCCCATTATCACACACCACCAGGCCGGGCTTGAGGCTCACCGGCAGCAACCACTCGTCGGTCTGTTGTTCTATACCCCGCCACAACTCCTGTGCGGTGTGGGGCCTGTCCCCCAAACATATGAGTTTCAGAATGGCCTGCTGACGTTTACCCCGGGCTGTGCTGAAGTTGGTGGTGAAGGTGTGTGGCTGACTGGATGAGCAGGTGGAAGAAGAGGAGGAGGAAGCCGAGAAGGAGGAGGTGGCAACAGGAGGCAAAGAATGTTGCCCTGCGATCCTTGGCGGCGGAAGGACGTGCGCCAAACAGCTCTCCGCCTGGGGCCCAGCTGCCACTACATTTACCCAGTGTGCAGTTAGGGAGATATAGCGTCCCTGGCCGTGCTTACTGGTCCACGTATCTGTGGTTAGGTGGACCTTGCCACAGATGGCGTTGCGCAGTGCACACTTGATTTTATCGGATACTTGGTTGTGCAGGGAAGGCACGGCTCTCTTGGAGAAGTAGTGCCGGCTGGGAACAACATACTGTGGGACAGCAAGCGACATGAGCTGTTTGAAGCTGTCTGTGTCCACCAGCCTAAATGACAGCATTTCATAGGCCAGTAGTTTAGAAATGCTGGCATTCAGGGCCAGGGATCGAGGGTGGCTAGGTGGGAATTTACGCTTTCTATCAAATGTTTGTGAGATGGAGAGCTGAACGCTGGCGTGTGACATGGTTGAGACGCTTGGTGACGGAGGTGGTGGTGGTGGTGTTGGTGGTACATCCCCTGTTTGCTGGGCGGCAGGTGCCAACGTTCCTCCAGAGGCGGAGGAAGAGGCCGAGGCGGCAGCAGCAGAATAGGCCGAGGCGGCAGCAGCAGAAGAGGTAGCAGGGGGAGCCTGAGTGACTTCCTTGGTTTTAAGGTGTTTACTCCACTGCAGTTCATGCTTTGCATGCAGGTGCCTGGTCATGCAGGTTGTGCTCAGGTTCAGAACGTTAATGCCTCGCTTCAGGCTCTGATGGCACAGCGTGCAAACCACTCGGGTCTTGTCGTCAGCACATTGTTTGAAGAAGTGCCATGCCAGGGAACTCCTTGAAGCTGCCTTTGGGGTGCTCGGTCCCAGATGGCGGCGGTCAGTAGCAGGCGGAGTCTCTTGGCGGCGGGTGTTCTGCTTTTGCCCACTGCTCCCTCTTTTGCTACGCTGTTGGCTCGGTCTCACCACTGCCTCTTCCTCCGAACTGTGAAAGTCAGTGGCACGACCTTCATTCCATGTGGGGTCTAGGACCTCATCGTCCCCTGCATCGTCTTCCACCCAGTCTTGATCCCTGACCTCCTGTTCAGTCTGCACACTGCAGAAAGACGCAGCAGTTGGCACCTGTGTTTCGTCATCATCAGAGACATGCTGAGGTGGTATTCCCATGTCCTCATCATCAGGAAACATAAGTGGTTGTGCGTCAGTGCATTCTATGTCTTTCACCGCTGGGGAAGGGCTAGGTGGATGCCCTTGGGAAACCCTGCCAGCGGAGTCTTCAAACAGCATAAGAGACTGCTGCATAACTTGAGGCTGAGACAGTTTCCCTGGTATGCATGGGGGTGATGTGACAGACTGATGGGGTTGGTTTTCAGGCGCCATCTGTGCGCTTTCTGCAGAAGACTGGGTGGGAGATAATGTGAACGTGCTGGATCCACTGTCGGCCACCCAATTGACTAATGCCTGTACCTGCTCAGGCCTTACCATCCTTAGAACGGCATTGGGCCCCACCATATATCGCTGTAAATTCTGGCGGCTACTGGGACCTGAGGTAGTTGGTACACTAGGACGTGTGGATGTGGCAGAACGGCCACGTCCTCTCCCAGCACCAGAGGGTCCACTAACACCACCACGACCATGTCCACGTCCGCGTCCCTTACTAGATGTTTTTCTCATTGTTATGGTTCACCACAACAACAAATATATTATTTGGCCCAATGTATTGTATTCAAATTCAGCGGGATATAAATTTGAGGCCTAGTATTTAGGCGCTGGGTGACCGGTATGGATTTAGTGACAGAATTAGACTTGGAAATGCACAGAAGCGTGTGTGTGAAGTTATTCTGAATGACCCTATGTGCACCTTCAATATGATCTACCCTTTTAGGGATAGATTTCAAATAGCTCTGATATAGCAGAAACGACTAAATTATGAAATTGCTAAATTGGGAATTGTATTTCAACCCAGAACAAAAAATGTGCTTTGACGGACACTAAATAACTTTCCCAGCCACAACAGGACAGCGGTAACGAGAGATTTAGCGGGATATAAATTTGAGGCCTAGTATTTAGGCGCTGGGTGACCGGTATGGATTTAGTGACAGAATTAGACTTGGAAATGCACAGAAGCGTGTGTGTGAAGTTATTCTGAATGACCCTATGTGCACCTTGAATATTATATACCCTTTTAGGGATAGATTTCAAATAGCTCTGATATAGCAGAAACCACTAAATTATGAAATTGCTAAATTGGGAATTGTATTTCAACCCAGAACAAGAAATGTGCTTGAACGGACACTAAATAACTCGCCCAGCTACAGCACTAGGGACAGATTTAGCTGGATATAAATTTGAGGCCTAGTATTTAGGCGCTGGGTGACCGGTATGGATTTAGTGACAGAATTAGACTTGGAAATGCACAGAAGCGTGTGTGTGAAGTTATTCTGAATGACCCTATGTGCACCTTGAATATTATATACCCTTTTAGGGATAGATTTCAAATAGCTCTGATATAGCAGAAACCACTAAATTATGAAATTGTTAAATTGGGAATTGTATTTAAACCCAGAACAAAAAATGTGCTTTGACGGACACTAAATAACTTTCCCAGCCACAACAGGACAGCGTTAACGAGAGATTTAGCAGGATATAAATTTGAGGCCTAGTATTTAGGCGCTGGGTGACAGGTATGGGTTTAGTGACAGAATTAGACTTAGAAATACACAGTAGCGGGTGTGTGTGAAGTTATTCTGAATGACCCAATGTGCACCTTGAATATTATATACCCTTTTAGGGATAGATTTCAAATAGCTCTGATATAGCAGAAACCACTAAATTATGAAATTGTTAAATTGGGAATTGTATTTCAACCCAGAACAAGAAATGTGCTTGAACGGACACTAAATAACTCGCCCAGCTACAGCACTAAGGACAGATTTAGCGGGATATAAATTTGAGGCCTAGTATTTAGGCGCTGGGTGACAGGTATGGGTTTAGTGCCAGAATTAGACTTGGAAATACACAGTAGCGGGTGTGTGTGAAGTTATTCTGAATGACCCAATGTGCACCTTGAATATTATATACCCTTTTAGGGATAGATTTCAAATAGCTCTGATATAGCAGAAACCACTAAATTATGAAATTGCTAAATTGGGAATTGTATTTCAACCCAGAACAAGAAATGTGCTTGAACGGACACTAAATAACTCGCCCAGCTACAGCACTAAGGACAGATTTAGCGGGATATAAATTTGAGGCCTAGTATTTAGGCGCTGGGTGACAGGTATGGGTTTAGTGCCAGAATTAGACTTGGAAATACACAGTAGCGGGTGTGTGTGAAGTTATTCTGAATGACCCAATGTGCACCTTGAATATTATATACCCTTTTAGGGATAGATTTCAAATAGCTCTGATATAGCAGAAACCACTAAATTATGAAATTGCTAAATTGGGAATTGTATTTCAACCCAGAACAAGAAATGTGCTTGAACGGACACTAAATAACTCGCCCAGCTACAGCACTAAGGACAGATTTAGCGGGATATAAATTTGAGGCCTAGTATTTAGGCGCTGGGTGACAGGTATGGGTTTAGTGCCAGAATTAGACTTGGAAATACACAGTAGCGGGTGTGTGTGAAGTTATTCTGAATGACCCAATGTGCACCTTGAATATTATATACCCTTTTAGGGATAGATTTCAAATAGCTCTGATATAGCAGAAACCACTAAATTATGAAATTGCTAAATTGGGAATTGTATTTCAACCCAGAACAAGAAATGTGCTTGAACGGACACTAAATAACTCGCCCAGCTACAGCACTAAGGACAGATTTAGCGGGATATAAATTTGAGGCCTAGTATTTAGGCGCTGGGTGACAGGTATGGGTTTAGTGCCAGAATTAGACTTGGAAATACACAGTAGCGGGTGTGTGTGAAGTTATTCTGAATGACCCAATGTGCACCTTGAATATTATATACCCTTTTAGGGATAGATTTCAAATAGCTCTGATATAGCAGAAACCACTAAATTATGAAATTGCTAAATTGGGAATTGTATTTCAACCCAGAACAAGAAATGTGCTTGAACGGACACTAAATAACTCGCCCAGCTACAGCACTAAGGACAGATTTAGCGGGATATAAATTTGAGGCCTAGTATTTAGGCGCTGGGTGACAGGTATGGGTTTAGTGCCAGAATTAGACTTGGAAATACACAGTAGCGGGTGTGTGTGAAGTTATTCTGAATGACCCAATGTGCACCTTGAATATTATATACCCTTTTAGGGATAGATTTCAAATAGCTCTGATATAGCAGAAACCACTAAATTATGAAATTGCTAAATTGGGAATTGTATTTCAACCCAGAACAAGAAATGTGCTTGAATGGACACTAAATAACTCGCCCAGCTACAGCACTAGGGACAGATTTAGCTGGATATAAATTTGAGGCCTAGTATTTAGGCGCTGCGTGACAGGTATGGGTTTAGTGACAGAATTAGACTTGGAAATACACAGTAGCGGGTGTGTGTGAAGTTATTCTGAATGACCCAATGTGCACCTTGAATATTATATACCCTTTTAGGGATAGATTTCAAATAGCTCTGATATAGCAGAAACCACTAAATTATGAAATTGCTAAATTGGGAATTGTATTTCAACCCAGAACAAGAAATGTGCTTGAACGGACACTAAATAACTCGCCCAGCTACAGCACTAGGGACAGATTTAGCTGGATATAAATTTGAGGCCTAGTATTTAGGCGCTGGGTGACCGGTATGGATTTAGTGACAGAATTAGACTGGGATATGGCCAAAAAATAAACAGACTATTGCTGGTTAAATGCACTTGGTGTGACAGCTTCACCCTGATGTAGGCTTTAGCCAAAAAACAACCACACCATTGAGGGTTAAATGCACTTGGTGACAGGCGCAGCTTGCCCCTGATTTAGTATATGGCCAAAAAATGAACAGACTATTGCTGGTTAAATGCACTTGGTGTGACAGCTTCACCCTGATGTAGGCTTTAGCCAAAAAACAACCACACCATTGAGGGTTAAATGCACTTGGTGACAGGTGCAGCTTGCCCCTGATTTTGTATATGGCCAAAAAATGAACAGACTATTGCTGGTTAAATGCACTTGGTGTGACAGCTTCACCCTGATGTAGGCTTTAGCCAAAAAACAACCACACCATTGAGGGTTAAATGCACTTGGTCGCAGCTTGTGCTGGCGCACCACAAGACACAAAATGGCCGCCGATCACCCCAGAAAAATGTGACTGACAAACGGTCTGTGCAGCCTAAAAACAGTGAGCAATTGAGGATCAGCAGCTCAATGATCCACAGCTGCAGATCGATCAGTTAATCAAGTCCTTTGGAGGAGTTAATCTGCCTAATCTCGCCCTACTGTCGCAGCCGCAACCTCTCCCTACGCTAATCAGAGCAGAGTGACGGGCGGCGCTATGTGACTCCAGCTTAAATAGAGGCTGGGTCACATGGTGCTCTGGCCAATCACAGCCATGCCAATAGTAGGCATGGCTGTGATGGCCTCTTGGGGCAAGTAGTATGACGCTTGTTGATTGGCTGCTTTGCAGCCTTTCAAAAAGCGCCAAGAAAGCGTCACAAAAGCGCGAAGAAAGCGACGAACACCGAACCCGAACCCGGACTTTTACGAAAATGTCCGGGTTCGGGTCCGTGTCACGGACACCCCAAAATTCGGTACGAACCCGAACTATACAGTTCGAGTTCGCTCATCCCTACCTCTTACCCATCTTCTCCAAATTCACTTGGATCCTCCGCCAGATAGAAGACAAGGCAGAGGAAAATCTCTCCTCCTCTGGCATCGCAGAGGAACTAGTCCCAGAAAAGGTACCAAACTGAGGATGAAAACCGTATGCGCCAAAACAAAAGGCTACACACGTGCTGCTAACCTGGCAGACCTCCGCACATAACCTGAGCAGGGCATGAGAAATATACTTTCTAACATAGAAAGTATATTATAGTGCATTTGTATTGTGCAGCAGTTGTGTGCGGTTCTGCTGCGATACTGCAGCCACACAGGGTGCCAAACGCCGTTATTTGGAGCAAATAATTTCTACTGCTGTGATATACCAGTTGTCCCCCCCTCCCAAAACTGATTGAAGCAGGGATGTTATATACCAATAATAAACTTTCTATATAGTGCATTTGGGTAGTGCAGCATTTGTTTGCGGTTTTGCTGAGTTACCTCGGCTACACAGAGTGACAAACACCATTGGAACAAATAATTTCTACTGGTGTGATATATTAACACTAATTAAAATCAGCCTATGGGGCAGACGAGCTGGTCAGGAGGAGGTGTCAGCCACACCTCCAGTACAAACTGCAAAGATAAAGGGGGTCAGTCAGCACATCCCAATGCGCAGGGGCACGTTGCTACAACACTGTAAAACAAAACATGCAATGACTGTCTGGAAACCCTATGAAATGATCCCTCTTCCTCCTCCTCATGTGCCACATCCTCTTCCATCATCGCCAGCAGCGTTTTTCAAGGAGGCATATAAGTCGGATAGTAACGCTGAGAACGGCGTTATCGGCACTGGCCATGTTGGTGGAGTAGTTGAAACAGCGCAACAAGGAACACAGGTCTCGCATAGAGGGCCCAGTCTTTGATGGTGAAGTGGTGCTGTTCCGCAGAGCGACTCACCCGTGCGTGCTGCAGCTGAAACTCCACTATCGCCTGCTGCTGCTCGCACAGTCTGGCCAGCGTGTGCAAGGTGGAGTTCCACCTTGTGGGCACGTCGCATATGAGGCGGTGAGCGGGGAGGCCGAAGTTACACTGCAGCACTGACAGGCGAGCAGAATCAGGGTGAGAACGGCGAAAGCGCACACATACGGTTGCTCTTTATGCAGCAGCTCTGACATATCGGGGTAATTTTTAAGGAACCTCTGCACCACCAAATTAAGCACATGAGCCAGGCAAGGGATGTGCGTCAAACTGGCTAGTCCCAGAGCTGCTACAAGATTTCGCCCATTATCGCACATCACCAACAACTCATCGGTCTGTTGTTCCATGCCCGTCCACAGCTCCTGCGCAGTGTGGGGTTTGTCCCCCAGACATATACGTTTTAAAACTGCCTGCTGTCGTTTACCCCTGGCTGCGCTGAAGTTGGTGGTGAAGGTGTTACGCTGACCGGATGAGGAGTCGGTAGAGGATGAGGAAGAGGAGTAGGAGGAGGAGGCAACAAGAGGCAAATTGAAGCACCCTGCAATCCTTGGTGGTGGAAGGACATGCGGAAAACTGCTATCCTCAGGGCCAGCCGCCACTGCATTTATCCAGTGTGCTGTTATGGAGATATATAACATGCCGTGCTTACTGGTCCACGTATCCGTAGTTAGGTGTACCTTGCCACAGATGCCATTGCGCAGTGCACACCTGATTTTGTCCCCCACTTGGTTGCGCAGGGAAGGGATGGCATGCCTAGAAAAGTAGTGGCGGCTGGGCACGATGTACTGTGGGACAGCCACCGCCATAAGGCTTTTAAAATTCTCAGTCTCCACCAGACAGAATGACAGCATTTCAAAGGACAGTCATTTTGAAATGCTGGCATTCAGGGCCAGGGATCGCGGGTGGCTAGACCTTTCTTGGTTTTTGAGATGTCTACTACACTGCAGTTTGTGCTTTCCACTTAGATGCCTGGTCATGCAGGTTGTGCTCAGGTTAAGAACATTTATGCCTCGCTTCAGGCTCTGATTGCACAGGGTGCAAACCATTTGTGTCTTGTTGTTAGCACATTATCTGAAGAACTGCCACGCCAGGGAACTCCTTGGAGCTGGCTTTGGTGTGCTCGGTCCCTTGCTGTGATGTGCAGTAGCAGGTGTACTGCCTAGGGGACAGCGGCTCCCCTTTTGCACCCTGCTCCCTCTTCTGCTGTGCTGGTGGCTCTGTGCGACCACCGCCTCTTCCTCCGAACTACACAGGTCACTCGCATATGACCTTGATTCCATGTGGGGTCAAGGACCTCATTGTCCTCGACATCATCTTCCACCCAGCCTTCACCCCTGCCCTCCTTGTCGGTCTGCACACTTTTGAAAGCCACAGCAGTTGGCACCTTTGTTTCGTCATCATCCGAGACGTGCTGAGATGGTCCCCCCCATGTATTCATCTTGAAACATAAGTAGTTGGGCATTGGTGCACTCAATCTCTTCCACTTCTGGGGCAGGGCTAGGTGGATGGCCCTGGGAAACCCTGCTAGCAGAGTCTTCAAAAAGCAGAAGAAACTACTGCATGACTTGGGGATCAGACTGCAAGGCTAGTTTGCAAGGGGGTGAGGTAAAAGACACATGGACATCAGCTGCAGGTGCCAACTCTGATCTTTCAGCAGGAGACTGGGTGGGAGACAATGTAAATGAACTTGAGGCACTGTCAGCAACCCAATCTACTATAGCCTGTACTTGTTGTGGCCTCAGCAGAGCCACATTAGGCCCGACCAAATACCGCTGAAGGTTCTGTCGCCTACTCGCAGCTGAGGAAGGTGTTTCACTTGTGCGTGTAGCTGGCACAGATCGACCATGTCATCTCCCTGCAACAGGAGCTCCACCAGCAGCACCACGACTGGGGCCATGTCCCTTATTTGATGCTCTCCTCATATTTCCCAAATTTAGGATCTTGCCCAAAATGGGTGTTTTTTTAGTAGCAGAATAGAACAACAGTATCTAAAGGGTGTATCTCACAATGACAGATGAAGCAAAGGCTGCAAAATTAAGTTTTTTTGCCCTAAATAGGTGGGATTTTTAAATAGCAGAATAGCACAGCAGTATCTAAAGCATGTATCTCACACTGACAGATGCAGACAAGGCCGCAAATTAAGTATTTTGCCCAAAATGTTTATTGAATAACAGAATATGACACCAGTATATAACGCTTGAATTTCACACGTACAGATGCAGCAAGGGCTGTAAAATTGAGTATTTTGCCCAAAAAGGGTGTTTTTTAAAACCCAGAAATTTATAGCTGTATTTTTAGCTTAAATTGCACACTGACTAATGCGGCAGAGGCCCCAGATGGAGGGTATTGCAAAAAATGGGTGTTTTTTAAAACCCAGAAAATTATAGAAGTATTTCAAGCTTGTTTTTAACAATCACAGATGAAGCAAAGGCTGCAATATTAAGTACTTTGCCCCAAAATGGGTGTTTTTTTAATTACAGAATATGACAGCAGTATATAACGCTTGAATTTCGCACGTACAGATGCAGCAAGGGATGAAAAATTTTGTATTTTGGTCAAAAAGTTTTTTTTTTTAAAACCCAGAAAATTATAGCTTTATTTCTAGCTTAAATTGCACACTGACTAATGCGGCAGAGGCCCAAGATGGAGGGTATTGCCAAAAATTGGTGTTTTTTAAAACCCAGAAAATTATTGAATTATTTCAAGCTTGTTTTTATCAATCACAGATGCAGCAAAGGCTTCAATATTAAGTATTTTGCCCAAAGAGGGTGTTTTTTTTAAATAACAGAATATGACAGAAGTATATAGCACTTGAATTTCACACGAACAGATGCAGCAAGGGCTGTAAAATTGAGTATTTTGCAAAAAAGGGTATTTTTTAAAACCCAGAACATTATTGCTGTTTTTCTAGCTTAAATTGCACACTGACAAATGCTGCAAAGGCACAAGATTCAGAATATTGCCAAAAATTGGTGTTTTTTTAAACTTGGATTTGAATGTCACAAAAGCACATATGCTGTGCTGGTGCACTGAGCTTGCATAAAATGGCCGTTGATGCCGCCCACCTAACTAACAGACGGATAAAAGTTATTTTTCTGTGTCACTGGGCTCAGGGCAGGGCAAAAAGACTGTGCACTGCACTCACAAAACTAAATCTAGGTAGATCACTAAGTTAACAAGCACTTCTGATTAAAGATTCTTTCCTATTCTCTCCCTCATAGCAGCAGCATCCTCTCCCTACACTAGTAACAGCAGAGTGACGTGCGGCGCTACATGACTCCAGCTTATATAGAGGCTGGGTCACATGCTGCACTGGCCAATCACAGCCATGTCATTAGTAGGCATGGCTGTGATGGCTTCTAAGGTCAGACAGTTAAACGCTTGTTGATTGGCTGAACACCGAACCTGAACCCTAATTTTTACTGAAGCGGGTTCGGGTCCGGGGTCCAAAAATCCTAAAGTTCGGTACGAACCCGAACTTTACAGTTCGGGTTCGCTCAACCCTAGTAAGGAAGAGTGCAGCCCTGTACTCCACCTGCACCACTTTCCCTACCTACATGCACAATCCATCCTAAGGAATGGCCCACAACTGGATGATAGTCCCCACTTAGCTAAGGGCAGAGTCCTAAACCCAATGGGAAAAGAGTAGTAAAACGAAACAGTTGACAACCAGACAGGCAAAGCCAGGAGGGATCAGATGCAAAAACACAGTAAAGTGAAACCAGGAGATAATGTCAAAGGTAAAGTCAGCAGGCAAAGACAAGGTCACAAACTATCAGAGTCAAATACCAGGAGGTCATGTCAGAGGCAAAATCAGTAATCAGAGGCAATGTCAAAGTCAGGCAAAGGCCAGTAAAATTGAGTAGCAGACACACAGCTAGCTAGTGAAGCTCAGAAAACCAATCACAGGCATCTGTGGCCAGTAGGGGCCTGTTTAAATAGCCTGCCTCAGGAGGCATGTGACTCCATATTGCGTCCAGACTTGCCGTGGGAGTGCAGAAAGGTAAGTGCGTATCAGATACTAGTGTCAGGACAATACAGGGAGTGCAGAATTATTAGGCAAATGAGTATTTTGACCACATCATCCTCTTTATGCATGTTGTCTTACTCCAAGCTGTATAGGCTCGAAAGCCTACTACCAATTAAGCATATTAGGTGATGTGCATCTCTGTAATGAGAAGGGGTGTGGTCTAATGACATCAACACCCAATATCAGGTGTGCATAATTATTAGGCAACTTCCTTTCCTTTGGCAAAATGGGTCAAAAGAAGGACTTAACAGGCTCAGAAAAGTCAAAAATAGTGAGATATCTTGCAGAGGGATGCAGCACTCTTAAAATTGCAAAGCTTCTGAAGCGTGATTATCGAACAATCAAGCGTTTCATTCAAAATAGTCAACAGGGTCGCAAGAAGCGGGTGGAAAAAACAAGGTGCAAAATAACTGCCCATGAACTGAGAAAAGTCAAGCGTGCAACTGCCAAGATGCCACTTGCCACCAGTTTGGCCATATTTCAGAGCTGCAACATCACTGGAGTGCCCAAAAGCACAAGGTGTGCAATACTCAGAGACATGGCCAAGGTAAGAAAGGCTGAAAGACGACCACCACTGAACAAGACACACAAGCTGAAACGTCAAGACTGGGCCAAGAAATATCTCAAGACTGATTTTCCTAAGGTTTTATGGACTGATGAAATGAGAGTGAGTCTTGATGGGCCAGATGGATGGGCCCGTGGCTGGATTGGCAAATGGCAGAGAGCTCCAGTCCGACTCAGACGCCAGCAAGGTGGAGGTGGAGTACTGGTTTGGGCTGGTATCATCAAAGATGAGCTTGTGGGGCCTTTTCGGGTTGAGGATGGAGTCAAGCTCAACTCCCAGTCCTACTGCCAGTTTTCTGGAAGACACCTTCTTCAAGCAGTGGTACAGGAAGAAGTCTGCATCCTTCAAGAAAAACATGATTTTCATGCAGGACAATGCTCCATCACACGCGTCCAAGTACTCCACAGCGTGGCTAGCAGGAAAGGGTATAAAAGAAGAAAATCTAATGACATGGCCTCCTTGTTCGCCTGATCTGAACCCCATTGAGAACCTGTGGTCCATCATCAAATGTGAGATTTACAAGGAGGGAAAACAGTACACCTCTCTGAACAGTGTCTGGGAGGCTGTGGTTGCTGCTGCACGCAATGTTGATGGTGAACAGATCAAAACACTGACAGAATCCATGGATGGCAGGCTTTTGAGTGTCCTTGCAAAGAAAGGTGGCTATATTGGTCACTGATTTGTTTTTGTTTTGTTTTTGAATGTCAGAAATGTATATTTGTGAATGTTGAGATGTTATATTGGTTTCACTGGTAAAAATAAATAATTGAAATGGGTATATATTAGTTTTTGGTTAAGTTGCCTAATAATTATGCACAGTAATAGTCACCTGCACACACACAGATATCCCCCTAAAATAGCTAAAACTAAAAACAAACTAAAAACTACTTCCAAAAATATTCAGCTTTGATATTAATGAGTTTTTTGGGTTCATTGAGAACTTGGTTGTTGTTCAATAATAAAATTAATCCTCAAAAATACAACTTGCCTAATAATTCTGCACTCCCTGTATGAGTAATGGTCTGAGAGGGGCATGCGACAGTAAGTAGGCCTAAAGAGGGCCTGAGCAGGGGCACTTTAGTAGCTAAATGGCCTTGCAGCTTAGAGAGAGCAATGGTCGGGGAGGGGTAAAATGGTAGGCTATAAATCAATTAAAGGTGTAGAGCTGAGGTCTTAAGAGCTGTGGGGGAGGTCAGTGACGACGGATGCATGAATAGCTGGGGGCAGGAACATTACAGAGTATCACCGCAGCTCGAGGGTGGAGAGTCATTCAAATGAGGCACTGAGAAGAAACACTGCAGAGGATATGCTTAGGAACTGTGTTGATCTGAGCCAAACCCTTTGGTCACCTTATTAGATGAGTTCTCGACACGAGGGGAGGGGGGCTGTCTTCTCTTGTATTAAGAATAATAGAATTACAGGACTTCCTGTCTTAGGGTAAGCCTGCCAGAAGGTAAGGAAAACCATTAAATGGGTTGACTCACTTCAGCAAATAGCATTTATCATGTAGAGGAAGTTAAAGGGAACCTGTCACCTCCAAAAACCATCTGAAGCCGCCAGCAGTACCTGACAGTAATACACTAATGTATTGTTATTATCCATATTGCCTCCTTTGCTGGCTGGATTAAGTTTTCTATCACATTATACATTGCTTGTTTCAATGGTTTTGACCACCCTGCAAACCATCAGTGTTGGTTGTGCTTGCACAATATAGGAAAAAGCACTAGCCTACTGTATTGGCCACCAGAGAGGTTAGCACTTTTTCTGATAGTGGGCAAGCATGACCACCACTGCTGGACTGGCAGCACTTTTTCTGATAGTGGGCAAGCATGACCACCACCGTGAGATACTGGACTGGCATTGCAGGAGCGCACGGCGTCATAGCAACCAATGACGCCGTGCGCTCCTGCAATGCCAGTCCAGTATCTCACGGACCGTGTTCCACAGACGTCTGCATGAGGATTTATTGTAGCATGATGTTTCTAATTTTAACTACAGCTGTTGTTCAAAAGAACACATTAAAGGGGTATTCCAGTGCAAAGAAATAAAACGCCAATTGCACCCCCTTCTCCATATGAACATTTTAGTACATATGTAGACAATGTTATCTTTACTGGCTTAACACATTAACACAACACAATCACAGTACCACGGATGTCTGCACGAGGCTTAAGTCTGTGTGTAGCCTCAGACTCAAACAGGATGTTTACTTATGCAGCAAGCAGCTCACAAGGGAGAGCTGTAAGGAGGATAGGAGTGGTAGTAGTGACACAGATAGGAGTAGTTGTGGTTCATGATGGCTGTCTTCACTTTGGTGCTCCCTGGGTTTGTGCTGCAGTGAACAGAGTGCATGCCCTTCCCTCAGGGCAAATCCTAGTATTGGGGTCCCTGCCTGGTGTTAGGTGAATTGTCCTTGATGTTGTGAGGTTTGGGATTAGTGATGGACGAACATCTGCCAGGACGGTTCGCAAGCGTGATCACGCCGGGTCCCATTCATTTTAATGGCAGGCGAACCTGAAAAACCTTAAGCTCATCTTTGCAGCCAAGAAAAAAATTACTAGAAGTGCACAAATAGTCCCACAACATGGACAGTGACATACCAGATGTATTATTGGAATTTGCGGTCTCCATTCATAATTTTTTTCAATGCAAAATATCTGCAATATAATTTTCGCGTACGCGCATGCGCAAATGCACTATACAGTACCCAAATGCACTATAAAGAAAGTATGTTGGTATATAACACCCCACCTGTTTTTTTGGGGGGCGACTGGTATATCACACCAGTAGAAGTGGAAGGCTGAAAAGTCAGCCTGAATTTGTGGGAGGGGCACCTTACCTTCTTAAGCTCCAGCCCCCAGCTCCTCAGGGCGCTTCTGTTTATACGCTGGATAAGAAATCGATTTGCTCCGGTACTGCACCCTTGCATGTCGTGAGCTGCTTCAACTGCTTCGTTTTTTCACCACCTGTACACTGCCGATTCCCGTCTGCAGGATAGGTAAATTCATTTGTGATGTTCGCCCTGCTCCACAGGGCTCCTCTGAGCGGCGGTCACCTACTCCCGACTCAATATGCACTCTAGACCCGAGTGCTCCGCCTCCCTCAAGCGGCGGCAGGACGGGTAGGGTCCAGCCTGTGGGTTACCCCCCTCCACAGGGTCTCACCCGTCCTCCGGCTTGGGCGCTGTCACAGGCCGGCATGCTTTCCAGTGTGGAGCTCCTTGGCCAGGCCTGGCCCATGGTCACATGCTCGGCGTGCGTTCCAGAGTGGAGCGCACGCCGGATACCTCACTCAGGCCAGACGACTCCAGTGCAGCGGCTCCAGGGCAGGTAAGCTCTGTCCCCACTGGGTCCCTCATTACAGAAGCATCCTGTCCGGGCCCCCATGTTCCGGGCTTCTGGTGGTCGGATCAGCGTGGAACGCACGCCGATACCTGCTCCCACATCTGGGTCCCCCGCTCAACTTGCGACTCGGGACGGGGGACCCCGTCCCCCAGTCCACCCGTCGACATGGTCACCCCCCCACCAGGAATTCTACCTGTCACGGCCATGGTCATGGTCGTGACTCCTGAACCGCCTGCGGTTTGGTTTGGTTGTTCAACACGAGGTGAGGGCCGCTAGTGTGTAGCCTCACTTGTGGTTGCCGCGGGCAACAAGTCGTTTGGGATTGTCGCAGTATAGCAGCTAGCTGGTGCTAGGCAGCTTGCGGCAATGTTCATGTGGTTGCACCTAGCAACCTCTCTGTTAGGTGTGTGTGTATGTTATGCACTTTGTATGTCTGGTGTGCACGAGGTTTATGTTAGGTGTGCACTGTGACTCTTCCCTTCACTGTGGCTGCCCGTGGCAACGTTTGGTTTGGATGTGTACATGTGGTGGCAGCGTCTCGGCCTTCTGGCTGACTCCCAGGACATGGTTGCCACCCATGTCGTTGCCTGCGGTAACAGCTGCAGTGTGATCTTCATTTGGACACTTCCCCTTTAAGTGGTTTCACTCCCTGGTTAGTGTTGGAAGGGTTAATTTCCTCTTCTGTTTCCCCTGTCTTTAGAGTTTGGCCATCTTTAGACTCCTATTTCTCCGTGTCCAGGAGGAACAGGTAGTCTACCCAGCTCCTAGCTTAGGGACCTGCGGAGGGTTAGTAGGGACCCGAGGTTCCAGAGCATGAGTCCTCCTACCTTCAAGGTCGGCTCATGTCGCTAGGAGTTAGGGTCAGATTAGGGAAGCAATAGGAGGTGACCTGCTCCCTAATTCTGTGGTTCTGGCCAAGTCGTGACTACCATCCTCTGTCATCGCACGGCTAAGGGTTTTCCCCATCCTCAGCCGTAACAGTATGACCACAAAGGCTCCTCACATGGCATTCCCTCGAAAGAGGGTGAAGCATGCATCGCCATATGCTGATGGGGTGCATGCGCGTTCTCCGGAGGGAGAGCGTTGTGGGGGTTTCGCCGCTGACGGCGCGGTGAGTGGCTTTTCCCCGCCATCCCTTCACCTTGTTCTGTTTTGGCGTCCCCTTATTTTTATATTGCACGTTTGTTTGTTTGGTGTGCGGTAGCACGCCTTGGAAAGAGGGTGCAGCGTGCAGCGCCTTTTTGCTTTCGGCCTGCATGCGCGTTCTCCGGAGGGAGAGCGTTTTGGGGATCACCGTTAACGGCGTGGTTGATGGCTTATTCCCCGCCACCTTACCTTCCATGTCCGTGTTGGTGATCCCTCGTCCCTCTCTATGTCCCTATCTCTGGTCGTCTGCTGGCAGCATTCCGTTAGTGTTCCGGCTGTGTGCTGGGTAGGAGTGTCTGTTGGCAGCGACTGGAGTGGGGACGTTAATAGAGAGTGGACGCAGTGTCAGTGCGGTCTCCTCGGGCTGTTTCTTTGCTGGTCTCTGGTTCCTGTGTGTTGTTCCAGGGTCTGGCAGCAGTCCTGGGGAGACTCGCAGGTAATGACACTGATTCCCCTTCTCCTATCCCCTTGTTGGGTCCCGCACCAGCTTCCTTTTTTTTGGTGGGGGTGCTTTGAGGGGTGGGAGTGTCACGGCCATGGTCATGGTCGTGACTCCTGAACCGCATGCGGTTGCCTGCGGTTTGGTTTGGTTGTTCAACCACAGGTGAGGGCCGCTAGTGTGTAGCCTCACTTGTGGTTGCCGCGGGCAACAAGTCATTTGGGATTGTCGCAGTATAGCAGCCTGAGCTGGTGCTAGGCAGCTTGCGGCAATGTTCATGCGGTTGCACCCAGCAACCTCTCTGTTAGGTGTGTGTGTATGTTATGCACTTTGCATTTCTGGTGTGCACGAGGTTTATGTTAGGTGTGCACTGTGACTCTTCCCTTCACTGTGGCTGCCCGTGGCAACATTTGGTTTGGATGTGTACATGTGGTGGCAGCGTCTCGGCCTTCTGGCTGACTCCCAGGACATGGTTGCCACCCATGTCGTTGCCTGCGGTTACAGCTGCAGTGTGATCTTCATTTGGACACTTCCCCTTTAAGTGGTTTCACGCCCTGGTTAGTGTTGGAAAGGTTAATTCCCTCTTCTGTTTCCCCTGTCTTTAGAGTTTGGCCATCTTTAGACCAGATTTCTCTGTGTCCAGGAGGAACAGGTAGTCTACCCAGCTCCTAGCTTAGGAACCTGCGGAGGGTTAGTAGGGACCCGAGGTTCCAGAGCATGAGTCCTCCTACCTTCAAGGTCGGCTTATGTCGCTAGGAGTTAGGGTCAGATTAGGGAAGCAATAGGAGGTGACCTGCTCCCTAATTCTGTGGTTCTGGCCAAGTCGTGACTACCATCCTCTGTCATTGCACGGCTGAGGGTTTTCCCCATCCTCAGCCGTGACACTACCCTTGTTTCCCTGCTTCCGGGGGTAGAGGGGAACGCACGTATAACAAACCGATATGCGAAGTAGGCAGGCCCCTGAGCAACAACGGCCATGTGTATAAACGGCCATAAAACGGCCATGGGGGGCGCTAAAACTCGGCAGGGACACCAAAACGGTCACAAACGCACACCCACCGTACCACACAGTACCAGGTGGGATGAAGAAAAAGTCATCCTCTGTCCCCACTCATTGGGGGAGGGCTCCTGGGTCCCCGTTAGGATGGAAGGGCGCTAGTTTCAGTTCTGAGGTCAAAGAGAGCAGGGGTCCTCACCAGGTGTAGGTTAGGTCGGTATCGCACCCCGTACGCAATCAGCTTTTCACTGCAATTGTCTGTTCTGATCCGCCGTAGTGGCAGGGCCACGTGATATATGTATGTGATTTCACGTTATATGCTGTTGTCTTCCTGCTCTGCTGGATCGCCCAGGCTCACACCTACCTCTGTCTCCTGGATCGCCCAGGCTCACACCTACCTCTGTCTCCTGGATCGCCCAGGCTCACACCTACCTCTGTCTCCTGGATCGCCCAGGCTCACACCTACCTCTGTTGTCTCCTGGATCGCCCAGGCTCACACCTACCCCTGTCTCCTGGATCGCCCAGGCTCACACCTACCTCTGTCTCCTTGATCGCCCAGGCTCACACCTACCTCTGTCTCCTGGATTGCCCAGGCTCACACCTACCTCTGTCTCCTGGATCGCCCAGGCTCACACCTACCTCTGTCTCCTGGATCGCCCAGGCTCACACCTACATCTGTCTCCTGGATTGCCCAGGCTCACACCTACCTCTGTCTCCTGGATTGCCCAGGCTCACACCTACCTCTGTCTCCTGGATCGCCCAGGCCTGTCACCCTCCCTAGTTATGTTCTTTTTTCCTTCAGAACTTTATGGATTTTTCCTCTCAGGAACATGTTCTGACCGTTCATTTATACAACATTTGGACCAAGGTCAGGTGACCCAAGACATCAGTACAGGTATTAGCCTCTAATCCCAGGTACGTTACCCAGTTCGACACAAGCCTTCTCGTAGGCACCGGTCGTACTACATTCCGGTCACATATAGTTATTCGGGACTATTTCTTTCTTCACAGGTTAAGCATGTCACATGCTTCAGATATGGAGGACACCTTGTCACTCCCTGGAACGTCCGTCTCAGGCCAGGCTGGCACCATGTCCCTGAGGATCTGGACGATCCCCAGGCTCATCGCCGAACTCAATAAGAGAGGCATCCCTCACCCGGTCTCTGCCCGCAAAGCAGAGCTATACAAACTGTTGATGACCTCCCCGGGTCCGTCAGGCGTCCAGCCAGGGACCACGGACATTCAACAGTCACTAAGGCATCTACAAGCCACCATTGACTCCCTGGTCGGCATGGTGGTCGACGCTCAGTACAGGGTGTCGGTACTGGAGTCACGGGCCCCGGCCCTCCCCCAGGCGTCCCACCCTTCAGCTGAGTCTGTTGTGAGCAGACGGCCGCGATAGGTACTTCCATTTTCACTCCCCGGGTGGCCCCGGCCCATTTCATCCCGGACGGTATTAAAAAGGATATCCTGGCCGGAAAGGACGTGAACCTGGCTGGGGTCCATACTTATCGCTTCACAAGATCTCCCCGAGAACCGGGTTATCAACTGTGGTGACGTCTCCCTCGTCCTGAGGGCCAAGGACGCAAGGCTCAACAGAAAGCTCACCATTAGGGATGAGCGAACTCGAACTGTATAGTTCGGGTTCGTACCGAATTTTGGGGTGTCCGTGACACGGACCCGAACCCGGACATTTTCGTAAAAGTCCGGGTTCGGTGTTCGTCGCTTTCTTGGCGTTTTTGTGACGCTTTCTTGGCGCTTTTTGAAAGGCTGCAAAGCAGCCAATCAACAAGCGTCATACTACTTGCCCCAAGAGGCCATCACAGCCATGCCTACTATTGGCATGGCTGTGATTGGCCAGAGCACCATGTGACCCAGCCTCTATTTAAGCTGGAGTCACATAGCGCCGCCCGTCACTCTGCTCTGATTAGCGTAGGGAGAGGTTGCGGCTGCGACAGTAGGGCGAGATTAGGCAGATTAACTCCTCCAAAGGACTTGATTATTGATCGATCTGCAGCTGTGGATCATTGAGCTGCTGATACTCAATTGCTCACTGTTTTTTAGGCTGCCCAGACCGTTTGTCAGTCACATTTTTCTGGGGTGATCGGCGGCCATTTTGTGTCTTGTGGAGCGCCAGCACAAGCTGCGACCAAGTGCATTTAACCCTCAATGGTGTGGTTGTTTTTTGGCTAAAGCCTACATCAGGGTGAAGCTGTCACACCAAGTGCATTTAACCAGCAATAGTCTGTTTATTTTTTGGCCATATACTACATCAGGGGCAAGCTGCGCCTGTCACCAAGTGCATTTAACCCTCAATGGTGTGGTTGTTTTTTGGCTAAAGCCTACATCAGGGTGAAGCTGTCACACCAAGTGCATTTAACCAGCAATAGTCTGTTTATTTTGTGGCCATATACTACATCAGGGGCAAGCTGCGCCCGTCACCAAGTGCATTTAACCCTCAGTAGTGTGGTTGGTCAAGCTGTGACACCAAGTGCATTTAACCAGCAATAGTCTGTTCATTTTTTGGCCATATACTACATCAGGGGCAAGCTGCGCCCGTCACCAAGTGCATTTAACCCTCAGTAGTGTGGTTGGTCAAGCTATCACACCAAGTGCATTTAACCAGCAATAGTCTGTTCATTTTTTGGCCATATACTAAATCAGGGGCAAGCTGCGCCCGTCACCAAGTGCATTTAACTAGCAATAGTCTGTTCATTTTTTGGCCATATACTAAATCAGGGGCAAGCTGCGCCCGTCACCAAGTGCATTTAACCAGCAATAGTCTGTTCATTTTTTGGCCATATACTACATCAGGGGCAAGCTGCGCCCGTCACCAAGTGCATTTAACCCTCAGTAGTGTGGTTGGTCAAGCTGTGACACCAAGTGCATTTAACCAGCAATAGTATGTTCATTTTTTGGCCATATACTACATCAAGGGCAAGCTGCGCCCGTCACCAAGTGCATTTAACCCTCAGTAGTGTGGTTGGTCAAGCTATCACACCAAGTGCATTTAACCAGCAATAGTCTGTTCATTTTTTGGCCATATACTAAATCAGGGGCAAGCTGCGCCCGTCACCAAGTGCATTTAACCAGCAATAGTCTGTTCATTTTTTGGCCATATACTACATCAGGGGCAAGCTGCGCCCGTCACCAAGTGCATTTAACCCTCAGTAGTGTGGTTGGTCAAGCTATCACACCAAGTGCATTTAACCAGCAATAGTCTGTTCATTTTTTGGCCATACACTACATCAGGGGCAAGCTGCACCCGTCACCAAGTGCATTTAACCCTCAGTAGTGTGGTTGGTCAAGCTGTGACACCAAGTGCATTTAACCAGCAATAGTCTGTTCATTTTTTGGCCATATACTACATCAGGGGCAAGCTGCGCCCGTCACAAAGTGCATTTAACCAGCAATAGTGTGGTTATTTTTTGGCCATATCCCAGTCTAATTCTGTCACTAAATCCATACTGATCACCCAGCGCCTAAATACTAGGCCTCAAATTGATATCCCGCTAAATCTGTCGTTACCGCTGTACTGTTGTGGCTGGGCAAGTTATTTAGTGTCCGTCAAAGCACATTTTTTGTTCAGGGTTGAAATACAATTCCCAATTTAGCAATTTCATAATTTAGTGGTTTCTGCTATATCAGAGCTATTTGAAATCTATCCCTAAAAGGGTATATAATATTCAAGGTGCACATAGGGTCATTCAGAATAACTTCACACACACGCTACTGTGCATTTCCAAGTCCAATTCTGTTAGTAAATCCATACCGGTCACCCAGCGCCTAAATACTAGGCCTCAAATTTATATCCCGCTAAATCTCTCGTTACTGCTGTCCTGTTGTGGCTGGGAAAGTTATTTAGTGTCCGTCAAAGCACATTTTTTGTTCTGGGTTGAAATACAATTCCCAATTTAGCAATTTCATAATTTAGTGGTTTCTGCTATATCAGAGCTATTTGAAATCTATCCCTAAAAGGGTATATAATATTCAAGGTGCACATAGGGTCATTCAGAATAACTTCACACACACGCTACTGTGCATTTCCAAGTCCAATTCTGTTAGTAAATCCATACCGGTCACCCAGCGCCTAAATACTAGGCCTCAAATTTATATCCCGCTAAATCTCTCGTTACCGCTGTCCTGTTGTGGCTGGGAAAGTTATTTAGTGTCCGTCAAAGCACATTTTTTGCTCTGGGTTGAAATACAATTCCCAATTTAGCAATTTCATAATTTAGTGGTTTCTGCTATATCAGAGCTATTTGAAATCTATCCCTAAAAGGGTATATAATATTCAAGGTGCACATAGGGTCATTCAGAATAACTTCACACACACGCTACTGTGCATTTCCAAGTCCAATTCTGTTAGTAAATCCATACCGGTCACCCAGCGCCTAAATACTAGGCCTCAAATTTATATCCCGCTAAATCTCTCGTTACCGCTGTCCTGTTGTGGCTGGGAAAGTTATTTAGTGTCCGTCAAAGCACATTTTTTGCTCTGGGTTGAAATACAATTCCCAATTTAGCAATTTCATAATTTAGTGGTTTCTGCTATATCAGAGCTATTTGAAATCTATCCCTAAAAGGGTATATAATATTCAAGGTGCACATAGGGTCATTCAGAATAACTTCACACACACGCTACTGTGCATTTCCAAGTCTAATTCTGTCACTAAATCCATACCGGTCACCCAGCGCCTAAATAGTAGGCCTCAAATTTATATCCCGCTGAATTTGAATACAATACATTGGGCCAAATAATATTTTTGTTGTTGTGGTGAACCATAACAATGAGGAAAACATCTAGTAAGGGACGCGGACGTGGACATGGTCGTGGTGGTGTTAGTGGACCCTCTGGTGCTGGGAGAGGACGTGGCCGTTCTGCCACATCCACACGTCCTAGTGTACCAACTACCTCAGGTCCCAGTAGCCGCCAGAATTTACAGCGATATATGGTGGGGCCCAATGCCGTTCTAAGGATGGTAAGGCCTGAGCAGGTACAGGCATTAGTCAATTGGGTGGCCGACAGTGGACCCAGCACGTTCACATTATCTCCCACCCAGTCTTCTGCAGAAAGCGCACAGATGGCGCCTGAAAACCAACCCCATCAGTCTGTCACATCACCCCCATGCATACCAGGGAAACTGTCTCAGCCTCAAGTTATGCAGCAGTCTCTTATGCTGTTTGAAGACTCCGCTGGCAGGGTTTCCCAAGGGCATCCACCTAGCCCTTCCCCAGCGGTGAAAGACATAGACTGCACTGACGCACAACCACTTATGTTTCCTGATGATGAGGACATGGGAATACCACCTCAGCATGTCTCTGATGATGACGAAACACAGGTGCCAACTGCTGCGTCTTTCTGCAGTGTGCAGACTGAACAGGAGGTCAGGGATCAAGACTGGGTGGAAGACGATGCAGGGGACGATGAGGTCCTAGACCCCACATGGAATGAAGGTCGTGCCACTGACTTTCACAGTTCGGAGAAAGAGGCAGTGGTGAGACAGAGCCAACAGCGTAGCAAAAGAGGGAGCAGTGGGCAAAAGCAGAACACCCGCCGCCAAGAGACTCCGCCTGCTACTGACCGCCGCCATCTGGGACCGAGCACCCCAAAGGCAGCTTCAAGGAGTTCCCTGGCATGGCACTTCTTCAAACAATGTGCTGACGACAAGACCCGAGTGGTTTGCACGCTGTGCCATCAGAGCCTGAAGCGAGGCATTAACGTTCTGAACCTGAGCACAACCTGCATGACCAGGCACCTGCATGCAAAGCATGAACTGCAGTGGAGTAAACACCTTAAAACCAAGGAAGTCACTCAGGCTCCCCCTGCTACCTCTTCTGCTGCTGCCGCCTCGGCCTCTTCTGCTGCTGCCGCCTCGGCCTCTTCCTCCGCCTCTGGAGGAACGTTGGCACCTGCCGCCCAGCAAACAGGGGATGTACCACCAACACCACCACCACCACCTCCGTCACCAAGCGTCTCAACCATGTCACACGGCAGCGTTCAGCTCTCCATCTCACAAACATTTGAGAGAAAGCGTAAATTCCCACCTAGCCACCCTCGATCCCTGGCCCTGAATGCCAGCATTTCTAAACTACTGGCCTATGAAATGCTGTCATTTAGGCTGGTGGACACAGACAGCTTCAAACAGCTCATGTCGCTTGCTGTCCCACAGTATGTTGTTCCCAGCCGCCACTACTTCTCCAAGAGAGCCGTGCCTTCCCTGCACAACCAAGTATCCGATAAAATCAAGTGTGCACTGCGCAACGCCATCTGTAGCAAGGTCCACCTAACCACAGATACGTGGACCAGTAAGCACGGCCAGGGACGCTATATCTCCCTAACTGCACACTGGGTAAATGTAGTGGCAGCTGGGCCCCAGGCGGAGAGCTGTTTGGCGCACGTCCTTCCGCCGCCAAGGATCGCAGGGCAACATTCTTTGCCTCCTGTTGCCACCTCCTCCTTCTCGGCTTCCTCCTCCTCTTCTTCCACCTGCTCATCCAGTCAGCCACACACCTTCACCACCAACTTCAGCACAGCCCGGGGTAAACGTCAGCAGGCCATTCTGAAACTCATATGTTTGGGGGACAGGCCCCACACCGCACAGGAGTTGTGGCGGGGTATAGAACAACAGACCGATGAGTGGTTGCTGCCGGTGAGCCTCAAGCCCGGCCTGGTGGTGTGTGATAATGGGCGAAATCTCGTTGCAGCTCTGGGACTAGCCAATTTGACGCACATCCCTTGCTTGGCGCATGTGCTGAATTTGGTGGTGCAGAAGTTCATACACAACTACCCCGACATATCAGAGCTGCTGCATAAAGTGCGGGCCGTCTGTTCGCGCTTCCGGCGTTCACATCCTGCTGCTGCTCGCCTGTCTGCGCTACAGCGTAACTTCGGCCTTCCCGCTCACCGCCTCATATGCGACGTGCCCACCAGGTGGAACTCCACCTTGCACATGCTGGACAGACTGTGCGAGCAGCAGCAGGCCATAGTGGAGTTTCAGCTGCAGCACGCACGGGTCAGTCGCACTACAGAACAGCACCACTTCACCACCAATGACTGGGCCTCCATGCGAGACCTGTGTGCCCTGTTGCGCTGTTTCGAGTACTCCACCAACATGGCCAGTGGCGATGACGCCGTTATCAGCGTTACAATACCACTTCTATGTCTCCTTGAGAAAACACTTAGGGCGATGATGGAAGAGGAGGTGGCCCAGGAGGAGGAGGAGGTGGAGGAGGAAGAGGGGTCATTTTTAGCACTTTCAGGCCAGTCTCTTCGAAGTGACTCAGAGGGGAGTTTTTGGCAACAGCAGAGGCCAGGTACAAATGTGGCCAGCCAGGGCCCACTACTGGAGGACGAGGAGGACGAGGATGAGGAGGAGGTGGAGGAGGATGAGGATGAAGCATGGTCACAGCGGGGTGGCACCCAACGCAGCTCGGGTCCATCACTGGTGCGTGGCTGGGGGGAAAGGCAGGACGATGACGATACGCGAGTACAAGCGCACGTTGGTAGACACGCTACTGAGAGCATTCCCAAATGTCACAGGGGAACAAGTGGAAGCCCAAGGCCAAGGCAGAGGAGGAGCAAGAGGTCGCCAAGGCAGCTGTGTCAATGCCAGCTCCTCTGAGGGCAGGGTTAGCATGGCAGAGATGTTGGAAAACTTTTGTCAACACGCCACAGCTAACTGCACCACCACCTGATACGCAACGTGTTAGCAGGAGGCAACATTTCACTAACATGGTGGAACAGTACATGTGCACACCCCTCCACGTACTGACTGATGGTTCGGCCCCATTCAACTTCTGGGTCTCTAAATTGTCCACGTGGCCAGAGCTAGCCTTTTATGCCTTGGAGGTGCTGGCCTGCCCGGCAGCCAGCGTTTTGTCTGAACGTGTATTCAGCACGGCAGGGGGCGTCATTACAGACAAACGCAGCCGCCTGTCTACAGCCAATGTGGACAAGCTGACGTTCATAAAAATGAACCAGGCATGGATCCCACAGGATCTGTCCGTCCCTTGTCCAGATTAGACATTAACTACCTCCCCTTAACCATATATTATTGGACTCCAGGGCACTTCCTCATTCAATCCTATCTTTATTTTCATTTTACCATTATATTGCGAGGCTACCCAAAGTTGAATGAACCTCTCCTCTGTCTGGGTGCCGGGGCCTAAATATATGCCAATGGACTGTTCCAATGTTGGGTGACGTGAAGCCTGATTCTCTGCTATGACATGCAGAATGATTCTCTGCTGACATGAAGCCAGATCCTCTGTTACGGGACCTCTTTCCTCTGCCTGGGTGCTGGGCCTAAATTTATGAAAATGGACTCTTACAGTGGTGGGTGACGTGAAGCCTGATTGTCTGCTATGATATGAAGACTGATTCTCTGCTGACATGAAGCCAGATTGTCTGTTACGGGACCTCTCTCCTCTGCCTGGGTGCTGGGCCTAAATATATGCCAATGGACTGTTGCAGTGGTGGCTGACGTGAAGCCTCATTCTCTGCTATGACATGCAGACTAATTCTCTGCTGACATGAAGTCAGATCCTCTGTTACGGGACCTCTCTCCTCTGCCTGGGTGCTGGGCCTAAACTTATGAAAATGGACTCTTACAGTGGTGGGTGACGTGAAGCCTCATTCTCTGCTATGACATGCAGACTAATTCTCTGCTGACATGAAGCCAGATTGTCTGTTACGGGACCTCTCTCCTCTGCCTAAGTGCTGGGCCTAAATATATGCCAATGGACTGTTGCAGTGGTGGCTGACGTGAAGCCTCATTCTCTGCTATGACATGCAGACTAATTCTCTGCTGACATGAAGCCAGATTGTCTGTTACGGGACCTCTCTCCTCTGCCTGGGTGTTGGGCCTAAACTTATGAAAATGGACTCTTACAGTGGTGGGTGACGTGAAGCCTCATTCTCTGCTATGACATGCAGACTAATTCTCTGCTGACATGAAGCCAGATTGTCTGTTACGGGACCTCTCTCCTCTGCCTGGGTGCTGGGCCTAAATATATGCCAATGGACTGTTGCAGTGGTGGGTGACGTGAAGCCTCATTCTCTGCTATGACATGCAGACTAATTCTCTGCTGACATGAAGCCAGATTGTCTGTTACGGGACCTCTCTCCTCTGCCTGGGTGCTGGGCCTAAACTTATGAAAATTGACTCTTACAGTGGTGGCTGACGTGAAGCCTGAATCTCTGCTATGACATGAAGACTGATTCTCTGCTGACATGAAGCCAGATCCTCTGTTACGGGACCTCTCTCCTCTGCCTGGGTGCTGGGCCTAAACTTATGAAAATGGACTCTTACAGTGGTGGGTGACGTGAAGCCTCATTCTCTGCTATGACATGCAGACTAATTCTCTGCTGACATGAAGCCAGATTGTCTGTTACGGGACCTCTCTCCTCTGCCTGGGTGCTGGGCCTAAACTTATGAAAATGGACTCTTACAGTGGTGGGTGACGTGAAGCCTCATTCTCTGCTATGACATGCAGACTAATTCTCTGCTGACATGAAGCCAGATTGTCTGTTACGGGACCTCTCTCCTCTGCCTGGGTGCTGGGCCTAAACTTATGAAAATGGACTCTTACAGTGGTGGGTGACGTGAAGCCTCATTCTCTGCTATGACATGCAGACTAATTCTCTGCTGACATGAAGCCAGATTGTCTGTTACGGGACCTCTCTCCTCTGCCTGGGTGCTGGGCCTAAATATATGCCAATGGACTGTTGCAGTGGTGGGTGACGTGAAGCCTCATTCTCTGCTATGACATGCAGACTAATTCTCTGCTGACATGAAGCCAGATTGTCTGTTACGGGACCTCTCTCCTCTGCCTGGGTGCTGGGCCTAAACTTATGAAAATGGACTCTTACAGTGGTGGCTGACGTGAAGCCTGATTCTCTGCTATGACATGAAGACTGATTCTCTGCTGACATGAAGCCAGATCCTCTGTTACGGGACCTCTCTCCTCTGCCTGGGTGCTGGGCCTAAACTTATGAAAATGGACTCTTACAGTGGTGGGTGACGTGAAGCCTCATTCTCTGCTATGACATGCAGACTAATTCTCTGCTGACATGAAGCCAGATTGTCTGTTACGGGACCTCTCTCCTCTGCCTGGGTGCTGGGCCTAAATTTATGACAATGGACTGTTGCAGTGGTGGGTGACGTGAAGCCTGATTCTCTGCTATGACATGCAGACTGATTCTCTGCTGACATGAAGCCAGATTGTCTGTTACGGGACCTCTCTCCTCTGCCTGTGTGCTGGGCCTAAATATATGCCAATGGACTGTTGCAGTGGTGGCTGACGTGAAGCCTCATTCTCTGCTATGACATGCAGACTAATTCTCTGCTACATGAAGCCAGATCCTCTGTTACGGGACCTCTCTCCTCTGCCTGGGTGCTGGGCCTAAATTTATGAAAATGGACTCTTACAGTGGTGGGTGACGTGAAGCCTGATTCTCTGCTATGACATGAAGACTGATTCTCTGCTGACATGAAGCCAGATTGTCTGTTACGGGACCTCTCTCCTCTGCCTGGGTGCTGGGCCTAAATATATGCCAATGGACTGTTGCAGTGGTGGCTGACGTGAAGCCTCATTCTCTGCTATGACATGCAGACTAATTCTCTGCTGACATGAAGCCAGATTCTCTGTTACAGGACCTCTCTCCTCTGCCTGGGTTCCGGGGCCTAAATATCTGAGAATGGACTGTTCCAGTGGTGGGTGACTGGAAGCCAGATTCTCTGCTATGGGACCTCTCTCCAATTGATTTTGGTTAATTTTTATTTATTTAATTTTTATTTTAATTCATTTCCCTATCCACATTTGTTTGCAGGGGATTTACCTACATGTTGCTGCCTTTTGCAGCCCTCTAGCCCTTTCCTGGGCTGTTTTACAGCCTTTTTAGTGCCGAAAAGTTCGGGTCCCCATTGACTTCAATGGGGTTCGGGACGAAGTTCGGATCGGGTTCGGATCCCGAACCCGAACATTTTCGGGAAGTTCGGCCGAACTTCTCGAACCCGAACATCCAGGTGTTTGCTCAACTCTACTCACCATCCCAGAATTTGTTTTGGTGTTTAGCCTGTTCAGGGACATTGTGTGCTCAGCCCAGCCGAGAAGGAGGGAGGAACTAGATTCGGTGGCTCGTCATTTTATGACTATCACCGCTCCTTCTCGGCTAAGGCTGCTGCTGCCCTGGTGCAATTCCAGTTCATCACCAACTGGGCAAATATCGATATGGAGCTGTTTTGCCGCCACTTCGTGGGTCTCAGGGCCCCGTCTACTTCAGGGTGCCAGTCAATTTTCCATTCTTCGGACTGGTGTCTGAACTCGGTTAATCCCATCCAGGATAGGTCCTTGCCTGGCTCCTCAGGTCTCCAACTGGGCGCCCCCGGGGTTGACAAACTGGGCCGGCCCATAGTATACTTGGGGAAGAGCCAGGTCTGCAACAATTTTAACGCAAACGGATGCGGCTTCAATAGTTGCAGGGCGCTCCACATTTGCTCGCTGTGTTTCAGGGCTCACCCTCGTCCCGCCTGTCCCAAGAGGTCTGCGAAACAACTATGACTAGCCGACATTGACCTCGATCTCCTTGGCATCCTTCTGCGAGACCACCCTGACCGGGGGTTCGTGCAGTTTTTGCTGAACGGCTTCGCGGATGGCTTCCACATGGGCCTCATAGCCCTGCCGCAGACACCTTGGGAGGGCGGCAACCTGAGGTCTGCTTCTGAGGACCCGGCGGCAGTGGAGGAGTTGCACCAATCCGAAGTCGACAAGGGTTTCCTCATCGGCCCGCTTGAGTCAATACCATTCCCTTCCTGGCGCATTAACCCCATTGGACTGGTGTCCAAGAAAAATTCTAATAAAAACGTTTAATCTACGACCTGTTCACGCCTCATGCCTCTGCCGTTCCCAGCCTCAACTCGCTTATTCCATCCGAGGAGTTCTCCTTGCAGTACTCCTCCATAGACGAGGCAATTAAGGACATTGTGAACTCTGGCAGGGGTTCCTGGTTGGCGAAGGTGGACATCTCGGATGCCTTTAAGCTCCTCCCCATTAAACCACATCTATGGGGTTACTACGGGATTAGATGGGCCGACCGCTATTATTTTGCAAACAGGCTCACGTTTAGTTCGAAGAGTAGCCCATGGTTGTTCGACCAATTTGCCAAGGCCCTGCACTGGATTCTCGTCCATCATGGTGGACTACCTACGGTAATCGACTATCTCGATGACTTCTTGATCATCAAGGGTTCACACGACAGGTCGGGCAACCTGGCTACTCTTCTCCAAATTTTTTCTAGCCTGCAGGTCCCGATAGCCCACGCCAAAACAGAGGGCCCTGCCAATAGGGTGACGTTCCTCTGCGTCACCCTGGATTCCGTCCGGATGGAGGCCAGCCTCCCGGAGGAAAAACTGGCAAGTTGCCGCGCGGCAATTTCTCACGCAATGTCCGTGGGCTATCTATCCAGGGTGGAGCTCCAATCCCTGCTGGGGATATTCAACTTCACCTCTAGAATCATGCCCCCGGGCAGGGCATTCACCTCCAGGTTGCTCCAGTTGTTGCCTTTGGCTCCTGACCAGAGCAGCACCGTCCACTTGGACAGCCATGCCAGGGCGGACTTGGCCATGTGGTCCCTATTTCTGTCCTCCTGGAACGGTATCTCTCTTTTTGTACCGTCATGGGCACCGTCATACCCCACCATTTTCTCAGACGCTGCAGCATCCCGGGGGTTTGCCGCTATTTTTGGGTCCCATTGGATGGCTGGCCAATGGCCCGTAGAGATCCGGTCAGTCTCCAAAAGTCTGAGCTCGTCTTCCCTCTTGGAGCTTTACCCCATTGTGGTGGCGGCTCAGGTGTGCGGTCATCGGTGGGCGAATACACCGGTGATGTTCATCACCGATAACCAGGCGTTGGTGGACATTATCACAAAAGGGCAGGCAAAATCTTCCAGGATCATGTCCCTCCTGCGCAGACTGGTTTGGCTCTCTCTCACCCATAATTTCCATGTGTTCTGCAGCCACATTCCAGGGGTCGAGAATGTGGCGGCAGATGCCCTGTCTCGATTTAATTTCCCCCTTTTTTTTCAGGTGCTACCAGGAGCGGACCCCATGGGGTACCCTCTTCCGGTCTTCCATTCTCTGGTGATTGACTAGAGTCCCTCCTTGCCCACGCCAGGAACCTGGTTCAGCATTCCCTCTCCTCCAATACCATCAGGAACTACCAAGCCGGCTTCAAGGCTTTTGAAGTGTTTTCCAGGTCCCACCCGCAAGGTGGCGTGGACGATGTCTC
This sequence comes from Bufo gargarizans, assembly GCF_014858855.1. Lineage (NCBI taxonomy): Eukaryota > Metazoa > Chordata > Amphibia > Anura > Bufonidae > Bufo > Bufo gargarizans. The sequence goes on along the minus strand of NC_058082.1, from coordinate 76,607,440 downwards.
CTACACCCTGGCGTTCATAGCCTACTGTCACCGCGATCTCAGGCTGTCATTCAACACCATCAAGCTGTACTTAGCCGGGAAACAGCACGGCACCATGCTTCATAATCCAAATGGAGGTTCCATTTTTTCCGTGCAGGCAGTCAAGGCGGCCCTTAGGGGAGTCCAGAGGTGCGGGGACGCCCCTCCCGCCCGTAGACAGCCTGTCTCCGGCGAGATGTTTAGGAGATTGTCGGGCCGCGCTGGATGGACATCCTTTTGGGCACTCTCCTAGTTTGGTTATTAAGGCTGCCATGTACCTCAGGTTTTATGGGTTCCTTAGGCCAGGTGAGTTCACCAGCACCTCTACTAAATGTCAGGGATTGCAGGTGCGGCAATTGGCCTGGGTCCATGACCATTTTGTCCTCTGGCTCCCATCCACGAAATCCAATCAGCTTGGGCCTACCTCGGAGGTCAGATTCTTCAAAACTGATTGGTGCCCGTCCATGGTCCTCCGTCAATTGGCAGCCCTGCTACAAGATACTCCCCTAGATGGCCCGGTGCTACCTTGGCATGGGAAGATCCTGACTTCAAGCCAGTTTGTGTTCCACATCAGAACACTGGCTTCAGGTCTCGGTTACAACCCGTTGGCCATCACTGGGCACTCGCTCCGAATTGGGGCCGCGTCTTCAGCATCAAAAAATTGGGTCCCAGCGCATGTGATCAAATGCATGGGTCGCTGGCGTTCTTCTTGCTTCACAAAGTACATCCCGAACCCGAATGTAGAGATTTTCCAGGCTTTCTGTAAACTCGTACTCTAAGAGGAATTAAATGTTTTTGGACACTACTCTGATCTCCTCGTCTATTTTTGCCCACTGCTAGGCTTACCCTCGCTCCTGGCTCCCGGCACAACACAGCCAGCTTAGGTCAGGGATAAGCGCTTCCCCTCATCGGTAGCCCTAAACCTCTCCCATAAGTGGAAGGCTGAAAAGTCAGCCTGAATTTGTGGATGGGGCACGTTACCTTCTTAAGCTCCAGCTCCCAGCTCCTCAGGGCGCTTCTGTTCATACCCACCCACCCCCCCACCCCCCCTGTTTCTCAACACTCCCTTTAGGGTATGCCCACTGCTAGGCTTACCCTCGCTCCTGGCTCCCGGCACAACAACGTCAGCTTAGGTCAGGGGTAAGCACTTCCCCTCATCGGTAGCCCTAAACCTCTCCTATAAATGATTTGTTCCAATAACACTTGTCACTCTATATACCTGCAGTATCGCAGCAGAACAGCACACAACTGCCGCACAATACGAATGCACTATAATATACTTTCTAACATAGAAAGTATATTATAACAGGCTTGCATAGTAAAGTATCAATTTTCGCAGATGACACTAAACTGTGTAAAGTAATTTACACTGATGAGGACAGTATACTACTACAGAGGGATCTGGATAGACTGGAGGCTTGGGCAGATAAGTGGCAGATGGGGTTTAACACTGATAAATGTAAAGTTATGCACATGGGAAGGAAAAATCCAAGTCAACCGTACATACTAAATGGTAAAACACTCGGTAACACTGACATGGAAAAGGATCTAGGAATTTTAATAAACAGCAAACTAAGCTGCAAAAACCAGTGTCAGGCAGCTGCTGCCAAGGCCAACAAGATAATGGGTTGCATCAGAAGGGGCATAGATTCCCGTGATAAGAACATAGTCCTACCACTTTACAAATCACTAGTCAGACCACACATGGAGTACTGTATACAGTTCTGGGCTCCTGTAAACAAGGCAGACATAGCAGAGCTGGAGAAGGTCCAGAGGAGGGCATCTAAAGTAATAACTGGAATGGGGCAACTACAGTACCCTGAAAGATTATCAAAATTAGGGTTATTCACTTTAGAAAAAAGACAACTGAGGGGAGATCTAATTAATATGTATAAATATATCAGGGGTCAGTACAGAGATCTATCCCATCATCTATTTATCCCCAGGACTGTGACTGTGACGAGGGGACATCCTCTGCGTCTGGAGGAAAGAAGGTTTGTACACAAACATAGAAAAGGATTCTTTACGGTAAGAGCAGTGAGAATATGGAACTCTCTGCCTGAGAAGGTGGTGATGGTGAGTACAATAAAGGAATTCAAGAGGGCCCTGGACGTATTTCTGGAGCTTAATAATATTACAGGCTATAGCTACTAGAGAGGGGTCTTCCTCTGGATCAACTTGCGGGATAACAGGCCGAACTGGATGGACAAATGTCTTTTTTCGGCCTTATGTACTATGTTACTATGTTACTATTGTACAAGGAAGGCAATCCTGGTGAATATACATAAAGATAAAACGTAACCTTTAATAATGTTACTATGAGGGTCAATTCACACGTCCGTAAGTGTTTTGCGGATCCGCAAAACACAGACACCGGCAATGTGCATTCCGCAATTTGAGGATCGCACATTGCCGGCACTATAATAGAAAATGCCTAATCTTGTCTGCAATTGTGGACAAGAATAGGATATGTTTTATTTTTTTGCGGAAACGGAAGCATGGATGCGCAAGTGCGGATCCACAGATGCGATTGTGGACAGCACATTCCGGCCCCATTGAAAATGAATGGGTCTGCACCCATTCCGCAAAATTGCGGAACGGATGCGGACCCATTTTGCGGACGTGTGAATGGAAAAGATATCCCTCAAAATGAAAATAAATTAAATTATTAAAGTTAAGCAAAACACACAGATGTGGTAGGCAATAACAAGTGCTCGGCGGCACCAAATCAGAAACCATATCTCCTACCACAATCCGGGGGGTTCCAGTGCACATTGATGAATCCCGGAGGGAAAGCAAAAAACATCTATCCCTGGGCTAGATGATGATGTGGTATTGAAGGACAGGGTAGGCAAAGAACTGTCCCTGATATTGCCCTACAGGGGGTGCTATTCTGGCCCTGATAGCCTAACCACAAACAACCTGCCCTGATAAGAGCGTCCGGAACCTTATCCTATATGAAAATGGCCCTAGTAAGCCCCTAGGCCCCTGACTTCCAGGTGATCACTATATAGATCTATGTGTTTTTGAATCATTATAAAAGTATATTATAAGTGTATTACACCCCTCTGTACTGCACACCTATCGATAGCACACCTATGCCAGTCCTTAAAAGGACTTTTGTGACCCTATTAGCAAGCGTTTGGTGTCCCTAACAGTCTGTCCCTGCTCCACACAGCAACCTCTCCCTACACTGGCAAAACACTGAATGTAAAATGGCGGCCAGATCAGGTTTATTTATAAGGTAGGGGGTATGTCCATGTGCTGGAACATCTCAATTGGCTGCCTTGTACCACCTGATGGATGCGTCATGGGTCAGAGTTCTTCACAATGTAAAAAAATTGGCGGCGCGAATATCTCCTTATGTTCGCATGTTCGGCGAATCGCGAACGCGCAAAATTCGCCGCAAAACGACCGCCGGGCGAACCGCAAGGCCATCTCTATTTGGGAGAGCAAGGCAGGGTTCCTTCGTAGTGCACATAGTTTCAACAGTTAGCTGAAATATACTTTTTATCTGTCAAGAAAAAAAAAAAAACTATCTTATTCTTATTAATAACCCCTTTAAGTCATACAACAGATGTGCCTTCACAGATACGGTACTGATGCATTATAGTCATTGTGTTCACATTTGTGCTGAGCTTTTCATTCTCCTAATCCATCGTAAAAAACAGAAAAAGGTGAAAAAAAAACAGATCTAGTAAATGGAACGAATGACGGATACAAAAACATATTCTGTTTGTATCTGACAACCACTGACTTTCATGTATTAAAACCTTTCATTCCAGCATGTACATGTTATTTTTGATGAAAAGAAAAGTTCTGCACACAGAATTATATCTTCCACCAAAAACAGCGGATACATGATGGCGTGAACACCAACTGAGCATAATAGAGGCTGTAAAGCACTCATTCAAAAAATAGAGCATAAAAAGGATATTTTTCTATTTCAAGAGACTGGAAAGGTCAGTGCAGATGTGAATGAGGAATTGTTATGCACAGAGAGAAGTAATGGGGCAACACATTAATAAAAAATAACCACATGTTTAACAATAAATAAAACTATTACCAGTATATAAAGTCATGCAAACAGTGTTAATGGAATAAATCTAAGCAAAAGTACAATGGCAATTTCATTTTTTTCCATTACATTACAAATGAAAAATACACTAAATGGGTATTACAGTTTCAGTAAATAAAGTATATTATGTTCATTATACAATTTTCTAGTTTAATATGATTTAAAGAGGACCATTCTACACTTCACCACTACTGAATTGCCTGTTTTAATAGGTACATGCATTCCCCATGTAATAACAATTCTGGAACATCTATTCTTATATCTCTATGTTGTGCCATTCCTTTACTATTTCTACTAGAAGTTGTGAATGAATTGCTAGCAGTCTGCAGTAAGGGTACAGAGGGGTGGTAACCATCTTGGGGGGGGGGGGGGGTGTGTACCTGCACAGACTGACTCTATCCAATCAGTGCTGCCATTTTCTAGACTGTGCAGGTACACCCTCCCCCCCCCCAACTGGTTACCTCCCCTCTGTACCCTTACTGCAGACTGCTAGCAATTCATTCATAGCTTCTAGTAGAAATAATAAAGGAATAGCACAACATAGAGTCATAAGAATACATGCTCCAGAATTGTTATTATATTATTCGATTTAATTTGATTCAACTTTATTGTCATTACACATATAGAAATACAGTTTGCATCTAATCAGAAGTGCAAAGAGCAGCAAGTGCAATAAAACCAGGTTATATTGTAACGGGGATCCGGTGACGCGCTTCCCGCATCTGTGCAGGAGCGAGGACTCGGCCTGGAGCCTCGTCTCCATGGGGACCAGGGGGCGGGGAGGACCCGGCTGCACACGCCTCCTCAGTGCAGCCGGCATCCTCCTAGCTGAAAGAGGTACTGAGCGCCAATCACAATTTATCGGTGCTCAGATGGTTTGGGCTGGACTTGGGTCACGTGACGCTGGCCACGTCATGTGACCCACTTGTTCTTCTATTTAAACAGGTAGCCTGCTGACCACTGGTCTTGCTACCCTCACCAGCATTTTCGTATTTGTGCCTTCTGTGTGTTTTGGACTTTGGCTCTGTTTTTGACCTCAACCTTGTGACCTCCCTGGAATTGATGTGATCTCTTGGCTTCAGACTCCGGATTGTGTTTTGACTTTATCGGATTGCTCCCTGTGTACCTGCGTGACCTTCTGGCTTTGACTTTGGCTTGTCTGACTCTGTTACGGTACTTCTGTTATCTTCATAGGCTCCTGCACATATCTAAGCAAAGGACTGCCGCCAAATTGCACGCCGTCGGTTAGGACAGGCCGTGCAAGTAGGCAGGGACAGAGGTGGGGTGGAGTTTGGGCTGCACTTATCCCTGCCCTCTGTCGTGACATATGTACAGATTATGTACAATAAAGTTAAGTATACATGTGTTTTTTATTGGAATGCATAAAGCTATTAAAACAGGCATGTCAGGAGAGGTGACAGGTCCTCTTTAAATTAGAGATGTAGAAAACCATAAGAAATTAATTCAGAAATTACGGTATATTAGAAAACTGTATGACTTTCCATTTTGCAGTGAATAACCTTATTTTGCATCCAAGTATAATTCAGGGTGCATGTTTTACCACCTCCTTCTTGTAGTTGTGCAATTCCCTCCTAATGATCAGACATTTATCACCTGTCCTGTGGATGGATGATAAACATCCATTCTGGCACAATCATAAAAAAAAAAAAATAGGTCTTCAACTTCCTAATATCCTTAATGTTTCAATTTCATACCATTCACAAGCTGCAACAGTGGATAGGGACATTTATTAAGACCGTGTTTTAGACAGTCTTTAGATTGCCGACTTAGGGCTTTATTAACCACCTCCGGACCGCCTAACGCAGGATCACGGTCCGGAGGCGGCTGTCCCAGGCACAGTCACGCGTCTACGCGTCATATGGCAAGACTTCCTGTGAACGCGTGCACACAGGCATGCACATTCACAGGATCAGAAGGCAAGAGAGTGTATCTACAGCCTGCCAGCGGCGATCGTTCGCTGGCAGGCTGTAGATGCGATTTTTTTTTTTAACCCCTAACAGGTATATTAGACGCTGTTTTGATAACAGCGTCTAATATACCTGCTACCTGGTCCTCTGGTGGTCCCTTTTGTTTGGATCGACCACCAGAGGACACAGGCAGCTCAGTTAAGTAGCACCAAGCACCACACTACACTACACCCCCCGGTCACTTATTAACCCCTGATCACCCCCCTGTCATTGATCACCCCCTGTCATTGATCACCCCCCTGTTAAGTGCCATTCAGACGTCCGTATGTGCTTTACGGATCCACGGATCCATGGATCGGATCCGCAAAACACATACGGACGTCTGAATGGAGCCTTACAGGGGGGTGATCAATGACAGGGGGGTGATCACCCCATATACACTCCCTGATCACCCCCTGTCATTGATCACGCCCCTGTCATTGATCACCCCCCTGTAAGGCTCCATTCAGACGTCCGTATGTGTTTTACGGATCCACGCATCCATGGATCGGATCCGCAAAACACATACGGACCTCTGAATGGAGCCTTACAGGGGGGTGATCAATGACAGGGGGGTGATCACCCCATATAGACTGCCTGATCACCCCCTGTCATTGATAACCCCCCTGTTAGGCGCCACTAATCCACGGATCCATGGATCAGATCCGCAAAACACATACGGACCTTTGAATGGAGCCTTACAGGGGGGTGATCAACGACAGTAAGGCTCCATTTAGACATTTTTTTGGCACAAGTTAGCGGAAATTTTTTTTTTCTTACAAAGTCTCATATTTTAATAACTTGTGTCAAAAAATAAAATCTCACATGAACTCACCATACCCCTCACGGAATCCAAATGCGTAAATTTTTTTTGACATTTATATTCCAGACTTCTTCTCACGCTTTAGGGCCCCTAAAATGCCAGGGCAGTATAAATACCCCACATGTGACCCCATTTCGGAAAGAAGACACCCCAAGGTATTCCGTGAGGGGCATATTGAGTCCATGAAAGATTAAAATTTTTATCCCAAGTTAGCGGAAAGGGAGACTTTGTGAGAAAAAAACTAAAAAAATCAATTTCTGCTAACTTGTGCCAAAAAAAATTAAAAAATTCTATGAACTCGCCATGCCCCTCATTGAATACCTTGGGGTGTCTTCTTTCCAAAATGGGGTCACATGTGGGGTATTTATACTGGCCTGGCAGTCTGGGATCCAAATGTCTAAAAATGCCCACCTAAAAGGAATTTGGGCCCCTTTGCGCATCTAGGCTGCAAAAAAGTGTCACACATGTGATATCGCCGTACTCAGGAGTAGTTGGGGAATGTGTTTTGGGGTGTCATTTTACATATACCCAAGCTGGGTGAGATAAATATTTTGGTCAAATGCCAACTTTGTATAATAAAATGGGAAAAGTTGTCTTTTGCCGAGATATTTCTCTCACCCAGCATGGGTATATGTAAAAAGACACCCCAAAACACATTGCCCTACTTCTCCTGAGTACGGCGATACCAGATGTGTGACACTTTTTTGCAGCCGAGGTGGGCAAATGGGCCCACATTCCAAAGAGCACCTTTCGGATTTCACCGGTCCTTTTTTACAGATTTTGATTTCAAACTACTTCTCACACATTTGGGCCCCTAAAATGCCAGGGCAGTATAACTACCCCACAAGTGACCCCATTTTGGAAAGAAGACACCCCAAGGTATTCCTTGAGGGGCCTGGTGAGTTCATATAATTTTTTTTTATTTTTGTCACAAGTTAGCGGAAAATGATGATTTATTTTCAATTTTATTTTTTCTTACAAAGTCTCATATTCCACTAACTTGTGACAAAAAATAAAAACTTCCATGAACTCATTATGCCCATCACGAAATACCTTGGGGTGTCTTCTTTCCAAAATGGGGTCACTTGTGGGGTAGTTATACTGCCCTGGCATTTTAGGGGCCCAAATGTGTGCAAAGTAGTTTGAAATCAAAATCTGTAAAAAATGGCCTGTGAAATCCGAAGGGTGCTCTTTGGAATGTGGGCCCCTTTGCCCACCTAGGCTGCAAAAAAGTTTCACACATGTGGTATCGCCGTACTCAGGAGAAGTTGGGGAATGTGTTTTGGGGTGTCATTTTACATATACCCATGCTGGGTGAGATAAATATCTCAGCAAAAGACAATTTTTCCCATTTTTTTTATACAAAGTTGGCATTTGACAAAGATGTTTCTCTCACCCAGCATGGGTATATGTAAATAAAACACCCCAAGGTATTTCATGATGGGCATAGTGAGTTCATGGAAGTTTTTATTTTTTGTCGCAAGTTAGTGGAATATGAGACTTTGTAAGGAAAAAATTTTTTTTTTAAATTTCATCATTTTCCGCTAACTTGTGACAAAAAATAAAAAGTTCTATGAACTCACTATGCCCATCAGCGAATACCTTAGGGTGTCTACTTTCCGAAATGGGGTTATTTGTGGGTTTTTTCTACTGTATGGGCATTGTAGAACCTCAGGAAACATGACAGGTGCTCAGAAAGTCAGAGCTGCTTCAAAAAGCGGAAATTCACATTTTTGTACCATAGTTTGTAAACGCTATAACTTTTACCCAAACCCTTTTTTTTTTTTTTTTTACCCAAACATTTTTTTTTTATCAAAGACATGTAGAACAATAAATTTAGAGAAAAATGTATATATAAATGTCGTTGAAAGTAAAAAAAATGTCATTTTTTGGCAAAAATTTCGGTAAATTTCGATTAATAACAAAAAAAGTAAAAATGTCAGCAGCAATGAAATACCACCAAATGAAAGCTCTATTAGTGAGAAGAAAAGGAGGTAAAATTCATTTGGGTTGTAAGTTGCATTACCGAGCAATAAACGGTGAAAGTAGTGTAGTGCAGAATTGTAAAAAGTGGTCTGGTCATTAAGGGTGTTTAAGTTAGGGGGGCTGAGGTGGTTAAGACCGGTATTATAGACACCAGTCTTAATAAAGCCCTTAGACACCGGTCTTAATAAAGCCCTAAGTCGGCTGTGGATCCGTTAGTTATGAAGAGGGGCAGGCTACATAACTTCAGCGGATCCTCTGCCACTTGTAAATGTAAGACAGCTTCCTAGCTGTCTTATATTTAGACCTTTTTCTACACCTCCTTTTCCGCCCACAATTTTAGACCTGGCGAGATGGAGGCGAAGTCGCAGATTATGGCACAACTGGCTGTTGCGCAGCAATCTGCTCCTGAATTACGCTTAATTTAGGAGTATATCAGAATGATAAATGACCCCCTAAGTTCCTATTACCGGAATACCCCTACAATCTGTAAATATTAGAAACAGAATGGATGATCTCACACTTAGCAAATCTACATTTCTCTCAGTGCACAACAAATTGGTACTAACAAGGTTCATTGCTCTGATGCTGAAATGCAAAATGGAAATGGGTCAGGAACATAAAATCTTTCAAGTAGAAAGTGTTTGAAGCAGTTTCAGCCTCAATTTCCAGAAAGACATCATACTGTATATCTCAATTCAAAATATTTTCTTATATCTTATTTTTATATGTGGAGCATGCAGAATAGTTCTTAGCTTAATTCAACGCAACGCAACGCAAGTTGGAAGAAGCAAACCGCAGGTCTGAATTGACCTGTGGTTTGCGGCGATCACCGATATGGGGGGTCACATGACCCCCCGGCGTTGTGAAAGGACGCCCGCTGAATGATTTCAGCGGGCATCCTGTTCCTATTATCCCCCGCCGCACCGCAACGTACTCTTAATCTTAGGACAGACCGGTACGTCCAGCGTCCTTAAGGACTCGGCAAACATGGCGTACCGGTACGTCCTAAGTCCTTAAGGGGTCAAAGGGGCTATCCAGGAAAAGGTAATGAGGACATCCTCAGGATAGGGCCATGTTATCTGGCATCCCAGATGATCAGCTGTGCTCAATTAAGCTCTGGAGAGTGATACAGGCTCCTGTTGGGGTTCCAAGGACAGCGCCGTACATCGTATAGTGGCAGTGCTTGGTAATGCAGCTCAGCCCCAATAACTTGACCGGGGCTGAACTACAACTAGGCCATGTGACCCATAAAATTTAACCTTTACTAGATACATTTAAAAAAGATACAAATAACCCTAAAACAAAAAATAACGCAATTGTGTACACAATACATTACAACAAGTATATCCTGTGCCTACACAAAAGTGTATAATGACATAGTGTACGCACAGTTACTCCAAACTCAGCAAGGGCAATATGATGAAACTTATCTGCACAATATATATGACATTATAATGCAGAAAACCATGGTTGTAACCATAAGTCACGGTTACTTGATAGCAGTCACCGGGTGCCAGACAGTCTTCAGGGGGAGCAACCGACAGATGGGGTTGGGAAAATTTTATATGCCTAAGGTTACCCTACCGCTGTCCCTGCCTAAAAACGGAGCACCCCACTTATCGGTGGCTAAACCCTAAAGAGCCTTGGATGTCCCTGCTAAGATATTCTCTACCCAACACGTTTTCCCAGGTGGCGGTATCCACGTGGTTCATCAGGACAATGAACTTGCAGCAAACAGAAGATGAGCCAATGCTGCCAGTTACTATACCAGATGGTCTGATGGTAGATACACAAAATTTGTGGGCACCAGGATAAAAAAAATTGCACCTCCATTAAGAATGGTGCCTCTTTTAAAGTTCAAGACATTACGGGCGCCTGACATCACTTTACCCCACTTCCGGTCACGTGATACACGCATGGCGTTGAATATAAATGAATGAAAATCATATTAGGAACAGACTAAATGAAATCATGCCCCCAAATATTACAATCAATACCTTTGCCCTATATTACTTATAAATAATGAAGAACACTTGTCCATAAGCAATCCGGTGGTGGAACGCCAGAAAGGTGAAACGCACGTGTGCTCCACAGGCCGGAAGTTCCTCACTAGATGAACAAGGGAAGCCCGGTCTCGGAGCGCACATTGTGCATGACTCATCATTACGTCAGGATACAGTTAGAATTGTGCTCTACGTATACGGTACCCCTCTGAGTCGTATATGGTGCTATAGTTGGAGGAACAAATAAACAGACAACCAATATAAATCCTGGGCAGTATTTTTCCCAGAATTATATACTATAAAAGCCATGGGTGTCCAATTCAGATAGTTGTGTACGGAAACAAGCCATTCTTGGCCATGAAAACGCAGGGTTCCCAGACCATACACTCTCTTGGGTCCCATTTATTTATATACAGAAATCAAAAGTGAACAACACAAAACAAAAACTAGCAAAATAACTACAGGAAGCAGGAAAAGGAGATCTGTTCATTGAGAACCAGAGGACTCGCGGTTTTAATACGGTGAATCCATTGGGCCTCCTTACACAGAATCTGAATTGGACACTCTGGGCTTTTATAGTATATAATTCTGTGAAAAAAACTGCCCAGGATTTATATCGGTTGTCTGTTTATTTGTTCCTACAACTATAGCAGCATATACGGCTCAGAGGGGTACCGTATATGTAGAGCCCAATTCTGACGTGCTCTGACGTAATGACGAGTTATGCGCAATGTGCGCTCCGAGACCGGGCTTCCCTTGCTCATCTAGCGAGGAACTTCCGGCCTGTGGAGCGCACGTGCATTTCACCTTTCTGGCGTTCCACCAGTTGTCGGATACGCCATCCTCACACCTGATCGCTCATGGCCAAGTGTTCTTCATTATTAAGAAAAAATTTATGAGCGGCAGGAGCAATATTTGAATTTGCGATATTTTGCGAGTATTTAGTAGAATATTTGTCATATATTCGTGAATTCGAGTTATATTCTTGAATGCGAAAATCGTCAATGTATTATTCGCGTAATGCGCGCTAAATACCGGCGTGGGTCACTTGTGCTAAATTTTTTCAAGCTGATGTAAGTTTCCTGAGACAAAAAAAAAATGGTTGACACGGCAGAACATTAGAATAGCTTTATATGCAGACAGAGTGATCCAATATATTTGCGCTTGCAAATTTTCGGCAATTAATGATGCTGATATTTAAATACAATACGTGCAACTTGTATAGTAAAGGGAAGGCAACTGTTGCTAGGGTTGTTGCTAAGCTGTGATAAAGCCTTCTTATTGGCCCACAAGCTAGAAGAAGGGAGGGATGATCACCTGATGTGTACTGTGTTAAAAAAAAAAAAAAAACAACGAATATTCGTCATTACTATTATATAGCACTATATTCTATATATTTGCGAATTCTCGAAGTGTCAATATTCGCAATAAAAATTCACTTTTCGAATGTTCGTGCTCAACACTATTTATAAGCAATATTGGGCGAAGGTATCGATTGTAATATTGGGGGCATGATTTCAATTAGTCTGTTCCTAATATGAGTTTTATTCACTTATATTCAACGCCATGTGTGTATCATGTGACTGGAAGTGGGGTAAGGTGACGTCAGACGCCCGTAATGTCTTGAGCTTTAAAAGATGCACCATTCTTAATGGAGGTGCGCTCTTTTTATCCTGGTGCCCAGATATTTTGTGTATCTACCATCATACCATCTGGTATTGTAACTGGCAGTATTGGCTCATCTTCTGTTTGCTGCAAGTTCATTCCCCTGATGAACCACGTGGATACCACCACCTGGGGAAACGCGTTGGAAAGAGAAGATCTCAGCAGGGACATCCAGGGCTCTTCAAGGTTTAGACACCGATAAGGGGGGTTGCCCCTTTTGGGGCGGGTGTTCTGCTTTTAACCAGGGATAGCGGTAGTGTCACCCTAGGGATATAACATCTTCCCAACCCCATCTGTCGATTGCTCCCCCTGAAGACTGCCTGGCACCTAGTGACTGGTATCAAGTAACCGTGACTTATTTTTCACATCATATTCCCCCTGCTGAGTTTGGAGTAACTGTGCGTACACTATGTCATTATACACTTTTGTGTAGGCACAGGATATACTTGTTGTTGATGTATTGTGTACACAAGTGTGCTATTTTTTGTTTTGGGGTTCATTGTATCTTTTTTTATATGTATCTAGTAAAGGTTAAATTTTAGGTGTTACTTTTTTCAGTGATATATTGTTTATGTCCCCCTACTGGGAGATTATTCCTAAATTCTGTGAGTTGCTAGGCGATGTGACCGATGTACGGTGATGTCACTAGCCTAAGAAGAGGCTGTGGTGCTCAAGGCCTCTTCTAACAGCTGATTGGCAGGGGTCCCAGATGCCGCACCCTCGCAGATCTGATACTGATGACCTATGCTGAGGATATGTAATATACATCTTTTCCTGAATAACCCCTTTAATGTTGCAGCCAGTTTTGGCCTTAAAAGGGTTCTCTGGGATATTTTTATTGATAACCATGTTCAGGATAGGTCATCAATATCAGAACAGCTGATTTTCAGCACCAGGCCAATCTGATATTTATAACCTACTATAAGGGGCAAATCAAGACAAAAATCCCAGATACAGCCCCATTTTTTAAAACTTTGTGTGGTGATAGCTTCATAATGCTGTTACCCATTAAACTATTCTGAGAATATTTATTTGTGACGACATATTATACAGTACATCTATTTTCTTAGTCTGAAATGCTACTTGATCATTTTTGTCTTGATTTATAAAAAAATCTGGAATTCACAAAAATTTGGTACAATTATTATTTTTTTTATTTAAATTTTTTTGCTTTACTTCACAAATAATTAATAATCATCATTTACCATATGTCCGCTTTGTTGACATCATAAGTTTAACATAAATTTTTCGGGGAAATTTTCCAAACCCATTTTTTCAGGGATCAGTTCAAGGAGTATTTCCATGTGGAGATTTATGGCACATCTAATGGGTATTCCTTAAAGGTCCAATAGTTGTGTGTTCCGCATCTGGGACGTCAAGAACCCCAAAGTTAAAGTGTGGTCACCCCTTGGCTATTTCTAGAAGTCTCATTGCAGTAAATGGAGAGGATGCTACTCAGTATACAACAGGGTGAGATCCTATCAACATGCCATAAATCTCCAGATAGGAACCCCAATAGCCCTTTTACGTCTAAGGTTACTTTCACACTCGTGTTTGGTGTGGATCCGTCATGGATCTGCACAGATGGATCCGTTCAGATAATACAACCGTCTGCATCCGTTCAGAACGGATCAGTTTGTATTATCTTTAACATAGCCAAAACGGATCCGTCTTGAACACCATTGAAAGTCAATAGAGAACGGATCCGTTTTCTATTGTGCCAGATTGTGTCATGGAAAACAGATCCGTCCCCATTGGCTTACGGAGACGGAACAGAGGCAAACTGATGCATTCTGAGCGGATCCTTTTCCATTCAGAATGCATTAAGGCAAAACGGATCCGTTTTGGACCGCTTCTGAGAGCCCTGAACGGATCTCACAAACGGAAAGCCAAAACGCCAGTGTGAAAGTAGCCTAAAGTGGGTTGGAGAGACTAATATATAAACCCCATAAATTACCACCTGCATCCCTCAAAACATTCAAAAGGGCATGTAGGAAGTGTGTTAACCCTTTAGGTTTCAAATAAATTAACACAAAATGAAGGCAAAAAAAAAATAAAAAAATTGGGAGGTGTTTTTAATCGTTTGTACTACTGCAGAAGTTTAAAGAGAAATAAAACTCAATGTATTACCCTAACAATGTCGTTTTTTGAAATATCTCATATATATGGTCCAAGTGTGCTACTTGATTCACATATAAACTTTTTTGGGGGCCTCTGTTTTTAGGATGTTTTTCAGGCACTATTTGCTGGGGTCTTGAGGAGCATAAACTTTAGAATCAACTCACAAGACCCAATTTTATTTAATGGAATGGTGAGTATTTTGACCCCACAGGTGTTTCATAGCTATTAGAGTTGGGCCATGAAAAGTAAAAATGAAGGGGCACATTTATTCAGACCGGCGTTTTAGACGCCGGTCTTAATAAAGCCCTAAACTGGAGGTGGAGCCACCAGAGTTTTGAAGAGGCGCAGGCCTCTCCATAACTTTGGCTCATTCAGCGCCAGTTCTAAATGTAAGACAGCTTCCGAGCAGTCTTACATTTACACTTTTTTTTTCTACGCCTAAGGCTACATTCATACAAATGTGGTGTTTTGCGGATCCTCAAAACACGGATACCGGCCCATGTGAGGTCCGGTATACAATTGCGGAAAAGAATAAGACATGTTCTATTTTTTTTTTTTGCGGGGCCGTGGCACTAAACTACAGATGCACACAGCACATGTTTAGACACCTGAACGTATGCGGAATGGATGCGGACTCATACGGTCATGTGAATATAACCTAAATGTCATGGTGCAGTGTGGATAGCAAACTCCATACCGAACACAAGAGGGAAGGGAAAAGGTGCTAGGCCTGGAAACTAGAAAAAGGGGAAAGGTCACCACCTAGTGAGTCCTTAAACCGAGCCCTGACTACTATCAATATGAACATACCTCGATGGTAGGAATGTTCATACGCAGGAACCTAGAGCCCTATCTGACCCTAAAGGGCCCTGGAAATACTGTCAGGACAAAAGATGACCTCGTCCTTCCCAGCTGAAGGAACAGAAGACTCCCTCAGGCCTAATACCAAAAGATAGGGGAATAAAACAAACAAGAAATAAAGAAAAGACACCTAACTCCGAAGTACGCGGGCGAGCAGGAACTCAGAGGAGAACCAAACACCAGCACTTCCACAAACAGAAAGGTGTTATCAACCGCATAGCATGATGGGTGAGACCAGATTAAATAGAGGAGTTGGAATGACCACTAAAGCTACACCTGAGACAAGAGGTGTGGTCATAACCAGCAACAACACAGAAACAAGTGAAATCAATGAGGCCGTCAGATCACATCACGTGCAGCCAGTCTCTTAGATCTTTTAAACCCTGTCACGGGAGAAACCGTGACACTAAAACAGGCATATAAAAGGGTAAATGTGATGGGCCTGCCGTCCCGTCCCCTTCCCCACCCACGTCATGGCCACAATTTAAGACCTGTCGTGAGTGGGGCAAAGTCACAGATAGCAGGGTAACTAACCCTTGCACCGCTATCTGTGCCTGAAATACACCTATAGGCATACTTCAGCATAGTAAATGACACCTATATTTTTCCAATAATAAGCAGTTTTATCTCTAATTTGTTTTCTTTTTGCATGGATTAGCAGGAGAAAAGAGACCCCACAAATTTTTTGGTAATTTTGTCCAAGTACACCAATACCCTGTATGTGGTTATACACAGCTCTTTGGGGACACTTCAAGGTTCAAAAGAAAGAGTGGACATTGATGAAATCATATTTTAAATAAATAATAGCTTTTAACAGCTTTTTCATTCTTTTGTTGACTGAGCTGTGCGAGGACTTTTTGGCAGGACAAGCTATAGCTTTTATTGGTGTCATTTTGTGGTACATATCAGTTTTTTAAACTTATTGTATTCCATTTTTGCAGAACGCACCACTGTGGTACAGATCTAATTGAGAGGATATTAGTAAAGTAGATTTTGATTGTTATAGAATGTTTATTAAGTATTAACCTTATATGTTGTACAGTATACAAATCCCTCTTTGTTTAGCATTAGTTCCAATTGTGCAATATATTTGCGTTTCAACCTGGAATGCATATAACATATGAAGAGACATGTGGATTGTCTATTGGCAAAATAACACACGGCTTCTTGTGATGAATAGTGATGAGCGGCAGGTGCCATATTCGATTTCAACGAAATTCGCGAATATTCGATAGAATATTCGTTTTATATTCGTCGAAATCGAATATTCGTCATTATTCTTGTTATCGCGATTAATATGCGATTTAAATAATCGAATTTCGATTTTAACTTAAAGGCTACTCTCCTATTGAAATCGCAATTCGATTTTTTCAAGTTATAATAATCGAATTTCGATTTTAACTTAGCACTGCTATATGCCATATTAGGCTAACTAATATGGCATATAGCAGTGCTAAGTTAAAATCGAAATTCGATTATTATAACTTGAAAAAATCGAATTGCGATTTCAACGTAATTCTCAAATCCGACAGTACATTCTAGTATATGGAGTCGTTCCCATGGTGATGGGGACGCTCCATAAGCATGGAATATGGCTTCAATGGCTTGGTAGAATTAGCGAATTGACGAATATATTCGTTATATTCCACAAAACGAATATAACGAATGTATTCGTCATATTCCACAAAACGAATATAACGAATGTATTCGTCATATTCCACAAAACGAAGATAACGAAGTATTCTGCATCTTCATTTTAGCTACCTATTCATCAATTTCGCTAATTCTAGCAATGATATAGGAAAGTTGACTATAGAGACAGCTAAGTTTAATTCGCTATGCGATTATATTACTGTTTTTTTTTTAAAATAAATAGAATAATTATAATACCTGATAATTATTATAATTATACTATTTATAAAAAAAGCAGTCATATAATCGCATAGCGAATTATACTTAGCTGTCTCTATAGTCAACTTTCCTATATCATTGCTAGAATTAGCGAAATTGATGAATAGGTAGCTAAAATGAAGATGCAGAATACTTCGTTATCTTCGTTTTGTGGAATATGACGAATACATTTGTTATATTCGTTTTGTGGAATATAACGAATATATTCGTCAATTCGCTAATTCTACCAAGCCATTGAAGCCATATTCCATGCTTATGGAGAGTCCCCATCACCATGGGAACGACTCCATATACTAGAATGTACTGTCGGATTTGAGAATTACGTTGAAATCGCAATTCGATTTTTTCAAGTTATAATAATCGAATTTCGATTTTAACTTAGCACTGCTATATGCCATATTAGTTAGCCTAATATGGCATATAGCAGTGCTAAGTTAAAATCGAAATTCGATTATTATAACTTGAAAAAATCGAATTGCGATTTCAACGTAATTCTCAAATCCGACAGTACATTCTAGTATATGGAGATGTTCCCATGGTGATGGGGACGCTCCATGAGCATGGAAGTCGGCAGAAGCGGCAACGGGCACTGACTGGAGCAGCCAGGAAGCCAGGAATCCAACGGACAGGTAAGAACAACTTTAGGGAAGTGGGAAAGAAAAAAATATAACAATAAAAAAAAAAAAAAAAAAGAATATTCAAAATATCGAATTTATATCACTATATTCGAAATATTCGCGAATTAGCGAAGTGCCGATATTCGCAAAAAAAATTTGATATTCGAATATTCGCGCTCAACACTAGTGATGAACCTCCGTTTTGGGTGCGATACATAGCACTGACTCTGAGTATGGTCTTAGATGTTTTTAATCTTTTCATTAGTTTGGTGTATATATAGACACGAGATAAAAGATTAAATATCATTTCTGGGAAATGCACTTGCAAAACTGGCGTCGGGACATGGGAGTGAACTCATTGGTAATTGTATTGATTTTTTTACATCCATTTTCCGTTTTCTCCTTACCAGTTGTGACACTGGCAGTATATTACACACCAGCACAATAATTTACTCTGTTACCTCTTTGGAGATGGGGATTTAGTCTCACTTGCATGAATGTATGGACCTAGTTCACTCTTTCTGTTTATGCCAGTGTATGACTGCTCTTGTCATATTATTATATGTAGTTTAATATATTGTTAATGCATTGCTAATAAAAGTATTAGTCTTTGTATGATTTGGTTCCTGTGTACAGTTTTTTCTTTTTGGGTAGTCATTTTTTGGAAGGCAAGGTAGCCAAAAAAGCTATTTGGTCAGTGTTTCTTTTTTTAACTAGTGCATATACCCAATATTGACCAGTTGTGCATATACCTACAGTATATAACTATTGTAAAATTCTATTTCTTACCTATAAATATTCAATGTTGTCTTTCACAGAGGTAAAGAAAACATCCACCATTTTTAAAATCATTTATTTATGTTTTTTTCTTTAAAGGCCCCCATACACCTTAGCGTATTGTTGGCCGAACCTGCCCAGAACAATGGGTTCAGCTGACAGTTTAATGTGTATGAGTAGCCATTTACTACAGTAAATGGCAACACAATGAAAGTGAATGTTCCCATGTTGTGACCTGTAAGTTTAGCAACCATGACACGTGTTGGCAAAATCCAGCAGGATTGGATTTTTAGGGACTTGCGTCTTATGGTGTGGCAACATACAGACCCCTGGCTGCGTGAGGTGTAGCTATGTAGCCTTAGCTTTATTTCATTTCTGCACTCTTTGCTCATTGTCACTTAAAACTAGAGTTGAGCGAACACCTGGATGTTCGGGTTCGAGAAGTTCGGCCGAACATCCCGGAAATGTTCGGGTTCGGGATCCGAACCCGATCCGAACTTCGTCCCGAACCCGAACCCCATTGAAGTCAATGGGGACCCGAACTTTTCGGCACTAAAACGGCTGTAAAACAGCCCAGGAAAGGGCTAGAGGGCTGCAAAAGGCAGCAACATGTAGGTAAATCCCCTGCAAACAAATGTGGATAGGGAAATTAATTAAAATAAAAATTAAATAAATAAAAATTAACCAAAATCAATTGGAGAGAGGTTCCATAGCAGAGAATCTGGCTTCCCGTCACCCACCACTGGAACAGTCCATTCTCAGATATTTAGGCCCCGGCACCCAGGCAGAAGAAAGAGGTCCCGTAACAGACAATCTGGCTTCATGTCAGCAGAGAATTAGTCTGCATGTCATAGCAGAGAATCAGGCTTCACGTCAGCCACCAATGCAACAGTCCATTGTCAGATATTTAGGCCCAGCACCCAGGCAGAGGATCTGGCTTCATGTCAGCAGAGAATCAGTCTTCATATCATAGCAGAGAATCAGGCTTCACGTCAGCCACCACTGCAACAGTCCATTGTCATAAATTTAGGCCCAGCACCCAGGCAGAGGAGAGAGGTCCCGTAACAGAGGATCTGGCTTCATGTCAGCAGAGAATCAGTCTGCATGTCATAGCAGAGAATCAGGCTTCACGTCAGCCACCACTGCAACAGTCCACTGTCATAAATTTAGGCCCAGCACCCAGGCAGAGAAGAGAGGTCCCGTAACAGACAATCTGGCTTCATGTCAGCAGAGAATCAGTCTGCATGTCATAGCAGAGAATGAGGCTTCACGTCACCCACCACTGCAACAGTCCATTTTCATAAATTTAGGCCCAGCACCCAGGCAGAGGAGAGAGGTCCCGTAACAGAGGATCTGGCTTCATGTCAGCAGAGAATCAGTCTTCATGTCATAGCAGAGAATCAGGCTTCACGTCACCCACCACTGTAAGAGTCCATTTTCATAAATTTAGGCCCAGCACCCAGGCAGAGGAGAGAGGTCCCGTAACAGACGATCTGGCTTCATGTCAGCAGAGAATCAGTCTGCATGTCATAGCAGAGAATGAGGCTTCACGTCACCCACCACTGCAACAGTCCATTTTCATAAATTTAGGCCCAGCACCCAGGCAGAGGAGAGAGGTCCCGTAACAGAGGATCTGGCTTCATGTCACCAGAGAATCAGTCTGCATGTCATAGCAGAGAATCAGGCTTCACGTCACCCACCACTGCAACAGTCCATTGTCATAAATTCAGGCCCAGCACCCAGGCAGAGGAGAGAGGTCCCGTAACAGACAATCTGGCTTCATGTCACCAGAGAATCAGTCTGCATGTCATAGCAGAGAATGAGGCTTCACGTCAGCCACCACTGCAACAATCCATTGGCATATATTTAGGCCTAGCACACAGGCAGAGGAGAGGTTCATTCAACTTTGGGTAGCCTTGCAATATAATGGTAAAATGAAAATAAAAATAGGATTGAATGAGGAAGTGCCCTGGAGTCCAATAATATATGGTTATGGGGAGGTAGTTAATGTCTAATCTGGACAAGGGACGGACAGGTCCTGTGGGATCCATGCCTGGTTCATTTTTATGAACGTCAGCTTGTCCACATTGGCTGTAGACAGGCGGCTGCGTTTGTCTGTAATGACGCCCCCTGCCGTGCTGAATACACGTTCAGACAAAACGCTGGCTGCCGGGCAGGCCAGCACCTCCAAGGCATAAAAGGCTAGCTCTGGCCACGTGGACAATTTAGAGACCCAGAAGTTGAATGGGGCCGAACCATCAGTCAGTACGTGGAGGGGTGTGCACACGTACTGTTCCACCATGTTAGTGAAATGTTGCCTCCTGCTAACACGTTGCGTATCAGGTGGTGGTGCAGTTAGCTGTGGCGTGTTGACAAAAGTTTTCCACATCTCTGCCATGCTAACCCTGCCCTCAGAGGAGCTGGCCGTGACACAGCTGCCTTGGCGACCTCTTGCTCCTCCTCTGCCTTGGCCTTGGGCTTCCACTTGTTCCCCTGTGACATTTGGGAATGCTCTCAGTAGCGCGTCTACCAACGTGCGCTTGTACTCGCGCATCTTCCTATCACGCTCCAGTGCAGGAAGTAAGGTGGGCACATTGTCTTTGTAGCGTGGATCCAGCAGGGTGGCAACCCAGTAGTCCGCACAGGTTAAAATGTGGGCAACTCTGCTGTCGTTGCGCAGGCACTGCAGCATGTAGTCGCTCATGTGTGCCAGGCTGCCCAGGGATAAGGACAAGCTGTCCTCTGTGGGAGGCGTATCGTCATCGTCCTGCCTTTCCCCCCAGCCACGCACCAGTGATGGACCCGAGCTGCGTTGGGTGCCACCCCGCTGTGACCATGCTTCATCCTCATCCTCCTCCACCTCCTCCTCATCCTCGTCCTCCTCGTCCTCCAGTAGTGGGCCCTGGCTGGCCACATTTGTACCTGGCCTCTGCTGTTGCCAAAAACCTCCCTCTGAGTCACTTCGAAGAGACTGGCCTGAAAGTGCTAAAAATGACCCCTCTTCCTCCTCCTCCTCCTCCTCCTCCTGGGCCACCTCCTCTTCCATCATCGCCCTAAGTGTTTTCTCAAGGAGACATAGAAGTGGTATTGTAACGCTGATAACGGTGTCATCGCCACTGGCCATGTTGGTGGAGTACTCGAAACAGCGCAACAGGGCACACAGGTCTCGCATGGAGGCCCAGTCATTGGTGGTGAAGTGGTGCTGTTCTGTAGTGCGACTGACCCGTGCGTGCTGCAGCTGAAACTCCACTATGGCCTGCTGCTGCTCGCACAGTCTGTCCAGCATGTGCAAGGTGGAGTTCCACCTGGTGGGCACGTCGCATATGAGGCGGTGAGCGGGAAGGCCGAAGTTACGCTGTAGCGCAGACAGGCGAGCAGCAGCAGGATGTGAACGCCGGAAGCGCGAACAGACGGCCCGCACTTTATGCAGCAGCTCTGACATGTCGGGGTAGTTGTGAATGAACTTCTGCACCACCAAATTCAGCACATGCGCCAAGCAAGGGATGTGCGTCAAATTGGCTAGTCCCAGAGCTGCAACGAGATTTCGCCCATTATCACACACCACCAGGCCGGGCTTGAGGCTCACCGGCAGCAACCACTCGTCGGTCTGTTGTTCTATACCCCGCCACAACTCCTGTGCGGTGTGGGGCCTGTCCCCCAAACATATGAGTTTCAGAATGGCCTGCTGACGTTTACCCCGGGCTGTGCTGAAGTTGGTGGTGAAGGTGTGTGGCTGACTGGATGAGCAGGTGGAAGAAGAGGAGGAGGAAGCCGAGAAGGAGGAGGTGGCAACAGGAGGCAAAGAATGTTGCCCTGCGATCCTTGGCGGCGGAAGGACGTGCGCCAAACAGCTCTCCGCCTGGGGCCCAGCTGCCACTACATTTACCCAGTGTGCAGTTAGGGAGATATAGCGTCCCTGGCCGTGCTTACTGGTCCACGTATCTGTGGTTAGGTGGACCTTGCCACAGATGGCGTTGCGCAGTGCACACTTGATTTTATCGGATACTTGGTTGTGCAGGGAAGGCACGGCTCTCTTGGAGAAGTAGTGCCGGCTGGGAACAACATACTGTGGGACAGCAAGCGACATGAGCTGTTTGAAGCTGTCTGTGTCCACCAGCCTAAATGACAGCATTTCATAGGCCAGTAGTTTAGAAATGCTGGCATTCAGGGCCAGGGATCGAGGGTGGCTAGGTGGGAATTTACGCTTTCTATCAAATGTTTGTGAGATGGAGAGCTGAACGCTGGCGTGTGACATGGTTGAGACGCTTGGTGACGGAGGTGGTGGTGGTGGTGTTGGTGGTACATCCCCTGTTTGCTGGGCGGCAGGTGCCAACGTTCCTCCAGAGGCGGAGGAAGAGGCCGAGGCGGCAGCAGCAGAATAGGCCGAGGCGGCAGCAGCAGAAGAGGTAGCAGGGGGAGCCTGAGTGACTTCCTTGGTTTTAAGGTGTTTACTCCACTGCAGTTCATGCTTTGCATGCAGGTGCCTGGTCATGCAGGTTGTGCTCAGGTTCAGAACGTTAATGCCTCGCTTCAGGCTCTGATGGCACAGCGTGCAAACCACTCGGGTCTTGTCGTCAGCACATTGTTTGAAGAAGTGCCATGCCAGGGAACTCCTTGAAGCTGCCTTTGGGGTGCTCGGTCCCAGATGGCGGCGGTCAGTAGCAGGCGGAGTCTCTTGGCGGCGGGTGTTCTGCTTTTGCCCACTGCTCCCTCTTTTGCTACGCTGTTGGCTCGGTCTCACCACCGCCTCTTCCTCCGAACTGTGAAAGTCAGTGGCACGACCTTCATTCCATGTGGGGTCTAGGACCTCATCGTCCCCTGCATCGTCTTCCACCCAGTCTTGATCCCTGACCTCCTGTTCAGTCTGCACACTGCAGAAAGACGCAGCAGTTGGCACCTGTGTTTCGTCATCATCAGAGACATGCTGAGGTGGTATTCCCATGTCCTCATCATCAGGAAACATAAGTGGTTGTGCGTCAGTGCATTCTATGTCTTTCACCGCTGGGGAAGGGCTAGGTGGATGCCCTTGGGAAACCCTGCCAGCGGAGTCTTCAAACAGCATAAGAGACTGCTGCATAACTTGAGGCTGAGACAGTTTCCCTGGTATGCATGGGGGTGATGTGACAGACTGATGGGGTTGGTTTTCAGGCGCCATCTGTGCGCTTTCTGCAGAAGACTGGGTGGGAGATAATGTGAACGTGCTGGATCCACTGTCGGCCACCCAATTGACTAATGCCTGTACCTGCTCAGGCCTTACCATCCTTAGAACGGCATTGGGCCCCACCATATATCGCTGTAAATTCTGGCGGCTACTGGGACCTGAGGTAGTTGGTACACTAGGACGTGTGGATGTGGCAGAACGGCCACGTCCTCTCCCAGCACCAGAGGGTCCACTAACACCACCACGACCATGTCCACGTCCGCGTCCCTTACTAGATGTTTTTCTCATTGTTATGGTTCACCACAACAACAAATATATTATTTGGCCCAATGTATTGTATTCAAATTCAGCGGGATATAAATTTGAGGCCTAGTATTTAGGCGCTGGGTGACCGGTATGGATTTAGTGACAGAATTAGACTTGGAAATGCACAGAAGCGTGTGTGTGAAGTTATTCTGAATGACCCTATGTGCACCTTCAATATGATCTACCCTTTTAGGGATAGATTTCAAATAGCTCTGATATAGCAGAAACCACTAAATTATGAAATTGCTAAATTGGGAATTGTATTTCAACCCAGAACAAGAAATGTGCTTGAACGGACACTAAATAACTCGCCCAGCTACAGCACTAAGGACAGATTTAGCGGGATATAAATTTGAGGCCTAGTATTTAGGCGCTGGGTGACAGGTATGGGTTTAGTGCCAGAATTAGACTTGGAAATACACAGTAGCGGGTGTGTGTGAAGTTATTCTGAATGACCCAATGTGCACCTTGAATATTATATACCCTTTTAGGGATAGATTTCAAATAGCTCTGATATAGCAGAAACCACTAAATTATGAAATTGCTAAATTGGGAATTGTATTTCAACCCAGAACAAGAAATGTGCTTGAACGGACACTAAATAACTCGCCCAGCTACAGCACTAAGGACAGATTTAGCGGGATATAAATTTGAGGCCTAGTATTTAGGCGCTGGGTGACAGGTATGGGTTTAGTGCCAGAATTAGACTTGGAAATACACAGTAGCGGGTGTGTGTGAAGTTATTCTGAATGACCCAATGTGCACCTTGAATATTATATACCCTTTTAGGGATAGATTTCAAATAGCTCTGATATAGCAGAAACCACTAAATTATGAAATTGCTAAATTGGGAATTGTATTTCAACCCAGAACAAAAAATGTGCTTTGACGGACACTAAATATCTTGCCCAGCAACAACAGTACAGCGGTAACGAGAGATTTAGCAGGATATAAATTTGAGGCCTAGTATTTAGGCGCTGGGTGACAGGTATGGGTTTAGTGACAGAATTAGACTTGAAAATACACAGTAGCGGGTGTGTGTGAAGTTATTCTGAATGACCCAATGTGCACCTTGAATATTATATACCCTTTTAGGGATAGATTTCAAATAGCTCTGATATAGCAGAAACCACTAAATTATGAAATTGCTAAATTGGGAATTGTACTTCAACCCAGAACAAAAAATGTGCTTTGACGGACACTAAATATCTTTCCAAGCAACAACAGTACAGCGGTAACGAGAGATTTAGCAGGATATAAATTTGAGGCCTAGTATTTAGGCGCTGGGTGACAGGTATGGGTTTAGTGACAGAATTAGACTTGGAAATACACAGTAGCGGGTGTGTGTGAAGTTATTCTGAATGACCCAATGTGCACCTTGAATATTATATACCCTTTTAGGGATAGATTTCAAATAGCTCTGATATAGCAGAAACCACTAAATTATGAAATTGCTAAATTGGGAATTGTACTTCAACCCAGAACAAAAAATGTGCTTTGACGGACACTAAATAACTTTCCCAGCTACAACAGGACAGCGGTAACGAGAGATTTAGCGGGATATAAATTTGAGGCCTAGTATTTAGGCGCTGGGTGACAGGTATGGGTTTAGTGACAGAATTAGACTTGGAAATACACAGTAGCGGGTGTGTGTGAAGTTATTCTGAATGACCCTATGTGCACCTTCAATATGATCTACCCTTTTAGGGATAGATTTCAAATAGCTCTGATATAGCAGAAACCACTAAATTATGAAATTGCTAAATTGGGAATTGTATTTCAACCCAGAACAAAAAATGTGCTTTGACGGACACTAAATAACTTTCCCAGCTACAACAGGACAGCGGTAACGAGAGATTTAGCAGGATATAAATTTGAGGCCTAGTATTTAGGCGCTGGGTGACAGGTATGGGTTTAGTGACAGAATTAGACTTGAAAATACACAGTAGCGGGTGTGTGTGAAGTTATTCTGAATGACCCAATGTGCACCTTGAATATTATATACCCTTTTAGGGATAGATTTCAAATAGCTCTGATATAGCAGAAACCACTAAATTATGAAATTGCTAAATTGGGAATTGTACTTCAACCCAGAACAAAAAATGTGCTTTGACGGACACTAAATAACTTTCCCAGCTACAACAGGACAGCGGTAACGAGAGATTTAGCAGGATATAAATTTGAGGCCTAGTATTTAGGCGCTGGGTGACAGGTATGGGTTTAGTGACAGAATTAGACTTGAAAATACACAGTAGCGGGTGTGTGTGAAGTTATTCTGAATGACCCAATGTGCACCTTGAATATTATATACCCTTTTAGGGATAGATTTCAAATAGCTCTGATATAGCAGAAACCACTAAATTATGAAATTGCTAAATTGGGAATTGTACTTCAACCCAGAACAAAAAATGTGCTTTGACGGACACTAAATAACTTTCCCAGCTACAACAGGACAGCGGTAACGAGAGATTTAGCGGGATATAAATTTGAGGCCTAGTATTTAGGCGCTGGGTGACCGGTATGGATTTAGTGACAGAATTAGACTGGGATATGGCCAAAAAATAACCACACTATTGCTGGTTAAATGCACTTGGTGACGGGCGCAGCTTGCCCCTGATGTAGTATATGGCCAAAAAATGAACAGACTATTGCTGGTTAAATGCACTTGGTGTCACAGCTTGACCAACCACACTACTGAGGGTTAAATGCACTTGGTGACGGGCGCAGCTTGCCCCTGATGTAGTATATGGCCAAAAAATAAACAGACTATTGCTGGTTAAATGCACTTGGTGTGACAGCTTCACCCTGATGTAGGCTTTAGCCAGAAAACAACCACACCATTGAGGGTTAAATGCACTTGGTGACAGGCGCAGCTTGCCCCTGATTTTGTATATGGCCAAAAAATGAACAGACTATTGCTGGTTAAATGCACTTGGTGTGACAGCTTCACCCTGATGTAGGCTTTAGCCAAAAAACAACCACACCATTGAGGGTTAAATGCACTTGGTGACAGGCGCAGCTTGCCCCTGATTTTGTATATGGCCAAAAAATGAACAGACTATTGCTGGTTAAATGCACTTGGTGTGACAGCTTCACCCTGATGTAGGCTTTAGCCAAAAAACAACCACACCATTGAGGGTTAAATGCACTTGGTCGCAGCTTGTGCTGGCGCACCACAAGACACAAAATGGCCGCCGATCACCCCAGAAAAATGTGACTGACAAACGGTCTGGGCAGCCTAAAAACAGTGAGCAATTGAGGATCAGCAGCTCAATGATCCACAGCTGCAGATCGATCAGTTAATCAAGTCCTTTGGAGGAGTTAATCTGCCTAATCTCGCCCTACTGTCGCAGCCGCAACCTCTCCCTACGCTAATCAGAGCAGAGTGACGGGCGGCGCTATGTGACTCCAGCTTAAATAGAGGCTGGGTCACATGGTGCTCTGGCCAATCACAGCCATGCCAATAGTAGGCATGGCTGTGATGGCCTCTTGGGGCAAGTAGTATGACGCTTGTTGATTGGCTGCTTTGCAGCCTTTCAAAAAGCGCCAAGAAAGCGTCACAAAAGCGCGAAGAAAGCGACGAACACCGAACCCGAACCCGGACTTTTACGAAAATGTCCGGGTTCGGGTCCGTGTCACGGACACCCCAAAATTCGGTACGAACCCGAACTATACAGTTCGAGTTCGCTCATCCCTACTTAAAACCTTTGTGGCAGCATAATGTGCAATGCTTCCCTTTGTTCATTATAGAAGTGATCATAGCCTGCCATTACTGT
This sequence comes from Bufo gargarizans, assembly GCF_014858855.1. NCBI lineage: Eukaryota > Metazoa > Chordata > Amphibia > Anura > Bufonidae > Bufo > Bufo gargarizans. Next base: position 76,579,370 of record NC_058082.1, on the reverse strand, counting down.
GATCTCGGGACTCTGTAATAGTATCAGAAAGTACTGAAGACTATAATTATCCCTTTAAGCTCTTATTATGAATAATGTTTTAGGCACTAATATAGCTCTATATAAATATTTAAGTTCAATATTCACACACATTTATATGCTTAAATTACGCTGGCAAGAAATGTTATATTTGAACCTTCTCTTTCAGGAGAGAACAAAATGATGACTCACCAAATGACTGAACATTTTATATTGAAATTTTGTATTTTTATATTCCACTTGTTCAGCTGAAGTATACAATTGACTTTTATTGTAAACAGATTTGTTACAAATTTAACTATAGGGAGAGAATTAGAGATATAATTGGGTAGATTTTAGAGTTTTTTCACGATAAGCTGAGCATAGAGGGTAAGTGAGCGACTGGTCAGTGTTTGAGTTATTTTATACAGGTTGCTGGCAAATTCTGCATTACAAAATCCAGCAAGAAAATCAGCTCATCACCAGAACCCCAATAGTATACCTTCTGCTGCAAATGCTGAGCAATTGCCCCTTTAAAAAAAAAACAAAAAAAACATACCAAATATTATTACTGAATGCATTGTGCAGCAATAACAGCATTTAGATACTAGTTTACCACATTGCTTTGCTTCAAGATTACCAGGCATTTTTAATAAACACATTGTGCTGCAATAAAAGCATTTATATATCAGTTAACCGTTAACACACTGCATTGCATCAGGAATACAGTGCATTACAACTGAACAGGTAGTCTTCCAATAACAGCAATTGACCTATAGACGCAGAAACAATTCAGACCAGGACATACCTCGGCCTTCTTGGGACAGCCACCAGAATCTAGGATGGTTGGGAGGTATGCCTCTGTAGTGCCCCAGTAGTTAACGTAGACCCCTCTATAGTTATAGTGTCCCCAGAAGTGACAGGGAAAAAAAAAACTAAATACTCACCCGAATCCTGCTCCTTGCATCAATCTGTAAAGCAGACTACAGGCCTCATCTGGCCTGCAGCCTGTGTCCCAACTTCCTGGTTCAGGTGGTTGATATGAAGACATGAAGACATTGTGCCTCCTGCATCCTGGTGTGATGACATCATCGTGATGACCTGGGAACTGATGCAGGTGGTTGCGATAATGTAATCACTTTGCAAAGGCATGCCCTTTCTCATAAGCTTCAGGCTTAGTAACCTGTAGCCTAACGCTGGGTTCAGACCTGAGCGTTCGCGATGGAGCGCTCTGTATGTGCGATTGTACCGGCGTTTGCAATCGCGCATACAGAGACAAGCGAACGCCCATTGTTGCACGTTCAAGGAAGTCTATGTATGGGAACGCGCGACAAGACGCCCCAAAGAAGCTCATGTACTTCTTGGGGCGTCGGGCGTTTTACAGCGCGATCGTACGCGCTGTAAAACGCCCAGGTGAGTACCATGCCCATAGGGAAGCATTGGTTTCTCTTTGTTGAGCGTTTTACAGCGCGTAGGAACGTGCTGTAAAACGCTCAGGGGTGAACCCAGCCTCAGAGAGTGATTGCTGTATTTCTATTCTAAGTGTTCTATCTGTAGCAGAAACTAGTTTCGAGGCCCAGGGCAGCCCACCCAGGCACCTGCCCATCTGGCAAAATGGCCCTGTTTGCTTGGTACATAAACTACTATTTTTGGATTCTCATCTTGGCTTGTTTCTCAGTAAGATTCTGGTTACTCATTATCTGACTGTTCCAAGCCACTGACCTCAGCTTGATCCTCCCTCCAGCATCTATTTTATCACCCTCATAGCCGGTCTGAAAGTACTCTGGTGACCATGAATCATCTGTAGTCAGATCCATATCTCTATAAAATTAAAGATAAATATATAAATATAATGCTTGGGGATCTATAGTGTCTATAGGCTGATAATTGTAGGACCCCATACACAATACCATACTGTAAGTCTTTTTCATCCTCTGCAACAATTTCCCAGCATGTTTTTCAGACTATAAAATGTTCATATTAAATTTAGAACAATAGAAACCGGAGGAACAATCATTTTCTTCCTCATAACAATTCCTGCATCAGAACAGGGGGAAATCAGTCATTTAAAGGGAATCTGTCACCATGAAAATGCAATTTAAGCCACCAGCACCATGGTATAGAGCAGGAGGAGCTGAGCAGAATAATGTATAGTTGTATAGGAAATGGGTAATATTCATTTAAATTCCTTCTTAGGCCTAGTTCACACGAACGTTTTTTTTGCGAGTGTACGGGCCGTTTTTTTGTGTTCCGTATGCGGTCCGTATACGGAACCATTCATTTTAATGGTTCCTCAAAAAAAACGGAATGTACTCCGTATGCATTCCGTTTCCATATTTCCGTTTTTCCGTTGAAAGATAGAACATGTCCTATATTTGGCTGCAAATCACATTCCGTGGCTCCATTCAAGTCAATGGGTCCGAAAAAAAAACGGAACACATACGGAAATGCATCCGTATGTCTTCCGTATCTGTTCCGTTTTTTCTGAACCATCTATTGAAAATATTATGCCCAGCCCAATTTTTTCTATGTAATTACGGTATACTGTACATGGCATACAGAAAAACGGAACGGAAAAACGGAAAGGAAACGGAAACACAACGAAACTCAAAAACGGAACAACGAATCTGTGAAAAACGGACCGCAAAAAACTATAAAAGCCATACGTTCGTGTGAACTAGGCCTAACTCCAGGCTTTGAAGTCCAGGAAGGAGACAGTCCTATCAGTAAATGACAGCCTTCCCTCAGAGACAGCTGTCAAGCACTGATGCTGACTGGTAGTGTTGAGCGAATCGAAGTAAAACAAATTGACTTCAATCCGAATTTCAGGAAAAATTTGATTCGCCACAAAGCCAAATTTCCTGGCGCTTTTTTGGTAATGAATACATTTTTCCTGAATTGACGGTAAAAAACAAATAAAATACATACTCACCTCATCCATCATGGTCTTGATTAAAGAAAATGCGCAAAATCTCTCTCGCGCTGCCGTGTGATGTCACCATGTCATCATCCTGGCTGCACGTGGTGAAGTTGTCAGTAATCACTTCAGCACGCAAGAGATTTCGCTTGTTTTCTTGAATCAAGGTGGCCATGACGGTCTCTCTGCGAGCAAATGGATGAGGTGAGTATATCTTTTTTTGTTTTTAATCCCTGATTAAGCCCTGAAAGGCCTTAATGTGACTGTCAGATGCTGTGATCGAGATTGAACGGGGCAAATGAGGGGTTCAATGATGGGGGGGGGGGGCGGCGCGATCGCTGTTCCCTGTCATTGTGCCTGCTACTGTACATACAATGGAAAGCAATTAGTGAGAAAGTAATTAGTCACAAATCTAATTTCTTTGTGAATTTCGGCAAAGCAGCCGAATAGAATTTTAGCAAACTTCGCTCATCTCTAGTGACAGGTTCCCTTTAACCCTATGGCATTTCAATTTCCCCAGCAGCAGAGAACATTTTAATTTACAATCTCTCAGTTGCATAGGACTGCTGGCTACGACACTGTCCATCTACCGCCTCACAGATTTTCAGATTACTTTTCTGCGTTTGTACTAATTCTGTGTCCCCTGATAACGGCCCTGGAAAGAAGGGTGCATCATTCCGGCAAGGTGTTTCATGGAAGAACGATGGTATACTTGAAGATGGCCAAACCCATCTCAGCAGTGTCAGACAAAATAGCATGTTTCCTTATAGTGAAGGCCTATTAGACATGCAAACAATACAATCTTACCTTTTTATTATGAACGATTTAGGATCCATGTACCCAAGCATGGCACCATGCATGGACACTGGTCCGTTGACATGCCATTCCATCCGTGCTAATGAAGATCGAAGTAAACAAGTACTGCAGATCATCTAATAACAGTATATTAATAAGTGATGTTGGAGGAATTTATCATGAGGGCAATAATGGAGTCACTTTTTCTTTGGTCTCTGTTGGCGTACTTTATAATACATTTTTCAAATGTCGCATGTTGTTTGACATATTTGTCATATCCTAAAACCTAACACTTTTGTCTAAAAAACTGCTCCAGTTTTCTTACTTCACCCTCCTACTGGAGTAAGGTTGTTATTTTTTTGGGTGACTTCTTTTAAAAAAAGCCTCAGTCATACAGTAAATCTGGCTTGAAACTCATTAACATAGCTAACCGGACCCTTTTTCCCACCCATATCTCAAAACTAGAGTGGTTTAAAAATGTTAAAAAAAGTTTTTGTGCAAGTGAGCTTAAAAAAAAAAAAAACGCAAAAGACCAATTTTTCCGCTTTTTGAAGCCAGAATTCTGGAGTATATCTACAGTATATCAGAGCTATGTGTTTCACCACATGTGGGTCAGTAAATAAAAAAAAGGCCCTGACTTATCACGCATTACGGACAAGGATAGGACTGTCCTATTAGAGGCCGGCCCTTCCGTTCCTCAAAATGCGGAATTCACACGGCCGGTATCTGTGTTTGGCAGATGCACAATTTGCAAACTGCAAAACAGCCAATGGTCGTGTGCATCAGCCCTTAAGGATGAGACAAATTTAGCAAATCAAATGCGACATTTGATCAATGTGGCATAAAGTACTCCAACGCACACTGGAGCAAAACTAAGTTTAAATTTCCCCCTCAAGATAAAAAACCCCCAAAGTGTCCAACCCCCTTTTAAAACAACTTTCCAGAGATCTGGAGATGGTTTGTGGCAAAAAAACAGCAACAACATTGGTTATAGTTTTTTCTTTTGTTTTCTAATGTACTGTACTGAGATGCACACTCTTAGCTGCTTGCTTAATGTATTAATCAAAATCTGCCTCTCCTGACCTTTACTTGCCCATTGACCACACTGAGCCTGTCCCTACCATTCAGGGCTGGCGTCAGCACCCGGCACTCCCAGGCAAGTGCCCCGGCCCACTGCTCCTTAGGGGGCCCACTCGTTTCCTAACTTCAAAATGGTGACGGCCACGGTCCCTTTAAACATCACCGGGCAGAGACATAGTGCTGCTGAGCTGCCTGCACATGATGTCACTGCACAAGACTAGCCTGTGAGGGAAGGAAGTGGTGAGTAACTGGTTTCAGACACAGACAGTAGTTCTCCCTTTGCTGAGCCTTAGTTGCACTGACCTGCTACCTGCTATAATGACCGGCTGCTGAGGCTGGATATGCTGAGCCTTGTAGTTCGAGAGAACTACAAGACTCAGCATGTCCAGCCTGTCATTACTGATTACTAGAGGACAGTACTGTAAAGGCGTATAAGGGCAGAGAACTACAAGGCTCAGCATTTCCAGGCTGTCATTATTGATTACCAGAGGACAGTACTGGTGGATAGTATTAAGTACTAAGCTGAGCCTTGTAGTTCTTTTCTCTTATGCTCCCTCCTAGTACTGTCCTGTGGTAATAAGTAATGACAGACTGGACATGCTGAGCCTTGTAGTTCTCTGCTCTTATGCTCTCTCCTAGTACTGTTCTTTGGTCATCAGTAATGACACAGGCTGGACATGCTGAGCCTTGTAGTTCTCTGCCATACTCTCTACCAGTACAGTCCTGTGGTAATCAGTAATGAGAGGCAGGCATAAGGATTGATTCACATATATCCACTCTGCAGAGTGTCCTGTCTCATGTATTTGGAACCATATATAAGACTACTTTTACACTAGCGTTAAAGTTTTCCAGTAATGAGATCCGTCATAGGGGCTCAATACCGGAAAAAAGGCTTCCGTTTTGTCCCCATTCATTGTCAATGGGGACAAAATGTAACTGAACAGAATGGAATGCTCCAAAATGCATTCCGTTCCGTTCTCATGTCGGAGAGCATGCTGCAGTTTGGTTTCCATCATGGGATGTGGGTCATGACGCACAATGCAAGTCAATGGGGATGGATCAGACTTTCAATGGAGTTCATGACAGATCTGTCTTGGCTATGTTAAAGATAATACAACCGGATCCGTTAATAATGGATGCAGACGGTTGTATTAGTGTTTTTGCCAAACCCTGCCGGATCCAGCAAATACGCTAGTGTAAAAGTAGCCTAATACATGCAGTTTTATTGCCTCGTGTGTTGTGCAAAATGCCACAAGGGGCCCACTGAGGCTTTATCGCCCAAGGGCCCACATGAACCTGGAGCCGGCCCTTCTACCAGTTTCCCTTGACCTCCCCAGGTCAGCTGGCACTGAACGGCAACTACTCCAAAAGGGATTAGTGCTTCCCCTGCAGCAAAGTTCAGATCCATATACAGAGGTGAAAAGGTGAATACCAGGGGACCACATAGATAATGCCCTTAAGGATGTTATTGTGTGATGTGATTAATGTAAAAAAAAATTTAAGTCAGACATCATATGCAGTGGGATGCAAAAGTTTGGGCAACCTTGTTAATCGTCATGATTTTCCTTTATAAATCGTTGGTTGTTACGATAAAAAAAGTCAGTTAAATATATCATATAGGAGACACACACAGTGATATTTGAGAAGTGAAATGAAGTTTATTGGATTTACAGAAAGTGTGCTATAATTGTTTAAACAAAATTTGGCAGGTGCATAAATTTGGGCACCACAAAAAAGAAATTAAATCAATATTTAGTAGATCCTCCTTTTGAGGAAATTACAGCCTCTAAACGTTTCCTGTAGGTTCCAATGAGAGTCTGGATTCTGGTTGAAGGTATTTTGGACCATTCCTCTTTACAAAACATCTTTAGTTCAATCAGGTTTGATGGCTTCCGAGCATGGACAGCTCTCTTTAAATCACACCACAGATTTTCAATTATATTCAGGTCTGGGGACTGAGATGGCCATTCCAGAACGTTGTACTTGTTCCTCTGCATAAATGCCTTAGTGGACTTTGAGCAGTGTTTAGGGTCGTTGTCTTGTTGAAAGATCCAGCCCCGGCGCAGCTTCAGCTTTGTCACTGATTCCTGGACATTGGTCTCCAGAATCTGCTGATACCGAGTGGAATCCATGCGTCCCTCAACTTTGACAAGATTCCCAGTCCCGGCACTGGCCACACAACCCCACAGCATGATGGAACCACCACCATATTTTACTGTAGGTAGCAGTTGTTTTTCTTGGAATGCTGTGCTCTTTTTCCTCCATGCATAACGCTCCTTGTTATGGCCAAATAACTGAATTTTTGTTTCATCAGTCCACAGCACCATATTCCAAAATTAAGCTGGCTTGTCCAAATGTGCTTTAGCCCACCTCAAGCGGCACTTTTTGTGCTGTGGGCAATTGTTGAACCATGCACAGTGACTCCATCAGCAGCAAGATGATGTAGGTCTATGCTGCAGGTCTTTGAGTTGACTCTGACTGTTCTCACCATTTGTCGCTTCTGTCTATGCAAGATTTTTCTTGGTCTGCCACTTTGAGCCTTAACTTGAACTGAGCCTGTGGTCTTCCATTTCCTCAATATGTTCCTAGCTGTGGAAACAGACGGCTGAAATCTCTGAGACAGCTTTCTGTATCCTTCCCTTAAACCATGATGGTGAACAATATTTGTCTTCAGGTCATTTGAGAGTTGTTTTGAGACCCCCATGTTGCTACTCTTCAGAGAAAATTAAAAGAGTAGGGAAACTTACAATTGACCCCCTTAAATACTCTTTCTCATAATTGGATTCACCTGTGTATGTAGGTCAGGGGTCACTGAGCTTATCAAGCCAATTTGAGTTCCAATAATTAGTTCTAAAGGTTTTGGAATCAATAAAATGACAACAGTGCCCAAATTTATGCACCTGCCTAATTTTGTTTAAACAATTATAGCACACTTTCTGTAAATCCAATAAACTTCATTTCACTTCTCAAATATCACTGTGTGTGTCTCCTATATGATATATTTAACTGACATTTTTTATCGTAACAACCAACGATTTATACAGGAAAATCATGACGATTAACAAGGTTGCCCAAACGTTCGCATCCCACTTTAGTACATGTCAATCTCTTTCTAACAATGGTAGAACCAGCCCTGTGCCTCATATGGATCCAGAGATCTACCCATTCATTGTTCCAATTGCTCTACTAGACTTTTTTCAAACTAGCAGCTCAGGAAGGTGCACTTTCTCAGGGTCATGTCCTGTTTGATGTCAGTTGCAGAATGGAACTGAGCTTGGGCGTCAACCTCAGTGAGTTGGACAGAGAAATTAGAAGAAGAGCAAACAGCAGGTGACACTATACAGATCGATTTTATTTAAAAATTCTGAGGCTATACTAAACATTTAATCACATGCAATTATAAAAGGATTCTAATCCATGTGGTGGTTTGAAAACTGCTGAATATTTTTGTATAGTGCCACCATGGGACCACACCGGCTTATTAGAGCCTTACATGAGGCTCTAATAAGGGTTCTCCAATCTAAGTTACAAGTTTTAAAATTAGTTTCATAACAGATTCCAATTAAACCCCCAAATTAAATACAATTACAAATGCATCGACAGTCCTCAACCAAGCTTCTGGAGACTGATTTATGATATACAAGCAAAACTGCCGAGAGCAGATATAAAAAGCTGCAGGAGAATTCCAAAAAAAAAAAAACTTCCAGCTGTAATTGCTACGAAACTTGTTTCTACCAATCATGAAAATGAGGCCAATTCTTGTGTAACGATCTCTTTCTAAAATGATGAAAAACGGTGTTTCCTCATACAGTGCATTACACAGAATTATCAATGTTTAAACGAATAAACCCTAATATAGAACATACAACTTAAAATAATTAGAAAGGCTCGGCGTTGTGTTATCTCTCTGTCCAGGCTACAGTATGGCAACCTTTAAAAAGTAGAACTCCTTTATGGGTTCACAATTATAGAACTTTTTTTGTGACACAGTTTGAAACTATTCATAGCACAAAGATAAGAAAGTTGTATAGAATATGTCCAATAAAGCCTTAAAATGCATAAAGCAGCAACTTTTGCGACCTTGAGGAAGATAAATGCTTAGAAATTCTATAAAAAGGTGGCAGAGTAGACATTTCTTTGTGTTTAGACTCCTTACAATTTTGCCTTTTAGTTGAGTGTCATCCAAACCTCCTAAGGAGTCTAAACACAAAGACATGTCTACTCTGCCAACTTTTTAAAGAATTCATATTGTGCCTCTAGGTAAAAAAAGGAGAATTCCCTTTTTGCCTAGGTAATTGTAGATTTCCATTGAAACATTACTTAGTCGGCTTTTTCATTACTAGTGATTAGTTTAGTACAGGGTGGGCCGTTTATATGGATACACCTTAATAAAATGGGAATGGTTGGTGATATTAACTTCCTGTTTGTGGCACATTAGTATATGTGAGGGGGGAAACTTTTCAAGATGGGTGGTGGCCATGGCGGCCATTTTGAAGTCAGCCATTTTGAATCACACTTTTGTTTTTTCAATAGGAAGAGGGTCATGTGACACATCAAACTTATTGGGAATTTCACAAGAAAAACAATGGTGTGCTTGGTTTTAACGTAACTTTATTCTTTCATGAGTTATTTACATTTTTCTGACCACTTATAAAATGTGTTTAATGTGCTGCCCATTGTTTTGGATTGTCAATGCAACCCTCTTCTTCCACTCTTCACACACTGATAGCAACACCGCAGGAGAAATGCTAGCACAGGCTTCCAGTATCCATAGTTTCAGGTGCTGCACATCTCGTATCTTCGCAGCATAGACAATTGCCTTCAGATGACCCCAAAGATAAAAGTCTAAGGGAGTCAGATCGGGAGACCTTGGGGCCATTCAACTGGCCCACAACGTTACCAGACATCAACACAATTTCTATCCACTCCGCACGTGTTAACCTCGGCGACATGTCGATGGCTGTAAACAAAGAGAAACTTGTAAATAACTCATAAAAGAATAAAGTTGCGTTAAAACCAAGCACACTATTGTTTTTCTTGTGAAATTTCCAATAAGTTTGATGTGTCACATTACCCTCTTCCTATTGAAAAAACAAAAGTTGGATTCAAAATGGCCAACTTCAAAATGGGCGCCATGGTCACCACCCATTTTGAAAAGTTCCCCCCTCACATATACTAATGTGCCACAAACAGGAAGTTAATATCACCAACCATTCCCATTTTATTAGGCTGAGTTCACACGAGCGTGACAGATTTGGTCCGGATGCGTTCAGGGTGCGTTCAGTTAAACTCGCACCATTTTGCAAGCAAGTTCAGTCAGTTTTGGCTGCAATTGCGTTTAGTTGTTCAGTTTTTTCCGCGCGGATGCAATGCGTTTTGATGCATTTTTCACGCGCGTGATAAAAAACTGAATGTTTACAAACAACATCTCCTAGCAACCATCAGTGAAAAACGCATTGCATCCGCACTTGCTTGCAGATGCAATGCGTTATTAACGCAGCCCCATTCACTTCTATGGAGCCAGGGCTGCGTTAAAAACGCAGAATATAGAACATGCTGCGATTTTAAAGCATTGCAGAAGTGATGCATGAAAAAAAATGCTCATGTGCACAGCCCCATTGAAATGAATGGGTCAGGATTCAGTGCAGGTGCAATGCGTTCACCTACTGCATTGCACCCGCGCGGAAATCTCGCCCGTGTGAACTCAGCCTTAAGGTGTATCCATATAAATGGCCCACCCTGTAGTTTTATCATTACAATGTATTACAATTGATTTAATCCTTTAAAGTACCATGATGTACCCAGATGTATTTGATTGTCATGTACTAAAGGGAACCTGTCACCGGGATTTTGCGTATAGAGCTGAGGACATGTGTTGCTAGATGGTCGCTAGCACATCCACAATACCCAGTCCCCATAGCAATCTGTGCTTTTATTGTGTCAAAAAACCTGGGGACTGGGTATTGTGGATATGCTAGCAGCCATCTAGCAACCCATGTCCTCAGCTCTATACACAAAATCCCGGTGACAGGTTCCCTTTAAAGGGATACGCCCATCAATATTTTTATTACATACTAACAACCTGAACCTACTGTATATGTGAATATTTTTTTTCATTTTTTTCTTTTTTTCGCCTATTTAAAAAAAAAAGGGTGGATGGTTTTCTGAGTATTATTTTTTGTCACTTTCCGTAGTGTATTCTACAAACCGGATTCCCAAAAAGTTGGGACACTATACAAATCGTGAATAAAAACTGAATGCAATGATGTGGAGGTGCCAACTTCTAATATTTTATTCAGAATAGAACATAAATCACGGAACAAAAGTTTAAACTGAGAAAATGTACCATTTTAAGGGAAAAATATGTTGAATCAGAATTTTATGGTGTCAATAAATCCCCAAAAAGTTGGGACAAGGCCATTTTAACCACTGTGTGGCATCTCCCCTTCTTTTTACAACACTCAACAGACATCTGGGGACCGAGGAGACCAGTTTCTCAAGTTTAGAAATAGGAATGCTGTCCCATTCTTGTCTAATACAGGCCTCTAACTGTTCAATCGTCTTGGGCCTTCTTTGTTGCACCTTCCTCTTTATGATGCGCCAAATGTTCTCTATAGGTGAAAGATCTGGACTGCAGACTGGCCATTTCAGTACCCGGATCCTTCTCCTACGCAGCTATGATTTTGTGATTGATGCAGAATGTGGTCTGGCATTATCTTGTTGAAAAATGCAGGGTCTTCCCTGAAAGAGATGACGTCTGAATGGGAGCATATGTTGTTCTAGAACCTGAATATATTTTTCTGCATTGATGGTGCCTTTCCAGACATGCAAGCTGCCCATGCCACACGCACTCATGCAACCCCATACCATCAGAGATGCAGGCTTCTGAACTGAGCGTTGATAACAACTTGGGTTGTCCTTGTCCTCTTTGGTCCGGATGACTTGGCGTCCCAGATTTCCAAAAAGAACTTCTAATCGTGACTCGTCTGACCACAGAACAGTCTTCCATTTTGCCACACTCCATTTTAAATGATCCCTGGCCCAGTGAAAACGCCTGAGCTTGTGGATCTTTCTTATAAATGGCTTCTTCTTTGCACTCTAGAGTTTCAGCTGGCAACGGCGGATGGCACGGTGGATTGTGTTCACTGACAATGGTTTCTGGAAGTATTCCTGGGCCCATTCTGTGATTTCCTTTACAGTAGCATTCCTGTTTGTGGTGCAGTGTCGTTTAAGGGCCTGGAGATCACGGGCATCCAGTATGGTTTTTACGGCCTTGACCCTTACGCACAGATGTTGTTCCAGATTCTCTGAATCTTCGGATGATGTTATGCACAGTTGATGATGATAGATGCAAAGTCTTTGCAATTTTTCGCTGGGTAACACCTTTCTGATATTGCTCCACTATCTTTCAGCGCAACATTGTGGGAATTGGTGATCCTCTACCCATCTTGGCTTCAGAGAGACACTGCCACTCTGAGAAGCTCTTTTTATACCCAATCATGTTGCCAATTGACCTAATTAGTGTTAGTTGGTCTTCCAGTTCTTCGTTATGCTCAAATTTACTTTTTCCAGCCTCTTATTGCTACTTGTCCCAACTTTTTTGGGATTTGTTGACACCGTGAAAATTTGAATCAACGTATTTTTCCTTTAAAATGATACATTTACTCGGATTAAACGTTTGATCTGTCATCTACGTTCTATTACAAATAAAATATTGGCATTTGCCATCTCCACATCATTGCATTCAGTTTTTATTCACAATTTGTTTAGTGTCCCAACTTTTTGGGAATCCGGTTTGTAATTTCTGTCCAGAGTATTTAACTTCATCTCTGTACTTTTCCAGTCTAATTAAACTGTCTCAATGAGACCTACACTCCGGCCAGGACCACACTTCCCCTATGTTATCCCAGTAGTATGGCTAATCAGATTTTCTACGTAAGGGCTCATGCACATTTGTGGTCCCCAAATGCACGGGCAACATCTGTGCGGCTGCCGTAGATGGATCCAGACCACTACAACATAGAACATGTTCAAGTGAATGGGTCCACATCCGTGATGCGGTGCAAAGATGGCCGGGGCCCATATATTATGTTCGTGTGCATGAGCCCTTAGATGTATAATACACTAATGCACCTTCTTTCTCCCTCACCTCCCCCTCCTTGTAACTATACAAAAGACAATATAGAGTAAGCCAAACTACTATTACTGAATATTCTAAAGCTGAAAATAATCCCAGAAACTCTGTGTATAGTGATACACCTGAATTAGAATATTTGCGAGATACCATAAAAGTGGAGGAACCGCTCCCATATGAAGCAGAGAGTGAAGTGGGGACTTTTCAGACTATCTACAAACTGCCTATGTCTCACTTAGGTCAGTAAAGGTTTTTGTGATCCCTACTGGTGCCATACAAAACTGTTTGGAGGTGTATACATAGACTACTTTTATGGATGCACCTCAGTACCTACTTGGAAACGGTTCACCAACTCCTAACCCAATCTACTAGGCGGTACACTGTCTCCATGGGGTACAAAAATATCAAACAGTGCAATACAGCAGTAAAGAGTGTAACATCATAAAAACAGCATACAGCAACATGCAAATATAACTGTATCATTTACAAGGGGATAAGTGTGGGACACATAGTTCACCCACTTACATAGTTGGCCACAAGTTCATTTGGTTGCGTATTTTGGAAGACATCATAAGAAAGAATGATAGTGGGAAGAATTTATCATTCATGAAATTAATTTCTGAAGTCCATTATTCTTGAGTCGGCATTGCCTTAATTTGAACCAAATTTATGAAATGTTTGCTTAATTGGTCACAAGTTTAAAATTAACACTAATGTTTATAGATGTTACTCCAGTTGTTATTACGCCATGCATACCCCTCCTCCCCGGAGTAAGATTGGAGATTTTTTTTTTTTAAACAGTTGCAGTTGATAAATCTAGCGTGCACCTAATTAATACATAGAACCACACCCACTTTTTCACCCAATAAAATTGTTGAAAAAGGCATAAAATCTCAAAAAGTCGCAAAAAAGGCCATTTGCCCAAATTTTTTGCAGAATTGTGGCACAAATGGAATGATCAATTCCCCCATTGACTATATCTGCATTTTTCCATTCTAATCATCATGAAATAGATTTGTGGAGTTAGAATTGGTCCACATTTACTAAAGTTATGTCTAGGAAATCCTTCACTTGGCGCAAAGATTAAGATTGCTGCCTTAGCCGTGTATCTAAATACCATGGCCAAGGCAGTCTGGCTCTCTGGTACAGCATTTGCACCCGACACCTGGTGCCAGCCTCTTTTTAGCTACTTCCTTTATGCCCAGATCACAATTATGTATTACAGTTATGTAATTTCCATGCAGGAGCTACACCCCCGGCAGAGTGCATAGAACAATCCGGGGGTGTAAATCTTAGCTTTTAATTTCACCTCATGCAACTGGCGCTTAACATTTAATTGTGCATAAGGAAGCACTTATGACCTCAGGAGAAATATAGCTAAACTTGTGGCAACACTCTTTAAGCATCAGGAAAATCTGGTAACTGTTTTATAGAAGGGTCAGGTAAGAATGAGCAGATCTATTGATTTTATTATTTAGCAGAATGTCAGGTAGTCAGTAAGCCAAAGGGTAAATGCACAGTCCAGATATGAAATGCAATTCAAAATAAAATAGCTAAAGACTGTAAAAATGACTACATCTTAAAAACATTTTGTAATTGATACACTCCTTTTGATATATAACGCTAACATATTTCAATTACTACCACTACAGGGGCCACCATGGACTGGTGTAGTTTTATTTTTATTTTTATGGTTGAATGTGGATTTGCAGCATCACCAAACTGATTTGGCTTAGGGCTACTACTCAGGGTGTTATCCAGGCATCTGAACTGTGCTGTAGGGGAACTACCAGGCTGCTCCCTCTTTGAATAGTCTCTATTCAGTGACTGATGACCCATGGGATCAAGAGACACCAATGCTGAGCAGTGATGGATCAGGCACAACCATAGTCAGAAAAAAAAAGCTGAGGTCAGGGCAGGTAGCATACAAGCAATCCAGAAAACAGTCCTAAGGTCAGCACTTGCAGTAAACTATCACAACAAGAAAGAGGCAGAAATCAGGTCAGACAGTGAAAAGTCAAATAAGATAATAATAATATTAATAATACTTAACTAGAACCTATTTCCCAAGGTACCTTCTTACAGGGAAAGTTGCCCTAAATATCTTAGGAAGATTTTCCATAGGAAGGGCCTTTAAGAGCCAGAGGAAGGTAACCGCAGAAAGGAGTAGGCTGAGACTTGCATGAAGTGGATGAGCAGAACAATGGAGATGTCTGCATGTAATGAGTGGGTCACTGACAGTAATGATCCACAAGAACCACTGAGCAGGGCACCAGGTGAGCATTCCGGTGGCCACACCTGCTGTGGGGAATGATTTGGTGGTATAAAAAAGTCACGGGCTGCAAAAATATTTCGTGTTTGCGTACATAAAGTGATTCACTGACGATGGAGGAACGCTATACTAAAAATGTACCTTTCTTAATTGTTTATTAAAACAGTGTGTAACACACTAGTGGGAAAGGATACACAAAAAGCCTGAGTAACTACACACAAGCACCAGGATTGAGTACCTATATCTGAAATATCCAGAGGACTGTAAACACATACAGTACTGACCAAAAGTTTGGACACACCTTCTCATTCAAAGAGTTTTCTTTATTTTCATGACTATGAAAATTGTAGATTCACACTGAAGGCATCAAAACTATGAATTAACACATGTGGAATTATATACATAACAAAACAGTGTGAAACAACTGAAAATATGTCATATTCTAGGTTCTTCAAAGTAGCCACCTTTTGCTTTGATTACTGCTTTGCACACTCTTGGCATTCTCTTGATGAGCTTCAAGAGGTAGTCACCTGAAATGGTCTTCCAACAGTCTTGAAGGAGTTCCCAGAGATGCTTAGCACTTGTTGGGCCTTTTGCCTTCACTCTGCGGTCCAGCTCACCACAAACCATCTCGATTGGGTTCAGGTCCGGTGACTGTGGAGGCCAGGTCATCTGGCGCAGCACCCCATCACTCTCCTTCATGGTCAAATAGCCCTTACACAGCCTGGAGGTGTGTTTTCGGTCATTTTCCTGTTGAAAAATAAATGATGGTCCAACTAAACGCAAACTGGATGGAATAGCATGCCACTGCAAGATGCTTTGGTAGCCATGCTGGTTCAGTATGCCTTCAATTTTGAATAAATCCCCAACAGTGTTACCAGCAAAGCACCCCCGCACCATCACACCTCCTCCTCCATGCTTGACAGTGAGAACCTTGCATGAAGAGTCCATCCGTTCACCTTTTCTGTGTTGCACAAAGACATGGTGGTTGGAAACAAAGATCTCAAATTTGGACTCATCAAACCAAAGCACAGATTTCCACTGGTCTAATGTCCATTCCTTGTGTTCTTTAGCCCAAACAAGTCTCTTCTGCTTGTTGCCTGTCCTTAGCAGTGGTTTCCTAGCAGATACTCTACCATGAAGGCCTGATTCACACAGTCTCCTCCTAACAGTTGTTCTAGAGATGTGTCTGGTGATAGAACTCTGTGTGGCATTGACCTGGTCTCTAATCTGAGCTGCTGTTAACCTGCAATTTCTGAGGCTGGTGACTCGGATGAACTTATCCTCCGCAGCAGAGGTGACTCTTGGTCTTCCTTTCCTGGTGCGGTCCACATGTGAGCCAGTTTCTTTGTAGCGCTTGATGGTTTTTGTGACTGCACTTCGGGACACTTTCAAAGTTTTTCCAATTTTTCAGACTGACTGACCTTCATTTCTTAAAGTAATGATGGACACTAGTTTTTCTTTACTTAGCTGCTTTATTCTTGCCATAATACAAATTCTAACAGTCTATTCAGTAGGACTATCAGCTGTGTATCCACCTGACTTCACAACACAACTGATGGTCCCAACCACATTTATAAGGCAAGAAATCCCACTTAGTAAACCTGACAGGCCACACCTGCGAAGTGAAAACCATTTCAGGTGACTACCTCTTGAAGCTCATCAAGAGAATGCCAAGAGTGTGCAAAGCAGTAATCAAAGCAAAAGGGGGCTACTTTGAAGAACCTAGAATATGACATATTTTCAGTTGTTTCTCACTTTTTTGTTATGTATATAATTCCACATGTGTTAATTCATAGTTTTGATGCCTTCAGTGTGAATCTAGTCATGAAAATAAAGAATATCGGAAAACAGGCGTCGTTCCACTAGAGAACAAAAAAGAATGGCGCACCATAGGGTAATAAAGTTAGGAAATATATAAAATAGGTATCTCCACTGGGGAGGCTCACCTGATGGAGTTGTGCTGATTTAGGCACAACTCTAATGAGGACATAAAATTAATTCCCATAAACTCCTTGCAACGGATGATGTGCAGCCCGGGATGGATGCTCCTGTTCAGGGATGCCTGGAATCCCGCAGAAGGCCAGTGATTCAAATGAAAAAGATAAAAGAATCCCACGGCGCAAAATCACCCAATGGTTGGAGTAATAATGATACTCGTTTATTCAGGCAAAGTG
Organism: Bufo gargarizans; assembly: GCF_014858855.1. NCBI lineage: Eukaryota > Metazoa > Chordata > Amphibia > Anura > Bufonidae > Bufo > Bufo gargarizans. Next base: position 76,561,998 of record NC_058082.1, on the reverse strand, counting down.
GTACAACGCGTTTCGGGGTTTAACCCCTTCCTCAGGTACAGAATGCCATGCACCTGAAGATTCTTTGGGATTCTTTTATCTTTTTCATATGAAAATAAAGAAAACTCTTTGAATGAGAAGGTGTGTCCAAACTTTTGGTCTGTACTTTAGGTCTTGGATAATCAGATCAGGTGCAAATATCACAACATGGGCAATTAGTTGGAAACTGAAGAGGATATCTCAGCAGTCCAGAAGGAAAAAAGCGTGATGTCTGGATGTTCATTCCAAACATTCATAACCGGATGTCACTGCCAGACCGCTGAATATCACCCCAAGACTATTTATGGGGGCAACCAAAGTACCAGATTGCCTAATGTGAGCCAGTAACCTAGCAATGCATGTGCGGCATACATACACCATAAATGTCCGGTCAAATAAATAAAAAGGAAATTAAAACACCCCAAAAAAGCCTTTACTACAGATAACTGCACTGCTGAGCGGCAAATATATTTTTGCTTTTTGTGCTAATACACATCACAAAAGGCTTAACAAGAAATAACTGCTCCGCAGAGCGGCAAATGTATTTTTTCTTTTTGCGCTAATACATGTCACAAAAGGCTTTACTACAGATAAGTGCACCGCAGAGTGGTAAATGTATTTTTTCCTTTTGCGCTAATACACGTCACAAAAGGTTGTACAAGAAATGACTGAACCGCAGAACGGCAAAAGTATTATTATTATTTTTGCGCTAAAACACCACACAAAATCCTTTACTACAGATAACTGCAATGCAGTACAGCAAATGTATTTTTTCTTTTTGCACTAAAACACCCAACCAAAGCTTTTACTACAGATAAGTGCACTGCAGAGCGGTGAATGTATTTTCTCTTTTTGTGCTAATACATGTCACAAAAGGTTTTACAAGAAATAACTGCACTGCTCAGCGGCAAATATATTTTTTCTTTTTCCACTAAAGCACCCGACAAAAGTCTTTACTACAGATTACTGCACCATAGAGCGGCAAATGTATTTTTTATTTTTCCGCTTCAAAAACCCACAACAGCCTTTACTACAGATAAGTGCACTGCAGCAAAGGCAAGGGCAAATAAGACGTAGAAATATTTCCTTGTAATAACCCCTGTTAATGCCTGTATCAAACAGCACTTGCACCCTAAGTTTGCTGGAATTACAGAGCTGTATAATGGCAATTTGGGTGCCCAGTTAGTGCTACAAGGTCTAATAGGAATGTTCCTATTACCCAGGCTGTCACCTCCCTGAATGAACCCTGTTCAACAGAAATGCAGTGGAATTTATTCCTCCCTATGCTTTTCCTACACCTTGAATATTTTTTCCCTGCACTTGTAAATAATTTTTTTTATTTTTTTTTTGCACAATGAAGTTTTTTCTATCATTGTCCCTAGCACCTGCAGACACATCTCTCTCTGCACTAAGTACGCTGGTGAATGGCTGAATCTAAGATGGCTGCCGTATTTATAGGGCTGTGACATCACAGGGCTGTCTGTCTGCTGATTCACGGCATGCATGTCAGTATAGGTGATCCCACCTTCCCAGACTTTCTTTCGCCATGTCCTCACACGTGCAGCAGACATTTTAGTAAAAATTTGATTCGTTACTACGAAGCGCGAGAAAATTCTCATTCGGTGCAAATCTATTTTTCCTGAAATTAGTACCGAATTCCACTTTGTCATCTTCGATTCGCTCATCTCTAGGCCAGACCTATAATGAACAAAAAAACTGATCCAGCTCATTGGAAGATGATCAGGCTGAAGATGATCAGCCTCTGTTGCATGGGCATCACTTGGCCCAAGTGTAAAAAAACATCCAAAGATAAGCAATACATCCAACATTCAAAAATAAAAATGTCTTTTTTTTATTTGAAAAAGCATTAAAAATCACAGTGTGTATCATCACCATCACCATGCTCAACAACCTGCCAATGTGTTTCTGATGCACACTGTGTCCTTACTTATGGCATAAAGTGTGCATGACTCCTGAAGATTTAAATATGTTAGGCTACTTTCACACTTGCGTTGTTGTTCACACTTGCGATCTCAAAACCTGGAAAAGATTCAGTTTAGTCCTCATGCATTTTGAATGGAAAGAGATCCATTGGGAATGAATCAGGATGTCTTCCGTGCCAGCAGCATTCCGTTCATATATATCACGTGACCAGGCAATACCCAGCTATTAATTCTTCTTACATATTTAAATCTTTGGACATTATGCACACTTTATGCCATGAGAAAGGACACTGTGTGCGTCAGAATGGTGTTGGATGGTTGTTGTTGTGACGATACATTTGTGATTTTTAATGTTTTTTCAAAGAAGACGTTTTTATTTCTGGATGCTGGACTTTGCTTATCTTCAGACCTATAATGCAATGTATGACAAGTTTGGTCCTCCAGATGGAGTTGCGGGTTCCTCTAATAGAGCAAATACTATAGAGAGGTGGTACTCTAAACCATACAACACGTTTAACAATCTATATACAGTTGCAAGAAAAAGTATGTGAACCCTTTGGAATGATATGGATTTCTGCACAAATTGGTCATAAAATGTGATCTGATGTTCATCTAAGTCACAACAATAGACAATCACAGTCTGCTTAAACTAATAACACACAAAAAATTAAATGTTACCATGTTTTTATTGAACACATCATGTAAACATTCATAGTGCAGGTGGAAAAAGTAAGTGAACCCCTAGACTAATGACATCTCCAAGAGCTAATTGGAGTGAGGTGTCAGCTAACTGGAGTCTAATCAATGAGATGAGATTTAAGGTGTTGGTTACAGCTGCCCTGCCCTATAAAAAACACACACCAGTTCTGGGTTTGCTTTTCACAAGAAGCATTGCCTGATGTGAATGATGCCTCGCACAAAAGAGCTCTCAGAAGACCTACGATTAAGAATCGTTGACTTGCATAAAGCTGAAAAGGGTCATAAAAGTATTTCCAAAAGCCTTGCTGTTCATCAGTCCAAATTGTCTATAAATGGTGAAAGTTCAGCACTGCTGCTACTCTCCCTAGGAGTGGCCACCCTGTAAAGATGACTGCAAGAGCACAGCGCAAACTGCTCAATGAGGTGAAGAAGAATCCTAGAGTGTCAGCTAAAGACTTACAAAAGTCTCTGGCATATGCTAACATCCCTGTTAGCGAATCTACGATGTGTAAAACACTAAACAAGAATGGATTTCATGGGAGGATACCACAGAGGAAGCCCCTGCTGTCCAAAAAAACCATTGCAGCACGTTTACAGTTTGCACAAGAGCACCTGGATGTTCCACAGCAGTACTGGCAAAATATTCTGTGGACAGATGAAACCAAAGTTGAGTTGTTTGGAAGAAACATACAACACTATGTGTGGAGAAAAAGAGGCACAGCACACCAACATCAAAACCTCATCCCAACTGTGAAGTATGGTGGTGGGGCATCATGGTTTGGGGCTGCTTTGCTGCGTCAGGGCCTGGACAGATTGCTATCATTGAAAGAAAAATGAATTCCCAAGTTTATCAATACATTTTGCAGGAGAACTTAAGGCCATCTGTCCACCAGCTGAAGCTCAACATAAGATGGGGGTTGCAATGGGACAACAAGCCAATACATAGAAGTAAATCAACAGCAGAATGGCTTAAACAGAAGAAAATACGCCTTCTGGAGTGGCCCAGTCAGAGTCCTGACCTCAACCCGATTGAGATGCTGTGGCCTGACCTCAAGAAAGCGATTCACACCAGACATCCTAAGAATATTGCTGTAAAGAGGAATGGTCAAGAATTACTCCTGACCGTTGTGCACGTCTGATCTGCAATTACAGGAAACGTTTGGTTGAAGTGATTGCTGCCAAAGGAGGTTCAACCAGTTATTAAACCCAAGGGTTCACATACTTTTTCCACTGTCACTGTGAATGTTTACATAGTGTGTTCAATAAAAACATGTTAACATTTAATTATTTGTGAGTTATTAGTTTAAACAGACTGCGATTGTCTATTGTTGTGACTTAGATGAAAATCAGATCACATTTTATGACCAATTTGTGCAGAAATCCATATCATTCTAAAGGGTTCACATACTTTTTCTTGCAACTGTATATGTCCTTCACCTTTCTGCTTAGCTTGACATATGCCAAAATTGATGTCACTAGATGATTAGCTTTGAAGATGTATTATTTATTTGAGAGCACCATTAATTCCTTGTCCTTGTACATCCAAGAAGGGTTACACATACATAATATAGAAACGCAAGTACAACAGGCATGAAACTATTAATAGACTGGTACAGAAGGGTAGAGGACCTGCCTGCAAGAGCTTACAATGTACAAGAGAGAGGGGAAAGTCACAGTACATGAGGGTAAAAGTTGCTTATCTGACTGCGTGGTGGCAAAATGCTTTTTGTAGGGGGTTAGGATTTCCAGAAGAGTTGGGTTTTCAGGCTGCTTTTGAAGGTTTCGATACTGGGGGACAGTCTGATGTGCTGGGGTAGTGAGTTTCAGAGTAAAGGAGAGGCACATGACAAATCTCGTAGAACAGACAAGAGGAAAACAAAGAAGTATTTTGTGATACTCTGTCAGCAGGTGTTTATGCTCCATGGGGGACATTTATCAAATCGGATACATCAGTTTTGTAGTCTAAAAAGTTGCAAGTCATGGCAGCTGCAACATTTTCTGCAACATATGGTTAAATTTGTGACATTTTGTGATCCTTGACACTTTTCACAGTGGTCTATGTTTAAGAGCTAAAAGTTAGATTAGCCCTGCATTATGGCTCATTTACTATGTGCGACTTTTCCACCTGGTCTACTTTGACACCTAGAGGTGTAAACTACATTCTACTCATGCTAGATCTATTACTAAGGTGCACCATTTCATAAATTTGGTGCAGACACACAAAGCAAAGCCAGACATAAAACTGACACAAAAACAACCTCAAATGATAAATGACCCCCTATATGTCTATATGTGGCCACCCAGTGGTTGTGATTTGCGGCCTGAGTTTTTGTGGGCATGTTGCAATTATACATTCAATTTGTATTGTTAGACCTTAAATACATTTTCCAAAATGGTAAGGTATACACATCTATGTTTGGGCACAATTTTTAGGAACCCAGTTAAGTCCAAGGCCATCCTAAGTAGTTTTAATTTCTCATTCCACTCTAGTTAGGTGTTGTCAGTTATTTGAACATGTCAGGGTCTTACATGACTTCAAGAGATTGATCAGGAATTTTGCTGTTTACTGTTCGCTCTCTATCTGGCAGCTTCTAAAATATTGATAAAAATGTCAGTTTATTTTACAATGTTCTTCTATTTCAAAAAGCCAAATAGAGAATAAAATCACAGCATGTGTCTGTTTCTTCACATTTGGCTGCCTGCGATTGTGTTGTTGTTGTGACCAGGAAAGAATAATTTTCTCAACAGAGATTATTTTACAAGCTTCAGACATGCAGAAACAGCTTAACAGTAATAATAATAGTACTACCACTACTACTACTTCTATTACTATTTCTAATTCTACTACTACTACTGATAATAATTAGAGATGAGCGAATTTCTTAAAAATTTGATTTGGACGGTTTGCCGAATTTTCCGAAATGATTTCCTGGCTGCAGAGAGCCTGAATAGTGGTGTCGAACCTTGTGCCTTGCAGTAACACGCATAGGGAGTCTGATGTGGTAGTGAAATAATACTGTGAGTCAGTATGACATGCAGATGACAGGCGTCACTCTTGGAATCACTGCACACTTCACTTATTTGGACAATCACGGGGCCAAAACTGACCAAATATCTCAAGTGTGAACTGTTAGCCCCAGGTAAAAAGAACTGTGCAGAGGCCCAAGATCCTACTGTAGCGTGAAAGAGCGCACTCCTTTTACACCGTCATCACCTGATTCCACATAGATGTCTACAGAACCTGTTCTAGTAAACGCTTATACAAGTAGAGCCCCCCCCCCTCCCCCCGACAGAGTGGAGAGGGTGTCAGCAGTAAGTTTGTCTTGACATCACTGATTATTTTGCCCTTTCTCTGATCTGTCAGAACAATAACTCCCCAAAAAACGTGTCCTGTCTGTTGAGCATCCACCTTCACTCGGTCAGCATTTGGTCAGTAATCCATGAGTATTGCTAAAGCCAAGAAAAAACAGTAGTGGATTCAAAACAGAGAGGACTTATGAATGGAATATTTTCATGTCTTTTGTGTTTTGTACCCACCCCTGCTTTTGGCTACCAAATCATAAGCCAATTCTGATGGGACCATACAGGCCTTACAGCTGCTACACAGGATCCATTGAGCGTCTAATTTTTCCTTCCTTCTGACAGATCAAAAGAAGGGTAAAATAAATGATGATGTCAAAAATGCCAAAAAAGGCAAAATAGTGGCCCAGTCATGGAGTAGGGAGGGTGGGAGAACAGCATGAGAAGTCCACAGAGTGGCCCAAGGACAGTGTTAAAGAAGCAGCAGCATGAGGAGACCACAGAATGGCCCAGTGACATAATGTTGAGGTCTGTAGAGTTGCTGGACCATAGAAGTCCAATGGATAGGCGGACAATGGAAGGCACAGAACCGCAACCAAGGTAGAAATAAATTAAATTTATTCCAAGACAACGAGTTTCAAGGTACATGACCCCTTTATCAAGTCTGAAGGTAAGTGGGAGTGTCACAGGCTCAGCCGTTCGCTCACCAGCACGTGGGGCGTTTGGATCACTGTGTGATAGAAGCTGATGAAGTGGTATTCGATCCGAATTTCAGGAAAAATTTTATTCACAACGAATGCGAATTTCCTTGCGCTTCGTGGTAACGAATATCAATTTTCCTAAAATTGTGTCAAAACGTGTGAGGACTGAGGACATGGGGCAAGGAACTCTGGGAAGATGGGATCACCCAGATTGACATGCCTCCATGCAGTCAATCAGCAGCCAGCCAGCCCTGTGATGTCACAGCCCTATAAATACAGAAGCCATTTTAGATTCTGCCATTTTCCAGCGTTCAGAGTGCAGGGACAGACAGGTGAAGGCACTAGGGACAGCAAGTGGAAAAACGATTATGTCAAAACCCCCCAGAAAAAAAAAGATTTATAAGTGCAGGGAAAGGATAGTAATCATTTCACAGCATCTTAGTGCGGGGAGAGACGTCAGAAGGCGCTAAGGACATTAATTGGAAAATGATTTACAAGTGCATGGAACGATTATTTGAGGCTCCAAATAGTCATTAGACAGCGCTGTCATTCCAGCTTTTTGTTATTGGGCTGCAAGTATTATGCTGAAAAGCCTTTAGTGGCTTATATCTTAGTATCTTATTCAGTACGACAAGAAAAATATATACGCATTTCACTTCGGCAGTTATTTCTGGTGAAAGCGTATAGAGGCATATTTCAGTACAACAAGAAAAATAGATATGCACTGCACTGTTGCAGTTATTTCTGGTGAAAGCATATAGGGGCGTATTTCATTAAAAAAGAAAAATATATACGCACTGCACTGTTGCAGTTATTTCTGGTGAAAGAGTATAGGGGCATATTTCAGTAAAAAAAAAAAAATATATATATATATATATATATGCACTGCACTGTTGCAGTTATTTCTGGTGAAAGAGTATAGGGGCGTATTTCAGTAAAAAAAAAAATATATATATATGCACTGCACTGTTGCAGTTATTTCTGGTGAAAGTGTATAGTAGTCAATTTCAGTCCAACAAGAAAAATATATTCTTAGTTCACTTCTGCAGTTATTTATGTTGAAAGCGTAGAGTGGTGTATTTTAGTAAGAAAAGGAAAATATATACGCACTGCACTGTTGCAGTTATTTCTGGTGAAAGGATATAAGGGCGTATTTCAGTACTACAAAAAATATATATACGCACTTCAGTTTTACGTTTTTCCTGGTCAAAGCGTATAGGGTCGTGTTTCAGTACAACAAGAAAAATATATTCTCTCAGTGCATTTCTGCAGTTAATTCTGGTGAAAGCATTTACTAGCCTATTTCAGTACAACAAAAAATATATATTCTCAGTTCACGTTGGCAGTTATATGTGTTGAAAGCATACAGAAAGAAAAAAATATAAGCACTTCACCGGTGCACTTATTTGTGGCAAAAGCGTTTGCCGGCTTATTTCATTATAGAAAGAAAAGAATATACGCACTTGACTGGTGCACTTATTTGTGGCAAAAGGGTTTAGTGGCCTATTTCATTACATAAAAAATAATATACACACTTCACTGGTGCACTTATTTATGGCAAAAGCGTTTAGTACTCTATTTCAGTACAGAAAGAAAACAATATACGCACTTCACTGGTGCAGTTATTTGCAGCAAAGGGGTTTAGTCGCCTATTTCAGTACAGAAAGAAAAATATATACGCACTTCACTGGTGCATTTATATCTGCTGGCCTATTTCAGTACAAATAGAATAATATATTCTCATTTCACGTCGGCGGTTATATTTGTTGAAAGCATGGCTGGGAGTCAGCAGTGTGGCAGCAGTGGGAGGTTGGGAGCCAAACATGGCCAGGGTAAAACACCTGCTTCTCAGCAGCCTACCTGCCCGGGAAGCAGTGGTTCATGGAAGTAGCGGCGGTAGCAGTCAGTCAGTGCGGCGGTTATATGAGTTATTTTGTATTTCAGTACAAAAATAAAAATATATTCTCAGTTCACTTCGGCGGTTATTTGTGTTGAAAGCATTTAGTGGCCTATTTCAGTACAAAAAGAAAAATACATTGGCAGTTCACATCGGCGGCGGTTATATGTCTTTAAAGCGTTTAGTGGCCTATAGAGTTGAGCGAACACCTGGATGTTCGGGTTCGAGAAGTTCGGCCGAACATCCCGGAAATGTTCGGGTTCGGGATCCGAACCCGATCCGAACTTCGTCCCGAACCCGAACCCCATTGAAGTCAATGGGGACCCGAACTTTTCGGCACTAAAACGGCTGTAAAACAGCCCAGGAAAGGGCTAGAGGGCTGCAAAAGGCAGCAACATGTAGGTAAATCCCCTGCAAACAAATGTGGATAGGGAAATTAATTAAAATAAAAATTAAATAAATAAAAATTAACCAAAATCAATTGGAGAGAGGTTCCATAGCAGAGAATCTGGCTTCCCGTCACCCACCACTGGAACAGTCCATTCTCAGATATTTAGGCCCCGGCACCCAGGCAGAGGAGAGAGGTCCCGTAACAGAGAATCTGTCTTCATGTCAGCAGAGAATTAGTCTGCATGTCATAGCAGAGAATGAGGCTTCACGTCAGCCACCACTGCAACAGTCCATTGGCATATATTTAGGCCTAGCACACAGGCAGAGGAGAGAGGTCCCGTAACAGAGAATCTGGCTTCATGTCAGCAGAGAATCAGTCTGCATGTCATAGCAGAGAATGAGGCTTCACGTCAGCCACCACTGCAACAGTCCATTGGCATATATTTAGGCCCAGCACACACACAGGCAGAGGAGAGAGGTCCCGTAACAGAGAATCTGGCTTCATGTCAGCAGAGAATCAGTCTGCATGTCATAGCAGAGAATGAGGCTTCACGTCAGCCACCACTAACAGTCCATTGGCATATATTTAGGCCCAGCACACACACAGGCAGAGGAGAGAGGTCCCGTAACAGAGAATCTGGCTTCATGTCAGCAGAGAATCAGTCTGCATGTCATAGCAGAGAATGAGGCTTCACGTCAGCCACCACTGCAACAGTCCATTGGCATATATTTAGGCCCAGCACACACACAGGCAGAGGAGAGAGGTCCCGTAACAGAGAATCTGGCTTCATGTCAGCAGAGAATCAGTCTGCATGTCATAGCAGAGAATGAGGCTTCACGTCAGCCACCACTGCAACAGTCCATTGGCATATATTTAGGCCCAGCACACACACAGGCAGAGGAGAGAGGTCCCGTAACAGAGAATCTGTCTTCATGTCAGCAGAGAATTAGTCTGCATGTCATAGCAGAGAATGAGGCTTCACGTCACCCACCACTGCAACAGTCCATTGGCATATATTTAGGCCTAGCACACAGGCAGAGCAGAGAGGTCCCGTAACAGACAATCTGGCTTCATGACAGCAGAGAATCAGTCTGCATGTCATAGCAGAGAATCAGGCTTCACGTCACCCACCACTGCAACAGTCCATTGGCATATATTTAGGCCTAGCACACAGGCAGAGCAGAGAGGTCCCGTAACAGACAATCTGGCTTCATGTCAGCAGAGAATCAGTCTGCATGTCATAGCAGAGAATGAGGCTTCACGTCACCCACCACTGCAACAGTCCATTGGCATATATTTAGGCCTAGCACACAGGCAGAGCAGAGAGGTCCCGTAACAGACAATCTGGCTTCATGACAGCAGAGAATCAGTCTGCATGTCATAGCAGAGAATGAGGCTTCACGTCACCCACCACTGCAACAGTCCATTGGCATATATTTAGGCCTAGCACACAGGCAGAGCAGAGAGGTCCCGTAACAGACAATCTGGCTTCATGTCAGCAGAGAATCAGTCTGCATGTCATAGCAGAGAATGAGGCTTCACGTCACCCACCACTGCAACAGTCCATTGGCATATATTTAGGCCTAGCACACAGGCAGAGCAGAGAGGTCCCGTAACAGACGATCTGGCTTCATGTCAGCAGAGAATCAGTCTGCATGTCATAGCAGAGAATCAGGCTTCACGTCAGCCACCACTGCAACAGTCCATTGTCATAAATTTAGGCCCAGCACCCAGGCAGAGGAGAGAGGTCCCGTAACAGACAATCTGGCTTCATGTCAGCAGAGAATTAGTCTGCATGTCATAGCAGAGAATCAGGCTTCATGTCAGCCACCACTGCAACAGTCCATTGGCATATATTTAGGCCTAGCACACAGGCAGAGGAGAGGTTCATTCAACTTTGGGTAGCATCGCAATATAATGGTAAAATGAAAATAAAAATAGGATTGAATGAGGAAGTGCCCTGGAGTCCAATAATATATGGTTATGGGGAGGTAGTTAATGTCTAATCTGGACAAGGGACGGACAGGTCCTGTGGGATCCATGCCTGGTTCATTTTTATGAACGTCAGCTTGTCCACATTGGCTGTAGACAGGCGGCTGCGTTTGTCTGTAATGACGCCCCCTGCCGTGCTGAATACACGTTCAGACAAAACGCTGGCTGCCGGGCAGGCCAGCACCTCCAAGGCATAAAAGGCTAGCTCTGGCCACGTGGACAATTTAGAGACCCAGAAGTTGAATGGGGCCGAACCATCAGTCAGTACGTGGAGGGGTGTGCACACGTACTGTTCCACCATGTTAGTGAAATGTTGCCTCCTGCTAACACGTTGCGTATCAGGTGGTGGTGCAGTTAGCTGTGGCGTGTTGACAAAAGTTTTCCACATCTCTGCCATGCTAACCCTGCCCTCAGAGGAGCTGGCCGTGACACAGCTGCCTTGGCGACCTCTTGCTCCTCCTCTGCCTTGGCCTTGGGCTTCCACTTGTTCCCCTGTGACATTTGGGAATGCTCTCAGTAGCGCGTCTACCAACGTGCGCTTGTACTCGCGCATCTTCCTATCACGCTCCAGTGCAGGAAGTAAGGTGGGCACATTGTCTTTGTAGCGTGGATCCAGCAGGGTGGCAACCCAGTAGTCCGCACAGGTTAAAATGTGGGCAACTCTGCTGTCGTTGCGCAGGCACTGCAGCATGTAGTCGCTCATGTGTGCCAGGCTGCCCAGGGGTAAGGACAAGCTGTCCTCTGTGGGAGGCGTATCGTCATCGTCCTGCCTTTCCCCCCAGCCACGCACCAGTGATGGACCCGAGCTGCGTTGGGTGCCACCCCGCTGTGACCATGCTTCATCCTCATCCTCCTCCACCTCCTCCTCATCCTCGTCCTCCTCGTCCTCCAGTAGTGGGCCCTGGCTGGCCACATTTGTACCTGGCCTCTGCTGTTGCAAAAAACCTCCCTCTGAGTCACTTCGAAGAGACTGGCCTGAAAGTGCTAAAAATGACCCCTCTTCCTCATCCTCCTCCTCCTCCTCCTGGGCCACCTCCTGTTCCATCATCGCCCTAAGTGTTTTCTCAAGGAGACATAGAAGTGGTATTGTAACGCTGATAACGGTGTCATCGCCACTGGCCATGTTGGTGGAGTACTGGAAACAGCGCAACAGGGCACACAGGTCTCGCATGGAGGCCCAGTCATTGGTGGTGAAGTGGTGCTGTTCTGTAGTGCGACTGACCCGTGCGTGCTGCAGCTGAAACTCCACTATGGCCTGCTGCTGCTCGCACAGTCTGTCCAGCATGTGCAAGGTGGAGTTCCACCTGGTGGGCACGTCGCATATGAGGCGGTGAGCGGGAAGGCCGAAGTTACGCTGTAGCGCAGACAGGCGAGCAGCGGCAGGATGTGAACGCCGGAAGCGCGAACAGACGGCCCGCACTTTATGCAGCAGCTCTGACATGTCGGGGTAGTTGTGAATGAACTTCTGCACCACCAAATTCAGCACATGCGCCAAGCAAGGGATGTGCGTCAAATTGGCTAGTCCCAGAGCTGCAACGAGATTTCGCCCATTATCACACACCACCAGGCCGGGCTTGAGGCTCACCGGCAGCAACCACTCGTCGGTCTGTTGTTCAATACCCCGCCACAACTCCTGTGCGGTGTGGGGCCTGTCCCCCAAACATATGAGTTTCAGAATGGCCTGCTGACGTTTACCCCGGGCTGTGCTGAAGTTGGTGGTGAAGGTGTGTGGCTGACTGGATGAGCAGGTGGAAGAAGAGGAGGAGGAAGCCGAGAAGGAGGAGGTGGCAACAGGAGGCAAAGAATGTTGCCCTGCGATCCTTGGCGGCGGCAGGACGTGCGCCAAACAGCTCTCCGCCTGGGGCCCAGCTGCCACTACATTTACCCAGTGTGCAGTTAGGGAGATATAGCGTCCCTGGCCGTGCTTACTGGTCCACGTATCTGTGGTTAGGTGGACCTTGCTACAGATGGCGTTGCGCAGTGCACACTTGATTTTATCGGATACTTGGTTGTGCAGGGAAGGCACGGCTCTCTTGGAGAAGTAGTGCCGGCTGGGAACAACATACTGTGGGACAGCAAGCGACATGAGCTGTTTGAAGCTGTCTGTGTCCACCAGCCTAAATGACAGCATTTCATAGGCCAGTAGTTTAGAAATGCTGGCATTCAGGGCCAGGGATCGAGGGTGGCTAGGTGGGAATTTACGCTTTCTATCAAATGTTTGTGAGATGGAGAGCTGAACGCTGGCGTGTGACATGGTTGAGACGCTTGGTGACGGAGGTGGTGGTGGTGGTGTTGGTGGTACATCCCCTGTTTGCTGGGCGGCAGGTGCCAACGTTCCTCCAGAGGCGGAGGAAGAGGCCGAGGCGGCAGCAGCAGAATAGGCCGAGGCGGCAGCAGCAGAAGAGGTAGCAGGGGGAGCCTGAGTGACTTCCTTGGTTTTAAGGTGTTTACTCCACTGCAGTTCATGCTTTGCATGCAGGTGCCTGGTCATGCAGGTTGTGCTCAGGTTCAGAACGTTAATGCCTCGCTTCAGGCTCTGATGGCACAGCGTGCAAACCACTCGGGTCTTGTCGTCAGCACATTGTTTGAAGAAGTGCCATGCCAGGGAACTCCTTGAAGCTGCCTTTGGGGTGCTCGGTCCCAGATGGCGGCGGTCAGTAGCAGGCGGAGTCTCTTGGCGGCGGGTGTTCTGCTTTTGCCCACTGCTCCCTCTTTTGCTACGCTGTTGGCTCGGTCTCACCACTGCCTCTTCCTCCGAACTGTGAAAGTCAGTGGCACGACCTTCATTCCATGTGGGGTCTAGGACCTCATCGTCCCCTGCATCGTCTTCCACCCAGTCTTGATCCCTGACCTCCTGTTCAGTCTGCACACTGCAGAAAGACGCAGCAGTTGGCACCTGTGTTTCGTCATCATCAGAGACATGCTGAGGTGGTATTCCCATGTCCTCATCATCAGGAAACATAAGTGGTTGTGCGTCAGTGCATTCTATGTCTTTCACCGCTGGGGAAGGGCTAGGTGGATGCCCTTGGGAAACCCTGCCAGCGGAGTCTTCAAACAGCATAAGAGACTGCTGCATAACTTGAGGCTGAGACAGTTTCCCTGGTATGCATGGGGGTGATGTGACAGACTGATGGGGTTGGTTTTCAGGCGCCATCTGTGCGCTTTCTGCAGAAGACTGGGTGGGAGATAATGTGAACGTGCTGGATCCACTGTCGGCCACCCAATTGACTAATGCCTGTACCTGCTCAGGCCTTACCATCCTTAGAACGGCATTGGGCCCCACCATATATCGCTGTAAATTCTGGCGGCTACTGGGACCTGAGGTAGTTGGTACACTAGGACGTGTGGATGTGGCAGAACGGCCACGTCCTCTCCCAGCACCAGAGGGTCCACTAACACCACCACGACCATGTCCACGTCCGCGTCCCTTACTAGATGTTTTTCTCATTGTTATGGTTCACCACAACAACAAATATATTATTTGGCCCAATGTATTGTATTCAAATTCAGCGGGATATAAATTTGAGGCCTAGTATTTAGGCGCTGGGTGACCGGTATGGATTTAGTGACAGAATTAGACTTGGAAATGCACAGAAGCGTGTGTGTGAAGTTATTCTGAATGACCCAATGTGCACCTTGAATATTATATACCCTTTTTGGGATAGATTTCAAATAGCTCTGATATAGCAGGAACCACTAAATTATGAAATTGCTAAATTGGGAATTGTACTTCAACCCAGAACAAAAAATGTGCTTTGACGGGCACTAAATAACTTTCCCAGCTACAACAGTACAGCGGTAACGAGAGATTTAGAGGGATTTAAATTTGAGGCCTAGTATTTAGGCGCTGGGTGACAGGTATGGGTTTAGTGACAGAATTAGACTTGGAAATACACAGTAGCGGGTGTGTGTGAAGTTATTCTGAATGACCCAATGTGCACCTTCAATATTATATACCCTTTTTGGGATAGATTTCAAATAGCTCTGATATAGCAGGAACCACTAAATTATGAAATTGCTAAATTGGGAATTGTACTTCAACCCAGAACAAAAAATGTGCTTTGACGGACACTAAATATCTTGCCCAGCAACAACAGTACAGCGGTGGGTAACGAGAGATTTAGAGGGATTTAAATTTGAGGCCTAGTATTTAGGCGCTGGGTGACAGGTATGGGTTTAGTGACAGAATTAGACTTGGAAATACACAGTAGCGGGTGTGTGTGAAGTTATTCTGAATGACCCAATGTGCACCTTCAATATTATATACCCTTTTTGGGATAGATTTCAAATAGCTCTGATATAGCAGGAACCACTAAATTATGAAATTGCTAAATTGGGAATTGTACTTCAACCCAGAACAAAAAATGTGCTTTGACGGACACTAAATATCTTGCCCAGCAACAACAGTACAGCGGTGGGTAACGAGAGATTTAGAGGGATTTAAATTTGAGGCCTAGTATTTAGGCGCTGGGTCACCGGTATGGATTTAGTGACAGAATTAGACTTGGAAATGCACAGAAGCGTGTGTGTGAAGTTATTCTGAATGACCCTATGTGCACCTTCAATATTATATACCCTTTTAGGGATAGATTTCAAATAGCTCTGATATAGCAGAAACCACTAAATTATGAAATTGCTAAATTGGGAATTGTACTTCAA
This sequence comes from Bufo gargarizans, assembly GCF_014858855.1. Taxonomy (NCBI): domain Eukaryota; kingdom Metazoa; phylum Chordata; class Amphibia; order Anura; family Bufonidae; genus Bufo; species Bufo gargarizans. The sequence continues at coordinate 76,546,398 of NC_058082.1, read as the reverse complement.
CCCAGAACAAAAAATGTGCTTTGACGGACACTAAATATCTTGCCCAGCAACAACAGTACAGCGGTGGGTAACGAGAGATTTAGAGGGATTTAAATTTGAGGCCTAGTATTTAGGCGCTGGGTCACCGGTATGGATTTAGTGACAGAATTAGACTTGGAAATGCACAGAAGCGTGTGTGTGAAGTTATTCTGAATGACCCTATGTGCACCTTCAATATTATATACCCTTTTAGGGATAGATTTCAAATAGCTCTGATATAGCAGAAACCACTAAATTATGAAATTGCTAAATTGGGAATTGTACTTCAACCCAGAACAAAAAATGTGCTTTGACGGACACTAAATATCTTGCCCAGCAACAACAGTACAGCGGTGGGTAACGAGAGATTTAGAGGGATTTAAATTTGAGGCCTAGTATTTAGGCGCTGGGTGACAGGTATGGGTTTAGTGACAGAATTAGACTTGGAAATACACAGTAGCGGGTGTGTGTGAAGTTATTCTGAATGACCCAATGTGCACCTTCAATATTATATACCCTTTTTGGGATAGATTTCAAATAGCTCTGATATAGCAGGAACCACTAAATTATGAAATTGCTAAATTGGGAATTGTACTTCAACCCAGAACAAAAAATGTGCTTTGACGGACACTAAATATCTTGCCCAGCAACAACAGTACAGCGGTAACGAGAGATTTAGAGGGATTTAAATTTGAGGCCTAGTATTTAGGCGCTGGGTGACAGGTATGGGTTTAGTGACAGAATTAGACTTGGAAATACACAGTAGCGGGTGTGTGTGAAGTTATTCTGAATGACCCAATGTGCACCTTCAATATTATATACCCTTTTAGGGATAGATTCCAAATAGCTCTGATATAGCAGGAACCACTAAATTATGAAATTGCTAAATTGGGAATTGTACTTCAACCCAGAACAAAAAATGTGCTTTGACGGACACTAAATATCTTGCCCAGCAACAACAGTACAGCGGTAACGAGAGATTTAGAGGGATTTAAATTTGAGGCCTAGTATTTAGGCGCTGGGTGACAGGTATGGGTTTAGTGACAGAATTAGACTTGGAAATACACAGTAGCGGGTGTGTGTGAAGTTATTCTGAATGACCCAATGTGCACCTTCAATATTATATACCCTTTTTGGGATAGATTTCAAATAGCTCTGATATAGCAGGAACCACTAAATTATGAAATTGCTAAATTGGGAATTGTATTTCAACCCAGAACAAGAAATGTGCTTGAACGGACACTAAATAACTCGCCCAGCTACAGCACTAGGGACAGATTTAGCTGGATATAAATTTGAGGCCTAGTATTTAGGCGCTGGGTGACCGGTATGGATTTAGTGACAGAATTAGACTGGGATATGGCCAAAAAATAAACAGACTATTGCTGGTTAAATGCACTTGGTGTGACAGCTTCACCCTGATGTAGGCTTTAGCCAAAAAACAACCACACCATTGAGGGTTAAATGCACTTGGTGACAGGCGCAGCTTGCCCCTGATTTTGTATATGGCCAAAAAATGAACAGACTATTGCTGGTTAAATGCACTTGGTGTGACAGCTTCACCCTGATGTAGGCTTTAGCCAAAAAACAACCACACCATTGAGGGTTAAATGCACTTGGTGACAGGCGCAGCTTGCCCCTGATTTTGTATATGGCCAAAAAATGAACAGACTATTGCTGGTTAAATGCACTTGGTGTCACAGCTTCACCCTGATGTAGGCTTTAGCCAAAAAACAACCACACCATTGAGGGTTAAATGCACTTGGTGACAGGCGCAGCTTGCCCCTGATTTTGTATATGGCCAAAAAATGAACAGACTATTGCTGGTTAAATGCACTTGGTGTGACAGCTTCACCCTGATGTAGGCTTTAGCCAAAAAACAACCACACCATTGAGGGTTAAATGCACTTGGTCGCAGCTTGTGCTGGCGCACCACAAGACACAAAATGGCCGCCGATCACCCCAGAAAAATGAGACTGACAAACGGTCTGTGCAGCCTAAAAACAGTGAGCAATTGAGGATCAGCAGCTCAATGATCCACAGCTGCAGATCGATCAGTTAATCAAGTCCTTTGGAGGAGTTAATCTGCCTAATCTCGCCCTACTGTCGCAGCCGCAACCTCTCCCTACGCTAATCAGAGCAGAGTGACGGGCGGCGCTATGTGACTCCAGCTTAAATAGAGGCTGGGTCACATGGTGCTCTGGCCAATCACAGCCATGCCAATAGTAGGCATGGCTGTGATGGCCTCTTGGGGCAAGTAGTATGACGCTTGTTGATTGGCTGCTTTGCAGCCTTTCAAAAAGCGCCAAGAAAGCGTCACAAAAGCGCGAAGAAAGCGACGAACACCGAACCCGAACCCGGACTTTTACGAAAATGTCCGGGTTCGGGTCCGTGTCACGGACACCCCAAAATTCGGTACGAACCCGAACTATACAGTTCGAGTTCGCTCATCCCTAGTGGCCTATTTCAGTACAAAGAGGAAAAATATATACACATTTCACTCCTGCAGTTATATGTGGTGAAAGCGTTCAGTGTCCTATTTCAGTACAAAAAGGAAAAAAATATACGCACTTGACTGGTGCATTTATTTCTGCTATAAGCGTTTACTGCCCTTTTTCAGTACAAAAATAAAAATATATACGCATTTCACTTCTGCAGTTATTATTATTTAAGTTCAAAAACAAAATATATTCAGCGTTCACTTTTGCAGTTATATGTGTTTAAAACCTTTAGTGATGTATTTAGGTTGAAAAACTAAATATATTCAGCGTTCAGCGCGCAGTAATATTTGTGGAAAAATCTTTATTGACGTATTTCGGTGGAAAAACAAATTTTATTCCGCATTCAGTGCTGCGGTTATATGCAGTAAAATCTTTATTGAAGTATTTTGGTCAAAAAACTAAATTTATTCAGTGTTAAGAGCTGCAGTTATATGCGGTAAAATCTCCATGATGCCTGCATGATAAATCTGCAATGTGGGGCCCCGTGTGGCTTCTACACACTTTCAAAATAATCCTTCAGCGGGGTGAATAAATGCCGGATGCCCGGGATGCTCCATGAACTTCCCAGGAGCTGCTGTAGGGAGAAGTCCGTATACTGCAGGGGGAATTTGAAGACCCTCTCCATCTACGTGCTCCATTATATGCGTTAAAATCTTTTGTGACTAATTTGAGTGGAAAAACAAATTTTATTCAGCGTTCAGCGCTGCAGTTATATGCGGTAAAATCTTTTGTGACGTATTTCGGTGGAAAAACAAATCTTATTCAGCATTCAGCGCTGCAGTTATATGCGGTAAATTCTTTATTGAAGTATGTCGGTCGTAAAACTAAATGTATTCAGTGGTCAATGCTGCGGTTATATGCGGTAAATCTTTAGTGACTTATGTTGATGAACTTTGCGACTCTTCCGGGCTCAAAGCTATCTTTACGCTTTGCCTTTTCATTGTCTGTAGCTACTAGAGGCCTGTTCATGCCAGGCAGGTTCCCCAGAAATATCTTGGTCGATTGACACTCTGTGATTGTGCCATTCTGTGGCTTCCTCATGCTGCTGCCACCTCCACACTATGTGATTGAGCCATTCTGTGGCTTACTCATGCTGCTGCCACCTCCAGACTCTGTTGTGCCACTCTGTGGCCTCCTCCTGATGCTGCCGACACCTCCAGACTCGGTCATTGTGCCACTCTGTGGCCTACTCATGCTGCTGCCACCTCCATACTCTGTCGTTGTGCCATTCTGTGGCTTCCACATGCGGCTGCCACCTCCAGACTCTATCATTGTGCAACTCTGTGGCCTCCTCCTGATGCTGCTGCTGCCACCTCCAGACTCTGTGGCTTACTCATGCTGAATGTAGATATTCTTTTGAGGACATGCGCAATTCACTAGGGAGGACAGGAAGACACGCATGCGCAGTTGGAAGCTAGAGACGCAATGCCACCTCCAACATGATATATAGGTATGTGAATATGGTAATTGATTTATTGGCCACTGAATGACTACTTTTAATGGGAATATGTGATTGTCATATAAAACTAGGTTGGGGGAGGAGTTGACCTCTGACGTGATCACTATGTCCAATCAGATGTGTATTAAGGGTATACATTTGAGTTGAGTCGAAACGTTGCTTGTCTAGTAAAAATAAACAAGACGTTTTCTGAAGACTTGGAGTGCCACGGTTTCTGTTCACTAAGTAATTATACCCTGAGGATTGTGGTATACATCTTTAAAGTAGTGGTGTGTCGGCATGATCAAATTAAGGAAGCTTTGCTATGGTTCACGTGCACTATTTTTCCACCCTTTCTTACCAGTTACAATCTCCTGCTTGTGTCTTGCTGTCCATTTTATTTTTACATTATGCAGACAGGTGAGCTGTGCATAAAATCCTTATAGAGGACCTATTACCTCTCCTGACATGTCTGTTTTAGTACCTATTTGCATTTCCCATGTAATAACAATTCTGGAGCATCATGTCATATGATTCTATGTTGGGGCATTCCTCTATCATTCCTTTTAGATGTTCTCGAATAAATGGCTAGCAGTCTGCCATAAAGGTCCATTTGAATATTACCATTTGGGGTGGTGTCCATACACAGTCTGCTATTGACAGCAGGAACACATCCTCAACTGTTAACACCCATTGGATCTTAATTGCAGACTGCTGACAAATTCATTTGTTAACTTCTGTAAGGAATAAAAGAGGAATGGCTCAACAGAGAGTCAAAGTAGTTACTAAAACAGACATGTCTTCAAAGGTGACAGGTCCTCTTTTAAAGGGGTTGTCTGGGTTCAGAGCTGAATCCAAACATACACCAGTTTTCACCCACGCAGCCCCCTAATTTTATACTTCAATGCTCCTCTCCTATGTGTATGTGTATTAGACAGAAGGTATGGATATGTATCTTGTGTAGTTTGGGTATTAGGGAGAGTAAGGGGTATATATCTAGTGCTGATGCACGTGTAGGTGAAGAGCGGCTCTGTATCAGCACTAGATATATACCCCTTACTCTCCCTAATAACCAAACTACACAGGATACATACCCCTACCTTCTGTCTAATACACATACACACCCCAAGATATGTACTTTCACCTTCTTGTGTTACAGACCCCTCAGATAGGATTAGGTGGCTGTGTCTTCGCCAAAATGCCATTAACCATTACCACACCACACTATTAAATAATGCAGCTGCCCCTGCCAGGCTTGAGCAGGCATATGTGTGAATAGTGATTAGGGAAGATGCTGAGATCCGGCTATACCTCACACACACAGATGAAATAACTTTTTCTCCAGTCTCCACTTGTCCACTACACTAGTCTCCAGTACTCCACTGACTGATGCTGCCGCTTCGGTCGGACACACATCGCTACAGACTACAGTGACAGACTCAGTCCCACTCCACAAACAGACCAGAGCCAGCCCTGAGCCCTCACCTCAGCCACTTGAACCGACCGACTCCAGCAGCTCGCCTCACAGCTTCGCCTTCGTTGACCTTGCCGCTCGAAGTCCGCGACTCCGCCTCCTCCACTTCCGGCCAGGACTAGTTAGATGAACCGCAGCCCAGACTGCCTCTCTGCGTCCGGCTCCGACCGACCCCTATCACAGCGCCACGCCCAGACCACTCGCCACATGAATTTATATATTTTTTTAAATCCTCAGTCGTCGGCGGGCCCCCAGTGGCGTAGGACCGATAGCCATTGCTATGGCTGCTATGGCGATCCCTACACCACTGGCTAGAAGGAGGCCGGTGCCTAGCAGTGAGCCCGATGACGCCACCAGGACTGATGGGCGGGCTTTAGCTCTGCCCTAACTTGTAAAATGGCTAGGGCAGCGCTAAAGTCCGTCCATCAGTACCGGTGACATCACCGGCAGCACTGCTAGGCGGAAGCCTCCGTTTAGCAGTGTAAAAATATAAACGAAAAAGCCCTTGCCCTGTGCAATATAGTGTAGGGCAAGGGAGAGCATCGGAGTATGAAATGCTTTGATGCTTATGCTAGAAGGGCTGGAGGAGTGAAGATGGGGATATGTCGGGGTTCAGCTCTGAACCCAGACAGCCCCTTTAATAATAGAAACAAAATCAATTTTACTCATCCAAGCTGTGTGACATTATAAGAAAAATGAACAACCGTTTATAACGTCCTTGGTAAAAGAACACCTTGAAATTAAAAGCCTTGAGAAAGAACATGGTGTGGTATATGAAAATACCATTTGTCTAGAAGGTAATCCTATTATTCACCTAGTGTGCATGTATTATAGAAATCTGACTCCTAATTGAAAACAATGACTGTGCCTGTGACAGATCATATCCTGGATGTTATTGGTTTCGAAGCGCACCAGATGAATTACATGGACAGTCTATACTTACCAATTACAACCACACAGCATTAATATATACCAGATATTCAACAGAAGTCCATTAGACATTGTGCACTTTACTGTGGGAAGTAAAAATACTCCTCTGAGAAACCTTGGGTTTATATTGAAGGTTGCAGTTAACTTTTTTTTTTACTCTAAAGCAAGAGATACAGCCGAGCTAAACTTGATGGTTAACGCGTTAAAAGGGTTGTCTCACTTCAGTAAGTGGCATTTATCATGTATTTAATATAAGCCACTTATTAATGTATTGTGATTGTCCATACTGATTCCTTTACTGGCTGGACTAATTTTTCCATCATATTATACACTGCCTGTTTACATGGTTACAGACCATCCTGCAATCCATCAATGGTGGTCATGCTTGCACAAAATAGTAAAAAGCACAAGCCTGTGTGCGCTCCTATGGTGCAAGCACAACCAACACTGATGGATTGCAGGGTGGTCGTAACCATGAAAACAAGCAGTGTATAATGTGATGGAAAAATGAATCCAGCTAGTGTAGTGTCCCACTAGGTAAATGTGGGCACTACACAAGGGTTAATATGACTATTGTATTATTGTGATGTTTTTATATTCATTTCCCTGTGTTATCTGGGTAGCAGGCCTATTAGGGGTAGTTCAGACTCCTAGACACTAGAGGGAGCTAGAGAGCCCTTAGTATATATAGTTAGGCCCAGACAGGGAAGGGAAGTGCAGTCCAGGAGGCTAGTAAGTGCAGTCTAGCCTGCCTGAAGTTCCCGAGCCTCAGTTAGCTCAGAAGATTCACCCAAAGAGAAGAGTTTTCCTGGCAGAAAACTGCAGTTCCCACAAGCAGAGCAGAGCCAGTGTTCCAGCTAGTTAAGTAAGCTGAAGGGCAGAAGGATTATTAATTTAAAGCAAGAAATATACAGTGGGATGCAAAAGTTTGGGCAACCTTGTTAATCGTCATGATTTTCCTGTATAAATCGTTGGTTGTTACGATAAAAAATGTCAGGTAAATATATCATATAGGAATCACACACAGTAATATTTGAGAAGTGAAATGAAGTTTATTGGATTTACAGAAAGTGTGCTATAATTGTTTAAACAAAATTAGGCTGGTGCATAAATTTGGCACCACAAAAAAGAAATGAAATCAATATTTTGTAGATCCTCCTTTTGCAGAAATTACAGCCTCTAAACGCTTCCTGTAGATTCCAATAAGAGTCTTGATTCTGGTTGAAGGTATTTTGGACCATTCCTCTTTACAAAACATCTTTGGTTCATTCAGGTTTGATGGCTTCCGAGCATGGACAACTCTCTTTAAGTCACACCACAGATTTTCAATTATATTCAGGTCTGGGGACTGAGATGGCCATTCCAGAACGTTGTACTTGTTCCTCTGCATAAATGCCTTAGTGGATTTTGAGCAGTGTTTAGGGTCGTTGTCTTGTTGAAAGATCCAGCCCCGGCGCAGCTTCAGCTTTGTCACTGATTCCTGGACATTGGTCTCCAGAATCTGCTGATACTGAGTGGAATCCATGTGTCCCTCAACTTTGACAAGATTCCTAGTCCCGGCACTGGCCTGACAGCCCCACAGCATGATGGAACTACCACCATATTTTACTGTAGGTAGCAGGTGTTTTTCTTGGAATGCTGTGTTCTTTTGCCTGCATGCATAATGCCCCTTGTTATGGCCAAATAACTCAATTTTAGTTTCATCAGTCCACAGCACCTTATTCCAAAATGAAGCTGGCTTGTCCAAATGTGCTTTAGCTCATCTCAAGCGGCACTTTTTGTGCTGTGGGCGGAGAAAAGGCTTCCTCTGCATCACTCTCACATACAGCATCTCCTTGTGTAAAGTGCGCCGAATGGTTGAACGATGCACAGTGACTCCATCTGCAGCAAGATGATGTTGTAGGTCTTTGGTGCTGGTCTGTGGGTTGACTCTGACTGTTCTCACCATTCGTCGCTTCTGTCTATCCGAGATTTTTCTTGGTCTGCCACTTCGAGCCTTAACTTGAACTGAGCCTGTGGTCTTCCATTTCCTCAATATGTTCCTAACTGTGGAAACAGACAGCTGACATCTCTGAGACAGCTTTCTGTATCCTTCCCCTAAACCATGATGGTGAACAATCTTTGTCTTCAGGTCATTTGAGAGTTGTTTTGAGAGGAGGGAAACTTACAATTGACCCCCTTAAATACTCTCTCATAATTGGATTCACCTGTGTATGTAGGTCAGGGGTCACTGAGCTTATCAAGCCAATTTGAGTTCCAATAATTAGTTCTAAAGGTTTTGGCAAAAATGACAACAGTGCCCACATTTATGCACCTGCCTAATTGTGTTTAAACAATTATAGCACACTTTCTGTAAATCCAATAAACTTCATTTCACTTCTCAAATATCGCTGTGTGTGTCTCCTATATGATATATTTAACTGACATTTTTTATCGTAACAACCAACGATTTATACAGGAAAATCATGACGATTAACAAGGTTGCCCAAACTTTCTCATCCCACTGTTTACCTGAGGAGGATTGCTACCATGGATTAAAGACAGCATTAGGGCATACGGGCCTTGGGATACCGACAGCCAGGATATCGGAGGAATATTTCAGCCTGGTCTGTGAGTGTTGATTTTACCCTCTGCGTATCTTGCAAAGAACATTACCTGCCATTGACATAAATTCTGCTATTGATTGCTGCTGCAAATTGGAACTGAATTCAAATTGTATAAAGTTGAACTGTTTCCAGTAAAGAAAAGTTTGGTTCACCGCAACCTGTGTTCCTCACTTATTACAACTATAAACCGGTGTGCCACCGTCATAGGCACTGGCATCACAAACCTTAGAGACCTTTCCCCAGGCACATTAAACACCTGCAACATCCAGGGAACCTCATCCACTATCAGGCCTGGTCCCTAAATACAGAGAGTGCCACAGAGGACTTCTGTGCCAGCCTCTCCATCACTGCTCTACGCCTGCCCAGGGTCTCCCTACAAACTGTGAGTAACCCGCGTTTGCCCATTAACCATGACCTCACATCGCAATACCCTGCAGGTCGGCGTACTGCACTAGCAAAGGAAGCAATCTGGATAATAACAATACATCAGTAAGTGGCTTGTATTACCTTTCTCTACATGATAAATGCAACTTACTGAAGTAAGACAACCTCTTTAAGTAAAAAATGGCACAAAAATGTTTACTAACTCTTTCAATGTATTTCAATGGCTTTTGTCAAAAGATAGTACGAGATAACACTGTGACGTGTTATCAGAGTTATTAGAATCGATTTTCGCTCTGCTACATCTGTACATAGAGATACTAACTAGTCCCTCTACATTTGGTACTGTATGCTATCATGACATAGGGTACAAATGGAAGGGAGTAGTGAAGGCTTGAGCATGCTTGGTCGAACACCTGTTCGGCTCGAGCATCTTGATGCTCGGCACATGGAGGTACTCTAGAACCATGATCGAGTCTCCTCCCCGCACGTTTCTTGCGTGCTATGCAGCCAATAAACGTGCAGGTAAGTACTGCCCTCACTGTAATGCCAGTAGCCATGTTCGCTACTGGCATTACAGTGATTGACTGTCCGAAACGCGTCATCGGGGGCTATATAGCCCCCGATGATGCATGTTCGGCTTATTTGCAGTCAGTGACAGCTGAGCATAGGAAGGGACAGAGAGTGTAGGGAGTGTAATTGAATATTCTTTGTTGTACAAAAACGTTTCAGAGACAAAAAATTCCTTGTAAGGACTATTGTGTGTGACAGCATCCTGCGCTAAATACAGTGTAATAGGCCGCTGCGGACAGTTACATTATTCGCGCCACATCTCCTGTTTAACGTGTGCGCATCCCTAAAACATCTGTGACATTCAGTGCACTTTTACCGTAGACGGTGTACGCTGCGAAGTTGCTGACAGTTAAATTATCCATGCCACATCTCCTGTTTAATGTGTGCGCCTCCCTAAAATATCAGTGACATCCAGTGCACTTTTTCTGTAGACAGTGTCCACTGCGGACAGTTTAAAGTGTGCACATCCCTAAAATATCAATGACATCCAGTGCAACTTTTTCCGTAGACACTGCGAACAGTGACATTACTTGTGGTACCTGTCCTGTATAACGTTTCCTAATAACAAATAACTTCCAAATCCTACCTCACTGTACGTGTGACATACTTTCAAGCATACACTCACCTAAAGAATTATTAGGAACACCTGTTCTATTTCTCATTAATGCGGTTATCTAGTCAACCAATCACATGGCAGTTGCTTCAATGCATGTAGGGTTGTGGTTCTGGTGAAGACAATCTCCTGAACTCCAAACTGAATGTCAGAATGGGAAAGAAAGGCGTGGCATGGTTGTTGGTGCCAGACGGGCCGGTCTGAGTATTTCACAGTCTGCTCAGTTACTGGGATTTTCACGCACAACAATTTCTAGGGTTTACCAAGAATGGTGTGAAAAGGGAAAAACATCCAGTATGAGGCAGTCCTGTGGGCGAAAATGCCTTGTTGATGCTAGAGGTCAGAGGAGAATGGGCCGACTGATTCAAGCTGATAGAAGAGCAACATTGACTGAAATAACCACTCGTTACAACCGAGGTATGCAGCAAAGCATTTGTAAAGCCACAACACGCACAACCTTGAGGTGGATGGGCTACAACAGCAGAAGACCCCACCGGGTACCACTCATCTCCACTACAAATAGGAAAAAGAGGCTACAATTTGCACGAGCTCACCAAAATTGGACTGTTGAAGACTGGAAAAATGTTGCCTGGTCTGATGAGTCTTGATTTCTGTTGAGACATTCAAATGGTAGAGTCCGAATTTGGCGTAAACAGAATGAGAACATGTATCCATCATGCCTTGTTACCACTGTGCAGGCTGGTGGTGGTGGTGTAATGGTGTGGGGGATGTTTTCTGGGCACACTTTAGGCCCCTTAGTGCCAATTGGCCATCGTTTAAATGCCACGGGCTACCTGAGCATTTTCTGACCATGTCCATCCCTTCATGACCACCATGTACCCATCCTCTGATGGCTACTTCCAGCAGGAAAATACACCATGTCACAAAGCTCGAATCATTTCAAATTGGTTTCTTGAACATGACAATGAGTTCAGTGTACTAAAATGGCCCCCACAGTCACCAGATCTCAACCCAATAGAGCATCTTTGGGATGTGGTGGAACGGGAGCTTCGTGCCCTGGATGTGTATCCCTCAAATCTCCATCAACTGCAAGATGGTATTCTACCAATATGGGCCAACATTTCTAAAGGATGCTATCAGCACCTTGTTGAATCAATGCCACGTAGAATTAAGGCAGTTCTGAAGGCAAAATGGTGTCCAACACCGTATTAGTATGGTGTTCCTAATAATTCTTTAGGTGTATATCACATTTAAAATGAAGAAGGTGAGCAGTAAGGGACGGTGAAGTGGCCGTGATGCTGATGGTGGACGCAGAGGCAATGGCCCTGGGCGCGGAGAAACTGTGCCTGCTGCCAGAGCACAAGAAAAACAATCATCCACGATACCTAGCTTGATGTCCCAGTTTGCAGGGCGGCGCAGGACACCACTCTTGAAGTCAGACCAGTGCGAACAGGTGGTCGGTTGGATTGCAGCAGATAATGCTTCTAGTCGGTTAAGCACCACCCTGTCTTCCACCAAGTACAGTTTCAGTAGCCAGGAGTCTGGTCAGAACAATCCTCACCCTGATCCTCCTTCCTCCCACCATGTACAGTCTGGCCAAACAAGTGATCCCACACTCGGATATTCTGCAGACCTCTAGTCCAGTCTCAGTAGCCAGGAGCCTGGTCAACACAATCCTCACGCTGATCCTCCTTCCTCCCACCATGTACAGTCTGGCCAAACAAGTGATCCCACACTCGGATATTCCAAGGACCTCTTTTCCTCACCGTTACTTGATTTGGCCCTCTTGCCAAGCACGCTTGAAGAGGGACATGAGATATTGTGCCCTGATTCCCAATCTCTTGAGCATCCACAGTCACAAGAACGTGATGGTTGGGAACGGCAATTAGTGTTTAATGAGGTGGATGATGATGAGACACAGTTGCCAAACGCAATTACTGTCTCAAGAGGTTGATGAAGAGGATGAGACACAGTTGTCAATATCTGAGGTTGTGATTAGGTCAACAAATCAGGAGTATGATCAGAGTGAGGAAGTAGAAAAGGAGGTGGTGGACGATGAGGTCACTGACCCAACCTGGGAATTGGAAAGCTGAGTGAGGACAGCAGTACAGAGGGGGAGGGATCTGCAGCACAGCAACAGGCTGGAAGAGGCAGTGGAGTGGACAAGGGAGAAGGCGGGCCACACCAAACAGGCCCACAACTGTTCAACGGAGCACCCCCTTGCATAAATCTCCCTTGCCAGGGGGTAGATGTTCCGCAGTATGGCACTTTTTTGAGGAAAGTGCGGACGACAAAAGAATAGTAGTTTGCAACCTGTGCCATACGAAAATGAGCCAGGGCGTGAACACTAGCAACCTCACCACCACCAGCATGATCTGCCACATGGCATCCAACCACTGTAATAAGTGGGACGAATGCCTGGATCCACAATCTATGTCTGCGGGTCACACCACTGCCTCATCTTCCCCTATGTTACGTGCTGGCAAATACCCTGTACAAGGCACAGGCCAAGATGCCTCCTGCCCTGCACCTGGACCTTTGCAAGCACCATCAGCGACAACATCCACTTCCGTGTCCCAGCACAGTGTTCAAATGTCCTTACCCCAGGCCTTTGAACGCAAGCGAAAATACCCAGCCACCCAACCACAGGCCATAATACTAAATGCGCAGCTTTCCAAATTACTGGCTCTGGAAATGTTGCTATTTAGGCTTGTGGACAATGAGGCCTTCCGCAGGTTCATGTCAGTGACCGTCCCTCATTACATAGTCCCCAGCTGCCACTATTTTTCAAGGTGTGCCGTGCCCGCCTTACACCAACATGTGTCCCGTTACATCATATGTGCCCTGATCAACGCAGTTACTGGGAAGTTCCACTTAACCACAGACACATGGGAAAGTGCATTCGGCCAGGGATGCTACATTTGCCTGACAGCACATTGGATGAATGTTGTGGATGCCGGGAGGGAGTCGTACCCTGGGATGGCACAGGTGCTACCGATGCCAAGGATTGCGGGCCCTATGTTGATCAGGGTTTCCGCCAGCACCTACGTTAGTGGCTCCAAACCCCACTTCTCCTACTCCGCCTCCTCCTCCGATTTATCCACGTGCAGCACCAGTCAGACATCGGTCGGTAGCTGGAAGCAGTGTAGCACTGCAGGGGGCAAGCGGCAACAGGCCGTGCTGAAGCTGATATGCTTAGGGGAAAAACAGCACACCGCCGCAGAGCTGTGGCAGGGAATAAGAGACCAGACTGAGCTGTGGCTCTCGACACTAAACCTAGAACCAGGCATGGTTGTGTCTGATAATGACCTAACTTGGTGGCGGCTTTGGAGCTCAGCAAGCTCAGACACATCCCATGCCTAGCTCACGTCTTAAACTTAGTGGTTCAGTGGTTTCTCAAAACCTACCCCAATTTGCCTGAGCTACTGGTGAAGGTGCGCCACGTGTGTGCACATTTCCGCAAGTCAGCGACAGCTTCAGCCAGTCTGTCAACGCTGCAGCAGTGCTTGGAATTGCCAGCTCACCAGCTTTTGTGCGACGTGAGCACGCGCTGGAACTCGACCTTCCACATGTTGGCCAGGCTTTGTGAGCAGCAGAGGGCAGTAGTAGAATACCAGCTGCAACATGGTCGCCGCCTTTCCAGTCAGCTTCCGCTCTTCACAAGCGAGGAGGGGCATGGATGTCTGACCTCTGTGAGATTTTAAGAAACTTTAAGGAATCAACACAGATGGTGAGCGACGATAACGCTATTATCAGCGTAACCATCCTACTTCTGAGTCTACTCAAACGGTCGCTGCTCACCATTAAGAACGATGCTTTGCATGTGGAAGAGGAGGAAATGGGGAAGACATTACACAGGGTGATAGCCAGACCACCCTCAGTTCGTCTTCACAGCACGAATTGGACGATGAAGAGGAGGAGGGGCAGGATAAGGTTGCCTCCGCTACAGAGGGTAGTACCCATGGAAGTTTAATTCCATCTGTTCAACGTGGGTGGGCAGAAGAGGAGGATGATGAGATTGAGAGTGATCCTCCTGATGATGACAGCGAAATCTTGTCTGTTGTTACTCTGGCACACATGGCTGACTTCATGTTAGGCTGCCTTTCCCGCGACCCGCGTGTTATGCGCATTTTAGACAACACGGATTACTGGTTATTCACCCTTCTCAACCCCCGCTACAAAGAGAACTTCTCATCTCTCATTCCTCTGGTGGAGAGGACCAGCAAAATGGTGCAATACCAAAAGATCCTTGTTGAAAAATTACTCAAAAAATTTCCATCTGACAAAGCTGACGGCAGAGTCCGTAGTTTCTAGGCCAACCGAGGAGGAGAGATAAGGGGAACACAAAGCAGTCCCAACAGAGGCAGGGAAACACTCTCCAAAGCCTGGGACAATTTCATGACACCCCGCCAGCACCCTGATGCGCGGCCTAGTGTCACAAGGAGGGAAAATTTTGGGAAGATGGTGAAGGAGTACATAGCAGACCGTGTCAGCGTCCTCAATGATCCCTTAGTGCCTTACAACTACTGGGTGTCCAAGCTGGACACGTGGCATGAACTGGCGCTCTACGCCTTGGAGGTGCTGGCCTGCCTGGCCAGCGTTTTGCCTGAGCGGGTATTTAGTGCTGCTGGTAGCATTATAACTGATAAGCGTATCCGCCTGTCAACTGAAAATCCTGACAGGTTGACTCTTATAAAAATGAACAAGGCCTGGATTGACCATGACTTCTCGACTCCACCAGAGGAAAGCTGATGAACATAAAGGCACTTTAAATGTGTTGTTTATAATGTACTGAATACACTGTATTCCCATGCACCTCTTCCACCACAAACAAGGGTATATGGTTGAATCTTCCTTTTCTCATCCTCCTTCTCCTCTTCCATCATATCAACAGATGCTTATTCGCCGCATATAATGCCCTCGCATATATGCCCTTTTCATATAATGTTTTACAGGGTCAGCTCAGCTGCAGGCCCTCGCATAAATTTTTTTAAAGGGTCAGCTCACCAGCAGGCCCTTGCATATACTTTTTTAGAGGATCAGCTCACCAGCAGGCCCTAGCATACAATGTTTTACAGGGTCAGCTCACCAGCAGGCCCTCGCATATAATTTTTTAGACTGTCAGCTCACCAGCAGGCCCTCACATATAATGTTTTACAGGGTCAGCTCATCAGCAGGCCCTCGCATATAATTTTTTAGAGGGTCAGCTCACCAGCAGGCCTTCACCTACAATCTTTTACAGGGTCTGCTCACCTAAAGGCCCTCGTATATAATGTTTTAGAGGGTCAGCTCACCAGCAGGCCCGCACCAAAAATATTTTACAGGGTCAGCTCACAAGCAGGCCCCCACCTAAAATCTTTTACAGGGACAGCTCATCTGAAGGCCCTCGCATATAATGTTTTAGAGGGTCAGCTCATCTGCAAGCCCTCACCTACAACCTTTTAGATGGTCAGCTCCCAGCAGGCCCGCACCTAAAATCTTTTACAGGGTCAGCTCACCAGCAGGCCCGCACCTAAAATCTTTTACAGGGTCAGCTCACCAGCAGGCCCTCACATATAATTTTTTACAGGGTCAGCTCACCAGCAGGCCCTCGCATATAATTTTTTACAGAGTCAGCTCACCAGCAGGCCTTCACCTACAATCTTTTACAGGGTCAGTTCACCAGCAGGCCCTCCCCTAATTATACCTAATAGGTAATTTGCGCGCATGCTGCCAGGCTTGGATGTGGTAGCCCTAACTGTTTCTCAGGCTCCCTCTCCGGAATCGAATCCTGATTCCCCATTACCCATAGTCACCATGATTTGCGCTGACAATAACATCGAAAGTTGATAGGCCAGACATCCGAATGGATCGTCGTCATCACGGGGACGTGCGATCGGCCCCAGGTTATCTAGAGTCACCAAAGTAGCAGCGGGCCCTCACCCAAAATGTTTTAGATGGTCAGATCAGCAGGCCTTCAATCATAGTTTTTCAAGGCTGTGTATGATGCCCTCATTTATGTGTAACAAAGGGTGTATTGGAGCGCCGGTTCCTTGTAAATTTTGGCAGCCCTTTCACTTAGTGGATAGGCTTTATGAGTGTACGAGTCCCACTACCTGAACAATTGTACTACAATGTGAATGAGCCCTCCTTTATGTGATATACAGGTTGTATCGGGGTGCTTCTTCCTTGTAATTTTTGGCAGCACTTGCACTTTTACTAACAATTTTTCATTTTTCATCTGCTCCCGATATGTTCAGCCCGAGCCCCAAAGCACCGGAGCACTATGGTGCTCGATCAATACTAGATGTGAGTAGAAATGCAGGATGAAACTACACAGGGATTGTAGTCTGTAATCGGGACCTATAGGTCTGCATAAACACACAAAATCAAGACTATTTGCAAAGTTGATTCATTTTCTATTTTAGATTCATTACAACAGTTCAAATAATGGTGTTTGTGGAACTATTCTGTTAAGGTACATAGAGATTTAACAAAGCTTCAGTTTTTTTTTTATAGCATTGAACTCAATGGACTCATTCAATGGGCACTAAACTTGATATATCTGACATCAGCAAATTGCTAATAACATTCAGGGATGCATATGTAATTACATTAGTTATTCACAATGATACACCATTGATTATATCTTGATTGTTAATGGCTAAAGGCATATTTAAATGTGCAGATGAGCAGCAGATTATTGGTAAGGAAACCTTCCTTTCCAAAAGTTGGCTGCTCGTTAGCTGGAGGTGGAGTGCCTCATTCACATGCAGCGATCACCTCCACAGTATGAGAACGAGGGATCGCAATAGCTCATACAGCTTCATTGTTTTTGGGCAGCAGATCATTGTTTAAACTGCGTGATCTGATGCCCAGTAACAATATTTTAGATGCCTGCATTAACAATCATTTCACCCGATGAACGAGTGTTTAGCTCGTTCATGGGGTGATTAGCTGCCCATTTAGACGGACAGATTGTCATGACGGGGGTATTGGCTACCTGACGTCTGACCCCATCTAATACTCACCTGCCCCTGAAACAACCCCCCCTACCCACCAATCCATCCCCACCCAGTGCCTCATCCCCTTTACCTTAATAAAAACTCGGACACCAGGCTGGAATGAATCGGTCCTAGCAGCCGTTTTTTTTAACAAACAACATTAAAAATATATATATAACGATAAACTCTAATAATTAATTCCTTGCAAGGGGAGGTCCTTGAAGCCCCAAATAACTGAATTACCCCACCGGGGTGCCATCTTGCCTCCAACTGTTGCCCGCCAACTTGGAAGCACCACTGAATGGCCCCTTCTTTATTCCGCCACAACTGGGAGTCCAGCCCCAACTGCAGAGCCCTCCCATCATCCTCACCAGTGAATAAAACCAGCTTCAAGGACCTCCCCACCAATGCACAGACTTGACCCCTTAAGTCTGTGTGGCCCTCCATACTCCCAAAGCCGTCTTGATACCTTCCTGTAAAGCCAAACTCCACATGTCTAACCCGACTGCATTTAAATGAACTCCATCCGACCTCCAAAAATCCCCAACTGCCTTCTGACGCTCCATATGCCTCACCGCCACCGCCCCATTCCTGGCCATAAAACGACCCATTCCCCGGTTCAACTTTACTCTCGCCCTATTCACCTTCCACCAATCTAGCCCCTCTCCATACCATCCTCGGAACAATGTCCGACCAAACCATCACCAACTTCGGAAACAAAGCCCACAGCCATAACAAATCAAATTTCATATCACGCAGTAGCTCCGGCAACGGCCGAGCCGCCAAATCATTACCGCCAACATGCAGCACTAAAACATCAGGCAGGACCCCACTCCAAACCATGCCCCTACGCCCCAACCACCTTACCACCACCTTGGACCGTGAAAATCCCAATTGTTGACTGTCCGGCCGAACTGTTGCCCGGACAGCCCCCAAAAAAACATAATGTCCCAGGATCCACACCAGACCTGGTACCGCACCTGAAATGAGAAAAACCAAAACACAGAACAATACAACTGCCATTAACAACCACCCCTATTGCAATACCCCTGCCCCCCCCCCCCCAAAAAAAAAAAAACGCGTAGAAAACATCTCAGGTGGGATCTGCTTGTCATGCCAGTAATGTTGGAAACCAACAGGACCATTAAGGTTAAAAAAATTCTCATCAGAGAATAAAACTTTCTTCCACCTTTTAATGTCCCATGTTTGGTGCTCTCTTGCAAAGTCCAAACAAGCAGTTCTGTGGCGTTCAAGGAAACAAGGTCTTTGAAGACGTTTTTTGTTTTTGAAGCCCTTCAGTCTCAGATGCAGTCTGACGGTTATAGGGCTGCAGTCAGCACCAGTAAGGGCCTTAATTTGGGTCGAGGATCGTCCAGTGTCTTGATGGACAGCCAATTGAATCCTCCGGCTCAGTGCTGGGTCTTCCACTTGACTTTTTTGTTCCATAACCCTCAGGATCATATAAGAAAATCCACCTCAGCAGCGATGGCGCGCTCTGAGAGACCCTGCTTATGCAGTTCAACAACCCGATCACGTTCAAAAAGGTAGAGTTTTTTTGCCTTTGCCATCACAACATGTGACTACCTGACAGAAAATGACAATGAATCCACATCTTCGCACAGATTTGGCCTTTTAAAGGCATGTGGTCCTAAAATTTGGATCAGCTGAAAAACTGCCTGTTTCAGTTTAATCGTCATTTTCAATTGAATGCTCAAAAAATGTTTTGTCTCACTCTCATTTCTTCTTGTTGCATGTTGAAGCTCTACTTGGAACCTTGTTAAGATCCAACAATGTAAAATATGATTTTTTGCCATTTTTCAAGTGGTCTTAAACTTTTAATCAGGACTGTATGTCAGTCACAGGAGAAGTCAGCAATAAAAAATAAAAAAATTAATGTTGAATGTCCCTCAAATGTCTTTTGTGACCTTGTAGGGCAGGGGGGAGGGAGCAAAGCCTAAAAAGAAATCAAATAAATAAATAAATGAAAATAATAAAGAAAAAAATAATAAAAAATTATAAAAACTACTACCACACACTGGTAATAATAAAAATTGGTTGGCACTCTCTATCTGGCTTTGTATGGATATATCACGCAACTGTGTATAACAATAAAAAAAAATCCACATTAAATTTACACATAAAAAAATACTAAAATAAAAATATAGAAAATATAGAATACCTATGAAAACCAAAAATCCACTTCTAGAATATTGTATATAACTACAACCGAGAGAGTATATATTATTCCTTAATAGAGTTGAGCGAACACCTGGATGTTCGGGTTCGAGAAGTTCGGCCGAACATCCCGGAAATGTTCGGGTTCGGGATCCGAACCCGATCCGAACTTCGTCCCGAACCCGAACCCCATTGAAGTCAATGGGGACCCGAACTTTTCGGCACTAAAACGGCTGTAAAACAGCCCAGGAAAGGGCTAGAGGGCTGCAAAAGGCAGCAACATGTAGGTAAATCCCCTGCAAACAAATGTGGATAGGGAAATTAATTAAAATAAAAATTAAATAAATAAAAATTAACCAAAATCAATTGGAGAGAGGTTCCATAGCAGAGAATCTGGCTTCCCGTCACCCACCACTGGAACAGTCCATTCTCAGATATTTAGGCCCCGGCACCCAGGCAGAGGAAAGAGGTCCCGTAACAGACAATCTGGCTTCATGTCAGCAGAGAATTAGTCTGCATGTCATAGCAGAGAATCAGGCTTCACGTCAGCCACCAATGCAACAGTCCATTGTCAGATATTTAGGCCCAGCACCCAGGCAGAGGATCTGGCTTCATGTCAGCAGAGAATCAGTCTTCATATCATAGCAGAGAATCAGGCTTCACGTCAGCCACCACTGCAACAGTCCATTGTCATAAATTTAGGCCCAGCACCCAGGCAGAGGAGAGAGGTCCCGTAACAGAGGATCTGGCTTCATGTCAGCAGAGAATCAGTCTGCATGTCATAGCAGAGAATCAGGCTTCACGTCAGCCACCACTGCAACAGTCCACTGTCATAAATTTAGGCCCAGCACCCAGGCAGAGAAGAGAGGTCCCGTAACAGACAATCTGGCTTCATGTCAGCAGAGAATCAGTCTGCATGTCATAGCAGAGAATGAGGCTTCACGTCAGCCACCACTGCAACAGTCCATTTTCATAAATTTAGGCCCAGCACCCAGGCAGAGGAGAGAGGTCCCGTAACAGAGGATCTGGCTTCATGTCACCAGAGAATCAGTCTGCATGTCATAGCAGAGAATCAGGCTTCACGTCACCCACCACTGCAACAGTCCATTTTCATAAATTTAGGCCCAGCACCCAGGCAGAGGAGAGAGGTCCCGTAACAGAGGATCTGGCTTCATGTCACCAGAGAATCAGTCTGCATGTCATAGCAGAGAATCAGGCTTCACGTCAGCCACCACTGCAACAATCCATTGGCATATATTTAGGCCTAGCACACAGGCAGAGGAGAGAGGTCCCGTAACAGACAATCTGGCTTCATGTCAGCAGAGAATCAGTCTGCATGTCATAGCAGAGAATGAGGCTTCACGTCACCCACCACTGCAACAGTCCATTTTCATAAATTTAGGCCCAGCACCCAGGCAGAGGAGAGAGGTCCCGTAACAGAGGATCTGGCTTCATGTCACCAGAGAATCAGTCTGCATGTCATAGCAGAGAATCAGGCTTCACGTCACCCACCACTGCAACAGTCCATTTTCATAAATTTAGGCCCAGCACCCAGGACGAGGAGAGAGGTCCCGTAACAGAGGATCTGGCTTCATGTCACCAGAGAATCAGTCTGCATGTCATAGCAGAGAATCAGGCTTCACGTCAGCCACCACTGCAACAATCCATTGGCATATATTTAGGCCTAGCACACAGGCAGAGGAGAGAGGTCCCGTAACAGACAATCTGGCTTCATGTCAGCAGAGAATCAGTCTGCATGTCATAGCAGAGAATGAGGCTTCACGTCACCCACCACTGCAACAGTCCATTTTCATAAATTTAGGCCCAGCACCCAGGCAGAGGAGAGAGGTCCCGTAACAGAGGATCTGGCTTCATGTCACCAGAGAATCAGTCTGCATGTCATAGCAGAGAATCAGGCTTCACGTCAGCCACCACTGCAACAATCCATTGGCATATATTTAGGCCTAGCACACAGGCAGAGGAGAGAGGTCCCGTAACAGACAATCTGGCTTCATGTCAGCAGAGAATCAGTCTGCATGTCATAGCAGAGAATGAGGCTTCACGTCACCCACCACTGCAACAGTCCATTTTCATAAATTTAGGCCCAGCACCCAGGCAGAGGAGAGAGGTCCCGTAACAGAGGATCTGGCTTCATGTCACCAGAGAATCAGTCTGCATGTCATAGCAGAGAATCAGGCTTCACGTCACCCACCACTGCAACAGTCCATTTTCATAAATTTAGGCCCAGCACCCAGGCAGAGGAGAGAGGTCCCGTAACAGAGGATCTGGCTTCATGTCACCAGAGAATCAGTCTGCATGTCATAGCAGAGAATCAGGCTTCACGTCAGCCACCACTGCAACAATCCATTGGCATATATTTAGGCCCAGCACCCAGGCAGAGGAGAGAGGTCCCGTAACAGAGGATCTGGCTTCATGTCACCAGAGAATCAGTCTGCATGTCATAGCAGAGAATGAGGCTTCACGTCACCCACCACTGCAACAGTCCATTTTCATAAATTTAGGCCCAGCACCCAGGCAGAGGAGAGAGGTCCCGTAACAGAGGATCTGGCTTCATGTCACCAGAGAATCAGTCTGCATGTCATAGCAGAGAATCAGGCTTCACGTCACCCACCACTGCAACAGTCCATTTTCATATATTTAGGCCCAGCACCCAGGCAGAGGAGAGAGGTCCCGTAACAGAGGATCTGGCTTCATGTCACCAGAGAATCAGTCTGCATGTCATAGCAGAGAATCAGGCTTCACGTCAGCCACCACTGCAACAATCCATTGGCATATATTTAGGCCTAGCACACAGGCAGAGGAGAGAGGTCCCGTAACAGACAATCTGGCTTCATGTCAGCAGAGAATCAGTCTTCATATCATAGCAGAGAATCAGGCTTCACGTCAGCCACCAATGCAACAGTCCATTGTCAGATATTTAGGCCCAGCACCCAGGCAGAGGAGAGAGGTCCCGTAACAGAGGATCTGGCTTCATGTCAGCAGAGAATCAGTCTTCATGTCATAGCAGAGAATCAGGCTTCACGTCACCCACCACTGTAAGAGTCCATTTTCATAAATTTAGGCCCAGCACCCAGGCAGAGGAGAGAGGTCCCGTAACAGACGATCTGGCTTCATGTCAGCAGAGAATCAGTCTGCATGTCATAGCAGAGAATGAGGCTTCACGTCACCCACCACTGCAACAGTCCATTTTCATAAATTTAGGCCCAGCACCCAGGCAGAGGAGAGAGGTCCCGTAACAGAGGATCTGGCTTCATGTCACCAGAGAATCAGTCTGCATGTCATAGCAGAGAATCAGGCTTCACGTCACCCACCACTGCAACAGTCCATTGTCATAAATTCAGGCCCAGCACCCAGGCAGAGGAGAGAGGTCCCGTAACAGACAATCTGGCTTCATGTCACCAGAGAATCAGTCTGCATGTCATAGCAGAGAATGAGGCTTCACGTCAGCCACCACTGCAACAATCCATTGGCATATATTTAGGCCTAGCACACAGGCAGAGGAGAGGTTCATTCAACTTTGGGTAGCCTTGCAATATAATGGTAAAATGAAAATAAAAATAGGATTGAATGAGGAAGTGCCCTGGAGTCCAATAATATATGGTTATGGGGAGGTAGTTAATGTCTAATCTGGACAAGGGACGGACAGGTCCTGTGGGATCCATGCCTGGTTCATTTTTATGAACGTCAGCTTGTCCACATTGGCTGTAGACAGGCGGCTGCGTTTGTCTGTAATGACGCCCCCTGCCGTGCTGAATACACGTTCAGACAAAACGCTGGCTGCCGGGCAGGCCAGCACCTCCAAGGCATAAAAGGCTAGCTCTGGCCACGTGGACAATTTAGAGACCCAGAAGTTGAATGGGGCCGAACCATCAGTCAGTACGTGGAGGGGTGTGCACACGTACTGTTCCACCATGTTAGTGAAATGTTGCCTCCTGCTAACACGTTGCGTATCAGGTGGTGGTGCAGTTAGCTGTGGCGTGTTGACAAAAGTTTTCCACATCTCTGCCATGCTAACCCTGCCCTCAGAGGAGCTGGCCGTGACACAGCTGCCTTGGCGACCTCTTGCTCCTCCTCTGCCTTGGCCTTGGGCTTCCACTTGTTCCCCTGTGACATTTGGGAATGCTCTCAGTAGCGCGTCTACCAACGTGCGCTTGTACTCGCGCATCTTCCTATCACGCTCCAGTGCAGGAAGTAAGGTGGGCACATTGTCTTTGTAGCGTGGATCCAGCAGGGTGGCAACCCAGTAGTCCGCACAGGTTAAAATGTGGGCAACTCTGCTGTCGTTGCGCAGGCACTGCAGCATGTAGTCGCTCATGTGTGCCAGGCTGCCCAGGGATAAGGACAAGCTGTCCTCTGTGGGAGGCGTATCGTCATCGTCCTGCCTTTCCCCCCAGCCACGCCCCAGTGATGGACCCGAGCTGCGTTGGGTGCCACCCCGCTGTGACCATGCTTCATCCTCATCCTCCTCCACCTCCTCCTCATCCTCGTCCTCCTCGTCCTCCAGTAGTGGGCCCTGGCTGGCCACATTTGTACCTGGCCTCTGCTGTTGCCAAAAACCTCCCTCTGAGTCACTTCGAAGAGACTGGCCTGAAAGTGCTAAAAATGACCCCTCTTCCTCCTCCTCCTCCTCCTCCTCCTGGCCCACCTCCTCTTCCATCATCGCCCTAAGTGTTTTCTCAAGGAGACATAGAAGTGGTATTGTAACGCTGATAACGGTGTCATCGCCACTGGCCATGTTGGTGGAGTACTCGAAACAGCGCAACAGGGCACACAGGTCTCGCATGGAGGCCCAGTCATTGGTGGTGAAGTGGTGCTGTTCTGTAGTGCGACTGACCCGTGCGTGCTGCAGCTGAAACTCCACTATGGCCTGCTGCTGCTCGCACAGTCTGTCCAGCATGTGCAAGGTGGAGTTCCACCTGGTGGGCACGTCGCATATGAGGCGGTGAGCGGGAAGGCCGAAGTTACGCTGTAGCGCAGACAGGCGAGCAGCAGCAGGATGTGAACGCCGGAAGCGCGAACAGACGGCCCGCACTTTATGCAGCAGCTCTGACATGTCGGGGTAGTTGTGAATGAACTTCTGCACCACCAAATTCAGCACATGCGCCAAGCAAGGGATGTGCGTCAAATTGGCTAGTCCCAGAGCTGCAACGAGATTTCGCCCATTATCACACACCACCAGGCCGGGCTTGAGGCTCACCGGCAGCAACCACTCGTCGGTCTGTTGTTCTATACCCCGCCACAACTCCTGTGCGGTGTGGGGCCTGTCCCCCAAACATATGAGTTTCAGAATGGCCTGCTGACGTTTACCCCGGGCTGTGCTGAAGTTGGTGGTGAAGGTGTGTGGCTGACTGGATGAGCAGGTGGAAGAAGAGGAGGAGGAAGCCGAGAAGGAGGAGGTGGCAACAGGAGGCAAAGAATGTTGCCCTGCGATCCTTGGCGGCGGAAGGACGTGCGCCAAACAGCTCTCCGCCTGGGGCCCAGCTGCCACTACATTTACCCAGTGTGCAGTTAGGGAGATATAGCGTCCCTGGCCGTGCTTACTGGTCCACGTATCTGTGGTTAGGTGGACCTTGCCACAGATGGCGTTGCGCAGTGCACACTTGATTTTATCGGATACTTGGTTGTGCAGGGAAGGCACGGCTCTCTTGGAGAAGTAGTGCCGGCTGGGAACAACATACTGTGGGACAGCAAGCGACATGAGCTGTTTGAAGCTGTCTGTGTCCACCAGCCTAAATGACAGCATTTCATAGGCCAGTAGTTTAGAAATGCTGGCATTCAGGGCCAGGGATCGAGGGTGGCTAGGTGGGAATTTACGCTTTCTATCAAATGTTTGTGAGATGGAGAGCTGAACGCTGGCGTGTGACATGGTTGAGACGCTTGGTGACGGAGGTGGTGGTGGTGGTGTTGGTGGTACATCCCCTGTTTGCTGGGCGGCAGGTGCCAACGTTCCTCCAGAGGCGGAGGAAGAGGCCGAGGCGGCAGCAGCAGAATAGGCCGAGGCGGCAGCAGCAGAAGAGGTAGCAGGGGGAGCCTGAGTGACTTCCTTGGTTTTAAGGTGTTTACTCCACTGCAGTTCATGCTTTGCATGCAGGTGCCTGGTCATGCAGGTTGTGCTCAGGTTCAGAACGTTAATGCCTCGCTTCAGGCTCTGATGGCACAGCGTGCAAACCACTCGGGTCTTGTCGTCAGCACATTGTTTGAAGAAGTGCCATGCCAGGGAACTCCTTGAAGCTGCCTTTGGGGTGCTCGGTCCCAGATGGCGGCGGTCAGTAGCAGGCGGAGTCTCTTGGCGGCGGGTGTTCTGCTTTTGCCCACTGCTCCCTCTTTTGCTACGCTGTTGGCTCGGTCTCACCACTGCCTCTTCCTCCGAACTGTGAAAGTCAGTGGCACGACCTTCATTCCATGTGGGGTCTAGGACCTCATCGTCCCCTGCATCGTCTTCCACCCAGTCTTGATCCCTGACCTCCTGTTCAGTCTGCACACTGCAGAAAGACGCAGCAGTTGGCACCTGTGTTTCGTCATCATCAGAGACATGCTGAGGTGGTATTCCCATGTCCTCATCATCAGGAAACATAAGTGGTTGTGCGTCAGTGCATTCTATGTCTTTCACCGCTGGGGAAGGGCTAGGTGGATGCCCTTGGGAAACCCTGCCAGCGGAGTCTTCAAACAGCATAAGAGACTGCTGCATAACTTGAGGCTGAGACAGTTTCCCTGGTATGCATGGGGGTGATGTGACAGACTGATGGGGTTGGTTTTCAGACGCCATCTGTGCGCTTTCTGCAGAAGACTGGGTGGGAGATAATGTGAACGTGCTGGATCCACTGTCGGCCACCCAATTGACTAATGCCTGTACCTGCTCAGGCCTTACCATCCTTAGAACGGCATTGGGCCCCACCATATATCGCTGTAAATTCTGGCGGCTACTGGGACCTGAGGTAGTTGGTACACTAGGACGTGTGGATGTGGCAGAACGGCCACGTCCTCTCCCAGCACCAGAGGGTCCACTAACACCACCACGACCATGTCCACGTCCGCGTCCCTTACTAGATGTTTTTCTCATTGTTATGGTTCACCACAACAACAAATATATTATTTGGCCCAATGTATTGTATTCAAATTCAGCGGGATATAAATTTGAGGCCTAGTATTTAGGCGCTGGGTGACCGGTATGGATTTAGTGACAGAATTAGACTTGGAAATGCACAGAAGCGTGTGTGTGAAGTTATTCTGAATGACCCTATGTGCACCTTCAATATGATCTACCCTTTTAGGGATAGATTTCAAATAGCTCTGATATAGCAGAAACCACTAAATTATGAAATTGCTAAATTGGGAATTGTATTTCAACCCAGAACAAAAAATGTGCTTTGACGGACACTAAATAACTTTCCCAGCTACAACAGGACAGCGGTAACGAGAGATTTAGCAGGATATAAATTTGAGGCCTAGTATTTAGGCGCTGGGTGACAGGTATGGGTTTAGTGACAGAATTAGACTTGAAAATACACAGTAGCGGGTGTGTGTGAAGTTATTCTGAATGACCCAATGTGCACCTTGAATATTATATACCCTTTTAGGGATAGATTTCAAATAGCTCTGATATAGCAGAAACCACTAAATTATGAAATTGCTAAATTGGGAATTGTACTTCAACCCAGAACAAAAAATGTGCTTTGACGGACACTAAATAACTTTCCCAGCTACAACAGGACAGCGGTAACGAGAGATTTAGCAGGATATAAATTTGAGGCCTAGTATTTAGGCGCTGGGTGACAGGTATGGGTTTAGTGACAGAATTAGACTTGAAAATACACAGTAGCGGGTGTGTGTGAAGTTATTCTGAATGACCCAATGTGCACCTTGAATATTATATACCCTTTTAGGGATAGATTTCAAATAGCTCTGATATAGCAGAAACCACTAAATTATGAAATTGCTAAATTGGGAATTGTACTTCAACCCAGAACAAAAAATGTGCTTTGACGGAC
Organism: Bufo gargarizans; assembly: GCF_014858855.1. Classification (NCBI taxonomy): domain Eukaryota; kingdom Metazoa; phylum Chordata; class Amphibia; order Anura; family Bufonidae; genus Bufo; species Bufo gargarizans. The sequence continues at coordinate 76,518,736 of NC_058082.1, read as the reverse complement.
ACTAAATAACTTTCCCAGCTACAACAGGACAGCGGTAACGAGAGATTTAGCGGGATATAAATTTGAGGCCTAGTATTTAGGCGCTGGGTGACCGGTATGGATTTAGTGACAGAATTAGACTGGGATATGGCCAAAAAATAACCACACTATTGCTGGTTAAATGCACTTGGTGACGGGCGCAGCTTGCCCCTGATGTAGTATATGGCCAAAAAATGAACAGACTATTGCTGGTTAAATGCACTTGGTGTCACAGCTTGACCAACCACACTACTGAGGGTTAAATGCACTTGGTGACGGGCGCAGCTTGCCCCTGATGTAGTATATGGCCAAAAAATAAACAGACTATTGCTGGTTAAATGCACTTGGTGTGACAGCTTCACCCTGATGTAGGCTTTAGCCAGAAAACAACCACACCATTGAGGGTTAAATGCACTTGGTGACAGGCGCAGCTTGCCCCTGATTTTGTATATGGCCAAAAAATGAACAGACTATTGCTGGTTAAATGCACTTGGTGTGACAGCTTCACCCTGATGTAGGCTTTAGCCAAAAAACAACCACACCATTGAGGGTTAAATGCACTTGGTGACAGGCGCAGCTTGCCCCTGATTTTGTATATGGCCAAAAAATGAACAGACTATTGCTGGTTAAATGCACTTGGTGTGACAGCTTCACCCTGATGTAGGCTTTAGCCAAAAAACAACCACACCATTGAGGGTTAAATGCACTTGGTCGCAGCTTGTGCTGGCGCACCACAAGACACAAAATGGCCGCCGATCACCCCAGAAAAATGTGACTGACAAACGGTCTGGGCAGCCTAAAAACAGTGAGCAATTGAGGATCAGCAGCTCAATGATCCACAGCTGCAGATCGATCAGTTAATCAAGTCCTTTGGAGGAGTTAATCTGCCTAATCTCGCCCTACTGTCGCAGCCGCAACCTCTCCCTACGCTAATCAGAGCAGAGTGACGGGCGGCGCTATGTGACTCCAGCTTAAATAGAGGCTGGGTCACATGGTGCTCTGGCCAATCACAGCCATGCCAATAGTAGGCATGGCTGTGATGGCCTCTTGGGGCAAGTAGTATGACGCTTGTTGATTGGCTGCTTTGCAGCCTTTCAAAAAGCGCCAAGAAAGCGTCACAAAAGCGCGAAGAAAGCGACGAACACCGAACCCGAACCCGGACTTTTACGAAAATGTCCGGGTTCGGGTCCGTGTCACGGACACCCCAAAATTCGGTACGAACCCGAACTATACAGTTCGAGTTCGCTCATCCCTATTCCTTAAATATAAAATATATGTTTATTGGTAATTTTTTTTTAAAGTATACAAAACACTATCATGAACAACATGTAATACGAGTTACCAAAGTTATAATACCACATCTATAACGCCCAATTACTTGTGCCGTAAAACCACATGTGTGATGGATCAGTATGGAAAGGACACACAATATGTGTGACTGAATGAACTGCAGGATATAATGATCCTTGCTGAATTAGACTGCGCCCGTGTCCATATATGTATCTGATTGAAAGTAAAGTAACTAATGCATATAGTTTGTGGTGACAATATAGATGAAGGTGCCGCCCCTTGACGCCCGTTTCGTCGTCTGTGTCTTCCTCAGGAGGAGTAGGTGCTAGAATATTGTGTCAATAATATCTTCTTTGATCAAGTATATGACAGATGTTATCTATAGCGCCAAATATTTTGGTGGTATATATTATAGAGTATTACTGGCACAATATAATATCAAATATACATTCCTGGTGATGTACCATTCCTGATGACATAACATTCATAGTATATTTAATGTGATATACATTCTCTCTTCAAGTGGAGGTAATTCAAAGGGTTAATATACACTCTTAATAGTAGCAGATTGTGACTTAAAATCCTAGTGTAACATGAGCCTTGCAATCAGGATTTATTGTCTTGCCGGTGAATCACTGTGTCAGCCAAGGTGCTTTGTAACATAAAATCTTAGTGCAGCATAGGCTTTTCAATAAAAAATTTGTTAAATAGTTCATTTATATAGGATCAAATACAAACCGGATTCCAAAAAAGTTGGGACACTATACAAATCGTGAATAAAAACTGAATGCAATGATGTGGAGGTGCCAACTTCTAATATTTTATTCAGAATAGAACATAAATCACGGAACAAAAGTTTAAACTGAGAAAATGTACCATTTTAAGGGAAAAATATGTTGAATCAGAATTTCATGGTGTCAACAAATCCCCAAAAAGTTGGGACAAGGCCATTTTCACCACTGTGTGGCATCTCCCCTTCTTCTTACAACACTCAACAGACGTCTGGGGACCGAGGAGACCAGTTTCTCAAGTTTAGAAATAGGAATGCTCTCCCATTCTTGTCTAATACAGGCCTCTAACTGTTCAATCGTCTTGGGCCTTCTTTGTTGCACCTTCCTCTTTATGATGCACCAAATGTTCTCTATAGGTGAAAGATCTGGACTGCAGACTGGCCATTTCAGTACCCGGATCCTTCTCCTACGCAGCCATGATATTGTGATTGATGCAGAATGTGGTCTGGCATTATCTTGTTGAAAAATGCATGGTCTTCCCTGAAAGAGATGACGTCTGGATGGGAGCATATGTTGTTCTAGAACCTGAATATATTTTTCTGCATTGATGGTGCCTTTTCAGACATGCAAGCTGCCAATGCCACACGCACTCATGCAACCCCATACCATCAGAGATGCAGGCTTCTGAACTGAGCTTTGATAACAACTTGGGTTGTCCTTGTCCTCTTTGGTCCGGATGACATGGCGTCCCAGATTTCCAAAAATAACTTAGAATCGTGACTCGTCTGACCACAGAACAGTCTTCCATTTTGCCAAACTATATTTTAAATGATCCCTGGCCCAGTGAAAACGCCTGAGCTTGTGGATCTTGCTTAGAAATGTCTTCTTTGCACTGTTGAGTTTCAGCTGGCAACGGCGGATGGCACAGTGGATTGTGTTCACTGACAATGGTTTCTGGAAGTATTCCTGGGCCCATTCTGTGATTTCCTTTACAGTCGCATTCCTGTTTGTGGTGCAGTGTCGTTTAAGGGCCTGGAGATCACGGGCATCCAGTATGGTTTTACGGCCTTGACCCTTACGCACAGAGATTGTTCCAGATTCTCTGAATCTTCAGATGATGTTATGCACAGTTGATGATGATAGATGCAAAGTCTTTGCAATTTTTTGCTGGGTAACACCTTTCTGATATTGCTCCACTATCTTTCTGTGCAACATTGTGGGAATTGGTGATCCTCTACCCATCTTGGCTTCTGAGAGACACTGCCACTCTGAGAAGCTCTTTTTATACCCAATCATGTTGGCAATTGACCTAATTAGTGTTAATTGGTCTTCCAGCTCTTCGTTATGCTCAAATTTACTTTTTCCAGCCTCTTATTGCTACTTGACCCTACCTTTTGGGGATTTGTTGACACCGTGAAAATTTGAATCAACGTATTTTTTTTTTTTTAAATGATACATTTACTCGGATTAAACGTTTGATCTGTCATCTACGTTCTATTACAAATAAAATATTGACATTTGCCATTTCCACATCATTGCATTCAGTTTTTATTCACAATTTGTTTAGTGTCCCAACTTTTTTGGAATCCGGTATGTAGTAAGCTTGTATATTATCTTGCTGGCGAATCGCTGGGTCAGCCAGAATGCTTTGTACTGTGCCAAATGTTCTTTCACATATAAAGTTTGCATCTACAATGTAACAGTCTGTATATCCAGTTATTAATGTAACTTATACTTTACCGCCCGCAGAGACCGCACTAGGATATGCACATTCACCCGCTGTCTGTACCGGTCGTGGCGTCCCATAATTTTGTTTTTTGACATTGGGTGTGTCATAAGGAGTGTGCATCTATTCCATATTAAGGTCTAGTAGAGCCACCAGTAATATTACTAATTTAATTTACCACCACACACTGCAACACAACTTCTAACCCGACCCCCAGTTGCCATAACTCGTCATGATACATATGTCAACATGACTGTTATGGTAAGGGGACTTAAACAGCTGAAAATATTTTAAAAATATTTTAGTTTCCCGTTGTGCTATTATCAAATAGAAATTGTAAAAATGCAAAAAAAATGGCTATTTTCCCTTTTTTAAAACATTTTTCTTATTTATAAAGATAAAACATACTAAACAAAAAGTGACTTAAAAAAAAAAAGCCCCAAGACAAATGTACTAACAAAACAGAAAAAGTCCCTGGGTCAGGAAGGGGAGTAAATTGCCTGATTTTGAACTGGTTAACAAACTATTCACTCTTTATTGACCTGAATCTACAGGGTCAATCTATCTATTGATTTATGCAAAGTTTTGATAACATTTAGGAACCATTTAAGGATGGTCATTAAAGGATTAGCTTTTCCCATGGTTTGAGACAGGCATCCTCAAACTGTGGCCCTCCAGCTGTTGTAAAACTACAACTCTCACAATGCCCTGCTGTAGGCTAATACCTGTATGCTGTTCGGGCATGCTGGGAGTTGTAGATTTGCAACAGCTGGAGGGACGCAGTTTGAGGATGCCTGGTTTGAGATATCCTGAGATGAGTGATGCAAAATGAGAAGCTTTGAAAAAACAAACCTTTAGGGCCATTAACATGTTTTTGGCGCTGATTTTCACGTATTTTCCATGCAGAATCCATGCCAAAAAGTTATCAAAAAAGCTTCCCGTTAATTTAAATGGCAGGCAGAACTTTTTTTTCCGCACTGAAAAAAAGAAGCAGCATGCTCTATCTTGGAGTGGAATCGATGCTGATTCTCCCAATGAAATGAATGGGAAGCTGAAAAAATGTGAAAGCTGAAAAAAACACTCCAAAAACTGCACCAAAACTGCACAGAAACAGTTTTCAAAATCTGTCAAGTGAACATACCCTTTGAGTTGGGTTATTGCGAGTAATGCAAAGGTTTTTTTTTCCCTAAGCAGTTCACTTCACTCATCTTAGGATAGATAATTTGCAAATATATACAGTACAGACCAAAAGTTTGGACACACCTTCTCATTCAAAGAGTTTTCTTTATTTTCATGACTATGAAAATTGTAGATTCACACTGAATGCATCAAAACTATGAATTAACACATGTGGAATTATATACATAACAAAAAAGTGTGAAACAACTGAAAATGTCATATTCTAGGTTCTTCAAAGTAGCCACCTTTTGCTTTGATTACTGCTTTTCACACTCTTGGCATTCTCTTGATGAGCTTCAAGAGGTAGTCACCTGAAATGGTCTTCCAACAGTCTTGAAGGAGTTCCCAGAGATGCTTAGCACTTGTTGGCCCTTTTGCCTTTACTCTGCGGTCCAGCTCACCCCATACCATCTCGATTGGGTTCAGGTCCGGTGACTGTGGAGGCCAGGTCATCTGGCGCAGCACCCCATCACTCTCTTTCATGGTCAAATAGCCCTTACACAGCCTGGAGGTGTGTTTGGGGTCATTGTCCTGTTGAAAAATAAATGATGGTCCAACTAAACGCAAACCGGATGGAATAGCATGCCGCTGCAAGATGCTGTGGTAGCCATGCTGGTTCAGTATGACTTCAATTTTGAATAAATCCCCAACAGTGTCACCAGTAAAGCACCCCCACGCCATCACACCTCCTCCTCCATGCTTCACGGGGGGAACCAGGCATGTAGAGTCCATCCGTTCACCTTTTCTGCGTTGCACAGACACGGTGGTTGGAACCAAAGATCTCAAATTTGGACTCATCAGACCAAAGCACAGATTTCCACGGGTCTGATGTCCATTCCTTGTGTTCTTTAGCCCAAACATGTCTCTTCTGCTTGTTGCCTGTCCTTCTTTCCTAGCAGATATTCTACCATGAAGGCCTAATTCACACAGTCTCCTCTTAACAGTTGTTCTAGAGATGTGTCTGCTGCTAGAACTCTGTGTGGCATTGACCTGGTCTCTAACAGTCTATTCAGTAGGACTATCAGCTGTGTATCCACCTGACTTCTCCACAACGCAACTGATGGTCCCAACCCCATTTATAAGGCAAGAAATCCCACTTATTAAACCTGACAGGGCACACCTGTGAAGTGAAAACCATTTCAGGTGACTACCTCTTGAAGCTCATTAAGAGTGTGCAAAGCAGTAATCAAAGCAAAAGGTGGCTACTTTGAAGAACCTAGAATATAACATATTTTCAGTTGTTTCACACTTTTTTGTTATGTATATAATTCCACATGTGTTAATTCATAGTTTTGATGCCTTCAGTGTGAATCTACAATTTTCATAGTCATGAAAATAAAGAAAACTCTTTGAATGAGAAGGTGTGTCCAAACTTTTGGTCTGTACTGTATATATATATATATATATATATATATATATATTTTGCTAGATAGATGGACAGTCTGATGATGAACAGATCTACCATATGTTTCCTTTTAGAATTTTTAGAGTTAAAGGGGTTCTCTGGGAATTAAGAAAATAAAATACTTAAATATTACTTTATTATAAATATATTCCCAAATACCTTTCATTAGTTATAATGGCTCATTTTGTCTAGGGAGGAATCATTAGGAGAAATAAAATGGCCGCCGTCCTATTCGTACACACAAAACCTGTCCAAATCAAACAGCAGGATAAGTTCCGCAGAGAGGGCGGAAAGGAATGACTGTGGCAATGGAGACTGCATACAAGAGATGCTGCTCATCAGTCACATCCCCACCTCCTTTCTGTACTTTATGTCTCCTCATGATCTCGATTCCTACAGAGATTCAACTGAAGATCTTATCATCTGTATTGAGGATCATAATCCCTGACAAACAGGAGAGGAGGATGAGGCAGCTCTTTTCCTCAGTGTTGCGAAGAAACTTTTCCTCCTGTGTGATTAGGACTGGTTTTATATGTTCTAATAGGACAGCGGCCATTTTATTTCTCCTAATGATTGCTCCCCAGGCAAAGCAATCTATTATAACTAATGAAAGGTATTTGAGAATATATTTTTAATAAAGTAATTTAAGTATTTTCATTTTCTTAAATCCCGGAGAACCTCTTTAAAAGGGCTTGCGAACAGTGTACTGTATTCTGTGCGTGTAGTGATGAATAATAGTCTTTAATAAAAGTGCAGTAATATGTTTTACTTCATAATACAGCTGCGCAGGAATATCAGAAACCGAAAATTGCATTATCCCTCGGTGTGTAATACGGTACATCAACTTTTCAATTTTTTTGCTTAATCACCTGTAAATTCTATGAATTTGTAATTTTTCTCAATTTTTTTTCACTATGATAACAATGTGACAATGAAGCAGCCTTTACTGCAATGTTCTTATCAACTTTCCATTAACTACAACGCTGGTGACACGACATGTGCACCGTCTGATGAAACTATTATATTTATGTTCATTTTGTGGAGTAACTTAATAATATTCTGTTGTTTTTAGTGCAGTTAACAAAGCAGAAACACAGCATGGTGGCTCAGTGGTTAGCACAGTTTTCCTTCCAGCGCTGCGGTCCTGAGATGGATCTGGCAACGTTTGCATTTAGGTTGTTATAGGCAATCTGTAACTTACAGTAAAATATTTAGCACCTGAACTCTTCAAGTACAGCAGGGGGACACTCACTCATACCTGCACTTTTATTGGGGGAGTTAACATGCCCCTTCTGCCAGCCACACCCACTTTACTGCGCACCACACCTCCTTGTATGACCTATCATGTCCCCTCAATGCTTGTCTAGGCCCAGGGACTTTGACTGATGATACAGAACTCCAGCACCACATACAGGTATATTTCATGGAGAGCTGCTTTCAGGGAGTGAGCTCCCCTCCATGTGGTACCCAGAAAATTTGCCAACTCTTCCAGGAGCCAAATAGATGATTCAGCACAGTTGTCAGGTATGTAGATATTTCCTCTTCACTTGGCTTAAAGGGCTTATACAGATTTGTACCTATGACACTGGCTGACCTGTTACATGGGCGCTTGGCAATTGAAGACATCTGTGTTGATCCCATATTCATATGTGCCCGCATTACTGAGAAACATAAAGTTTTTGTATATGCAAATTAGCATCTAGGAGCAAAGGGGGGCGTTGTCATTACACCTAGAGGCTCTGCTCTTTATGCAACTACCACACGCCCTGCAGTTTGATTGACAGGGTCAGACATGATGATGTTTTCACTGCCTGGGCCTGTCAATCAAAGTGGAGAGGGAGCGGCAGTTGCAGAGAGAGTCTCTAGGTGAAACAGCAACACTTCCATTGCTCCTAGAGGCTCATTTGCATATATTAAAACATTAATTTTTCTTAGCAGTGTGGGCACATATGAACATGAGACCAGCACAGATTCCTACAGCTGACAAGTGCACATGTAACAGGTCAGCCAGTGTCATAGGTACAAAACTGCTGACAGATGCTCATTAACTTCCCCGAGCTATATCAGAACATTATTTACTGGCACACATGGGGAGAGAGGAGCACTATTGAGGCAGGCATCTATTAGGGGGCATTATTTACTGGCACAGATGGGGGGAGAGGAGCACTATAGGGGCATCTACTAGGGGGCATTGTACTGGCACACATGGGAGAGAGGAGCACTATGAAGGCATCTACTAGGGGGTATTATTTACTGACACAGATGGGGGAGCACAATGGTGGCATCTACTAGGAGGCATTATTTATTGGCACACATGGGGGCATCTACTAGGGGGCATTATTTACTGGCACACATGGGGAGAGGAGCACTATGGGGCATGTACTGGTAGCCGTATATATTAGAATTATACTGGCACTATGGGGGGAGAGGAGTCATATGAGGGCATCTACTGGGGGCCCTATACATTGGCATTATAGATTGTCACACATGGGCGGCACTATGGAGAAGTGGGGGAGAGGAGAACTATGGGGGCATCTGCTGGGGACATTATATAGGGGCATTTTATACTAGCATAAACTATATGTGCGATATGGGGGTGGGGATGAGTAATATAATGGCATTTTATACTGGCATACATTATGGGGGCACTATGGTGAATGGGGGAGAGAAGCATTACCGGGGCATCTACTTGGGGCACTCTATAGGGGTATTTTATACTGGCATATTATGTCAGGCACCATGGGACGGGGCAAGGAGCACTATGGGGGCATCTACTGGGGGCATTAATAATGATTGAAGGGGCACTATCTGGTACTAGTATTTTAAGGGGGATCATCTGTTTCTGCAGTATAGTATTGGAGAGCACAGCGGGCACAGTATTAGAGGTGGCAGAATGGGGTGTTCAGAAAGTGGGGAAGAGGATGGAAAAGTAGGAAACTAAGATATCTGTCTGTCAAACTCTGCAGAGATGAGTCTAAGGACACATCACAGGAATAGCAAGGTATGTGGAGCTGTATTAGGCTACTTTCACATCTGCGTTAGTCATTCCGGCAGGCTGTTCGAGCTGAGAACAGCCTGCTGGAATTCACTGGTTCTGGCACTGTTGGATGCAGACAGAATGCCTGCCAGCCCCATTAACTATCAGGCCACAATCTGGCAAAAATGCAGAGAATCAACGGGACACAAACCGCTGCATGCTGTGGTTTGTGTTCAAACGGATCGTAGTGCCACAGTGCAATAGGTTAGGTTACTTTTACACTAGCGTCAGGGGACTCCGGCTGTTCCGTTGGGTGAATAGCCTGTCGGATCTGTCCTGCCGCTAGTTCACGTGTGCCCCCGGACTGCCGCTCCGTCATTGACTATAATGGGGGCAGGGGCGGAGTTTCGGCGGTAGCAGGGCAGCGCATGCTGAGAGGCATGCAGCGTGCGCTGCCGTGCTGCCGCCGGAACTCCGCCCCCATTATAGTCAATGGGGATGGAGAGGCAGTCCGGGGGGCACACATGAACTAGCGGCAGGACGGATCCGACAGGTTGTTCACCCCAGCCGGAACAGCCGGAGTCCCCTGCCGCTAGTGTGAAACTAGCCTTAGGTTGAGAATTTGACATGTGGGGTGGAGGGGCCCAGGCACATTCTTTGCACAGGGGCCCTCTGCTGTCTGTGTCCACCCCTGCTCCCAGGGTAAATATTTTTTCCAACTGGTCTTTATTAAAAATGTTTAACCATTTGCTCTCTGCAGCCTATAACTTTATATATATATTTCACGTTGCTCTTTCTCCTTCACAGTGAAATCTGTCAGAGGAGCAATTTGACGTCTCGGTCTGTAATCCTTATCTTTGCATTTCTGAGGTCCCAAAAAACTGATTTACGTTAAATTTTTATTAGAATTAATATCTCTAGAGTGCTATTGTCTGCCATCTTGCCTGGCATTATACTGTACATCATCATCTGAGGATAGAGACATTGTATCTTGTACAGATGACCCCTGGATGTACTGTAACTCATCCTTTGCGCTCAGTAAAGAAAAGCTTTTGTTGTTCTACATCTGCCTGATCCTTTCACATCACCTTTTCACTGCATCGAATCCCAGAAAGCAACGGCCTGAGGGAGTACACCGTGATACAATATCTTATCAGGGTCACTACCACTCCCATCATCTGCACGGGGTCCTTAGAGGCTCACTGCACACACTCTTCATTTTCCCCTCCTGCCAGCATTGTGGGGCATTGCTTCATGGCCATAAGCTGGCACTTCTTCCTACAATTTTGGCAGTCAGGAAAATAACCATTCCTGCTATCTCCTCTCACTGGATATGGCAGAGCTGTCACAAACCTCAAGCCACCCGTCCAGTAGGCCACAGACAAAAAGATGCAAATATGGTTTGGGGCGTAGCAGAGTACAATAGAGTATAATACAGTATACGATATTGTACATATATTACGTGTACAGAATATGTTCACAAAATAACACATGACATCAAGATAGGCATCTAATTCTGTTATGTTAGGGTTTGTCTGAGATAATTAAAAATCTCGATCAAGCCCTAAAGTAAATAGACAGGCATGATATACAGTACTCACAGGACCATTCTCTGGGGTACTGGTCCAGTTCTTCTTCTGCTTTTTGTACACAAACAGCAGCAGTGATGTGCCTGTTCTAACACTGAGATCAATGGTGATGTGCACCACAGCAGTCACTGTGCTTTTCACTGCTGCAGCCAATTGTTAGGCCTCTTTTACACGAGCATTACAGATTCACTTTGGGTCTGTTCAGGGAAAAACTGATAGTTTTGCACATAAGTTCAGTCAGTTTTATCTGCGATTTCATTTACTGTTTCAGTTTATTTCTGCGCAGTTTGTGATGTGTTTTTTATGCGTGTGAAAAAAAATCTGAAGAATAACAATCTACATCTCCTAGCAAACATCAATGAAAATCCGGATGCAATCAGTTTTTCACTGAAGCCCCATTAACTTCTATCAAGGGGTCAGGATTCAGTCTCGATGCTATGCGTTTGCTTCACTCATTGCACCCTGACAGGAAACTGACTGCAGAAGACACACTGGAAAAAAGGGGGAGTATGTCATGTTATTTCATTCTAAGTCATTTTACAGCTTATCCAAGCTTTTAATTATCTCAGACAGCCCCTTTAACCTCTAGGAAACAGTTTTCAGCTTCAAAGGACTGGGCCCCATAAGTGATAATGTTAATAATAATAATAATAATAATAATAATATTCTTAGTTATATCACTTTCTGCACAATCACAGGGCACATATACAAACAAAATCAGACATTACACAGAACCAAACTAAACAACAATTCACACAGCTGAAGTGAGGGCATGGCCAGAAGAGCTTACAAACTATGACAAAATAGGGGGGACACAAGAGGTAAAAAAAAATATACTTGTTTCATAACAACGTCCAGCCATCTTACGTAAATACTGTAGGTGAGAACATATAAAGCTGCATGACCCATCCACAAGCCAGTATATGTAGTTTTGTAGTGCTTGGGGTGATGAAGGTTCTGAATAAAAAACTGAAGGGGAGTGGATGGAGAAGAGTTCAGATGTTCTCTTGATACAGCGCAGGGCAAGGGCTCTTTGTTTATGTTTTTAACTCTACTAGCCAGAGGCCTCTGTCTAGTAGTGTTGCCGGTGAAGTCACCGGCTCTGATGGGCAGGCTTTAGCCTGTAAAATGGCTAGGGCAGCGCTAAAGCCCGCCCATGAGTGAGGATGACATCACCGGGCTCACTGCTAGGCCTAAGCCTCCACCTAGCTTTCCCCATGGAGAGCCTGGTACGTCACCGGATCTCCTTAAAAAGCCTATGCCCTATGTTATTCAGTACAGGGCAAAGGAGAGCATCGGAGCATGAAATTCTCCGATGCTCATATCAAGGAGGCTGCCTGGGTGAAAACAGGGATATGTCCGGGTTCAGCTCTGAACCCGGACAACCCCTTTAATAGGAGTGCTATTGTACCTGGATTTTATTATACGAAAATAAATTATGAAGATTTTATTGTGGATTCCACACTTTTTCTTCACACCAAGTTCTTCCCTTTGCCCTGCTTCACAACCTTTTTTGTAGTTCCTCTCTGTGTTCCCTTGAAAATTTAGGCAAATCTTTGTAATCCTTGTAATTCGTCTTATAGATCAATGGGTCTCCCACCTTATTTTCTCCAGCTGTTACAAAACTACAACCTCTAGCAGGCCCTGGCAGTTCTCGTCTTGCAATAAGATAGTAATGAGTATTCTCTGTAAGTTCTGTAGACAGAACCCATTCTGATTGTATTTTATTATTAAATATCCCAAAATATTAATTAATATGGTTGTTACAAAAATGTTGATGATATATCGTATGGAGATGTTTCAGCGTGTCGCTGATATGTAATAACTGTATTCTTGCTAATTCAGATTTACACACTATAATTTACAAGTTCATTTAACATCAACATTTAATATCATCTTCCCTTACTCAGGAGTCACTGCAGTTAACATACAGAACAGTAATTACAGATAGAGCTGGCCCTGTGGTTCACCCACCGGTCGTTTTGTGGCGAAGTTTGCTCCTTCGCAGTTCGCTGAACAGGCGAACATATGGCGATGTCCACCGGCACCATATTCTTTGCATTGTGCAGAACTTTGACCCATGACACATCCATTAGGTAAGACAGGACAGCCAATTGAGATGTTTCAGCACATGGACACACCCCCTACCCTATAAATAAACCCGATCTGGCAGCCATTTTACATTCAGTTTTTTTTTATCAGTGTAGGGAGAGGATGCTGTGTGGAGCAGGGACAGACTGTTAGGGACGCCAAATGCTAGCTAATAGGGCCACAAAAGGTCTTTTAAGGACTGGTATAGGTGTGCTATCGATAGGTGTGACATACAGAGGGGTGTGATATACTTATATTATACTTTCTAACGTAGAAAGTATATTATAGTGCATTTGTATTGTGCAACAGTTGTGTGCGGTTCTGCTGCAATACTGTAGCTAGATAGAGGGACCAACGCTATTGGAATAACTAATTGCAACTGGTGTGATATACCTGTTGCCCCCCAAAAAATCTGATTGAGGGGTGTGATATCATATAATATACCTTCGGACATGGAAAGTATATTATAGTGCATTTGTATTGTTCAGCAGTTGTGTGCAGTTCTGCTGAGATACCGCAGCTAGATAGAGGGACAAACGCTATTGGAATAACTAATGCAACTGGTGTTATATACCTGTTTGCCCCCAATAAAAATCTGATTGAGGGGTGTGATATACCTATAATATATCTTCTGACATAGAAAGTATATTATAGTGCATTTGCATTGTGCAGCAGTTGTCTGCGGTTCTGATGAGATACCGCAGCTAGATAGAGGGACAAACGCTATTGGAATAACTATATGCAACTGGTGTGATATACCTGTTGCCCCCCCAAAAAAAATCTGATTGAGGGGTGTGATATACCTACTGTATAATATACCTTCAAACATAGAAAGTATATTATAGTGCATTTGTATTGTGCAGCAGTTGTGTGGGTTGCTGCTGAGATACCGCAGCTAGATAGAGAGATAAATGCTATTTGAATAAGTAATTGCAACTGGTCTGATATACCTGTTGCCCCCCCAAAAATGGATTAAGGGGTGTGATATACCTGCTTCCACAAAATACAGATTGAGGGGTGTGATACACCGGCTTCCACAAAATATTGATTGAGGGGTTGTGATACACCGGCTTCTGCCAAATATAGATCGTTGCCTGCGATACACCAGCTTCAACAAATATTGGGTTTTATATACCAGCTTCCAGCAAATACTCATTATTGGGTTCTATACAGGGAGTGCAGAATTATTAGGCAAGTTGTATTTTTGAGGATTAATTTTATTATTGAACAACAACCATGTTCTCAATGAACCCAAAAAACTCATTAATATCAAAGCTGAATATTTTTGGAAGTAGTTTTTAGTTTGTTTTTAGTTTTAGCTATTTTAGGGGGATATCTGTGTGTGCAGGTGACTATTACTGTGCATAATTATTAGGCAACTTAACAAAAAACAAATATATACCCATTTGAATTATTTATTCTTACCAGTGAAACCAATATAACATCTCAACATTCACAAATATACATTTCTGACATTCAAAAACAAAACAAAAATAAATCAGTGACCAATATAGCCACCTTTCTTTGCAAGGACACTCAAAAGCCTCCCATCCATGGATTCTGTCAGTGTTTTGATCTGTTCACCATCAACATTGCGTGAAGCAGCAACCACAGCCTCCCAGACACTGTTTGATGATGGACCACAGGTTCTCAATGGGGTCAGATCAGGTGAACAAGGAGGCCATGTCATTAGATTTTCTTCTTTTATACCCTTTCTTGCCAGCCACGCTGTGGAGTACTTGGACGCGTGTGATGGAGCATTGTCCTGCATGAAAATCATGTTTTTCTTGAAGGATGCAGACTTCTTCCTGTACCACTGCTTGAAGAAGGTGTCTTCCAGAAACTGGCAGTAGGACTGGGAGTTAGGCTTGACTCCATCCTCAACCCGAAAAGGCCCCACAAGCTCATCTTTGATGATACCAGCCCAAACCAGTACTCCACCTTGCTGGCGTCTGAGTCGGACTGGAGCTCTCTGCCCTTTACCAATCCAGCCACGGGCCCATCCATCTGGCCCATCAAGACTCACTCTCATTTCATCAGTCCATAAAACCTTTGAAAAATCAGTCTTCAGATATTTCTTGGCCCAGTCTTGACGTTTCAGCTTGTGTGTCTTGTTCAGTGGTGGTCGTCTTTCAGCCTTTCTTATCTTGGCCATGTCTCTAAGTATTGCACACCTTGTGCTTTTGGGCACTCCAGTGATGTTGCAGCTCTGAAATATGGCCAAACTGGTGGCAAGTGGCATCTTGGCAGCTGCACGCTTGACTTTTCTCAGTTCATGGGCAGTTATTTTGCGCCTTGGTTTTTCCACACGCTTCTTGCGACCCTGTTGACTATTTTGAATGAAACGCTTGATTGTTCGATGATCACGCTTCAGAAGCTTTGCAATTTTAAGAGTGCTGCATCCCTCTGCAAGATATCTCACTATTTTTGCCTTTTCTGAGCCTGTCAAGTCCTTCTTTTGACCCATTTTGCCAAAGGAAAGGAAGTTGCCTAATAATTATGCACACCTGATATAGCGTGTTGATGTCATTAGACCACACCCCTTCTCATTACAGAGATGCACATCACCTAATATGCTTAATTGGTAGTAGGCTTTCGAGCCTATACAGCTTGGAGTAAGACAACATGCATAAAGAGGATGATGTGGTCAAAATACTCATTTGCCTAATAATTCTGCACTCCCTGTATACCTGTTTCCACAAAATACTGATAGAGGGGATTGATATACCGGCTTCCACAAAATATTGATTGAGGCCTTGGTTAAGTGGCTCACTCAGCCTTCCGCTTCTGCACCCTACTCATCCACTGTATCAGCACCCTCCTCATTCTCTGCTATGTGCACCCCCAAAGATACCACCACCACCACCATAGCCCCTCCACTCGAGTCAGAGGGATTATTTTCCCATACATTTCCAGACCATACCGATGCGCAGCCATTCTTGGCATTGGATGAGGAAGAGGAGGTAGCAAAGGCCGCCACTCAGCAGTCTGACAACAGTACCCAGATCAGCCCAAGGAGGGTAGTCCCCGCTGTTGCTGCCTACTTCAAGATCTCTAATGTCAGTGGTGGTGAAAGTGACGATGATGACGTGTTGATGGACGTCACGCGGGTGCCCACAAGAGAGGAAGAGGAGGGGAGTTCAGAGGGAGAGACGGAGCAGCAGATAGGGAGGAGAAGGAGGAGAAGCATGTAGAACTCGCAGTGCGCAGGAGGCAAAAAGCAGACAGCAAATGTATCTGGAGCAAGCCATCCACCATGCACAGTCACATCTGGCGCTCCCAGGACGGCGGTAAACCCAACACTCACCTAGGGGGAACCGCCTTAAGAAGGCTCCTGGCATCCCATTACCGAGCCCAGTGGGAGCAACACCGTCAGAACCCCCAAAGCCACACTACCGGCGCTCCACGTCCTGCCTCTTCTCCTTCTCCTCTCTCCTCCCATTTGTCCTCCACTCCACCTTCCACTGTGCTGTCGTCACGTTCATCTGGCAATAGGCAGTCTTCCGTGGCCCATATGTTCATGCACGACGGATACAGACTTCTGCGACCATTTGATGAGATTACCAAACTGGTCAGTCGCCAGGGCACCATCAGTAACATCGTACCTTACGCCTTCTTTCTGGAGCGTGCATTGCGTCGTGTCATTGATCAAGCCGTCGAGTAGCAGAAGCAAGAAGATGAGGAAGTTGCAATACTGAATGAATTCCCAGGGGGGGCTACTTCATCTGAGACAAGTCAGCAGGAGTATGAAGAGGAGTCAGAGGAGGGTAGTGCCTGGGGGGGAGGAGGAGCAAGAAGAGCAGGCTTTAAACTTTTCTGGTATCCCTGGTGTTGTCCGTGGCTGGGGGGAGGAGACCGAGGACGACATTCTCCTGGGCGATTATTAGGATCCAGGCCGCTCCACCGCTTCCAATTTAGTGCAAATGGGGGCCTTCATGCTTCAGTGTTTTGAAGTCGGACCCTCGTATAAAAGGCATAAAGAGCAAGGACCAGTACTGGGTCGCAATGTACTTAGACCCCCGGTACAAATACAAAATGGTGGACATGTTACAAGCATCACAGAGGGCTGTCAGAATGCAGCATTTCCAGACCTTGCTTCGAGAGATGCTGCATTCTGCTGTTGCAGGCGCTGGCAGAGGAATTTCCACCCACAGAGGAACAGTTGCGGGTACCAATCCTACAGCGCATGCAAGAAGAGGGCAGTTTGAAGATGTGTTGGTCAATTTGGATATGAGATCATTCTTACAGCCAACCCATCGACAGCCATCCTCCGGATCCAGCCTCAGGGAATGCCTAGACCGAAAGGTGTCCTACTACATCAGATTAAAGGCCGATGTGGACGCTCTGAGAAGCAAGGAACCCCTTGACTACTGGGTGTGCAGGCTTGACCTGTGGCCAGAGCTGGCACAATTTGCCATGGAACTCTTGGCTTGCCACTTGTCGAGCGTCCTGTCTGAAAGGATGTTCAGCGCAGCAGGGGGGATCGTGACCCATAAGCACACTCGCCTAGCTCACAACAGTGTGGACTACCTCACATTTCTAAACATGAAAGAGGCATGAATCTCGGAGGAATTCAACACCTGTGACGACCACGTTTAATTGAATTTCCACATGCCAGCCCACACATATCCGCCACCGCTCAGAACAAATAATGGTATGCCACTGTCTTATGTAAATACAGTGGCATAAAAGGCCTTTTCTGTCCGGTGAATGCCTAATGTTTGGGGCCACGGAGGAATTCAACACCTGCGACGACCACGTGTTATCGAATTTCAACTATTATCATTTGGGATTTTTTCAAAAAGGGGGATTTCGTTAGCCATGTTTTTAATCCAATTTTATATTTTTAGTTATTTTCAACATATGTATTTGACATGAATTTGTACTCGCCTGTAGTAAAATTGACCGTCTAATATACCTCCAACCACGTAATCACTTGTTCTTTTCTGTACGTTGAATGATTAATTTTTGAGGTCTGTACTACACTGGCCCGAAGTAAAATTGTTATCCAATGACCGTCTAATACACCTCCATCCACATAATCACTTGATGTTTTCTGTCTGGTGAATGCCTAATGTTTGGGGCCTGTACTCTACTGGCCTGCATTAAAATTGATATCCAATGACCGTCTAATATACCTCCAGCCACATAATCACTTGATCTTTTCTGTACAGTGAGTGCATAATTTTTGAGGCCTGTAATCTAACTGGCCAACAGTAAAATTGTTATACGGTGACCGCCTAATGTACCTCCAGCCGCATTATCAATTGTTCTTTTCTGTACGGTGAATGAATAATTTTTGGGGCCTGTAGTCCACTGGCCTGCAGTAAAATTGATATCCATTGACCATCTAATATACCTCCAGCCACATAATCACTTGATGTTTTCTGTCCGGTGAATGCCTAATGTTGGGGGCCTGTACTCCACTGGCCTGAAGTAAAATTGATATCTAATGACCATCTAATATACCGCCAGCGACCTAATCACTTGATGTTTAATGTCCGGTGAATAAATTATTTTTGGGCCCTGTACTCCAGTGGTCTAAAATAAAAAAATTCTAGGCTCCAACAGGCCACATTTTTGACAGTTTCCTTTTACGATGCATAAAAATGGCTCTGATTTAAAATACATATTTTTTTGTGGGAATTTTTGCCATTGACCCCCCTCTGGTATGTCGCTGTCTATGTTGTGGGATGATTTGTGCACTTGGTGGCTGAAAATATGACCTGAAAGTTTTTTTTTTAAGGTTCACCTGAATGGGGCCACGAACTTGCAGTTCGCGAATTGTCCCAGCCAATGTTCATCCATCACTAATTACAGAGAGTAGACAGAGATTTCCAGCCAGGCTAATGTGCTTATTAATAATGGAACTGCTGAGTAGCAATATTCAAATTCCCAATATTTTGTGAATACTTGGGGAGTGGGAATGCCTTGTTGGAAGTGGTTGGGGTGGCTGCAGGACAGTGGCAGAAGCTGCTGTCCCCTGCATACTGCTGGTGGCACTGCTGCTACGACTACCCTGCATCTGTTCCCACTCCCGCCAGTGGTTGACTCGCATGTGCTGGGTGAGGGCAGTGGTACCCAGCCGAGCCGCAGACTTCCCTCTCCTCACCCTGGCATGGCACAGCTTACAAATGCCAATTGTGGCATCATCTACTGCCACTGTGAAGTAAGCCCAAACAGGCGACTTACGCACCAACCTCCTGTCAGATGGGGTGGTGCTAACTTGCGCCTGTTCGGGCTTGGTGCGCACAGGTGGAGCTGGCTGCTGCTGCCTCCTCCTACTGCCATTACCAGTGGAGCCCTGACGCTTGGCTCCCTGGCAACCTGTCGCACCGTTTGACTCTGGTGCCTACCTTTATCACGATCGGCGTAACTGTCACATACGTGACACGGAGGGAGGGGAAGAGGGAGGCCCTGCCCTAGTGAGAGGGAAGGTGGTGACCCCTGACTCACCTTGCGGCTGGCGCCTGGCTGCCCTGTCGTCCCTAGACGGGTTCCTCACCCGTACGCCGATCACGTGCCTAAAACCCTGGCTTTCCCTAAGATGAGCCCTAGATAGTGAACAGGGCGGTGGGAACACTAGTCCGCACCACTAGCTCTAAAGGAAAACACCAAGGGGAGGACAGACAATGCAAACTAAACATATAATCCCAGGTGGGCAACAACAGGAGACAACAAAAGCCCAACAGGGATCCGGAGGGTAGCACTCTGGAACAACAACCAGATTCTCAGCTCCAGTGGGTCAGCATAGATGTCCAGGCAGGAAGCTCTATAACTGGCAACAAGAGAAGTGTGAGAGGAGAATATAAGGAGTTTGGGAGTGGCAGACAAGAAACAGCTGAGGAGGAGAAGCTACGGATCCCTGAGTGAGACAAAAAGGATAGCAAGGCAAACACAGAAAACAAACACTAAGAAACACCGTGATCTTTAGACATAGAGCGCGCAGCCACCCGCTGCGACTTCCTGACCCCGGGTATAACGGAGTCAGACGTGGCTCTTGACACCCTCGTGAGAGTACCCCCCCTTTCACGAGGGGCCTCCGGACACTCAGGACCAGGTCTCTCCGGATAAGAGACATGGAAAGCCTGAATCAACCTGTAGGCGTTTACCTCTGACGCTGGAACCCACATTCTTTCCTCGGGACCGTAACCCCTCCAATGCACCAGATACTGAAGAGAGCGGCGGACCCGACGAGAATCAACAATTCTGGATATTTGAAACTCCAGATTACCATCCACAACAACAGGAGGAGGTGGCAGCGGTGATGGTTCTAGAGGTGGAACATACTTCTTGAGCAACGACTTATGGAAGACGTTATGGATCTTAAAAGTCTGAGGTAGCTCCAGGCGAAAAGCCACAGGGTTAATGACGGCTACAATTTTATAAGGACCAATGAACCTAGGACCCAGTTTCCAAGAGGGAACCTTCAACTTAATATTCCTAGTAGACAACCACACATAGTCATTCACTCCTAGGTCCGGACCTGGCGACCGTTTCTTATCGGCCATGCATTTGTATTTACCACTCATATTTTTCAAGTTAGCTTGCACCTTCTGCCATACTGATGAAAGAGATGAAGAAAACCGTTCCTCTTCGGGAACCCCAGAAGACCCCCCCTCTTTGAAAGTACAAAATTGGGGATGAAAACCGTATGCACCAAGAAATGGTGACTTGCCAGTGGATTCCTGACGGCGATTATTTATGGCAAACTCGGCTAACGGTAAATATGATGACCACACCTCTTGGTTTTCAGACGCAAAACACCTTAAATATGTTTCTAGGTTTTGGTTGGTACGCTCAGTCTGTCCATTCGACTGAGGATGGAAAGCTGAGGAAAAGGATAAGTGTACCCCTAAACGGGTACAAAAAGCTTTCCAAAACTTAGAAATAAACTGGGTTCCCCGATCCGAAACCACATCGGAAGGGACCCCGTGAAGCTTCACGATTTCACTGATAAACACCTGAGCAAGAGTCTTAGCATTAGGAAGTGCGGGTAGCGCAATAAAGTGTACCATTTTGCTAAACCTGTCTACTACTACCAAGATAACTGTTTTACCCGCAGACAAAGGTAAGTCAGTGATGAAATCCATTGATAGATGTGTCCATGGTCTATTGGGGATGAAAAGTGGCAATAAAGACCCTGCTGGACGTGTATGAGAGACTTTCGCGCGTGCACAAGTAGAACAAGTAGACACGAAATCTATTACATCCTGACGCAACCTTGGCCACCAAAAACGACGAGACAATAGCTCCAAGGTTGCTTTACTACCCGGGTGCCCAGCAAGTGCCGAATTATGATGTTCCTTCAATAACTCAAGACGCAGGTTTAACGGTACAAACAATTTCTCTGAGGGGCAAGAGGCCGGGGCGTCCCCCTGGGCCTCTAACACCTTTCCCTCTAGAACAGAGTGTACAGCAGAGACAACCACTCCTCTTTGTAAAATAGGTACCGGATCACTAACATTACCCCCTCCAGGGAAACTACGAGACAATGCGTCTGCCTTGGTATTTTTTGCCCCAGGACGATAGGTGATTACAAAGTTAAATCTGGTAAAGAATAGCGACCACCTAGCTTGTCTAGGGGTGAGACGCTTAGCCGATTCTAGGTACAGAAGGTTTTTGTGATCCGTAATTACCGTGACGGGGTGGATTGCTCCCTCTAAGAAGTGACGCCACTCTTCAAACGCCAGTTTAATCGCCAACAGTTCCCTATTTCCAATATCATAGTTATTTTCTGCTGCAGATAATTTTTTGGAAAAGAAAGCGCAAGGACGCCATTTGCCAGGAGACGGACCCTGAGACAATACAGCCCCCACTCCCACCTCCGACGCATCAACTTCAACAATAAAAGGCTGGGAGACATCAGGTTGAATTAGGACAGGTGCCGAGGTAAATCTCTCTTTTAGAGAGGAAAATGCAATTTTAGCGGCGTCAGACCATTTAGAAAAAACAGTCCCCTTCCTAGTCATGTCAGTAAGGGGTTTAACGATCACTGAATAATTTTTAATAAACTTTCTGTAGAACTTTGCGAAACCCAAAAACC
This sequence comes from Bufo gargarizans, assembly GCF_014858855.1. NCBI lineage: Eukaryota > Metazoa > Chordata > Amphibia > Anura > Bufonidae > Bufo > Bufo gargarizans. The sequence goes on along the minus strand of NC_058082.1, from coordinate 76,496,684 downwards.
GTTGTAGAGCTTTAAGGTTCTCAGGAAGATCCCAATCTAAAATTGCCTGGACCTTCCCAGGATCCATACGGAAACCTGAAGCAGATAATAGATATCCCAGGAATTGTATTTCCTGAACGGCGAAGACACATTTTTCAATTTTCGTATATAATTTATTCGTCCGTAGGACCTGCAGTACTTGCCTGACATGTACTTCATGTGTTTTCAGATCAGCCGAATAAATTAAGATATCATCTAGGTATATGACTACAAACCTGCCGATGAGATGACTAAAAATATCATTAACGAAATGTTGGAAGACAGCAGGGGCATTGGTCAGACCGAAAGGCATGACTAAATTTTCGTAATGCCCCTCAGGGGTGTTAAAAGCTGTCTTCCACTCATCCCCTTCCTTGATACGAATCAGATTGTAGGCCCCCCTAAGATCAAGTTTGGAGAACCACCTAGCACCTGCAATCTGATTAAAAAGGTCAGGAATGAGAGGAAGAGGGTATGGGTCTCGGACGGTTATCCGGTTTAGCTCACGGAAATCTAGGCAAGGACGCAGGCCCCCATCTTTCTTTTTAACAAAGAAAAACCCTGCAGCCACGGGTGAAGAAGAGGGTCTGATGTGTCCCTTGGCCAGACTCTCGGAGATATAATCTTTCATGGCTTGTCTCTCGGGACCCGAAAGATTATACAACCTGGACTTGGGTAATTTTGCACCGGGAATCAGGTTAACCGGGCAATCATAAGGACGATGAGGTGGTAGCTTCTGACAACCCTTTTCAGAAAAAACGTCCTCAAAGTCCGAAATAAATGTAGGTAGGGAAGCTATGGAGGCGATTAAGCAATTGTTATTTAAGCAATTCTCTCTGCAATGCTCACTCCACTCCAATATCTCCCTGGCCTGCCAATCCACCACTGGATTGTGCGCTACCAACCAGGGAAGACCCAATACCACAGGAGAGGGAAGGCCCTCCAGAACGTAACATGAAAGACGCTCCTTATGGTGGTCCCCTACCCGAAGATGTAAGTTATGGACAACGTGAGTGAGGTTTCTCTGAGACAGAGGAGCAGAGTCAATAGCGAATATGGGAATGGGTCTCTGCAGCTTACAGAGAGACAAACCCATAGTGCGGGCAAAATGGGCATCTATCAAATTTACCCCTGCACCACTGTCTAGAAAAAAAGAAATAGACTCCGTCTTAACACCAAAAACAATAACCGCTGGCAACACAAATTGAGATGTTCGTATGGAGGAAACGTATACCCCCCAGCTGACATCCTCCGCACAGCCTGGGGTTAGTAGTTTTCCGACGATCTTTTGTTTTTGGGAAAGGAGGGACAGACATTAATGAAATGACCCTTCCCCCCACAGAAAAAACAAGCCCCCCACCTACGGCGAACCTCAGGAGGACGGACCTGACGAGAAGTTCCTCCTAGCTGCATAGGCTCATCCAAGTCAGTACAGACTAACTGCTGCTTGGGAGAGGTTACCGATTGCTCAGGAATTTTCGATCTCTCCCTAAGACGTCTATCTATCCTGATAGAGAGGGACATAACAGCATCAAGGGAAAGGGGGGTCTCATACAGCGCCAGCGCATCCTTAACCCTTTCAGATAACCCAGAGCAGAACTGACTCCTGAGAGCCGGGTCGTTCCACTGAGTATCCGTAGCCCACCTGCGGAACTCTGAGCAATATTCCTCTGCTGGCCGATCTCCCTGTAGGAGTTTCCGTAACTTCGACTCAGCCAGGGCGACACGGTCAGGGTCATCATATATGAGACCCAAAGCCCCAAAAAATCCCTCCACTGACCGGAGAGCCTGGGAACCAGGGGGTAACGAGAACGCCCAGGATTGCGGGTCCCCCTGAAGCAGGGAAATAACAATCCCCACCCGCTGTTCTTCATTACCTGAGGAGTAAGGGCGCAGCTTAAAATATAATTTGCAGGCCTCACGGAACAACACAAATTTGTCCCTTCCCCCAGAGAATCTGTCAGGAAGAACAACCTTGGGTTCTGTAAAAACCTGGTTACCCATAGCAACCGCTGGGCTTACGGTCTGCTGCATTTGCTGCTGCTGTTGGAGGACAGACGCCTTCAATCCTGCCACCTCCAAAGACAGGCCTTGAAGCTGTTTTGCCAAAGCAGCAATAGGATCCATATTGGATTCTAAGTAGAGAAAAAAAAAAAATTATATATATATATTTTTTTTTTCTCAAAAAAAAATAAGGGCCAGTTATAATATCACGATCGGCGTAACTGTCACATACGTGACACGGAGGGAGGAAAAGAGGGAGGCCCTGCCCTAGTGAGAGGGAAGGTGGTGACCCCTGACTCACCTTGCGGCTGGCGCCTGGCTGCCCTGTCGTCCCTAGACGGGTTCCTCACCCGTACGCCGATCACGTGCCTAAAACCCTGGCTTTCCCTAGGATGAGCCCTAGATAGTGAACAGGGCGGTGGGAACACTAGTCCGCACCACTAGCTCTAAAGGAAAACACCAAGGGGAGGACAGACAATACAGCACTCTGGAACAACAACCAGATTCTCAGCTCCAGTGGGTCAGCATAGATGTCCAGGCAGGAAGCTCTATAACTGGCAACAAGAGAAGTGTGAGAGGAGAATATAAGGAGTTTGGGAGTGGCAGACAAGAAACAGCTGAGGAGGAGAAGCTACGGATCCCTGAGTGAGACAAAAAGGATAGCAAGGCAAACACAGAAAACAAACACTAAGAAACACCGTGATCTTTAGACATAGAGCGCGCAGCCACCCGCTGCGACTTCCTGACCCCGGGTATAACGGAGTCAGACGTGGCTCTTGACACCCTCGTGACAACCTTCCTCCTCATCAGTGCTACTGATGCCTGACAAGGGAGGTGGCACCCATTCTCTGTCACCCTCCTCTTCGTCCCCTGAAATGTCAGACCCAGGGCCAACCAGTGGTGGACTGAGGGGAACAGCAGACGTGGAGCCCCTGACCTGGCTCCTCTGTCCCCTCGCTGATGCCTGGGTCTTACTAGGTGCAGGGTTTCGCTGGCTGAAACCACCTGCACCTTTTTGTAAGGGATGTCACTGGGGTACAAACAAGCGGTACCCCCTCCATCTCCTCCTCCATCCCTTCCAAAAGGTCCTGACCCTGAGGACTGAACTGCAAGTCAGCTTCCTGCATTACCTCCCCCAAGATGTCCCTGTCACTGTCGCTGTCAAACAGGAGCAGGGACGATTCTTGGGGGCTGGGGGTTGGTCCTACAGGAGACGAACTGCTGCTGCCGCTTGGAGCTGGGGCAGAGGACTCAGTGGCACTGGCTTGTGCCACGAGAGACACAACTTCCTCGGCATCCTGAGAGGAAATGGTCCTGCTTCCAGTGGCAAAAAAATCTTGAATAAGGTGGACGCCCCTGACACCTGTATCCGCACCTCAGTGGGTAGAGGAGCGGCCTCGTGCTGGCAGCGGTCCAGCACTGAAACCAACTACTCTCCTACCCCTACTGCTCAATCGTGAAGACCTCATATTGATTTTGTTATATGACAACAAAAAAATTATAAAACGGGAATTAGGGAAAAACTTTATTGGGAGTAAAACCTTTTTTTTGTTTTATTATTTAACAAACAAAAGATGTAGACACTACAACAACTAGACAGTAAAAAAAAAATACACTAAAATTACCTTTTTTTTTACTAACAAAAGACGCAGACAATGATGCAGACAATGCACAAACTAAACTGTAAAAAAACTAACAATACATTTTATTTTATTTTTTAAAGTTTTTAGATTGAACTAACAAAAGACGGAGACCCTACACCAACTGAACAGTAACAAGCTAACACTGAAATAAACTTTATTTATTTTAATTTTTTTATTTAACTAACAAATGACGCAGACAATACACCTAATAACCAGTAAGAAACAAACACTAAAACTAATAAACTTTTTTTCCGTTTTTTTCCTTATTTAATTTAACAAATACAAGACGCAGACAATAACGCAGATACTATAACAACTAAACGGTAAAAGACTAACACTAATGAATTTTTATTTATTTTTTATAACAGAAGATGTAGACAAAAACGCAGATACGACACAAACTAAACAGTAATAAACTAAAACTAATAAACTTTTATTTTTTTTGTAAATTACAGACACTAAACTAGAAAAATTAAAAACACCTAAAGCCTACACTATACCTAACCTACATCCTGCACTAGAAACTATCAGCTAACTATTCCCTAACCTATACTATTTCAAACTAAATAAATGAATATATTATACAGTCCTTCCATTCAGGAACTGCAATCATTTGGTTATTAGAATCCCTTTATATTGTACCTCAGTTTAGAGATTTCAACACTAAACTCACACATATCAAATTGAATGACTCTCAACCCTTTCAATATATAGTTCTAGGAGTGTGAGACTACCAAATGAAGACTAAGCATTCCTCTCTCCAAACTCAGCAATGTACATAACTTTCAGTCAATAGCATAATAACAAATGAGGATTTTGTTTCTGTAACTGTGGTAGCTCAACGGCTGAAAATATATATTTTTCCCAGACTACACTTATCAACTGTCCATGGTTCTGAAGGAAGGGAAAGATTATAGATTTTTTATGTTAATAAAAGGAGGCAATCAACAATAAGTCAGAATTACAGAAAATAACGTTAGTGTTAAATTGATTATAGAACATTTTTGTATAAATGTTCTACATTGAGCGCACAAGACAAATATTTATTCTACATAATTCTTATTTGCATACACAGTATATTTAGCGGCTCACCCCTCTCACCAATTGGACCCACAGTCCAGAGAGTAAAATCGGTAAAAGTATTGATAACAGGAACTCTACCACCCAGAACTGTATTAAAAAGCGGTATTTTATTAAGCAGTAGAGCTAAAATAGAATAAAATAAACCACAATACACCAAGAAAGGGGGCCCCAATAGATAAAAAAATATGTTGTGGAATTGCAATATTATACACAATGTACAGTTCAGTTGAAAATTTGTATATTTTGCTATATTACTTGAAAAAAGCTCTTTAAAAAGCTGAGAGATTGCAAATTAGGTAGCTGGAATATTCAATAAGTCCTTCACAATAAATCTCTAAGAGTTAGAAGAAAGTGTCACAATCCAGTATCTATTGTGTATCCAGTTCATCCAACAGTTCCACTGTTCCACCTGGTTAGATGATATTATATCCAAGTGTCAATTCATAAAGCTTTTTCATGTCCAAGTAATATTTCATAAAATGCCAATTTATAAAATGTCACAGATAGGCACTTGTTCATATTTGTATAGAGTTCATATATAATTGAATTTATGGGTTAGTAATTGTATTTGATAATCAAAACAGATTAGATGGTTAGTCCCATTTCATAAATCATTACTCACGATCATATGTACTTGGTAATCACTAGTGTTGGGCGAGCATGCTCTGCCGAACACTAATTTTACTCAAGCATCTCGATGCTCGGCACATCGCCGTGTTCGGTGGAGGTGCGGGGAGGTACTGGCACTCACTGTAATTTTGTAGCCATGTTGGCTACTGGCATTACAGTGATTGGCTGGCAGCAACGTGTGCTATATAGCACCCGATGACACATGTTAGGCTAAGTCTTAGTCAGGGAGAGCCTTGCGGAAGAAGGGACAGATAGTGTAGGGAGTGAAATAGTAAAATCTTAGTAAAAAAATGTGTTCGAGACCCAAAAGTCCTTTTAAGGACTATTGTTGTATCTGGCAGCAATATAATTATTAGCGCAACCTGCGCTAAATTGTGTGGAATTTTGAGAGACCAAAAATTCCTTTTAAGGTCTATAGTTATACAGTATCTGACTGCAAAATATATTATTAGCGCAACCTGCGATAAATTGCGTGCAATTGTTAGTGCCGCTTCTGATAGTGACACAACCTCTGCTACATCTTTTATTTTACATTTAAGCAGCCTAAATATCTGTGACATTCAGCGCAATTGTTTGGCCGCTGGTGACAGTGTCATCACCAGCGCTGCATCTTCTGTGTAACAGTTTGCGCATCCTAAATATCTGTTACATTAATTCAGTGTAATTTTTTTATTAGCCGCTGGTGACAGCGACATTACTTGCGCTAAACCTCCTGTATAACATTTTCGCATCCTAAATATCAGTGACATTAATTCAGTGTAATTGTTTATCAGCCGCTGGAGACAGTGACATTACTTGCGCTATACCTCCTGTATAATGTTAGTGCATCCTAAATTTTAGTGACATTAATTCAGTGTAATTTTTATTAGCCGCTGGTAACAGCAACATTACTTGTGCTATACCTCCTGTATAACATTTGCGCATTCCTAAAAGTTTCTGTGACATTCAGTATACTTTTTTCATAGACGCTGCGGACATCGACTTTATCTGTGCTACATCTCCTGTTTAACCTGTGCGCATCCTAAAAATATCTATGACATTCTGTGTACTTTATTTGCGCATACACTTACAAAACCTGAGCTACTGTACGTGTTACATACTTGCAAGCATACAATCAGGTCCATAAATATTAGGACATCAACGCAATTCTAACATTTTTGGCTATATACACCACCCCAATGGATTTGAATGGGATAGAATAATAATCATAAATCAAACTTTCACTTTTTAATACTTGGTTGCAAATCCTTTGCAATCAATTACAGCCTGAAGTCTGGAACGCATAGACATCACCAGACGCTTGGTTTTATCCCTGGTGATACTCTGCCAGGCCTCTACTGCAACTGTCTTTAGTTCCTGCTTATTCTTGGGGCATTTTTCCTTCAGTTTTGTCTTCAGCAAGTGAAATGCATGCTCAATCGGATTCAGGTCAGGTGATTGACTTGGCCATTGCAGAACATTCCACTTCTTTCCCTTAAAAAACTCTTTGGTTGCTTTTGCAGTATGCTTTGGGTCATTGTCCATCTGCACTGTGAAGCGCCATCCAATGAGTTCTGAAGCATTTGGCTGAATATGAGCAGATAATATTGCCTAAAACACTTCAGAATTCATCCTGCTGCTTTTGTCAGCATTCACATCATCAATAAATACAAGAGAAGCAGTTACATTGGCAGCCATACATGCCCACGCCATGACACTACCACCACCATGCTTCACTGATGAGGTGGTATGCTTAGGATTATGAGCAGTTCCTTTCCTTCTCCATACTCTTCTCTTCCCTTTACTCTGGTACAAGTTAATCTTGGTCTCATCTGTCCATAGGATGTTGTTCCAGGACTGTGAAGGCTTTTTTAGATGTCGTTTGGCAAACTCTAATCTGGCCTTCCTGTTTTTGAGGCTCACCAATGGTTTACATCTTGTGGTGAACCCTCTGTATTCACTCTGGTGAAGTCTTCTCTTGATTGTTGACTTTGACACACATACACCTACCTCCTGGAGAGTGTTCTTGATCTGGCCAACTATTGTGAAGGGTGATTTCTTCACCAGGGAAAGAATACTTTGGTCATCCACCATAGTTGTTTTCCGTGGTCTTCAGGGACTTTTGGTGTTGCTGAGCTCACCGGTGCTTTTCTTCTTTTTAAGAATGTTCCAAACAGTTGTTTTGGCCACGCCTAATGTTTTTGCTATTTCTCTGATGGGTTTGTTGTGTTTTTTCAGCCTAATGATCGTTTGCTTCACTGATAGTGACAGCTCTTTGGATTTCATCTTGAGAGTTGACAGCAACAGATTCCATATACAAATAGCAAACTTGAAATTAACTCTGGACCTTTTATCTGCTCGTTTTAATTGGGATAATGAGGGAATAACACACACCTGGCCATAGAACAGCTGAGAAGCCAATTGTCCCATTACTTTTGGTTCCTTAACAAGTGGGAGGCACATATGCAAACTGTTGTAATTCCTACACTGTTCACCTGATTTGGATATAAATACCCTCAAATTAAAGCTGACAGTCTGCAGTTATAGCACATCTTGTTTGTTTATATTTCAAATCCATTGTGGTGGTGTATAGAGCCAAAAAGTTAGAATTGTGTTGATGTCCCAATATTTATGAACCTGACTGTATATACCATTTAATATGCACAAGGCGAGCAGTAAGGGACGGTGAAGTAGCCGTGCTGCTGATAGTGCATGTAGAGGCTGTGGCTCTGGGTGCAGTGAAACTGTGCCTGCTGCCAGAGCACAAGAGACACACTAATCCACAATACCTAGCTTCATGTCCCAGTTTGTAGGGTGGCACAGGACACTACTCTCGAAGTAGGACCAGTGTGACCAGTCTGTTAAGCACCACCCTGTCTTCCACAAAGTCCAGTCTCAGTAGCCAAGAGTCTGTTCAACAGAATCTTCACCCTGATACTCCTTCCTCCCACCATGGAGAATCTTGGCAAACAAGTGATCCCACACTTGGGTATTCCAAGGAGTTCTTTTCATCTCCATTCCTTGATTTGGGCCTCTCGACAAGCCCGCTTGAAGAGGGACATGAGGAGATCTTGTGCCCTGATTCCCAAACTCTGGAGTATCCATAGTCAGAGGAAGATGACGGTGGGGAACGGCAATTAGAGTTTCACGAGTTGGATGATGATGATGATGAGACACAGTTGCCATTAAGTCAACCGCAATTAGTGTCTCAAGAGGTTCATTATGAGGATGAGACACAGTTGTCAATAACTGAGGTTGTTGTTAGGTCAACAAGTCAGGAGGATAACCAGAGTGAGTAAGTAAAAGAGGAGGTGGTGGACGATGAAATCACTGACCCAACCTGACAGCAGTACAGAGGGGGAGGGATCTGCAGCACTGCAACAGGCTGGTAGTGGGGTGGCAAAAGGAAGAAGGCGAGCCACACCAAACAGGCCCACAACTGTCCCCAGAGCACCCCCTTGTGGCAATCTCCCTTGCCAAGGGGTAGATGTTCCGCAGTCTGGCGCTTTTTTGAGGAAAGTGCGTACGATAAAAGAATTGTCATTTGCAACCTGTGCCGTAACAAAATGAGCAGGGGCGTGAACACTAGCAACCTCACCAACACCAGCATGATCTGCCATATGGCATCAAAGCACCCTAATAGGTGGGCCAAACTCCTCTGTCCACAATCTGGGTCTGCGGGTCACATCGCTACCTCCTCTTCCCCTTTGTTATGTGCTGGCCAATCCCCTTTCCAAGACGCAAGCCTGGGCCTTCACATGCACCGGGGCCTTCGCAAGCCGCATCAACTTCACTTCTGTGTCCAAGCGCAGCGTACAGATGAATATAACCCAGGCCTTTGAACAAAATCGCAAATTCCCAGCCACCCACCCACAGGCCATTGCACAAAATTTTCACTTTTCCAAATTGGTGGCCCTGGAAATGTTGCCATTTAGGCTTGTGGAAACTGAGGATTTCCGCAGCCTGATGGCGGTGGCTGTCCCTCGTTACTCTGTCCCCAGCCGCCAATATTTTTCACGGTGTGCAGTCCCAGCCTTACACCAGCATGTGTCCCGTAACATCACATGTGCCCTGACCAACACAGTTATTGGGAAGGTCCACTTAACGACAGACACATAGACAAGTGCTTTTGGCCAGGGACGCTACATTTCCCTGATGGCACACTAGGTGGAGGCCGGGAGCGAGTCGTACCCTGGGATAGCACAGGTGCTACGGACGCCAAGGATTGTGGGTACTACTTCCATCAGGGTTTCAACCACCACCTACCTTAGTGGCTACAACCCCCCTATACTTCTCCACCTCCTCCTCCACGTCCACCTCTAAATTCTCATCTTGCAGCACCATTCAGACATCAGTCAGTAGCTGGAAGCAGTGTAGCACTGCAGTGGGGAAGCGTCAACAGGCCGTGTTTAAACTGATCTGCTTGATTGACAAACAGCACACCACCGCAGAGCTGTGGCAGGGGATAAGGGACCAGACTGAGCTGTGGCTCTCGCCACTCAACCTAGAACCAGGCATGGTTGTGTCTGATAATGGCCGTAACTTGGTGGCGGCTTTGGAGCTCGACAAGCTCACACACATACCATGACTAGCCCACGTGTTCAAATTAGTGGTTCAGCGGTTTCTCAAAACCTACCCCAATTTGCCTGAGCTACTGGTGAAGGTGCACCGTGTGTGTGTCCATTTCCGCAAGTCATTGACAGCTTCCGCCATTCTGGCAACGCTGCAGCAGCGCTTGCAATTGCCAGCTCACCGACTGTTGTGCGACGTGAGCACGTGCTGGAACTCCGCGTTCCACATGTTTTCCAGGCTTTGTGAGCAGCAGAGGGCAGTAGTTGAATACAAACTGCAACATGGTCGTCGCCTTTCCAGTCAGCTTCCGCTCTTCACAAGAAACGAGTGGGCATTGATGTCTGACCTCTGTGAGGTTTTATGCAACTTTGAGGAATCAACACAGATGGTGAGCGACGATAACGCTATTATCACTATAATCATCCCACTTCTGTGTCTACTCAAACGCTCTCTGCTCACAATTACGCTTTTCATGTGGAAGAGGTGGAAATGGGGAAGACAGTACACAGAGTGATAGCCAGACCACCCTCAGTTCATCTTCTCAGCGCGAATTGGATGATGATGAGGGGGAGGAGGAGCAGGAGACGGTTGCCTCCGCTACAGAGGGTAGTACCCATGTAAGTTTTATTCCATCTGTTCAGCGTGGATGGGTAGCAGTGGAGGAAGAGGATGAGGAGATTAAGAGTCATCCTCCTGATGAGGACAGCGGAGTCTTGTCTGTTGGGACTCATGGCTGACTTTATGTTAGGCTGCCTTTCCCGTTGTACACATTTTGGCCAACAACCGATTACTGGTAGTTAACCCTTCTCGACCCTCGCTACAAAGAGAACTTCTCATCTCTCATTCCTGTGGTGGAGAGGACGGGCAAAATGATGCAATATCAGAAGATCCTTGTGGAAAAATTGCTCAAAAAATTTCCAGCTGACAACGCTGGCTGCAGAGTGCGTAGTTCCTTGGTCAACCGAGGAGGGAATACGAGGGGAAAACACAGCAGTTCCAACAGAGGCAGGGCAACACTCTCCAAGGCCTGGGACATTTTTATGACAACCCGCCAGCACCCTCAACCTGATGCGCAGCCTAGTGTCACAAGGAGGGAAAAATTTTGGAAGATAGTAATAGAGTACGTAGCAGACCGTGTCAGCGTCCTCAGTGATCCCTCTGTGCCTTACAACTATTTGGTGTCCAAGCTGGACACATGGCACAAACTGGAGCTCTACGCTTGGAGGTGCTGGCCTACCCTGCCGCCAGCGTTTTCTCAGAGCGTGTATTTAGTGCTGCTGGGGGCATAATAACTGATAAGCGCATCCGCCTGTCAACTGAAAATGCTGACCCGTTGACTCTTATAAAAATGATTGAGGCCTGGATTGCCAATGACTTCTCTACTCAACCAGAGGAAAGCAGCTGAACGTAAAGGCGCTCTAAAAGTTGCTTTTATGGTGTATTGAATACACCGTATTCCCATGCACCCCTTCCACCACTAAAAAGGGTATATGGTTTGATTTCCCTTTTCTCGTCCTCCTCCTCCATCATATCAACATGCTTATTGGGCTGACCTCGCTCGTAATGTTTTAGAGGGTCAGCTCAGTAGCAGGCCATCACCCATAATCTGTCACAGCTTGGAGGTAGTTTGCCGTGACACTTTTTCCACGCATGCTAGTAGCAATGTGTTGTATTGCATGCGTGTGTTTGCCCTTTAAGGCTGAGGCCCTTCCTTTTTGGTGTACACAGGGTTAATGTGTGAGCAAGGTGGAGCTAGGTGTGGTCTCAGGTCTCTTCATATACTGTTGCTGTGAGACTGAGATCATGGTTATGTCTGCCTTTTTATGTGAAGGAGCTTGCTCCTTTCTTGGATGCTATCTGAGGGCCATCCTAGTTTGACATCGATATCATCTGAAAGGTCATCCCCTTGTCTTCCCTTTGTTTCTATTCCTTTACCTATCCTCATTTTTTGTTTTGAGTATGGTGTGTTATGTACAGGGTGTTTGTTGTATGTCATTTGGTGTTTCATGTCTGGTCTATTTGGTGCTTGAAGTCCAGCATGGTTGTTTGACATTTACCTTGTTTGTCTGTACCTCCGGAAGCAGAACTGTCTGGGTACGCCATGCGTTGTGCCATGTGTTTGGGCTTCAGTGCTTTTTACAGGATCCAGTGGTTGTTGTGCGGACGACTCATTCCTTTTGTTGTTGTGGGCAGGTAAGTGACGTTGTGGTCTGTTGTCATTTTGCCACAGGACACTTACCTGTCAAGTTTGTCCTCTGCTTACTGTCTGTTCATCTCCTTGCTGTATGACGTGCAGAGACTCCTGCTCTTCCATGTCTTAGAAGAACAGGTCGTCTCTGCCCTTACCTTACTACCAGGGATCATAGGGCCAGTTAGGGTCCGAGGTTACGGTGCATGAGCCCTCCTACGGTACCTTCTTGGTTCGCTTATGCGGTTAGGAGGTCAGGGTGAGGATTAGGGACACTATAGGAGGTCATCTGCTCCCTTATCCTTGGTTTCAGGCCTGGTTGCATTCCATTCTTTTTTTTTTTAACTCGTTTTATTGCAAGGTAACATGACAAGCATGGCACATAGAAATCACAGTGACCCTCGCAGGGGCCTTTCAAAAAGCAAATGCAATACACAAAGAAGACTACGGACATATTGATCAATTGTGATCGTCTGAGCATAGCATGCAGAATAACAACAGAGACTGTATTATTGAGGTACAAAAAATATAGGCCATCACTGTGGGCCTAAGAAGGTCAGCCGAGCCGACACTCTCAAGCCCCTTTGCGTGCCCAAAGAGGGGTTATCAAGAACCGTCGGCCACCAGGTACCGGCTCGAGTCATGCATGGTGAGTGAAGACGAGCACCAGGCCCCCCACACTCTATCAAACTTCTGCGGGCATCCCCTATGCTTGTAGACTATATTCTCCATAGACACCGCAGTATTCACTAGGGAAAGCCATTGACCCCTGGAGGGGGGAGTGTCCCCCATCCAGCGCAGGGCAACTGCCTTCCTGGCCATAAACAGTGTTCTTTCCAGGAAGATCTTATGATAGTGTGACCAAGATTCTTCGTCTATTATACCTAGGATGCACATTTTGGGACACAGCTGCAGTGTTGGAGGCACCAGGGTCCCGAGAGTCTCCAGTACAGATACCCAATACTGCCTGATGTGTGAACAGTCCCACATCAGGTGCCAAAAGTCTGCACCCTCCACACTACACCTGTGACATCTGGAGCTGTCCATCCTACCCATCTTGTGGGGGTTAAATAGCTGTAATGCAAGATGAAGAGCTGCGTCATCCTATTATTGATAGAAGGAGACACTCTAGTAGGTGCCAATAAAGCCTCCTCCAACTCCTCAGTAGTCAAGGAGGGTATCAGCCCCTTCCACCTATCCTCTGCAGCCAGCGGGGTCACCAGAATACGGCAGTCAAGCAAGTGAGTATAGAGGGCCGACACAATCCCCCTTGGGCCTTGAGACCTCAGTATTCTGATGTTGGGATACTTGGATATGCTTCTACCACCACCTCTGAATTGGGTCTGAAGTGCATGACGTAACTGAAGGTACCTATAAAACATGGTGCTTGGTACTAAGAACCTGTCCTGGATTCGCGAGAATGCGAGTAGCTTACTATCCTCGTATATATCCCCCAGCGCTCGAATCCCATGTCTTCTCCACTCCCCTACCCCTTCTAATCCTAATAGGTGGGGAAACATACAGTTATCCCAGATGGGGATGTCGCAAGAGAGATCTTTATATGCATTCAGCTTGGAAGCCTGCCATGTCTGATGGGCTAGCTTGTGCAGCGGGAGAGTAGCTTTTTGTAGACGTCCCATCCCTTCGAGCACAGGCCATAATGTGGTGACCTGCAAATATTCATGCAGATAATATTCCGCATTGGGCCTTGAGGTCTCAGTAACCCAGCTCCTCAGGAATCTCAGCTGACTGGCAATAAAATAGAGAAAGAAATCAGGCAGGGCAGCGCCACCTTGCAACTTCGACCTCTGAAGGAACGAGAGTGAGAGCTTCCTTCTAGCCTTCCCCCAGACAAAAGCAGTGACCAAGGAATGTATGCGTTTAAAGAAGCTCTGAGGAATTGGTGTACAGGCGTGAGACAGCACATATAAACCTTTAGGTAACAGGACCATTTTCACCAAGTTCAGCCTGCCCATAACGGACAACGGGAGGGACTCCCACGTTTTAATTTTATCCTGAAAAAGGGATTCCAGGGGCTCAACATTCAGATCATAGGAAAGCTGCGGAGCTCTAGTGATCATCACCCCAAGATATTTGAATCTATCGGAAGATTATGATGGTAATTCGCCCAGTCGTGATCCCACAAAGGCATGATGGCAGACTTACCCCAGTTTATGTGTAGCCCGGAATAACGTCCAAACAGCGCAATTACCTCGATTGCCCTTGGCAGGGACACCTCCGGACTAGACATAAACAGGATCAGATCATCCGCGTACAGTCCTATCCTCTCCTCTCTACAGCCCATTGATACCCCCTCGTACACTGGGTCCTGCCTGATTCTGATTGCTAGATGTTCTATCACAATAGCGAACAATAGAGGTGAGAGCGGGCATCCCTGCCTGGTACCCCTGCGCAGAGAGATCTTTTCAGAGTGAGAGCCATTGAGCTGAATACTTGCAGAGGGATTATTATAGAGTATAGTGATCCATTTAGTAAACTTGGGGCCAAATCCAAAGCTCCTCAGCACAGCTATCAAGAAGGGCCATTCCAGGGAATCAAAAGCTTTGGCCGTGTCCAGAGAGGCCAGGGCCCACCTTTCCTTCCCGGCAGAGCCTATTTGCGCAACCACCTGCGTTCTCCTGATATTATCTGAAGTGGACCTTCCCGGCATAAACCCTGATTGATCAGCGTGAATCACCGAGGTTATCGCCTTGTTGAGTCTATTGGCTAATATCCTAGTCAGGATTTTATAATCCAAGTTCAGTAACGAGATTGGACGATAAGATCCACAGTCCAGCGGGTCCTTGCCAGGCTTCAAGATCAATACAATGGAAGCATCATACATGGAATCTGGCAACGATCCGCCGGAGTGCACCGCCTCATATAACCTAACCAACCGTGGCGCTAGCACCTCCTTATACCTAGCATACACTTCCACCGGGATGCCATCAGAACCCGGAGCCTTCCCAGAGGGAAGATCCGAAATGGCTCTCTCCACTTCCTCCAAGGTTATGTCCTCTTCCATAATACCCCTATCCAAGTCGCTAAGTCGGGGATAGGTGACCTCAGTGAGGTACGCCTCCAGGTCCTGCTCGGTGTAAATTGCCGCAGACTTATATAGGTCCGCATAGAAAACGTGAAGACATTGCAATATGTCGCGGACCGTTTCCACTATGCGACCATCAGTCTCTCGAAGACGGAGTACTGGTGGGGCCATAGTGTTAGCCCGCGCTATATGGGCCAGCAACTTCCCCGCCTTATTACCCACCTCGAACGCCTGCTGCTTAAGGAAAAAGAGTTTCCTTTTGCTCTTCTCCTCCAGATGCATGGTATAATGTCTACCTTTGGTCATCCACTCCCCTCTGTGTTCTTCCGTGGGGGACTCAATAAATATCCTCTCTGCTTCCTTACAACTTGCAAGCAATTCTTCCACTTTACGCTGCGCTTCCCTCTTTACATATGAAATGGAAGACTTAAGGCAACCTCTAAGGTACGCCTTCAGCGTCTCCCAAAGTAGTAAGTGATCAGTGGAGGCATCCTGGGCTTCAAAAAACATCTTTAGCTGATCAGGAACCCTGTCCGAAGGGCCAAATAGAGTGAGCCAGAAAGGGTGGATGCGCATCTTACTTCCTATTCCAGGAGAGTCAGAGGGATCCAGCTCAGCCAATACCGGAGCATGATCAGAGGGGCCTTGCGGTCCATACCTGATATCTACCAGGTCAGTGTAGGCTGCGGGACTGCCGAATATGTAATCAATTCTAGAGAGGGTGCCACGAGAGGGTGTATAACAGGAGTATTCTCTGAGATACGGGTTCCTGACCCTCCACATATCTATCCACCCCATCTCCTGAGAAATCCTAGCCAGGGGCGTATCTCCACTTCCCGTACCCAAGCTATCAGCCCTGCTTCTAAATCTGTCCATATCCTCACTCATGACCTGATTGAAGTCCCCCATACATAATAGTCGAGCATTGGGGTAGTGAGTTACAAAGCCCACAACTGACTGCAATAGGGAGACAGAGGCAGGGGGTGAGTTATACAGGTTGACTATCACATATGGGACACAGTCGACATGAGCAAAAATGAAAATATATTGACCTCCTGGGTCAATCATGGAGTGGTGAATCTCACATCTCAAGCTTCTATGGAACAAGAGCGCCACTCCCCTAGAATGGGTGCTACCATATGCATTAAATAGATGCTGGGCCCAGGGTTTTTTAAGCCTATGTCCCGTTTCCGGGGTGAGATGAGTCTCCTGAAGTCCTAGAATGTGGGGACTAAAAGACCGTATCTGAGAGAACACAGCAATCCTCTTCTTTGGATCCCCCAGTCCCCTGACATTCCACAACATAACTCTTAAGGGGGCCATAAGGGCGTTGTAGCTATATCCAGGACAGGCAACCCCTCAAACACTCTGCGCCTCAACTCAGTGAATGCATTCCATTCTTCCCTTACATTATACTCCCAACCGTGACATAATGTTTTAGAGGGTCACCAGCAGGCCCTCACCCATAATGTTTTGAGGGTCACCAGCAGGCCCTCAACCATAATGTTTTTGAGGGTCACCAGCAGGCCCTCACCCTTAATGTTTTAAAGGGTCACCAGCAGGCCCTCTCCCATAATGTTTTAGAGGGTCAGGTCAACCACAGACCCTCACCCCTAATGTTTTAGATCAGGGCTGGCCAACCTGCGGCTCTCCAGCTGTTGCAAAACTACAACTCCCACCATTCCCTGCTGTAGGCTGATAGCTGTAGGCAGACTGGGCATGCTGGGAGTTGTAGTTTTGCAACAGCTGGGGAGCCGCAGGTTGGCCAGCCCTGTTTTAGATGGTCACATCAGCAGCAGGCACTCGCCCCTAATGTTTTAGATGGTGAGCTCGGCAGGCCCTTGCTCCAAGAGTTTTGAGGGTCACCAGCAGGCCATCAATCATAATTTTTCAAGGTGTGTATAGTATGCCCTGCTTTATGTGTAACAAAGGGTGTATTGCAGTGACGGTTCCTTGTCATTTTTGGCAGCCCTTTCACTTAGTGCATAGGCTTAATGAGTGTAGGAGTCCCACTACCTGAACAATTGGAACACAATGTGAATAAGGCCCTCCTTTATGTGATATACAGGTTGTATTGGAGTACCTCTTGCTTGTAATTTTTGGTAGCACTTGCACTTTATATACAAGTAAATATACAGGAAAGAATGTTTCCTAACAATTTTTCCGGTTTAAGGGGGCACTATCCACCATACCTATCCCCTTCATATCCTTGGGAGTGGCGCCTTTTGTAGTGTTTTCAGTTTTTTTCTGAATCACGTCCGGTTGGATCCATTTGGTTTATTTGGAACCACCAGACTAGGTTCACCCTGTCACTGGTATTTGTCTATTGGGAATGAAAATATTTTTCACCTCCCTATAACACTTGTGCAGCCTTCCCCAAATAGTCATTGAACGGCACTTAGTTTGTGGTGCTATTTTATATTTTATATTTTATACTTCTCCTTCTATCTACACTAACATCTTCTCCATCCCTCTGGCGCCTTTTCCCCAGGACCTATAGTCCTGGTGGAACCACTCAACCTCTTTTTTCTTTTCTCCTATTACTACTCGGACAACATCGTTCCCAGCAGCAACCTGGGAGTCCGGTACCACAGAAACCCAAAGAGCCCCATTTCCGCATTTAATCCATTAGGGATCAGGGTCTCAAATTCAAAGTTCCTTCTGGATTCCAATCTCGACATGGACGCTACATAGTCCCCACCCCTCCATGATCTTCTCACTTTTTATAAGGCTGTAAAGGTAAGTGTTGATGGGTCTTGATTATGAATTTCTTTGTAGTGTTTTGATAAAGAATGTTGCTCAAAGCCCTTTTTAATGTTATTATGTTCTGATATTCTTTTCTTGAACACACGTTTGGTACTACCAATATATTGTTTGTTGCAAGGACATTGCAATATGTAAATGACATCTGTTAAATTACAAGTCAAGTGGTCCTTGATGTCCAAATTAAAGGTGTAGAGCATACATTAGTAGTCCTCTTTAGAAATGTTGTTAATCTACAATTGTTACATGCTCCACACCTAAAAAATCCTTTTGGATTCAACCAATTGTATGTTTCTCCTGTTTTAACTCTTTTATATGAAGGGGCGACTTTTAAACCTGAATTCAATGTGAATGAGGCCCTCCTTTATGTGATATACAGGTTGTATCGGAGTGCCTCTTACTTGTAATTTTTAGTAGCACTTGCACTTTATATACAAGTAAATATACAGGAAAGAATGTTTCCTAACAATTTTTCCTCTAAAATTGATTTTATCTTTGGTTTTGTGTGTATTATTGTCAGTCTGTAAAAGTGGCATACTACTCGGACAACAAAGTTCCCAGCAACGACCTGGGAGTCCAAGATGCATCCAAGCATCCTCCCCATGCTGTTCCAGATTCATTTCAGTGGTGTTTCCATCAATTTCTGACTTTTTCCTATGAACCAGGCACCCTCCCCTCTTCAGAGCAGGGGGTGCCTGGTTTAATGCTTGGGTTCTCCCATTGACTTCTATTGAGCTCGGGTGCTCGGTAGAGCACCCGAGCATCCCGATGTGTTCGGCCAGAGCACCAGAGCACTTTGGTGCTTGATCAACACTAGTCATTACTTTTCTAAAAAAAATCTGTACTAGCCCTGCACACATATGTTGAGCAGAAGTTGGGAAGTCCGTGAGCCTGTCTGTGTCTGGTACAGTTCATGCCAGTGCTGATATGTGGAGCTGTAACTATGACCAACAGCAATATATGTTCTTTACAGCCCACTGGGTAAATGGGGTTCCGGTCCAGGCACATCAGCAACTTGGCCAGGTGATGGAAATGCCACCTCTGCATTGTAATCATGAGATTTCTGCTCAAATATTGATCTCCACCTTATGCTCATACTTCACTGTAGGCACAGTTCAGAGTGGTCCATCATCATACCATCTATGCATAGCACAGTGTTGTCATGTGGATGTCACGTGTCATCAACCAAGAAATTTAATCCTGTCTGTCTCCTCAGCAAATGGTGATAGGAACCATGGTCACCGATAATGGGAAGAACGTTCTGTCTGTGCTGTGTCAGGGAGGGCTGTACCATATGCCCTGCATGGTGCACATCTTCAATCTGGTTGTTGCCCGATTCCTGAAGTCTTCCACCCAACTGCAAGACGTCTTAAAAATGGCCAGGAAACTATGCATGCACCTCAGACACTCTTACCATGCAAAGATGTCCTCCTTGAGCTGCAAAGGCAGACTGGTGTAACCCTACATCGCCTCATATGTGACATTTCCATATGTTGGAACTCCACCCTCCACATGTCTCATGTGTGTAGGGATTGCCATACACCGTATACTCCCCTGGCTATAACACCTAGCTCTTGTAAGAGCTGTTCCTGTTCCTTGTTCCTATGGTGGTTACGGTGTCAAGTGGAGTGCTTGGAGCCCTTGGGAAGCACTAGGAGCATCCATCAATGAGGTACCCAGTCGGGGTGTCAAGAGATCTGTTACATTGGTGGCAGCGGTGGGATGGCGTCCTAGTGCGAGGAGAAGCAGCTCGGAGACAACGTTCGTGGAGTATATTGAGGGCAACGCTAGTATCCGTACAGTGCCCCTGGCTACAGCAGAATGGAATCGGCTAGTCTTCGGACAGCGTTCCACTACGAGGAGGAGGATGAACCGGACTGGAGGGATGAAGTCCGGAAAGGCATTTGGCACGAGGCCCTGGAAGATGTACAGCATCGGCGGGGCGAGAATCTCCCCAGTATAAAGCAGCGATTGCGGATGCGAGTGGCCCTGCGAATGCCCCTATGAGAGAGCATCCCCTGAATGAGTGGGTGACAGAACTCAAGAGCCTGGTATGGAAGGAGCTTTGGCTAGACGACGTCTACTAGGCACTCTGGTGGTATGTGATTCGGCACTCCCCCTGGATGGCTGGGCACGACAGACTAGAGGGTGAGGATTATTATGGCCCTGGCCTGTTGTTTAAGGCCTTCGAAGAACCGGAGTTCGGAGATGCTGGAAAGTCCTGGTTCTGGGATATCCATGACTACAGGGAGGCTATGCATGATTGTGCTACAGCTAGAGAGATGAGAGAAGACCTGACATTTCTAGTGACAAGAGAGTGGGAGCTGGAGCAGGATTACCAATACTTATTCAGTCATTTAGGCCCCAATAGACACTGCCAGACAGCTGGGTGGCAGTCATAGATCTACAGCTGGGAAGATCCGACTGAAGTGTCCCCTGCTTCAATACCAGCTGCGGAGGTAGGGGACCTCATAGATTGGTCCTGGGGGGAACCCCATATGGCAGGTGGAGATGGGACTGAGGTCTCTCCACCGGCCCTACAGGGATGCTGGGCGGTCGGCCTAGATCCCCAACGGCAGCCGGAGTTTCAAGGAGTAGGGACAGTCGTTCCTGCTCCCCAGCGGCAGTCTGTTTTGCAGGGAGAGGAGAGCATTGTCTCAATTCCCCAGCAGCAATGTACCTTGAAGGGAGAGGAGACAACTGGTCTCTCTCCCCAACCACAGGGAGACAGCACCCCTAACTCCAATGGTGCTGTGCGGGATATTGGACGGCCGGTACAAATCCCCCACCAACCCCGCAGGAAGGCCAGGAGGAGGAGGTAGGCGATCCCTCCTCTCCACAGCCAATCCGCAACAAGATCCTGGGGGTAGGATTCCCTAACCCAATCCCTGCGGAAGAGCTGGCATCTGGGCAGAGCGCAGTTGGCCTCTGCCCACCAGGTACCCACAGCTCCAAGCCAGAGAACAACAATGCAGCAAGGAGTAACAGATGCACACTCAACAGCTGGGGACATACAGAACAGAGCCAGGCCCCAGAGTTCAACAGGACCAGCGTTTGTTTATGGGTGGGCTACTCGACTAACTCTGGCATCGACCGACAGGTGGTCAGGTACCTGGTTAGTCTACTGTTGGGAGGGGAGAAATGTGACAGACTAAATCGTCACTGGGGCTGCTGGAGAAGCCTGATGGCCAGTCTCCTTTCTACGTACTATCAACCCAGATCTATGGAGACCCCCTCTGACCTTTTGGGGTTACATGTAACTATGAACCCTGATTTATGTGTGGAATTTATATGACACATATTTCCTATTGCCCATTGAAGGTGCAGGGTGTGAATTTAGCAATACAAAGAGGGGTTAACTCTGCACTGAGACTCCCACTGATTGTGTTAGTGATGGGATTAAGATAGCTGACTCTAGGAGCAGCAGATTCCTAGATGAGTAGATCACCCTATGATACACTCAAGAGATAATCCCATCACATGTGTCTCCTCTCTCCCTATTCATTCATTATGGAGTTGGGGGAGGGGGGAGATGTCTGTTTGCATGTTGTTTATGGTTGATTGCTTTATTTTGTTAGACTTCTTGAACTGTATATATTTTGAGTTGGTCTTCAATAAAGGGAGTTCCTGTTTTAGCCTTCAACATAGAGCCTCGTCTTATGTGTGTGGGGATTGCTATATGCCGTATACTCCCCTGGCTATTCCCCTAGCTCTTGTAAATTCCTGTTCCTTGTTCTTATGGTGGTTGCGGTGTCAAGTGGAGGGCTTGGAGCCCTCGGGAAGCACTAAGAGCATCCAACAACGGAGGTACCCAGTCGGGGTGCCAGGAGATCCGTTACAAACACATTACCTCATCTCACAAAAAATGAACCCACCCTTAAGACTCAATCGCTCAAAAAATAAAAACCAATGGCACCCGTAAACCTATCCATCAAATTTGCTCTGAAAAAGACATATATGGCGCTCCTTCCTGTCTGAGTCCTGTCATGTGTCCCCACAGCAGTTTACCACCACATTGGGTGTTGCTGTATTCAGGAGAAAATGAGTAACAAATTATGGGATGCTTTTTCTCCTGTTACCCCTTTGCGAAAATAAAAAATTTGCGGCTAAAGCAACATTTTCATAGCTGAGTGTTTCCAAATTCCGTAAAGTGCTCAGTACACCCCTTAATATATTCTTTGAGGTGTTTAGCTTCCAAAATGGGGTCACTTTTTGAGGGTTACCACTGTACGGGTACATCAGGGTCTCTTCAAATACAAAATGGTGCCCAAAAACCATTCTAGCAAAATCTGCCTCCAAAACCCATGTAGCGCTCCTTTCCTTCTGACCACTGCCACTTGCCCATAGAGCAGTTTACCACCACATATGGGGTATTTCTGTAAACTGCAGAATCAGAGTAAAGTATATTAAGGTTTATTTTGCTGTTAACCCTTGCTGTGTTGAAAGAAAAATTGATTAACATGAAAAATCTACAAAAAAAATTTTATTTTGAAATTTCACCTCTATTATTCTTTAATTTTTGTGGAACACCTCAAGGGTTAAGAAACTTTGTAACATCAGTTTTTAATAAATTGAGTAAGAATGAGCAAATTTCATATTTTGAAGTTCATGTTGTGGTATTTACCGAATAGCATTATAGATTCCGTTACCACGGACCATAACGCAATTCCATGACAGAATGCATAACAGAATGCCTTTAGAGGCATTCCGTTATTCATTCCATCATAACAGAAGTCTATGGCCTGCATAACGGATCCGTCCAGTTTACGTTATGCAGGAGAGGACTACAAACTATGAAATTTGCTCATCCCTAAATTTGAGGGGTATAGTTTCTAAAATAGGGTCATCCAGGGGTGGTTTCCATTACGTAAGCCGCTCAAAATAACTTTATTACTGAATTGGTGCTTAAAAAATGGTTTTGAAAATGTTGTTGAAAATTGAAAAAATTGCTTCTAAAATTCTAAGCCTTCTAATGTCCTAAAAAAATAAAATGACATTTTCTAAATTGTGCCAACATAAAGCAGACATATGGGGAATGGTAAATGATAACTATTTTATGAGGTACTACTATCTGTTTTAAAAGTGACACATGTCAGGTTTGCAATAATCTGCCTGGAATTTAAGGTGAAAAGGGGTTAATACTTTGCAACTGCATTTTATATGTTGTGATATATATCCTGTTCATCTGTTTACAAGGGAAAAAGCCAGACTTGTTTACCACCAAAACCAGACAGTCTGACCTTTTGAATGTCTGGTTTAGCTCTGTTATTATGTCTGGAAACTTGTTTTTGTCTGGAAAAACTGCTGTCATTGCCATTGAGTATCATTGAAGCTCTAATGTAAGTCTATGAGAGACGGTAAGTGTTACAATTAGGGATGAGCGAACCCGAATTGTATAGTTCGGCTTCGTACCGAATTTTGGGGTGTCCGTGACACCGACCCAAACCCAAACATTTTCGTAAAAGTCTGGGTTCGGGTTCGGTGTTCGTCGCTTTCTTGGCGCTTTTTGAAAGGCTGCAAAGCAGCCAATAAACAAGCGTCATACTACTTGCCCCAAGAGGCCGTCACAGCCATGCCTACTGTTGGCATGGCTGTGATTGGCCAGTGCAGCATGTGACCCAGCCTCTATTTAAGCTGGAGTCACGTAGCGCCGCATGTCACTCTGCTCTGATCAGTATAGGGAGAGGTTGCAGCTGCGACGTTAGGGCGAGATTAGGCAGTGATTAACTCCTCCAAAAGACTTAATTCAGTGATCGATCTACAGCTGTGGATCATTGAACTGCTGCTATTCAATTGCTCACTGTTTTTAGGCTGCCCAGAGTTTTTCAGTCACTTTTTTCTGGGGTGATCGGCGGCCATTTTGTGTCTTGTGGTGCGCCAGCACAAGCTGCCACCAAGTACATTTAACCATCAATAGTGTGGTTATTTTTTGGCTATATCCTACATCAGGGGCAAGCTGTCACCAAGTGCATTTAACCATCAATAGTGTAGTTATTTTTTGGCTATAGTCTACATATGGGGCAAGCTGTCACCAAGTGCATTTAACCATCAATAGTGTGGTTATTTTCTGGCTATATCCTACATATGGGGCAAGCTGTCACCAAGTGCATTTAACCATCAATAGTGTGGTTATTTTTTGGCTATATCCTACATCAGGGTCAAGCTGTCACCAAGTGCATTTAACCATCAATAGCATGGTTATTTTTTGGCTATATCCTCAGGGCCGTCTTTAATATTGATTGGACCCTGGGCAAGAATTTACCTGGGCCCCCTGGATCCCACCTTCCTAAACCCTAGCAGGCAATCACACCCTCCACCACAATACACATACAGCCTCATCAATACAATGCACAGGAATGTGCAGTGAGTGAGTATATCATAGCCAACCCACTGCTTTCCCATAGAGAAGCATTGGGAGGCTATTGAGCATGCGCGGCTTCATAGAGATGCTTTGAAGCAATGCATTTCTATGAGGAGTGTTTAGCGTGAATACCTGTGTTGCAAATTGTACAACACTGGACTAGGAAGCACCTCTAGTGCATCTCGTCTGATGAGTGACCACTAGACGTGTTCCTTGGCAGTAAATGTAAATACTGCCTTTTTTTTCTAAAAAAAGGCAGTGTTTATATTAAAAAGCTTGCAGAGACACGCTATAGGCACCAGAACTACTACGTTTAGCTGTTGTGGTTCTGGTGACTGCAGTGTCCCTTAATATAGAGCGAAAAAAAGAATCAGCACAAAAGTATTAACTAATATGGCTGTATCATTATTCAAAAAATTTAAAAAGCACAACTCCTGACACAAATATATTGTATTTTTTTTTACAATATTCAGATAATACTGTACTACTAACCCCTCCATCCACTCCCCCCCCTCCCCCACCTTCTCCAACCACCCAGCACGCTTACTTACATAAAACAAGTAATATATATAATATAGCTTACAGTAAATGACTGTCAAAACTTCCAGTTCTGAAGACTCCAGTAGGCTCAGGATCAGTGCTCTGGGCAGCTGGGCTCAGGCTGGAAGTGGGCACCGCTCTGCAGGAAGGAGACCAGGGCTCAGGTCACTCTAGCGTTGCAGTGCCTCTGTGCAGTGTGGGACTGGGATACTTAGGGCTCACAAGTGTAACTGATTCTGGGGGCCCACCTTAGGGCTCCTGAACACCTAACTTATTTATTTTTTCCCCATGTCTGTACCGTTCAATTCACTTCAATAGGGCTGAAAAAAAATAAAAAAATAAAGACTCAGTGTGCATTCTGTGTCTGTATGTCTTTTCCATCACATTATACACAGCACGTATTCGTGGTTATTACCACCGTGTAATCCAGCAGCGGTGGCCGTGCTTGCTTGCACACTATAGGTATAAGTGCTGTGTATAATGTGATGGAAAGGAGGCAATATGGAGTATCACAATACATTAGTAAGTGCCTTTTATTAACTGCATGATAAATGCCATTTACTGAAGTGAGACAACCCTTTAACCCATTTAAAGAGGACCTTTTATGGGTCCAGACATTATAAAATAAGTGGCACGTTAGGTAGGCATCAAACAGGGATCTAATAGAGCTTACTATTATTCCTGGGCGCGGCTCCGTTCGCCCGCTGTGCCCCTGTTTAATTATCGCACCTGTTATGCAAATTACTAGCATCGGAACAGGGAGCAGACGCCAGGGTTTCTCAATTTGCGTCTCCGTCTCCCTGGCTGTAGCGATGTCCAATCACAGCCAGAGCGTCACATCCAGGGAAAAAATACCTTCAGAGACATTACATCCTATGTGACTGATATCAGCCGCTCCTCTTATAACGCTCCAGTACTGATATAAACTCCAGAGACATTACATCATATGTGACTGATATCAGCCGCTCCTCTTATAACGCTCCAGCGCTGATATAACCTCCAGAGACATTACATCACATGTGACTGATATCATCCGCTCCTCTTTTAACGCTCCAGCACTGATATAACCTCCAGAGACATTACATCACATGTGACTGATATCAGCCGCTCCTCTTATAACGCTCCAGCGCTGATATAACCTCCAGAGGGCAGGGGGTGATGTCAGGAGATGGTTGGTGGGCAGGGATCTGTGATGGGGCAAGGGACACAGGGGAACACTAGAGTTGCAGGGGCTCTGTAAGGTCAGGGGGGCACAGAATTGGACTTGAACACAGGTTATAGGTAGCACCTTCAGGACTGACCGCCCCCTACAGTAACTTATCCCCCCTGCTTCTGTATGTAAGAAGGAAGCAGGGGCCAGTGAGGGGACTTCATACTTGAACTTCCAGGACCACACAGTGACATGAGGCGCACTAACGTTACCTCAGGTGAAGTCTCTGCAGGCCAGCTCTCATCTTTTCCTGCAGCTACTGAAGGTCAGGAGGAGTCCCCGCCCCCTCCTCACACGGACTATCACACTGCAGAGAGGAGGGGGAGCTGCCTTCTCTTGGGGTCAGTAAACTTTAATATGGGCTGCCCGATGGGGGCAGCTGTGAGTGGCCCCTATTTTGCCTCTTTGCAGCAGCCAGCAGGGTCCCTGACAGCGCTCAGTTACTGCCCTGATGGTGACCCTGCTGCCCTGCTGTCTGCTGACATCTACAGCAGCTGGCAGCTGCCCCTTTTGCCCCGCGTTAAAGACGGCCCTGTATATCCTACATCAGGGGCAAGCTGTCACCAAGTGCATTTAACCATCAATAGTGTGGTTATTTTTTGGCTATATCCCACATCAGGGGCAAGCTGTCACCAAATGCATTTGACCATAAATAGTGTGGTTATTTTTTGGCTATAGCCTACATCAGGGGGTTGGCTGTGCATGCTATTTTATTGAGGGGTGAAATACAATTGCCAAAATAGCAGTACCCTAAATCTGGTGTTTCAGCTGTGGCCAGCCAATTGTAATACTGTCTGCTGTCTGGCAAAGGATATATTTTTGTTCAGGGTTGAAATACAATTCCCAACTTAGCAATTTCCTAAATTAGTGGTTTCTGCTGTATCAGGCCTACTTTAAATCTATCACTAAAAGGGTATATTAGATTCAAGGTGCATATAGGGTCATTCTCAATAACTTTACACACACGTTACTGTGCAATTCCAAGTCTAATTCTGTCCGTAAACGTATACCTGTCATCCAGCGCCTAAATACTAGGCCTCAAATTTATATTCAGCTAAATCTGTCGTTACTGCTGTGCCTTTATTATTTAATACGGTACCTTAATAGATAGCCAGGTAGTGTTAGGTGTCTGTAAAAAAATGCCTGAATTTGAATTCAATACATTGGGCCAAATAATATTTTTGTTATTGTGGTGAACGGTAACAATGAGGAAAACATCTAGTAAGGGACGCGGACGCGGACATGGTCGTGGTGGTGTTAGAGGACCCTCTGGTGCTGGGAGAGGACGTGGCCGTTCTGCCACAGCCACACATCCTAGTGTACCAACTACCTCAAGTCCCAGAAGCCGCCATAATTTACAGCGATATTTGGTGGGGCCCAATGCCGTTCTAAGGATGGTAAGGCCTGAGCAGGTACAGGCATTAGTCAATTGGGTGGCCGACAGTGGATCCAGCACGTTCACATTATCTCCCACCCAGTCTTCTGCAGAAAGCGCACAGATGGCGCCTGAAAACCAAGCCCATCAGTCTGTCACATCACCCCCATGCATACCAGGGAAACTGTCTGAGCCTCAAGTTATGCAGCAGTCTCTTATGCTGTTTGAAGACTCCGCTGGCAGGGTTTCCCAAGGGAATCCACCTAGCCCTTCCCCAGCGGTGGAAGACATAGAATGCACTGACGTACAACCACTTATGTTTCCTGATGATGAGGACATGGGAATACCACCTCAGCACGTCTCTGATGATGACGAAACACAGGTGCCAACTGCTGCGTCTTTCTGCAGTGTGCAGACTGAACAGGAGGTCAGGGATCAAAACTGGATGGAAGACGATGCAGGGGACGATGAGGTCCTAGACCCCACATGGAATGAAGGTCGTGCCACTGACTTTCACAGTTCCGAGGAAGAGGCAGTGACGAGACCGAGCCAACAGCGTAGCAAAAGAGGGAGCAGTGGGCAAAAGCAGAACACCCGCCGCCAATAGACTCCGCCTGCTACTGACCGCCGCCATCTGGGACCGAGCACCCCAAAGGCAGCTTCAAGGAGTTCCCTGGCATGGCACTTCTTCAAACAATGTGCTGACGACAAGACCCGAGTGGTTTGCACGCTGTGCCATCAGAGCCTGAAGCGACGCATTAACGTTCTGAACCTTAGCACAACCTGCATGACCAGGCACCTGCATGCAAAGCATGAACTGCAGTGGAGTAAACACCTTAAAAACAAGGAAGTCACTCAGGCTCCCCCTGCTACCTCTTTTGTTGCCGCCGCCTAGGCCTCTTCCTCCGCCTCTGGAGGAAAGTTGGCACCTGCCGCCCAGCAAACATGGGATGTACCTCCAACACCACCACCTGCGTCACCAAGCATCTCAACCATGTCACACGGCAGCGTTCAGCTCTCCATCTTACAAACATTTGAGAGAAAGCGTAAATTCCCACCTAGCCACCCTCGAACCCTGGCCCTGAATGCCAGCATTTCTAAACTACTGGCCTATGAAATGCTGTCATTTTGGCTGGTGGACACAGACAGCTTCAAACAGTTCATGTTGCTTGCTGTCCCACAGTATGTTGTTCCCAGCCGGCACTACTTATCCAAGAGAGCCGTGCCTTTCCTGCACAACCAAGTATCCGATAAAATCAAGTGTGCACTGCGCAACGCCATCTGTGGCAAGGTCCACCTAACGACAGATTCGTGGACCAGTAAGCACGGCCAGGGACGCTATATCTCCCTAACTGCACACTGGGTAACTGTAGTGGTGGCTGGGCCCCAGGCAGAGAGCTGTTTGGCACACGTCCAAGGATCGCAGGGCAACATTCTTTGCCTCATATTGCCTCCTCCTCCTACTCAGCTTCAGCCTCCTCTTCTTCCACCTGCTCATCCAGTCAGCCACACACCTTCTACACCAACTTCAGCACAGCCCGGGGTAAACGTCAGCAGGCCATTCTGAAACTCATATGTTTGGGGGACAGGCCCCACACCGCACAGGAGTTGTGGCGGGGTATAGAACAACAGACCGACGAGTGGTTGCTGCCGGTGAGCCTCAAGCCCGGCCTGGTGGTGTGCGATAATGGGCGAAATCTCGTTGCAGCTCTGGGACTAGCCGGTTTGACGCACATCCTTTGCCTGGCGCATGTGCTGAATTTGGTGGTGCAGAAATTCATTCACAACTACCCCGATATGTCAGAGCTGCTGCAGAAAGTGCGGGCCGTCTGTTCACGCTTCCGGCGTTCACATCCTGCCGCTGCTCGCCTGTCTGCGCTACAGCGTCACTTCGGCCTTCCCGCTCATCGCCTCATATGCGACATGCCCACCAGGTGGAACTCCACCTTGGACATGCTGGACAGACTGTGCGAGCAGCAGCAGGCCATAGTGGAGTTTCAGCTGCAGCACGCACGGGTCAGTCGCACTGCGGAACAGCACCACTTCACCACCAATGACCTCCATGCGAGACCTGTGTGCCCTGTTGCCCTGTTTCGAGTACTCCACCAACATGGCCAGTGGCGATGACGCCATTATCAGCATTACAATACCACTTCTATGTCTCCTTGAGAAACACTTAGGGCGATGATGGAAGAGGAGGTGGCCCAGGAGGAGGAGGAGGAGGAGGAAGAGGGGTCATTTTTAGCACTTTCAGGCCAGTCTCTTAGAAGTGACTCAGAGGGAGGTTTTTTGCAACATCAGAGGCCAGGTACAAATGTGGCCAGCCAGGGCCCACTACTGGAGGACGAGGAGGACAAGGATGAGGAGGAGGTGGAGGAGGATGAGGATGAAGCATGGTCACAGCGGGGTGGCACCCAACGCAGCTCGGGCCCATCACTGGTGCGTGGCTGGGGAGAAACGCAGGACGATGACGATACGCCTCCCACAGAGGACAGCTTGTCCTTACCTCTGGGCAGCCTGGCACACATGAGCGACTACATGCTGCAGTGCCTGCGCATTGACAGCAGAGTTGCCCACATTTTATTGTGGGCGGACTACTAGGTTGCCACCCTGCTGGATACACGGTACAAAGACAATGTGCCCACCTTACTTCCTGCACTGGAGCGTGATAGGAAGATGCGCGAGCACAAGCGCACGTTGGTAGACGCGCTACTGAGAGCATTCCCAAATGTCACAGGGGAACAAGTGGAAGCCCAAGGCCAAGGCAGAGGAGGAGCAAGAGGTCGCCAAGGCAGCTGTGTCACAGCCTGCTCCTCTGAGGGCAGGGTTAGCATGGCAGAGATGTGGAAAAGTTTTGTCAACACGCCACAGCTAACTGCACCACCACCTGATTCGCAACGTGTTAGCAGGAGGCAACATTTCATTAACATGGTGGAACAGTACGTGTGCACACCCCTCCACTTACTGACTGATGGTTTGGCCCCATTCAACTTCTGGGTCTCTAAATTGTCCACGTGGCCAGGCGGCCAGCGTTTTGTCTGAACGTGTATTCAGCACGGCAGGGGGGGTCATTACAGACAAACAAAGCCGCCTGTCTACAGCCAATGTGGACAACCTGACATAAAAATGAACCAGGCATGGATCCCACAGGACCTGTCCATCCCTTGTGCAGATTAGACATTAACTACCTCCCCTTAACCATATATTATTGTACTCCAGGGCACTTCCTCATTCAATCCTATTTTTATTTTCATTTTGCCATTATATTGCGGGGCAACCCAAAGTTGAATGAACCTCTCCTCTGTCTGGGTGCCGGGGCCTAAATATATGACAATGGACTGTTCCAATGTTGGGTGACGTGAAGCATGATTCTCTGCTATGACATGAAGACTGATTCTCTGCTGACATGAAGCCAGATTCTCTGTTACGGGACCTCTCTCCTCTGCCTGGGTGCCTGGGCCTAAATATCTGACAATGGACTGTTCCAGTGTTGGGTGACGTGAAGCATGATTCTCTCCTATGACATGAAGATTGATTCTCTGCGGACATGAAGCCTAATTCTCTGTCACGGGACCTCTCTCCTCTGCCTGGGTGCCTGGGCCTAAAAATATGACAATGGACTGTTCCAGTGTTGGGTGACATAAAGCATGATTCTCTGCTATGACATGAAGACTGATTCTCTGCTGACATGAAGCCAGATTCTCTGTTACGGGACCTCTCTCCTCTGCCTGGATGCCGGGGCCTAAATATCCGACAATGGACTGTTCCAGTGTTGGGTGACCTGAAGCATGATTCTCTGCTATGACATGAAGACTGATTCTCTGCTGACATGATGCCAGATTCTCTGTTATGGGACCTCTCTCCTCTGCCTGGGTCTCGGGGCCTAAATATATGACAATGGACTGTTACAGTGGTGGGTGACGTAAAGCCAGATTCTCTGCTATGGGACCTCTCTCCAATTTATATTGGTTCATTTTTATTTATTTTCTTTTTATTTTAATTCATTTCCCTGTCCACATTTGTTTGCAGGGGATTTACCTACATGTTGCTGTCTTTTGCAGCCCACTACCCCTTTGCTGGGCTGTTTTACAGCCTTTTTAGTGCCGAAAAGTTCGGGTCCCCATTGACTTCAATGGGGTTCAGGTTCGGGACGAAGTTTGGGTCGGGTTCGGATCCCGAACCCGAACATTTCCGGGAAGTTCGGCCGAACTTCTCGAACCCGAACATCCAGGTGTTCGCTCAACTCTAGTTACAATGTATATGTTTGTGATGAGCTTCTCCAATTTACCCTTCCCACTAGAAGGTTCCAGTCTAGTTAGAAATGGTATATAAGGAGAACAGTTAGGCCTCTTTCACATGAGCGTGACGGATTAGGTCTGGATACGTTCAGGGTGCGTTCAGTGAAACTCGCACTATTTTGCAAGCAAGTTCAGTCAGTTTTGTGTGCGATTGCGTTCAGTTTTTTCTGCGCGGGTACAATGCGTTTTGATGCGTTTTTCACGCGCGTGATAAAAAACGGAAGGTTTACAAACAACATCTCTTAGCAACCATCAGTGAAAAGCGCATTGCACCCACACTTGCTTGCGGATGCAATGCGTTTTTCACACAGCCCCATTAACTTCTATGGGGCCAGGGCTGCGTGAAAAACACAGAATATAGAACATGCTGCGATTTTTACGCAATGCAGAACTGATGCGTGAAAAACAACGGTCATGTACACAGACCCATTAAAATGAATGGGTCAGGATTTATTAAAAAACAAGTCAGTTTTCATAGCGATTGCGTTCAGTGTTTGCGTTTTTTCCGTGCGGATAGCATCCGGATGACATGCGTTTTTAACGCGCGTAAAAAAAACGCAAACATCCTTTTGAGTCACATGTTTACTTGAAACACAATATAAACACGCCCAACATGCTCTTCAGTTTGTGGCAGCTCCAATTTGTGTGGATCTATATCTGAAGTGTGTTGATTCTATTTTGAGGTGTTCCTTTTGGAAGCAGCATGTCGTCTTTGCCTGCATCAACTACTGATCTTGTGCTTTTGCACTGGCTGGTATTTCGTTGTTTTGGAGAGCGGAGAGAAATGCTTGAGGAGGAACCGCGGTGGACGAGGATGTGGGTTCACCCAATAATTGCCCAGAGGGCTGTCAAAGGGCAATTTCTAACTATGTATGCTGACCTGCGGGCGCACCCTGACAAATTTGTTCGTTATTGCCGAATGTCCATCCCTACATTTGATCTGCTTTTGGGGGAGTTGAGGCCTGGGCTAACCTTCATGAATACCAACATGCGGCGTTGTGTTTCAGCTTAGGAATGGCTAATTATAGCCCTGAGGTATGTAAATTTTTTTGCAGTCAGGATAAAAACTATGTATTTTATGTCCGATATATAGCTGATTTTAAGCTGCATGATATCATGAAAAATGTGATGGTGATAGTGTTTAAAACTTTATTTTTTTTGTTGTTTTCACAGATTTTTGGCAACAGGAATTTGCCTCATTACATTTTGAATTCCGCATGGGGACCTCCACAATATCAGGAATAGTGCGGGCGACCTGTGCCACCATGTGGTCGCGACTGCGAGCTGCTGTGCTGCCACAACAAACAAGGCAGCAGTGGCTTCAGATTGTACAGGGCTTCCAGGATAGGGCACAATTCCCCAATTGTATTGGTGCCCTTGACGAGAAGCATATACGGGTGAAGAAGCCATCGAACTCAGGGTCCCGATTCTATAATTACAGTATAAATAGTTTTTCTCTGTAGTTTTGTTGGCCTTGCCTGACACAAACTACAGGTTTATAATTGTAGATATCGGGGCCTATGGAAGTTCGGCAGATGCTCGCATCTTCCGGGCTTCCAGAATGGGTTGGTGGCTTCAGTCCAACCAACTGGACCTTCCCCAGCCAGCTCCTCTTCCTGGCTCTTCTGGCCCACCAGCGCCATATGTTATAGTTGGTGATGAGGGTTTTGCTCTATCACCAAACCTGATGCGTCCTTTCCCTAGGCGAGGATTAAATCAGGAAAGGCGCACATTAAATTTTCGTTTAAGCAGGGCCAGAAGGTATGTTGAGTGTGCCTTTGGAATTTCAGCCAGCAAATGGTGTATTTTTCATTCTGCTATTTAGCTTGCCCCTGAGAATGTAAACAATGTTATTAAAGCGTGTGTAGTGCTTCATAATTTCACTTGCGTGCATGACTCCAGTCCAGATGACGATGCTGAGGTGTTGACTTCAGCAGCCCATGGAGACCCTTCTCTACTTGGAAGAGCAGGTTCAGCAAGACTGAGAGTCAGAGAATTATTTTTGGACTATTTCATGTCTCCTGCTGGGTCATTTACATTTAATCAACAACCCTTTTCATCTGGTCAAAGATAATATTGTTTTCATACAGTGAAGATGACTATACATTGTATGTATCCTGGATGGATGTTTTTTTTTAGTTAGTCACTTTTTATTAAGTTAGGGACTCGCAAAAATATGACAACTCACATTGACAACAATATCAAACATTGACAACAATATCAAACTTCCATTACTTTACAAATTGTAGTAACGTGAGTGTGTGTGTGTGTGGGGGGGGGGGGGGGGTTAACATCAGATTGCGA
Source organism: Bufo gargarizans (assembly GCF_014858855.1). NCBI lineage: Eukaryota > Metazoa > Chordata > Amphibia > Anura > Bufonidae > Bufo > Bufo gargarizans. The sequence goes on along the minus strand of NC_058082.1, from coordinate 76,462,670 downwards.
TGGCTGGTAACTGCCCTGAGAAGAGGGGGCAAAGTGCTGTGGTGGAGCAGCCTGAGCTGCGGAGGGTGCAGGTTGAGCATATGATGCCTCTGTACTGTATAGGGGACCATATTGTTGGGGTGGAGGGAGGTATGGTTGCCGAGGAGGAGGAGGGTAGTGGGGTGGCCTGTTGGGAAACTGAGATGGAGGCCTAGATGGTGGCCCATGGATGTTCCCATATAAGCGCCAATTTTCTAGTGCAATAAATAATTCAGTCGGATCTTTTGGCGGAATGGCTGCCTGAATGAGGATCCCAATGGCACCTTGGGTCCGCAGATAAAGATCCTCAGTAACCTTTTTAAATAGGGATCCAATACTGCGCCCAGATAATTCGTAATGGTCCTCCTGCCGGACTCTGGACAAGTAGTTGAGTATTCACCTCCACTTCAGCTGTGGGCATTGACCGTTTCCGGCGTGCCCCCAGCTGAAGTGAAGGTGCATATTCTGCAGGAGGGATGTGAGGCGTGGAGCTGGTGGATGGGCCAGTTCGGACATCTCCTCTGTGTCCAGGGAAGGTGGAATGTCTTCCTCAGCAGCAGCCTGCTGCTCCTGGGCAGCCTGCTCCATCTCTTCCTCCAGGTTGTCTTCCATCCTTCAATTGAGAAAACATTATTAAATTACATGTTTATATAGGGAACCTGTCATCAACTTTATGCTGGCCATAATAATCACGCCAGAATAAAGTACAGACTGGTGAGTCACCTGCTGATTGTCAGTCTGTCCATCATTAGCAGATTGGTGAGAAGAGCAGGAGATTATGAATAACCATGACTCTTCTCAGGTAGATTTGACTTTTTTCAAGGCCTGGCCTGCAATGATTATGATCCTGCTAATTCCTTTTAGGTCATATTATATAAGTGACAGGCCACTGAAATCAGCATTTGTGTCACTAATTTATGCTGCCCTCAGGGAGGTTAGCATAAACTTGATGACAGGTTACCTTGACAAATACTCAATTTATTTCGGCACATACCATATTTATAATTTAGGATTTATTTAACAGTAAACATATAGGATTACATATGTACTTACGGGCGCACGTCCATTATGTCTCTGAGGAACATTGACTGCTCTTTATAAATATAGGGCCTTTTCTTCAGTGGCCCTGAGCCACTGCAGCCGTGATGGGACATTTCTTTGCGAAATTGGTCGCGACAACTCCGCCATCTATTCTTTACTTCATCAACTACAAAAAAATAACAAAAATACATTACATACTGTATGACTACCATGTGGATTAGTAGGGATGTCCTCTATAGCAGTGTTGCCCAACCAGTGTGCCTCCAGGTGTTGCAAAACTACAACTCTCAGCATGGTCGAACAGCCTTTGGCTGTGCAGGCATGCTGGGAGTTGTAGTTTTGAAACACCTGGAGGCGCACTGGTTGGGCAACAATGCTCTATAGCATAGCAAATGGCAAACTATCTTCTCGGATAAAACATGTGCTATGTTAAAATGGAGGACAATGTTACACATGTGCTATACTACTTTGAACCTAAAGCCATTATCACAAATGTCTATATATATATACATATATATATGGACAGTGCACTTACTTAAAGTATGGCGCTTGACTTCTGGAGTTTTGCCCAAACATTAGCAAAAACCTCCTTGGCCACTTCCTCCCAGGCAGCATCTTTCTTGTATCGGTCATGGTAGTCACCAGACAGAGTGTCCCACAGACAGGGCCTGCCCTGGACCACCACAATCAACTTTTCCACATCCATGGGCTTGCTGGGCTGTCTTGGCATTTTTCCAGCTACTCACACCAACAGCAGACAAAACAAACTAGGTTCGGACATGCAGCTCTGAAAAAAATCACTTCCTGTCTATAATCACTTTTTTTTTCAAGTGTTGCTAAGAAACCTGATTGAAAAACGGAACGCAATGCATTGCATCCGGATGCAATGCGCTATTAACGCATCCCCATTCATTTCTATGGGCCCTGTCCTGCGTTACAAACACAGAATATAGACCATGCTGCGATTTTAAGCATTGCATAAGTAATGCGTGAAAAAAAAACGCTCATGTACACAGCCCCATTGAAATGAATGGTGCCGGATTCAGTGCGGGTGCAATACGTTCACCTACTGCATTGCACCCGCGTGGAAATCTGGACCTCCAGCCTTTGTCCAGGGTACCAGCCTTCTGAGAGAGAGGGACAGCTAGCACAAGGCTTTTCTGGCCTGTTCACCTGATGGATCAAAAGAACTGAAAAATAAACAGTGATGTGAACACAGCTTTACTGCTGACACCCTCCCCACCGTCATGGGGCCATTACTTGAATTTTGGGCCACTGCACGGTTAAGTCCACACGATAAATTAAACCTGACCCTAACATTGACCTGTAAGGCAGAGTTTACACTTCTGTTATTTGGTGAGTTATTTCTCTCACTTATTGTGAGGCAAATTCCGGAGCCAAGCCTTTTCTAGGATTTGGTATCATGAATAGATGTGCACCTGTTCTGTGGGTTTGACCCGCACTTGCTTTGGTGATAATGACTGACCAAATACAGTCATGTGAAAAAATTAGGACACCCTTTGAAAGCATGTGGTTTTTTGTAACATTTTTAATAAAAGGTTATTTCATCTCCGTTTCAACAATACAGAGAGATTAAAGTAATCCAACTAAACAAAGAAAACTGAAGAAAAGTCTTTTCAAGATCTTCTGTAAATGTCATTCTACAAAAATGCCTATTCTAACTGAGGAAAAAGATAGGACACCCTCACATGTATTCCCTCTTAAATTGGCTCAGATCTCACACAGGTATATCACACGAGGTGCACATAATTAGTAGATCGTTACTCTGCATGTTGAATGAGGCTTGCCCTATTTAAACCTCAGACATTTAGTTTGGTGTGCTCCTGACTGTTGAAGTGAAAGTGAGCACCATGGTGAGAGCAAAAGAGCTGTCAGAGGACTTCAGAAAAAAGATTGTAGCAGCCTATGAGTCTGGGAAGGGATTTAAAAAGATCTCAAAAGATTTTGAAATCAGCCATTCCACTGTCCGGAAGATAGTCTACAAGTGGAGGGCTTTCAAAACAACTGCCAACATGCCCAGGACTGGTCGCCCCAGCAAGTTCACCCCAAGAGCAGACCGCAAGATGCTAAAAGAGGTCTCCAAAAACCCTAAAGTGTCATCTCGAGAACTACAGCAGGCTCTGGCTACTGTTGATGTAGAAGTACATGCCTCTACAATCAGAAAGAGACTGTACAAGTTTAACTTGCATGGGAGGTGTGCAAGGAGGAAACCTTTGCTTTCCAAGAGAAACATCGAGGCCAGACTGACATTTGCCAGAGATAAAGTTGACAAAGACCAGGACTTCTGGAATAATGTTCTTTGGACAGATGAGTCCAAAATTGAATTATTTGGACACAACAGCAGAGGACATGTTTGGCGTAAACCAAACACAGCATTCCAAGAAAAGAACCTCATACCAACTGTGAAGCATGGAGGTGGAAGTGTCATGGTTTGGGGCTGCTTTGCTGCAGCAGGACCTGGTCAGCTCACCATCATAGAATCCACGATGAATTCTACTGTGTATCAGAAGGTGCTTGAAGAACATGTGAGACCATCAGTTAGAAAATTAAAGCTGAAGCGGAACTGGACCATGCAACATGACAATGACCCAAAACATACTAGTAAATCAACCAAAGATTGGCTGAAAAAGAAGAAATGGAGAGTCCTGGAATGGCCAAGTCAAAGTCCAGATTTGAATCCCATTGAGATGCTGTGGGGTGACTTGAAAAGGGCTGTACGTGCAAGAAACCCCTCAAACATCTCACAGCTGAAAAAGTTCTGCATTGAGGAGTGGGGTAAAATTTCCTCAGACCGATGTCGAAGACTGGTAGATGGCTACAAGAACCGTCTCACTGCAGTTATTTCAACCAAAGGAGGTAACACTCGCTATTAGGGGCAAGGGTGTCCTATCTTTTTCCTCAGTTAGAATAGGCATTTTTGTAGAATGACATTTACAGAAGATCTTGAAAAGACTTTTCTTCAGTTTTCTTTGTTTAGTTGGATTACTTTAATCTCTCTGTATTGTTGAAACGGAGAAGAAATAACCTTTTATTAAAAATGTTACAAAAAACCACATGCTTTCAAAGGGTGTCCTAATTTTTTCACATGACTGTAAGTGAAGTATGAACTAAATCTGATAGTGACACACAGTCATTCTACATCTAACAGAAGGGATTCAAACGCATGTTTGCACTGCTATAACATGGATTACAAAAGCCTTCCTTTTCTCCACTACTTTATTGGTGCTGCCTCGATGTCCTTATTTTGTTCCACTGAAGAGTCATTGGGAAACCTGCAGGGCACGCTTTTTAAAAAAAAAAAAGCTAGCAGTTAGCTAGGAATGTTGGTGGTCTGCACAATGATGTGCATGGCCATATACAGGGAGTGCAGAATTATTAGGCAAGTTGTATTTTTGAGGATTAATTTTATTATTGAACAACAACCATGTTCTCAATGAACCCAAAAAACTCATTAATATCAAAGCTGAATATTTTTGGAAGTAGTTTTTAGTTTGTTTTTAGTTTTAGCTATTTTAGGGGGATATCTGTGTGTGCAGGTGACTATTACTGAGAAAAAGAGGAGTGTAGCAGCTCTCACCTGCCCTTCCTTTGGTTGTGAGCACGGACAGCCTGTGTCAGGTGCGGGCGGCAATAGAAAAAAGAAGTTGAGAAAATCCAGCTCCACTTAAAAAGGAATAGGCGTTTATTCAGCTTGCGGTTAAAAACTCATCCGAGGATACAAAATAGCAGTCTTGTCTAAGCTTTTCGGGCTACTAGAAACAATTCCAGCCCTTCTTCATGACACCTATTGACTATTACTGTACATAATTATTAGGCAACTTAACAAAAAACAAATATATACCCATTTCAATTATTTATTTTTAGCAGTGAAACCAATATAACATCTCAACATTCACAAATATACATTTCTGACATTCAAAAACAAAACAAAAACAAATCAGTGACCAATATAGCCACCTTTCTTTGCAAGGACACTCAAAAGCCTGCCATCCATTGATTCTGTCAGTGTTTTGATCTGTTCACCATCAACATTGCGTGCAGCAGCAACCACAGCCTCCCAGACACTGTTCAGAGAGGTGTACTGTTTTCCCTCCTTGTAAATCTCACATTTGATGATGGACCACAGGTTCTCAATGGGGTTCAGATCAGGTGAACAAGGAGGCCATGTCATTAGATTTTCTTCTTTTATACCCTTTCTTGCCAGCCACGTTGTGGAGTACTTGGACGCGTGTGATGGAGCATTGTCCTGCATGAAAATCATGTTTTTCTTACCTTGCAGACTTCTTCCTGTACCACTGCTTGAAGAAGGTGTCTTCCAGAAACTGGCAGTAGGACTGGGAGTTGAGCTTGACTCCATCCTCAACCCAAAAAGGCCCCACAAGCTCATCTTTGATGATACCAGCCCAAACCAGTACTCCACCTCCACCTTGCTGGCGTCTGAGTCGGACTGGAGCTCTCTGCCCTTTACCAATCCAGCCATCTGGCCCATCAAGACTCACTCTCATTTCATCAGTCCATAAAACCTTAGAAAAATCAGTCTTGAGATATTTCTTGGCCCAGTCTTGACGTTTCAGCTTGTGTGTCTTGTTCAGTGGTGGTCATCTTTCAGCCTTTCTTACCTTGGCCATGTCTCTGAGTATTGCACACCTTGTGCTTTTGGGCACTCCAGTGATGTTGCAGCTCTGAAATATGGCCAAACTGGTGGCAAGTGGCATCTTGGCAGCTGCACGCTTGACTTTTCTCAGTTCATGGGCAGTTATTTTGCGCCTTGGTTTTTCCACACGCTTCTTGCGACCCTGTTGACTATTTTGAATGAAACGCTTGATTGTTCGATGATCACGCTTCAGAAGCTTTGCAATTTTAAGAGTGCTGCATCCCTCTGCAAGACATCTCACTATTTTTGACTTTTCTGAGCCTGTCAAGTCCTTCTTTTGACCCATTTTGCCAAAGGAAAGGAAGTTGCCTAATAATTATGCACACCTGATATAGGGTGTTGATGTCATTAGACCACACCCCTTCTCATTACAGAGATGCACATCACCTAATATGCTTAATTGGTAGTAGGCTTTCGAGCCTATACAGCTTGGAGTAAGACAACATGCATAAAGAGGATGATGTGGTCAAAATACTCATTTGCCTAATAATTCTGCACGTAGTGTATGTGACCTGTCTGTCGTTTAGATGCATAGTAACTGTTACTATTAGAAAGAACTACTGTAGCTATGCATGTTGCTGCACTGCACAGTGATGTACACCAGGATACATTCTGCTCAAAGTTTAACTGCAGGCTGGGATAGACCTGATTTAACATGTTTTGTGGCAAATTAATTTGTATCGAATAGGGATGAGCGAACTCGAACTGTATAGTTCGGGTTCGTACCGAATTTTGGGGTGTCCGTGACACGGACCCGAACCCGGACATTTTCGTAAAAGTCCGGGTTCGGTGTTCGTTGCTTTCTTGGCGCTTTTGTGACGCTTTCTTGGCGCTTTTTGAAAGGCTGCAAAGCAGCCAATCAACAAGCGTCATACTACTTGCCCCTAGAGGCCGTCACAGCCATGCCTACTATTGGCATGGCTGTGATTGGCCAGAGCACCATGTGACCCAGCCTCTATTTAAGCTGGAGTCACAAAGCGCCGCCCGTCACTCTGCTCTGATTAGCGTAGGGAGAGGTTGCAGCTGCGACAGTAGGGCGAGATTAGGCTGATTAACTCCTCCAAAGGACTTGATTAATTGATCGATCTGCAGCTGTGGATCATTGAGCTGCTGATACTCAATTGCTCACTGTTTTTAGGCTGCCCAGACCGTTTGTCAGTCACTTTTTTCTGGGGTGATCGGCGGCCATTTTGTGTCTTGTGCGGTGCTGCGACCAAGTGCATTTAACCCTCAATGGTGTGGTTGTTTTTTGGCTAAAGCCTACATCAGGGTGAAGCTGTCACACCAAGTGCATTTAACCAGCAATAGTCTGTTTATTTTTTGGCCATATACTACATCAGGGGCAAGCTGCGCCCGTCACCAAGTGCATTTAACCCTCAGTAGTGTGGTTGGTCAAGCTATCACACCAAGTGCATTTAACCAGCAATAGTCTGTTCATTTTTTGGCCATATACTAAATCAGGGGCAAGCTGCGCCCGTCACCAAGTGCATTTAACCAGCAATAGTCTGTTCATTTTTTGGCCATATACTACATCAGGGGCAAGCTGCGCCCGTCACCAAGTGCATTTAACCCTCAGTAGTGTGGTTGGTCAAGCTGTGACACCAAGTGCATTTAACCAGCAATAGTCTGTTCATTTTTTGGCCATATACTACATCAGGGGCAAGCTGCGCCTGTCACCAAGTGCATTTAACCCTCAATGGTGTGGTTGTTTTTTGGCTAAAGCCTACATCAGGGTGAAGCTGTCACACCAAGTGCATTTAACCAGCAATTGTCTGTTCATTTTTTGGCCATATATATACTACATCAGGGGCAAGCTGCGCCCGTCACCAAGTGCATTTAACCCCCAGTAGTGTGGTTGGTCAAGCTGTCACACCAAGTGCATTTAACCAGCAATAGTGTGGTTATTTTTTGGCCATATCCCAGTCTAATTCTGTCACTAAATCCATACCGGTCACCCAGCGCCTAAATACTAGGCCTCAAATTTATATCCCGCTAAATCTGTCGTTACCGCTGTACTGTTGTGGATGGGCAAGTTATTTAGTGTCCGTCAAAGCACATTTTTTGTTCAGGGTTGAAATACAATTCCCAATTTAGCAATTTCATAATTTAGTGGTTTCTGCTGTATCAGAGCTATTTTAAATCTATCCCTAAAAGGGTATATAATATTCAAGGTGCACATAGGGTCATTCAGAATAACTTCACACACACGCTACTGTGCATTTCCAAGTCCAATTCTGTTAGTAAATCCATACCGGTCACCCAGCGCCTAAATACTAGGCCTCAAATTTATATCCCGCTAAATCTCTCGTTACCGCTGTCCTGTTGTGGATGGGAAAGTTATTTAGTGTCCGTCAAAGCACATTTTTTGTTCTGGGTTGAAATACAATTCCCAATTTAGCAATTTCATAATTTAGTGGTTTCTGCTATATCAGAGCTATTTGAAATCTATCCCTAAAAGGGTATATAATATTCAAGGTGCACATAGGGTCATTCAGAATAACTTCACACACACGCTACTGTGCATTTCCAAGTCTAATTCTGTCACTAAATCCATACCGGTCACCCAGCGCCTAAATACTAGGCCTCAAATTTATATCCCGCTGAATTTGAATACAATACATTGGGCCAAATAATATTTTTGTTGTTGTGGTGAACCATAACAATGAGGAAAACATCTAGTAAGGGACGCGGACATGGTCGTGGTGGTGTTAGTGGACCCTCTGGTGCTGGGAGAGGACGTGGCCTTTCTGCCACATCCACACGTCCTACTGTACCAACTACCTCAGGTCCCAGTAGCCGCCAGAATTTACAGCGATATATGGTGGGGCCCAATGCCGTTCTAAGGATGGTAAGGCCTGAGCAGGTACAGGCATTAGTCAATTGGGTGGCCGACAGTGGATCCAGCACGTTCACATTATCTCCCACCCAGTCTTCTGCAGAAAGCGCACAGATGTCGCCTGAAAACCAACCCCATCAGTCTGTCACATCACCCCCATGCATACCAGGGAAACTGTCTCAGCCTCAAGTTATGCAGCAGTCTCTTATGCTGTTTGAAGACTCCGCTGGCAGGGTTTCCCAAGGGCATCCACCTAGCCCTTCCCCAGCGGTGAAAGACATAGAATGCACTGACGCACAACCACTTATGTTTCCTGATGATGAGGACATGGGAATACCACCTCAGCATGTCTCTGATGATGACGAAACACAGGTGCCAACTGCTGTGTCTTTCTGCAGTGTGCAGACTGAACAGGAGGTCAGGGATCAAGACTGGGTGGAAGACGATGCAGGGGACGATGAGGTCCTAGACCCCACATAGAATGAAGGTCATGCCACTGACTTTCACAGTTCGGAGGAAGAGGCAGTGGTGAGACCGAGCCAACAGCGTAGCAAAAGAGGGAGCAGTGGGCAAAAGCAGAACACCCGCCGCCAAGAGACTCCGCCTGCTACTGACCGCCGCCATCTGGGACCGAGCACCCCAAAGGCAGCTTCAAGGAGTTCCCTGGCATGGCACTTCTTCAAACAATGTGCTGACGACAAGACCCGAGTGGTTTGCACGCTGTGCCATCAGAGCCTGAAGCGAGGCATTAACGTTCTGAACCTGAGCACAACCTGCATGACCAGGCACCTGCATGCAAAGCATGAACTGCAGTGGAGTAAACACCTTAAAACCAAGGAAGTCACTCAGGCTCCCCCTGCTACCTCTTCTGCTGCTGCCGCCTCGGCCTCTTCTGCTGCTGCCCCCTCGGCCTCTTCCTCCGCCTCTGGAGGAACGTTGGCACCTGCCGCCCAGCAAACAGGGGATGTACCACCAACACCACCACCACCACCTCCGTCACCAAGCGTCTCAACCATGTCACACGGCAGCGTTCAGCTCTCCATCTCACAAACTTTTGAGAGAAAGCGTAAATTCCCACCTAGCCACCCTCGATCCCTGGCCCTGAATGCCAGCATTTCTAAACTACTGGCCTATGAAATGCTGTCATTTAGGCTGGTGGACACAGACAGCTTCAAACAGCTCATGTCGCTTGCTGTCCCACAGTATGTTGTTCCCAGCCGCCACTACTTCTCCAAGAGAGCCGTGCCTTCCCTGCACAACCAAGTATCCGATAAAATCAAGTGTGCACTGTGCAACGCCATCTGTAGCAAGGTCCACCTAACCACAGATACATGGACCAGTAAGCACAGCCAGGGACGCTATATCTCCCTAACTGCACACTGGGTAAATGTAGTGGCAGCTGGGCCCCGGGCGGAGAGCTGTTTGGCGCACGTCCTTCCGCCGCCAAAGATCGCAGGGCAACATTCTTTGCCTCCTGTTGCCACCTCCTCCTTCTCGGCTTCCTCCTCCTCTTCTTCCACCTGCTCATCCAGTCAGCCACACACCTTCACCACCAACTTCAGCACAGCCCGGGGTAAACGTCAGCAGGCCATTCTGAAACTCATATGTTTGGGGGACAGGCCCCACACCGCACAGGAGTTGTGGCGGGGTATAGAACAACAGACCGACGAGTGGTTGCTGCCGGTGAGCCTCAAGCCCGGCCTGGTGGTGTGTGATAATGGGCGAAATCTCGTTGCAGCTCTGGGACTAGCCAATTTGACGCACATCCCTTGCTTGGCGCATGTGCTGAATTTGGTGGTGCAGAAGTTCATACACAACTACCCCGACATGTCAGAGCTGCTGCATAAAGTGCGGGCCGTCTGTTCGCGCTTCCGGCGTTCACATCCTGCCGCTGCTCGCCTGTCTGCGCTACAGCGTAACTTCGGCCTTCCCGCTCACCACCTCATATGCGACGTGCCCACCAGGTGGAACTCCACCTTGCACAGCAGGCCATAGTGGAGTTTCAGCTGCAGCACGCACGGGTCAGTGGCACTACAGAACAGCACCACTTCACCACCAATGACTGGGCCTCCATGCGAGACCTGTGTGCCCTGTTGCGCTGTTTCGAGTACTCCACCAACATGGCCAGTGGCGATGACGCCGTTATCAGCGTTACAATACCACTTCTATGTCTCCTTGAGAAAACACTTAGGGCGATGATGGAAGAGGAGGTGGCCCAGGAGGAGGAGGAGGAGGAGGAGGAGGAAGAGGGGTCATTTTTAGCACTTTCTGGCCAGTCTCTTCGAAGTGACTCAGAGGGAGGTTTTTGGCAACAGCAGAGGCCAGGTACAAATGTGGCCAGCCAGGGCCCACTACTGGAGGACGAGGAGGACGAGGATGAGGAGGAGGTGGAGGAGGATGAGGATGAAGCATGATCACAGCGGGGTGGCACCCAACGCAGCTCGGGTCCATCACTGGTGCGTGGCTGGGGGGAAAGGCAGGATGATGACGATACGCCTCCCACAGAGGACAGCTTGTCCTTACCCCTGGGCAGCCTGGCACACATGAGCGACTACATGCTGCAGTGCCTGCGCAACGACAGCAGAGTTGCCCACATTTTAACCTGTGCGGACCACTGGGTTGCCACCCTGCTGGATCCACGCTACAAAGACAATGTGCCCACCTTACTTCCTGCACTGGAGCGTGATAGGAAGATGCGCGAGTACAAGCGCACGTTGGTAGACGCGCTACTGAGAGCATTCCCAAATGTCACAGGGGAACAAGTGGAAGCCCAAGGCCAAGGCAGAGGAGGAGCAAGAGGTCGCCAAGGCAGCTGTGTCACGGCCAGCTCCTCTGAGGGCAGGGTTAGCATGGCAGAGATGTGGAAAACTTTTGTCAACACGCCACAGCTAACTGGACCACCACCTGATACGCAACGTGTTAGCAGGAGGCAACATTTCACTAACATGGTGGAACAGTACATGTGCACACCCCTCCACGTACTGACTGATGGTTCGGCCCAATTCAACTTCTGGGTCTCTAAATTGTCCACGTGGCCAGAGCTAGCCTTTTATGCCTTGGAGGTGCTGGCCTGCCCGGCGGCCAGCGTTTTGTCTGAACGTGTATTCAGCACGGCAGGGGGCGTCATTACAGACAAACGCAGCCGCCTGTCTACAGCCAATGTGGACAAGCTGACGTTCATAAAAATGAACCAGGCATGGATCCCACAGGATCTGTCCGTCCCTTGTCCAGATTAGACATTAACTACCTCCCCTTAACCATATATTATTGGACTCCAGGGCACTTCCTCATTCAATCCTATTTTTATTTTCATTTTACCATTATATTGCGAGGCTACCCAAAGTTGAATGAACCTCTCCTCTGTCTGGGTGCCGGGGCCTAAATATATGCCAATGGACTGTTCCAATGTTGGGTGACGTGAAGCCTGATTCTCTGCTATGACATGCAGACTGATTCTCTGCTGACATGAAGCCAGATCCTCTGTTACGGGACCTCTCTCCTCTGCCTGTGTGCTGGGCCTAAATATATGCCAATGGACTGTTGCACTGGTGGCTGACGTGAAGCCTGATTCTCTGCTATGATATGAAGACTGATTCTCTGCTGACATGAAGCCAGATTGTCTGTTACGGGACCTCTCTCCTCTGTATGGGTGCTGGGCCTAAATTTATGACAATGGACTGTTGCATTGGTGGCTGACGTGAAGCCTCATTCTCTGCTATGACATGCAGACTAATTCTCTGCTGACATGAAGCCAGATCCTCTGTTACGGGACCTCTCTCCTCTGCCTGTGTGCTGGGCCTAAATATGTGCCAATGGACTGTTGCACTGGTGGCTGACGTGAAGCCTGATTCTCTGCTATGATATGAAGACTGATTCTCTGCTGACATGAAGCCAGATTGTCTGTTACGGGACCTCTCTCCTCTGCCTGGGTGCTGGGCCTAAATTTATGACAATGGACTGTTGCAGTGGTGGGTGACGTGAAGCCTGATTCTCTGCTATGACATGCAGACTGATTCTCTGCTGACATGAAGCCAGATCATCTGTTACGGGACCTCTCTCCTCTGCCTGGGTGCTGGGCCTAAATATATGCCAATGGACTGTTGCAGTGGTGGCTGACGTGAAGCCTCATTCTCTGCTATGACATGCAGACTAATTCTTTGCTGACATGAAGCCAGATCCTCTGTTACGGGACCTCTCTCCTCTGCCTGTGTGCTGGGCCTAAATATATGCCAATGGACTGTTACAGTGGTGGCTGACGTGAAGCCTGATTCTCTGCTATGATATGAAGACTGATTCTCTGCTGACATGAAGCCAGATTGTCTGTTACGGGACCTCTCTCCTCTGCCTGGGTGCTGAGCCTAAATATATGACAATGGACTGTTGCAGTGGTGGCTGACGTGAAGCCTCATTCTCTGCTATGACATGCAGACTAATTCTCTGCTGACATGAAGCCAGATTCTCTGCTACGGGAACTCTCTCCTCTGCCTGGGTGCCGGGGCCTAAATATCTGAGAATGGACTGTTCCAGTGGTGGGTGACGGGAAGCCAGATTCTCTGCTATGGGACCTCTCTCCAATTGATTTTCGTTAATTTTTAGTTATTTAATTTTTATTTTAATTCATTTCCCTATCCACATTTGTTTGCAGGGGATTTACCTACATGTTGCTGCCTTTTGCAGCCCTCTAGCCCTTTCCTGGGCTGTTTTAGTGCCGAAAAGTTTGGGTCCCCATTGACTTCAATGGGGTTCGGGTTCGGGACGAAGTTCGGATCGGGTTCGGATCCCGAACCCGAACATTTCCGGAAAGTTTGGCCGAACTTCTCGAACCCGAACATCCAGGTGTTCGCTCAACTCTAGTATCGAAGCAAATTTTTTTTGAACCGACCTTATTGAGTTTTTGAAAACTTTGCTCATCTCTATCAGCTACCTCTAGTACTCGAGCTGTTGTGAAATTATGAAATTACATGCTTACATGCTTTCTCTTTCTCTCTCTCTCTCTCTCTGGAAGGGTTAAAGCCATAAAAGGTGTTAATTCATAAAGAGCAATGAGTAGCCATATAAAGAAGCTGGTGCAGAAGCGCATGTGCAGTAAATAGCTACTGTCTATACTGCTGCTCCCCTGTCCCCTATACATATAACCCCAAGATCAGTCACTTCTGACTTTTGTTTGAAAAAAAAAGGGGAACGCAGATCAGATTATGAAATTAAAGTGAGGTACCTACTTATTTTACCCATGAACTGAATTCCATACAATATTATTAAATAAGTTGTCTAGTGAGTACAAGGGAGGGGAAATGTAGCACAAGTGTCTAATTAACTGGGTGGCCATGTAATACCTTGTAGTGAATAACTGACCAGAGAGAATGAACCATTCTCTACAAAAGTTGACAGGGTCGAGTGGACTGTATGATGTCCATATACTCAAACAGGGTTTGTAGATACAAAAAGACTTGTTGAAGACCTGTCTAAAATGTTCATGAATCTCTTATTAAAGGGGTTAACCCATAACAGAATGTGACAGCATTAGAATATGCCATCACTTTCTGATCTATTGTCTGACTTCTGGGGTTCCCAACAATCCTGAGAAAGCCCACACCAGCTGTGCAGAACACTTGGCTTAGGTTTAGTTTTGGTACTTGCCAGTTTACCAGATGCTGTCTAATAATTTAGTAGACATTACGTTAATAGGCTCTGCACTGTTTGACACTTGTTAAGTATGTTATTGATTAAGCGGTTAGAAATGATAGACTATCGCCATGGATCCCATTGTACTCATGGGAAATAGGCATCATACCGTATGCTGTAAAAAATGCAGATTGCTTTTGTCTTTATGTATTTTTGCTTATTTCCATTCTTCAGCATTTGTCCTGTGAAAGCAGAAGAGTCTTTACTGAATATTCAGCAGTCACAGTTTGAAGGGGAATCACTGCGTCGTTATGGTCCTTGTTTGATGGAACATAGTTATGCTGCTCACAGAATGTACTTTCCGCGGTCTAAAAGAAAGTGCATATGCAATTAATGTAACACTATCTTCTTATTCTTTTTGCAACAGCAGCTAAGGTTTCCTAAGAACAGAGGACACAGAAATTGTGCAAATATGTTTTTACTATTTTTTGGCATACACCTTTAGGCTTCTTTCACGGTTAACTTTTTAGTGTAGATGTTCTGTACTTTTGTTTTTTTTTTTGCTGTGTTTATTTGCCCCAACTTTTTTGCTGTTTTTTTTGCTGTTCAAAATCTGCCAGCTCCAAATGCTGAAGATTTATTGGATATATGAAGCAAAATACAAACAAGCATTTTTTGCTACAAGCAACATTTTTGTCTCCCTTTGAGCGCCAAGGCCCTGTCGCTCTTTACCCTAGGCCAGTGACATCATCACCATTGGTCATGTGGCCTAGACACAGCTCAGCCCCAATTAAGAGGCCTTGACATCCTCCTCAGCACCCTGCTTCCATTCCTCTCCAACACACAATCATCATCATAGACCTCATCCTCGCCGCCCCTTCAATCAGACTGTGATATGCTGTTGTGGGCACCTTGGCTCTGTATTTGCTCCAAGTGCTAATGTTGCCAGGGCTACCACTGCCCTACAACCACCACCACCCTGGCTAAAAGTGCTACTACTTCAACCACTGCCACCAACACAGCTATGCATGGGGTCCCCCCTCCACCTGAACCACCTCTTTATGGCAGTTCAAACACTGACTGTTTTCACACAACTCATCAATAGGAAGACTCTCTTCCATAACTCAGGGGTTGTGTTGCTACTTCTTAGGAAAAAAGAAGATACCCCACTAGGAGGGGCAATGAAGACAGAAATGATGCAACTGAAAGGCTTCTTGCAGGCCTCAAGAAGGAGGATCAGGGAAATGCTGTGACCCCTGACCACAAGGAACAGTGTCAGACTCGGAGGTGATCTCAATGTCATCCTACTCTGAGATAGGAATGAGCCATCTGGTCCACCATATCTTGGAAGCAAGGGGGAACTGTGGCCTGTTGCTGCTACTACTACTGGCTGGATGGCTCATGCTAGTTCTGCTGTTTGCACTGCTACAGCCATCCACATTATGACTCTCAGATGATGAGACATGGGTCTTTCATTTTCCACTTTTTATCCACATTTACCAGACATTTTATTATGAGGCCTATAAAGAAAATGTGAATGGTTTGATTATAAAACATAACTAGCAAAATTGCAAGTTCGTATCTGTAATTTGAAAAAAGAGGCACAATTAAATACCCTTCTACAAACACACTGCGCACTGGTTTTGACAATTCACAATGATGAAACTGTTATACACGCAAATGAACAAATTGCTGGTACCATTCCATTAAAGAAAGAAAAAAACCACAATGGTCACTGAAATAACCTGAAACTGACAAAAGTTATAATAAATAAAAAGTACCAGAAAATCAGCTAATGAAAATCAGACCTTGCTTTTAAATTGTGGCTTAACCGAATAATCTATAAAACAAAGTAATGAAACTGGCCTCCTCAAAAATGATGGTTCCCTTTATAATATATTTAAATATTTTGTTGTACAACCTATTGTGGCAATCGCTGCAATTAAGGCTACTTTCACACTTGCGTTCGGAGCGGATCCGTCTGGTGTCTGCACAGACGGATCCGCTCCTATAATGCAGACGATGGGATCCGTTCAGAACGGATCCGTCTGCATTATATTTCAGAAAAAATTCTAAGTCTGAAAGTTAGTCAGACGGATCCGTCCAGACTTTACATTGAAAGTCAATGGGGGACGGATCAGTTTGAAATTGAGCCATATTGTGTCAACTTCAAACGGATCCGTCCCCATTGACTTACATTGTAAGTCTGGACGGATCCGTTTGGCTCCGCACGGCCAGGCGGACACTCGAACGCTGCAAGCGAATGCATTGGGGCCGTACGGATGCATTCGGGGCCGCTTGTGAGAGCCTTCAAACGGAACTCACAAGCGGAACCCGAACGCAAGTGTGAAAGTAGCCTAAGCGATTTCTATAACTTGTAATGAGACTTCTGCACCTTTCCACACGTGTTTTGTCCCACTCCTCATGAGCAAACTACTCCAGCTGTGTCAGGTTTGAAGGGTGCCTTCTCCAGACTGCATGTTTCAGCTCCTTCCATAGATGTCCAATAGGATTCAGATCAGGGCTCATAGAAAGCCACTAAGCCACTTCGGAATAGTCCAATGCTTTGCTCTGGATGTTTTGGGTTATTATCCTGTTGGAGGGCCCATGACCTGCAACTGAGACCAAGCTTTATAACATTGAGTAGCGCATTTTGCTTCAGAATGTCTTGATAGACTTGAGATTTCATTGTATTCAGCACAGATTTATGATACCCTGTGTCACATGCAGCAAAGCAGCCCCAAAACATAACTGAGCCTCCTCCATGTTTCACAGTAGGTACAATGATTTTTTCTTTGTGTGCTTCATTTTTGTATCTGTAAACATAGAGCTGATGTGACTTGCTAAGGGCTCTTTCACACTTGCGTTGTCCGGATCCATCGTGTACTCCATTTGCTGGAATTACACGCCGGATCCGGAAAAACGCAAGTAAACTGAAAGCATTTGAAGACGGATCAGTCTTCAAAATGCGTTCAGTGTTAATATGGCAGCCAGGACGCTATTAAAGTCCTGGTTGCCATAGTAGTAGTGGGGAGCAGCATAATTACCGTCCGTGCGGCTCCCGGGGCGCTCCAGAATGACGTCAGAGCGCCTCATGCGCATGGATGACGTGTCCATGCGATCACGTCATCCATGCGCCTGGGGCGCCCTGACGTCACTCTGGAGCGCCCCGGGAGCCGCACGGACGGTAGGTATGCTGCTCCCCCCGCTCCCCACTACACTTTACCATGGCTGCCAGGACTTTAGCGTCCTGGCAGCCATGGTAACCATTCAGAAAAAGCTAAACGTCGGATCCGGTAATGCGCCGAAACGACATTTAGCTTAAGGCCGGATCCAGATTAATGCCTTTCAATGGGCATTAATTCCGGATCAGGCCTTGCGGCAAGTGTTCAGGATTTTTGGCCGGAGCAAAAAGCGCAGCATGCTGCGGTATTTTCTCCGGCCAAAAAACGTTCCGGTCCGGAACTGAAGACATCCTGATGCATCCTGAACGGATTTCTCTCCATTCAGAATGCATGGGGATAATCCTGATCAGGATTCTTCCGGCATAGAGCCCCGACGACGGAACTCTATGCCGGAACAGAACAACGCAAGTGTGAAAGAGCCCTAAAAAGCGTGTTTTGTTTCATCTGTCCAATGGACATTCTCCCAGAAGCTTTATGGCCTGTCGATATGCAATTTTAATGCCCGATCCGGCATTCCGGCAAGTGTTCGAGATTTTTGGCCGGAGAGAAAAATGCAGCATCCTGCGGTTTTTTCTCCAGGCCAAAAAACGTAAGAGGGACTGAACTGATGCATCCTGATGCATACTGAATGGAATGCTCTCCACTCAGAATGCATTAGGATAAAACTAATCAGTTTTTTTCTGGTATTGAGCCCCTAGGACGGAACTCAATACCAGAAAAGAAAAACGCTAGTGTGAAAGTACCCTAAGACAGCGACAATGATGCAATCTAACAGTGATGTACCTTGACCTTGAAGATCACCTCTAATCTCTTTGGAAGTTGTTCTGTCTCTTCAATTTTCCTCTTATGACCATGTCCAGGGAGGTTTGTTACAGTCCCGTAGATCTTAAACTTCTGAAAATTATTTTCAACTATACAAGCTGTTTGGAGATCGTCTTATACCATTTACCTTTTAACATTTCTTTTACCTTTCTAATCTCTTTAGACAACGTTCTACTTATTTTTCTTTGGTCCATTTTCAGTGTGGTACACAACATAATACCAATCAGCACAGTGACTACTTTTGACCTTTTAGGGAGAGTTCACATCTCTGTTTTATTTTCCCTTCTTCTGATCCATCAGAAGAAGAGAAAAAAACAAAACAAAATCTGGTTATGCATAGGATCCGTAAAAAAACTGACCTGTTTTGGCATCCATTTCAGTCTGAAATCCATTTTTTTTTAGACGGAAAAAAGTACTGCATGCAAACGGATCTCAGACGCAAATGGCGCAAAAGGATGGCAACTGATGCAACAGGATCCCTTTTTTTTTTTACAGGATCCCCTTTTTTGTTGTTCTTATATTTAACGGAAGTGTACCAAAAATTTTGCTCAGAAGTGTAAGTGCTTTTATTGCAGCCCAATGCATTCACTGATAATGCATGGTATCTTGAAGTAATACAATGCGTTAATTGTTAACTGGTAAATAAATGCTGGTATTGCAGCACAGCCTTTCACGAAAACTGCAGGTATCTTGAGTCAATGGTTAACTGTATATAAATGCTGTTATTGCATAATTGATGTTATACAATGCATTCATGGGTAATTGCTATTTAAATGCTGTTGTTATATTGATGCTGTATGTTTTTTAGAACAAAAAAATGTTTGCAGCAGTATGAATTGCTATTGATCTCAGTGGTGTTGGCAATAAGCCTATAAAACACTTACAAACTGTGGAAACTTAAAAAACACAGAGAATAAAAAGATGGCTGGCTGTCAATTTACAGAAAAAAATCTGATAGATTTTGTTGATTCAATTGCAGATTTTAAAGACTAAGACTCTGTACACAGTTGTGGAATAAAAATATATTTCTTAAAACACTACACAATCAGTTATTTTACTATATATTGTAGGAAGGCGCAAGGGTCCGTTGTTGACGAAAGGCATGTGTCACCGAGGTTCCTGGCCTCGGTGAAGTAAGAGCCAGTATTTTCAGGTGTCAGTGGCAGCTAATTCTGATTGACAGTTTGCTATTTTAGTATAGGTGTATAGCTGATCCGTGACGGCTCTTACTGGGAGTAGCCAAAGTGCTGGTGGGTGACTACTCCCCATGTTCCAGGCCGGGTCTTGACTGGCCTATACAAAACCCAGCCGGCAGTGTCAGCTGAGAGTGATTACCTCTCTCTGACAGAGGAGCTCTGGCAATCGCTGGTGTGGGAACTGAGCCTTGGGCTGGGCTGAAAAGCTGAGACCTGTGTGTTGGGAGAGCAGGCCACCTAAAGCCTGCATTGGGACTGCTGGAGGCGACAAGGTGATGTTTTTGTTATGCATGAACTTTCTACAACCCTGCAAAGAGTTTTTTGTTTTTGTTTGACCTTATCTGTGAATAAATACAGACATTTGAATTACAAACTTGTACTTTGCCTCTGTACTGCACCCCCTTATCCCAACTACCAGAGCGAATCCCCATAATATATACTGGATTTTTCACTTTATAAGACACACTTTTTTTTTCAAAAAATGGGTAGGAAATGTTCCAGGAGTGGGGAGTGAAGTGCTGCGAGCGCTTCCGGTACTCGTCCTCCCTTTTCTTCCTCCTTGGGGCTGGTGCTGCACTGTCCTGACCATGCACAGTGTTAGGAACTGTGCACACTATGACCTGATGCTGCACAAAGTCAGGTGACAGTGCAGTGAAGGCTGGAGAAGACATGGGAGTGTGACTGCTACCGGAGATGGAGAGGAGCCACGGCGCAGGAGAGGTAAGAAGTTTTTTATTTTATTCTGATCTGAGGTCTGATGGTTCTGGCAAGGAATTCTGATTGCGGGGTCTGACATTGAGGGCTGACCTGAGGTCTGATGGGGGGGTCTGACAATGAGGGCTGATCTGAGGTCTAATGGGGGTCTAAAATAAAGGACTGATCTGAGGTCTGATGGGGGTCTCACATTGAGTGCTGATCTGTGGTCTGATGGGGGTCTGACATGGATGGCTGATGGGGTTCTAACATGGAGGGCTGATATGGGGTTCTGATGTGATGTTCGGATATGGGGTCTGATCTGATGTCCTGATATGGAAGTCTGATCTGATGTCCTGATATGGGGGTCTGATCTGAGGATCTGATATGAGGTCTGATAAAATATATTTTACAAAATGTAATATTTGATAAATTTGCCAAATCAGACTGACTTCAAATATTTCCCTTATGATAAATACCCACCAAATGTTAAAAATCCTCACCTCACCCAACTTCCTGTGAAGCACGTGGGAATTAGTAATATCTACCCTGTTAACTGTTGCAATTCCAGATTTAAAAACAAGGAAGCAAATGCCTGTATACTGTAGGCCAGAATACACACACACACTGCGATTACTTGTACATAGATATAAATAGTACAGTGACAAAAATGACCAAATGTATACAATCCATAGGTAACAACTACAAAAAATACACCCCCTAGGAATGCATGCCTCCATCTGTAGGATCCACAATGCATTAATGGTATTAACCTTGCATGTCTAAATACTTTTTGTATAACATGCATGGGATTGAATAAGTGTTTAAATCACAAAGTGGTGGTCCATGGGGACAAGTCTATTTGATAGAAGGGGGTGGAGAGCAGTGTATGTAAGAGGGACCTTGTGGCGCAGTGTGTAGGAGAAGGGGTGGGAGGGAGCCTCTTGGACTGATCTTGGGTCTGTGCAAAATACATAATTTGGGCTTCTACAATCGTAATGACCCATAGAACAAAGATAATAGGGTATTGCCACATAGTCAGGTTTCTGCATGCGGTTTTGGAAGCCAAAATCAGAGGTAGATCATAAAGGGAGAGAAAGTATAAAGGACAAATATGACTTTGCTTCTTTTTTTAATTCACTCCTGGTTTTGGCTTCCAAAACTGCATCAAGAAACCTGACCTGGCTGTACCCATATGCTACTTGATTTTTCCATCCTGTTAAAAAAAAACAATACAATGAAAATGAATAAATAAACTACAGTATATGTGCCCTAAAATGAGACCACCATTGAGGATCTCAGGAGTGAATAGAGAAAGTGACTTTCTGTCCGCACAGCAGATGTTGTGGAATCCAGAGAGTCTAAACAGAGATTACATGATCTAAATGTCAAAACGTCATGATCGAAATGGGAGGCTGAAAATACAATCAATAAATCAAGATGTAAATTAGTTAAACAAACATGTTACCAACATACATACTTGGAAGTATATATTTTTTTCCATTGGAGTGCCTCTTTCTGGGATGGAATGGCAAAAAAGTCAGTAATTCCAGCATTATT
This sequence comes from Bufo gargarizans, assembly GCF_014858855.1. NCBI lineage: Eukaryota > Metazoa > Chordata > Amphibia > Anura > Bufonidae > Bufo > Bufo gargarizans. Next base: position 76,441,022 of record NC_058082.1, on the reverse strand, counting down.
TTTGTGTTGTAAATGTTGTACCATTGACTGTGTTGCATAAATCACGTTATCCTTATTCTGGTATAGTTACATAGGTAATACGGTTGAAAAAGACATACGTCCATCAAGTTCAACCAAGGGATAGGTAGGGACGCTAATCTCAGAAGGAAGTGAGACTCTACACGTTTTCATAAGCATTAATGTTTTTTTTTACTTTTAAGAATTCGTCCAAATCCTTTTTGAAACTGTCCACTGTTCCTGCTGTGACCATGTCCTGAGGAAGTCTATTCCACAGATTCACAGTTCTTACAGTAAAGAAGCTTTGACGCTTCTGGAGACTGAACTTTTTCTTCTTCAGTCGGAGGCAGTGCCTCCTTGTCTTTTGAGCACATTTTACATGGAACAGCTTTTCGCCGTATTTTTTGTATGGCCCATTTATATACTTGTATAGGTTAATCATGTCCACCCTTAGACATCTCTTGTGAAAACTAAATAAATTCAATTATTTTAATCTTTCTTCATAACTAAGACTCTCCTTGCCCCTTATCATTTTAGTCGCTCTCCTCTGTACTTTTTCCAGCTGCAGTGTATTCTTTCTATGTACTGGTGCCCAGAACTGGACTGCATATTCCAGTTAAAGCTGCACTAGTGCTTTGTAAAGTGGTAGTACTACATTCCTGCCCCACGAGTCCATGTCTCATTTAATGCATGACAATATCCTTGTGGCCTTAGAAGCAGCTGATTGACATTGTATGCTGTAATTTAATCTACCATCCACAAGGACACCCAAATCCTTCTCTATAAGTGACTCTCCCAGTGCTACATCACTTAGGACATATGAAGCACAGAGATTATTACTACCAAGATGCATAACTTTACATTTGTCCACATTGGGCATCAACTTGGCAAATGAGGTTCAATCACTCAGAGTGTTAAAGTCAGCATGAAATTTGTGGATATCTTCCATAGACTGTATAGTTCTACACAGCTGTACAGTTCTACACAGCTTAGTGTCATCTGTAAAAATAGATATGGTGCCCCCTCCTCAATATCATTAATAAATAAATTAAATAATAAAGGGCCAGTACTGAACCTTGGAGTACACCACTTATAACCTGGGACCATTCCTAATAGGAATCATAGACCACAACTCTCTGGACACGGCGCTCCAGACAGTTTTCAATCCAATTACAAACTATACTTCCAGAAACACTACATCCACAGCCGCCCCTCTGTCCAGGCTACTACTCACCTCCTCATAAAAACAAATCAGGTTAGTCTGAAAGGTTAGTCCTGTGCTTGGTAAATCCATGCTCTTTATCACTTATTATTTATAGTCACATACTCTTTTGTATATAGTCTCTTAAGAGTCCTTCAAACATTTTTCCCACAACAGAAGTTAAACTAACTATTTATAATTACCTGTGGAGGACCTTGATCCTTTTTTTAATATGGGCACCACGTTTGCCTTGCGCCAATCACTTGGCACTGTACCAGTCCCTAAAGAATTTGTAACGGTCACGTACACACACACACACAGGGGGGAGGATAATGACCACTGCGCTCCACCCTCACTCCTGGCCCTGCCTACTTGCCTCACGAGTCCTGATGACAGGGGACAACTGGACGGCAGTCCCTAACTTAGGATACGTGCGGGAAGGACAGACAAGAAAAATAACGGATAGTGAACGGACCGGGTCAAAACCAAGAGGACAACGCAGTACAGAGTAATAAGCAAAAAATGGTCAGGAGAAGCCGGGGTCATAAATACCAGGAGAGTCGAGAAGTACAAAAGGAGTCCGCAAAGAATAGTCAGGTGGAAGCCGGGGTCAAAATGCCAGGAGAATGTGCAGTACAGGAGGAGCAGGCAAAGGATCGTCAGGGAACAGGATCAGGTAAGTATACAGGTATCCAACAAACGCCAGGAACCTAAATTAACAGGCAACCTGTGGCCAGCAGGCTGCCTGTATTTATAGTGGGGAGTAAGGGTCATGTGACATGGCCAGCCTTACATGACCGACAGACCGACCAGTCGAGCACCGAGTGATCAGCTCGGCGCTCAAGGCAGACCTAGGAGCAGGGAGCAGCCCTGGGAACGAGGTGAAACACAGATCCTCGCTCCCGAAGCTAAGCAGCAGGTCTCCGGCTGATGGGAGACCGAGTGCGCCTTTGGCACCCCGTTACAGAATTCTTAAAAATGTATAAACAAGGGCACAACAATGACTGAACTGAGCTCTTTAAGCACTCTTGGGTGTAATCCATCTGGACCTGGAGCTTTGTTCACATTTACCCTATTTAACTTATCTTGGACCATATCTACAGTTAGCCAATTGAGTATATCACTGGATGTACTAACAGCCCCGGCACCACAGATATCGGCTCCTTTCTCTTATTTTGTATATACAGAGCTAAAAAAAACACTATTTAGGAACTCTGCCTTTTCCTTATCTTCAGTGACTACCCCCCCCCCCCCACCTTTACCATTGTTTAGGGGACCTACCTGCTCAGACCTAGGTTTTTTAGCATTTATATATTTAAATAACCTTTTGCTTTCTTTTGCTACCTGCTGTTCGTTTTGTATCTTTGCTAAGTTTATCTCCTTTTTGCAGATTTTATTAAGCCCTTTGTAATCTTCAAACGCTACAGCTGACCCCTCAGATCTATATTTTTTAAATGCCCTATTTTTGTCTTTTATTGCTCTTTTTACAGTAGCTATAAGCCATGGGGGGTTTAATTTTAGCCGTTTATACTTGTTACCTAAAGGGATAATTTTTTTTAGTGGAATTACTCAATGTGGATTTGAAGCTCTCCCATTTATCCTCAGTATTATGTGACAGTAGCTGCTCCCAGTCTATGCCCTGAAATGCTGCCCTCAAATCAGGAAAATTTGCCTTTTTGAAATTCAGTGTCTTTGCTCTGCCTGACAGAGTTTGCTTTTATAGTTTAGGGAGAATATAATTATATTGTGGTCACTATTACCTAATGTTTCTTGAACAGTAACATTACCAACACGCTCTGCATCATTAGAAATGACCAGATCCAACAGAGCATCGCCCCTAGTGGGAGCTTCTACAAACTGGCCCATAAAGTGGTCCTGCTTAAAGTTGAGGAATTTTCTCCCCTTTGCGGTTGATGCAGAACCAATGTCTGGAAAGTTAAAATCTCCCATTATGACCACTGTACCAGCCTGTGCCACCCGCTCTATTTGGTTATACAGTTGCCTTTCTATTTCTTCTGTCATTATAGGGGGTCTATAGATTGCACCAAGTATTATTTTTTTCTGTGTTTATATCCCTTTGAACTTCCACCCATAAGGTTTCCACATCCTCACCATCCTCACCCACAATTGCCTCTTTCACATACAGGCACACACCACCACCTTTTCTATTGACCCGGTCTTTTCTAAATAGTGTAAAACTCTCAATATTTACAGCCCAGTCATGTGAAGAGTCCAACCATGTCTCAGCCACACCAACTACATCTGTGTGTTCTTCTGGTACCATAGCCTCCAGCTCCCCCATTTTGCTAGCTAGACTATGCCCAGTCTTCTCCCTATTTTTCTCACTAACCCTAGCTACCACTAAATCCCCACTGTCCCCTTCTATAACTTGCTCTCTATCTACACTATCTACCCCCTTATTAGTATGACACCTCCCACCCCCCAGATCTTAGTTTAAAAGCTCCCCCAGCCGTCTAACCATTTTTTCCTTCCAGGGCAGTTTCACCCTCCCCATTTAGGTGTAGCCCCGTCCCTACTGTAGAGCCTGTAACCGACCGCAAAGTCAGCCCAGTTCTCCATGAACCCAAACCCTTACTTCCTGCACCAGCTTCTGAGCGATTTAACTCCCTAAGCTCCCGTTGTCTCTCTAGTGACGCTCATGGCACTGGTAGTATTTCTGAAAAAAAATCATTTTTAAGGACCTTCCACTTCCCACTCGCTTTGTCATTGGTGCCAATGTGTACCATGACCGCCGGGTCTTCCCCAGCCCCACCCAGCAATCTGTCAATCCGATCCGCAATATGCCGAACCCGAGCACCCGGCAGAAAACACACTGTTCGGCATTCACGGTCTCGGCGACAGATAACCCTGTCTGTCCGCCTAATAATAGAGTCCCCTACCACCAGCATCTGTCTGACCTTTGCTGCACTCCTTTTCCCATCCTTCCTGCAGTGGTCATCCTCCTCGTTGCTAGGAGAAACGCCCTGCTGCAGTGTTGCTGGCCCTGGGCTTTCATCCCTAATATCAGCCAAACAGGCATTTTTACTAGGGCGTTCCAGCTCAGGACTAGTCTCCCTGGCACTTTTCCCTCTACCCCTTCTTCATACATTAACCCAACTGCTGATCTGATAGTCCTGATCTTGCCCTCCTCCTCCCACCTCCATTTCACGGACCTAAGCCTCTCTCCAGTTTTGCAATGCCCCTAAGTATTTCAAGCTGCTTATTTAGATCCAAGATCTGGTATATGTTTAGTTTTTTATGTTTTACTACTTTTACACAATAAATTCACTTATTTTGAAAAATGTACTTGTATTCATTTTGCCATATTCCCAGAGCTATAACGTTTATATTTTGTCATCAAAGGGGCTGTGGACTTTGGGGGTGGATTTTTAATCAGATGATCCCGAGTGTTTATTCTTATCATTTTGTGGTACATACGACTTTTCGATCACTTTCTATGTGTTTTTTTGGTGTGGGAGGGTGGTATTGTTTTTTTCTTACACTGTTCAACATATAGTATAATAGACCTGTTAACGTTACAGGCCAGGTCATTAACCCCTTCAGGACCCTGCCATTTTTCACCTTAAGGAACAGCCCATTTTTTGCAAATCTGACAAATGTCACTTTATGAGGTGATAACTATAAAATGCTTTTACTTATCCAAGCCAGTCTGAGAGTATTTTCTCTTCACATATTGTACTTCATGACAGTGATAGATTTGAGTCAAAATATTTCATTTTTATTTATTAAATACCAATTTACCCAAAATTTTGAAAGATTTGCAATTTTCTAAATTTTAATTTCTCTGCTTTTAAAACAGATAGTGATACCTCCTAAAATAGTTATTAATTTACATTTCCCATTTTTCTACCTCATGTTTGAACCATTTTGCACATTTTTTTTTTATTTGACGTTAGAAGGCTTAGAAGTTTAGAAACAAATCTTGACATTTTTCTGAAAATTTAGAAAACCCACTTTCTAAGGACCAGTTCGGGTCTGAAGTCAGTTTGTGAGACTTACATAATAGAAACTACCCATAAATGGCCCCATTTTAGAAACTACACTCTCAAGGTATTTAAAACTGATTTTCCACAAGAATTTAAGGAAAATGTTGATGAAATTTCTGAATTTAACTTTTTGGGCAGATTTTCCATTTTGATCCATTTTCTCTTTAACACATCGAGGGTTAAAAGCCAAACAAAATTCAATATTTATTACCCTGATCCTGTACCATACAGAAACACCTCATATGTACGGGCACATGGCATTGCGCAGAAGGAAAGGAACGCCATATGGTTTTTGGAAGGCAAATTTCACTAGGACAATTTTAAGTTGCCATGTGACATTTGAAGACCCCCTGATGCACCCCTAGAATAGAAACCCCCCAAAAAGACCCAATTTTGGAAACTACAGGATAAGGTGGCAGTTTTGTTGGTACTATTTTAGGGTACATATGATTTTTGGTTGCTCTATATTACTCTTTTTGTGAGGCAAGGTAACAAAAATAGCTGTGCAGTTAGGGAGATATAGCGGCCCTGGCCGTGCTTACTGGTCCATGTATCTGTGGTTAGGTGGATCAGTTCGGGTCTGAAGCCACTTTGTGAGACTTACATAATAGAAACTACCCATAAATGGCCCCATTTTAGAAAATACACCCCTCAAGGTATTTAAAACTGATTTTCCACAATAATTTAAGGAAAATGTTGATGAAATTTCAGAATTTAACTTTTTGGGCAGATTTTCCATTTTGATCCATTTTTTCTTTAACACATCGAAGGTTAACAGCCAAACAAAATTTATTAACCTGATACTGTAGTTTACAGAAACACCCCATATGTGGTCGTAAACTGCTGTACGGGCATACGGCAGGGCACAGAAGGAAAGGAGCGCTATATATTTTTTGGAGGGCAGATTTAACTGGGATAATTTTAAGTTGCCATGTCACATTTGAAGACCCCCTGATGCACCCCTAGAGTAGAAACCCCCCAAAAAAGTTACCCCATTTTTGAATATAGACCCCTCATGGTATTAAAAACTGATTTTACAAACTTTGGTAACCCTTTAGGTGTTCCACAAGAATTAAAGGAAAATGTAGATGCAATTTCAGAATTTCACTTTTTTGGCAGATATTCAATTTTAATAAATTTTTTCCAGTAACAAAGCAGGGGTAAACAGCCAAACAAAACGCAATATTTATGTCCCTGATTCTGTACCATACAGAAACACCTCATATGTATGGGCACACGGCATTGCGCATAAGGAAAGGAACGCCATATGGTTTTTGGAAGGCAGATTTCACTAGGACAATTTTAAGTTGCCATGTCACATTTGAAGACCCCCTGATGCACCCCTAGAGTAGAAACCCAAAAAAGACCCAATTTTGGAAACTACGGGATAAGTTTTGTTGGTGCTATTTTAGGGTACATATGATTTTTTGTTGCTCTATATTACTCTTTTTGTGAGGCAAGGTAACAAAAATAGCTGTGCAGTTAGGGAGATATAGCAGCCCTGGCCGTGCTTACTGGTCCACGTATCTGTGGTTAGGTGGACCTTGCCACAGATGGCGTTGCGCAGTGCACACTTGATTTTATCCGATACTTGGTTGTGAAGGGAGGGCACGGCTCTCCTGGAGAAGTAGTGGTGGCTGGGAACGACGTACTGTGGGACAGCAAGCGACATGAGCTGTTTGAAGCTGTCCGTCTCCACCAGCTTGAATGACAGCATTTCAAAGGCCAGTAGTTTAGAAATGCTGGCATTTAGGGCAAGGGATCGAGGGTGGCTAGGTGGGAATTTACGCTTTCTCTCAAAGGTTTGTGAGATGGAGAGCGAAACGCTTCAGTTTGACATGGTGGAGATGCTTAGTGACGGAGGTGGTGTTGTTGGTGGCACATCCTCTGTTTGCTGGGCGCCAGGTGCCAACATTCCTCCAGAGGCGGAGGAATAGGCCGAGGCAGCAGCAGAAGAGGGCCTTTCTTGGTTTTGAAGGTGCTTACTCCACTGCAGCCCGTGTCTCGCATGTAGATTACTGGTCATGCAGGTTGTGCTAAGGTTCAGAACATTAATGCCTCGCTTTAGGCTCTGATGGCACAGCGTTTAAACCACTCGGGTCTTGTCATCAGCACATTGTGTGAAGTGCCATGCCAGGGAACTCCTTGAAGCTGCCTTTGGTGTGCTTGGTTCCTGGTGACAGTGGCCAGTAGCAGGCAAACTGTTTTGGCGACGGCTGCTCTGCTTTTGCACCCCTGCTCCCTCTTTTGCTACGCTGTTGGCTCGGTCTCACCACTGCCTCTTCCTCTGAAAGTCAGTGGCACGACCTTCATTCCATGTGGGGTCTAGGACCTCATCATCCCCTGCATCGTCTTCCACCCAGTCTTCCTCCCTGACCTCCTTTTCGGTCTGCACACTGCAGAAAGACGCAACAGTTGGCACCTGTGTTTTGACATCATCAGAGACATGCTGAGGTGGTATTCCCATGTCCTCATCAGGAAACATAAGTAGTTGTGCCTCAGTGCATTCTATGTCTTCCACCCCCGGGGAAGGGCTAGGTGGATGCCCTTGGGAAACCCTTCCAGCAGAGTCTTCAAACAGAAGAGACTGCTGCATGACTTGAGGCTCAGACAGGTTCCGCGATATGCACGGGGGTGATGTGACAGACTGATGGGCATGGGTTTCAGGCACCACCTGTGCGCTTTCTGCAGAAGACTCAGTGGGAAATAATGTGAACGTGCTGGATCCACTGTCGACCACCCAATTTAGGCTACTTTCACACTTGCGTTCGGAGCGGATCCGTCTGGTGTCTGCACAGACGGATCCACACCTATAATGCAAAACGGATCCGTTTGCATTACCATGTTTTTTTTTTGTTTTTTTTTTGTTCATGATAGTGCAAACGGATTCGTTTTGACTTTACATAGAAAGTCAATGGGGGGCGGATCCGTTTGAAAATTGAGCCATACTGTGTCAACTTCAAGTAAGTCTGGACGGATTTGTTTGCCTCCGCACGGCCAGGCGGATACCCGAACGCTGCAAGCAGCATTCGGGTGTCCGCCTGCTGAGCGGAGCAGAGGAAAAACGGTGCCAGACTGATGCATTCTGAGCGGATGCGCATCCACTCAGAATGCATTAGGGCTGGACGGATCTGTTCGGGGCCGCTTGTGAGAGCCTTCAAACGGAACTCACAAGCGGAGCCCCGAACGCAAGTGTAAAAGTAGCCTGACTAGCACCTGTACTTGCTCAGGCCTTACCATCCTTAGAATGGCATTAGGCCCGACCAAATATCGCTGTAGATTCTGGCGGCTACTGGGACCTGAGGTAGTAGGTTCAGTAGGACGTGTAGCTGTGGCAGAACGGCCACGTCCTCTCCCTGCACCAGAGGCACCACCAACACCACCACCATGACCGCGTCCCTTATTAGATGTTTGCCTCATAGTTAGCATTCACCAAGCAAAGTAAAAAGTGGTTAAGTCTGTTAAAAATATTTAACCGCCAATAAAAATCCTGATGTAGGGTATTGCACAAATTTTTTTTTTTTTTTAACTCTATATGACAGACGTATTTCTGGCCTAAATGTGACTTATGCACGTCTAATCCCAATTGTGCAGTTTATCAGAGGGTTTTTTCACCCCAGTAAGCAAAAAGCCGTATTTGTGGCCTAAATTTCACAGTCACTTATGCATGTCTAATCCCACATGTGCAGTATATCAAATGGTTTTTTCACCCCAGTAAGCAAAAAGCTGCATTTCTGGCTTAAATGTGACACTCACTTATGCATGTCTAATCCTAGATGTGCAGTATATCAGAAGGTTTTTTCACCCCAGTAAGCAAAAAGCCGTATTTGTGGCCTAAATTTCACAGTCACTTATGCATGTCTTATCCCAGATGTGCAGTATATCAAAGGGTTTTTTCACCCCAGTAAGCAAAAAGCTGCATTTATGGCCTAAATGTGACACTCACTTATGCATGTCTAATCCTAGATGTGCACTATATGAAACAGATATTTTTTTGTTTCACCCCAGTAAGCAAAAAACTGTATTTCTGGCCTAAATGTGACACTCACTTATGCATGTCTAATCCTACATGTGCACTATATGAAACAGATGTTTTTTTTTCACCCCAGTATGCCTCAGTATGAGAGAGCTGCATTTGTGGCCTAAATTTCACAGTCACTTATGCATGTCTAATCCCAGATGTGCAGTATATCTGAGGCTTTTTTCACCCTAGTAACCAAAAAGCCGTATTTCTGGCCTAAATGTGACACTTATGCACGTCTAATCCCAGATGTTCAATATATCAGAGGTTTTTTTTTCACCCCAGTAAGCAAAAAGCTGTATTTCTGGCCTAAATGTGACACTCACTTATGCACGTCTAATCCTATATGTGCACTATATGAAACAGATGGTTTTATTTCACCCCAGTATTCCCCAGTATGAGAAAGCCGTGTTTGTGACCTAAATTTCACAGTTGCTTATGCACGTCTAATCCCAGATGTGCAGTATATCAGAGGTTCTTTTCACCCCAGTAAACAAAAAGCTGTATTTCTGGGCAAAATGTAACACTCACTTATGCACTTCTAATCCTAGATGTGCACTATATGAAACAGATATTTTTTTTTTCACCCCAGTAAGCAAAAAGCTGTATTTCCGGCCTAAATGTGACACTCACGTATGCAGGTCTATTCCTAGATGTGCACTATATAAAAACAGATAGTTTTATTTTAACCCCAGTATTCCCCAGTATGAGAAAGCCGTATTTGTGACCTAAATTTCACAGTCGTTTATGCACGTCTAATCCCAGATGTGCAGTATATCAGAGGATTTTTTCACCCCAGTAAGCAAAAAGCCGTATTTCTGGCCTAAATGTGACACTCACTTATGCATGTCTAATCCCAGATGTGCAGTATATCAGAGGGTTTTTTCACCCCATTAAGCAAAAAGCTGTATTACTGGCCTAAATATTACACTAACTTATGCACGTCTAATCCTAGATGTGCACTATATGAAACAGATGGGGTTTTTTCACCACATTAAGCAAAAAGCTGTATTTCTGGCTTTAATGTGACACTTACTTATGCACGTCTAATCCTAGATGTGCACTATATGAAACAGATGTTTTTTTTTCCCACCCCAATAAGCAAAAAGCTGTATTTCTGGCCTAAATGTGACACTCACTTATGCATGTCTAATCCTAGATGTGCACTATATGAAAAAAAGTTTTTTTTTAACCCCAGTAAGCAAAAAACTGTATTTCTGGACTTGCAGACATGCAGATATCCTGTGCTGGTGCACTATTGTTACATAAAATGGCTGCCGAATATGTATTGATATTGACAAACTGAAGTAAAAAAACAGTTCGTTTTCAGCAGTAGTTGGCTCAGGGCAGGCTTAAAAAAATTATGCACTGCACCAACAAAACACATTTGCTGTAGATCGCTGAGTAAAGAAGCAGTTCTGATTCTTCATAAGATTTCATAAGATTTCTCCCTGATCTCTCCCTCACAGCAGCTGCAGCCTCTCCCTACATTAATCAGAGCAGAGTGACGGGCGGCGCTACGTGACTCCAGCTTAAATAGAGGCTGGGTCACATGCTGCAGTTGGCCAATCACAGCCATGCCAATAGTAGGCTTTTACGTAAATGTTAGGGTTCGGGTCCGGGTGCCGAAAAACCTAAAGAACCTTTACAGTTCGGGTTCGCTCAACTCTAGTTAGGTCGTGTGGAATTTTTATAGAGCAGGTTGTTGCGGATATGGCGATAACTATTATGTAATCTTTTTTATTTTCTTTACATTTAACACAATAAAATGTTTTAGTGTCTCTAGTCTGAGAGCCATATTTTTATTTTATTTTTTTATTTTTTTGAGGGGCGATTGTCTTGGGTAGGTGCTAATATTTTACAGAATCAGGTGATTGTTAGAGTGGTACAATTTTGGGGGGCTTACTCCTTTTTGATCGCTTGGTGTTGCACTTTTAGTGATGTAAGGTGACAAAAAAAGTTTTTTTAGCACATTTTTTTTTTTTTTTTTTTTACGGTGTTCACTTGAGGGGTTAGGTCATGTGATATTTTTATAGAGCCGGTCATTATCGAAGCGGTGATACCAAATATGTCTGTTTTTCAAAAAAAAATTCTATTTCTTTTTTACAATTGTATGTGTTTTATTTTGGGATATTTTTTTTTTTAATCTTCTGGGGGTCTGATCCCCTTTACAATGCATTACAATACTTCTGTATTGTAATGCATTGGCTATAAGTATATTACTCCCTGTTATACACTTACAGCTTTCTGTCTGTGAGATCCATGGGGGTGGATCTCACAGGCTCCCGGAAGGCAGCCATGATGCCTAAGAAAAGCATCGGGCTGCCTTCCCTGCCATCCGGTCCCTGTCACAGCAACGCAGGGACCCAATGGCCACCCTGGACCCGTCAGGATACCGCACTTGCCGTGGTCAGTGCAAGGGTTAATGCACTGGCATCAGTGTTTTCACCGTTGCTAGTGCATACAGCAGGGGTCTGGCTATCAGTGACTGCCGGACCCCTGCCACTGATCGGGCGGACACAGCATCTGCACCCGCCCGATCAGCCCGCTGTACATGTATGGTGCTTTTCCTTAAGTCACATCCATCAGCACCGTACATGTATGGTGCGGGTCCTTAAGAGGTTAAAAGTGCTGTTAGAGAAATTCTTTTGTATAAATTAGATTTTTGGGTTAAATTTTAAAATAACAGTTTTTCATTTTTTTAAATGAAGGTGACTTAAACGAGCAATCCGTTGATCACATACATAATACACTGTACTACTTATGAATCATAGTGTTCTATATAGTATCATTGTGACAGGTAGTAAATTAGACCTTGCAAGGCTGAGACTGGCCCACCAGAGTGCTGGAGGATCATCCAGTGGGCCCAAGCCTGAACAGAATAATAGACCCCTAATAAAACAGGGCCCCAAAGATCAACTTAAGCTGACTTTTTACTAGAAGTAGTGTAACATCCCAGAGTATGTTACCAAACTCTTTCTCCTCACTACAACATGTTAGGTGTATGTAAATGGTTATCTTGTGTAATTATTATGTTATTAACATCATTTTATGTATTTCTATGCCTGTTTCATAAATTTGCTGTAATTTTCATGTTCACCAGCAGGTGGCAGCAATGTGTTTAGCATAGACTTAGACAGTTTAGCATATCTAGACTGGAATACTACATTCCAATCTAGCTCTTTCCCTCTTTGAGGAAGTGTGGAATGTTCCCACTTCCTGCCTCATGGGGAGGAAAAAAGTTCTAGTTAGTGTACCAGCCACCCCTGCCAGGGGCAGACTGTGTTAGTAGGAGCTCCCAGTTACAGGGATCCCAACCTAGGATCCAGCCTCGGCTGAGGCCAAGGATCCATCCTCCCAGTCTGAGCCCTTCAGCCTCGACTGTGGACAACCAAGCAACACCTCCAGAACTACAGATCTCCAGCAAGAATCATTCCCTGCGAGCAGTTCTGTGAGTACTTATCCAGAGTCCAGGAGAACCCAAATTCCTCCTCAGCTAGTCAGACCCACACCAAGCAGAAGACAGACAGAGCAGAAGATAAATACCTGCCAGATTCTCCAGGCATATAGTATAGGAGCAGAAGAGATATTAATCCCTGCCATACATTGCCAATACCTGCTGGGACCTAAAGACTACTGCTGTAACTTGTATAGATTTCTGTTGCCATCCAGTAAAGACAAGTTGCATTATACTCCAAGTCTGGATTTCATTTACTGCTACCAAAGTTCCTCAATTACTCCTATTAACAACACTCAATTTATTGCAAGTGAGCCAGGATCCAGGAGTCCAGCCGTACCAAAGTAGGAGACACCGTTGACACTACCATATCTGCTATACAGAGACATTATCCCCCTCTGGCATTCCTCACCTGGTACGTGAGTTATTACATCTTAGGCCTCTTTCACACTTGCGTTGTCCGGATCCGGCGTGTACTCCACTTGCCGGAATTACATGCCGGATCCGGAACTGAAAGCATTTGAAGACTGATCCGTCTTCAAAATGCGTTCAGCGTTACTATGGCAGCCAGGATGCTATTAAAGTCCTGGTTGCCATAGTAGGAGCGGGGAGCGGGGGAGCGGTCTACTTACAGTCCGTGCGGCTCCCGGGGCGCTCTAGAATGACGTCAGAGTGCCACATGCGCATGGATGACGTGCCATGCGATCACGTCATCCATGCGCCTGGGGCGCCCTGACGTCACTCTGGAGCGCCCCGGGAGCCGCACGGATGGTAAGTATGCTGCTCTCCCGCTCCCCACTACACTTTACCATGGCTGCCAGGACTTTAGCGTCCCGGCAGCCATGGTAACCATTCAGAAAAAGCTAAACGTTGGATCCGGCAATGCGCCGAAACGACGTTTAGCTTAAGGCCGGATCCGGATCAATGCCTTTCAATGGGCATTCATTCCGGATCCGGCCTTGCGGCAAGTCTTCAGGATTTTTGGCCGGAGCAAAAAGCGCAGCATGCTGCAGTATTTTCTCCGGCCAAAAAACGTTCCGGTCCTGAACTGAAGACATCCTGATGCATCCTGAACGGATTTCACTCCATTCAGAATGCATTAGGATAAAACTGATCAGGATTCTTCCAGCATAGAGCCCCGACGACGGAACTCTATGCCGGAAGAAAAGAACGCAGGTGTGAAAGAGCCCTTAAAGGGCCCTGTTACAGTACCTGGGCAAGCTGCAATTGGCGTCACGCACTACTCATAGACTTATACACATATCTATCCTGACCCACTGCATTGTACTAGTGTCCTGCTCATTGCAGTAGTAGTGGAGAAAATGGATAAGTAGTGCTTCTTCTGTCATTTCAGCACACGTACGGGAGCTGCCAAAGTTTTCATTTAACTGGGACAAACCTTTAACTATTGTTATAGCTATTACTGGTGGATTTCAGTATGCAAACAGTGGGTACTCCATTAAATTAATCACCTGTAAAGATGGCCTTGCGGCGAACTTTGCTCGTTTGCGATTCGCCAAACATGCAAACATATGGCGATATTTGCACACTTCATAGTTTTTTGCATAGCGCCGAACTTTGGCCCATGACACATTCATCAGGCGGGACAGGACAGCCAATTGAGATGTTTCAGCACATGGACACACCCCCCACCCTATAAATAAACCCGATCTGGCCACCATTTTACATTCAGTCTTTTGCCAGTGTAGGGAGAGGTTGCTGTGTGGAGCAGGGACAGACTGTTAGGGACACCAAACGCTAGCTAATAGGGACACAAAAGGTGTGCTATCGATATTTAACATACTGAGGGGTGGGATATAATTAGTGATGAGCGGAAGGTGCCATAGTCGATTTCGACGGAATTCGCAAATATTCGATAGAATATTTGTTTTATATTCGTCGAAATCGAATATTCGTCATCATTCTAGTTATCGCGATTAATATGTGATTTAAATAATCGCTTATTGCGATTTTAACTTAAGGCTACTCTCCTAATGTTTGTTTGATATCTAGAATTAGCGAAGATGACGAATATGACAAATGTATTCGTCATATTCCTCAAAACGAAGATAACAAAGTATTCTGCCATATAAGTATTCTCCATCTTCGTTTTTAGCTACCTATTCGTCAACTTCGCTAATTCTAGCAATCATATAGGAAAGTTTACTATAGAGACAGCTAAGTTTAATTCGCTATGCGATTATATTACTTTGCTTTTTTTTTTTTTTATTAGATAGTTAAATACTTGATTATTATAATGATTCTAGTTATATTTTTTTTTAAAAAGCAAAGTAATATAATTGCATAGCGAATTAAACTTAGCTGTCTCTATAGTCAAGCTTCCTATTTGATTGCTAGAATTAGCAAAGTTGACGAATAGGTAGCTAAAAACGAAGATGGAGAATACTTTGTTATCTTCGTTTTGAGAAATATGATGAATACATTCGTCATATTCGCTAATTCTACCAAGCCAACCAGGTCCAAGTTGAAATTAATTCAAGTTCTAATAATCGAATTTCGATTTCAACTTAGCACTGCTATATTCCATATTTGTTAATTGTAGCCTAATATGGAATATAGCAGTGCTAAGCTGAAATCGAAATTCGATTATGATAACTTGAATAAATCGCATTGCAATTTCAACTTGCACCTGGTTTACTATGGCAAAATATTCTACATCTTCCTCAATTTAAGTTACAATCTCATTACGCGATAATGATAACTACGTAATTATCGAGTAAGGTGATTTATCTTTGTATGTATAATGCTCCACAAAAGTTAGCTTAACACCATATTTAAGTTACAATCGCATTACGCGATAATGACAACTATGTGATTATCGAGTAAGGCGATTTTGTCGCTAATTCTACCAAGCCAACCATAGTAAACAAGGTCCAATTTGAAATAGCAATGCGATTAATTCAAGTTATAATAATAGAATTTCGATTTCAACTTGCACTGCTATATTCCATATTCGTTAATTCTAGCCTAATATGGAATATAGCAGTGCTAAGCTGAAATCGCAATTCGATTAATTCAAGTTATAATAATCGAATCGTGATTTCAACGGAGCTGGTTTACTATGGTTGGCTTGGTAGAATATGGCGAATGTATTCGTCATAGTCCTCATAACGAAGTATTCTCCATCTTCGTTTTAGCTACCTATTCATCAACTTCGCTAATTCTAGCAATCATTTCAAAAAGGAAAGTTGACTATAGAGACAGGTGAGTTTAATTCGATATGCGATTATATTACTTAGCTTTTTTTAATAAATAGAATAATTATAATACTTGATAATTATAATGATTCTATTTATAAAAATAAAAAAGCACAGTAATATAATCGCATAGCGAATTAAAAACAGCTGTCTCTATAGTCAACTTTGCTATTTGATTGCTCGAATTAGCGAAGTTGACTAATATAGAGCTAAAACGAAGATGGAGAATACTTTGTTATCTTCGTTTTGAGGAATATGACGAATACATTTGCCATATTCGCTAATTCTACCAAGCCAACCATAGTAAACCAGGTCCAAGTTGAAATCGCAATTCGATTATTATAACTTGAATTAATCGAATTGCGATTTCAACGTAATTCTCAAATCCAACAGTACATTCTAGTATGGAGACGTTCCCATGGTGATGAGCACGGAAGTCGGCAGAAGCGACAACGGGCACTGACTGGAGCAGCCAGGAAGTCAGGAATCCTAAGGACAGGTAAGAACAACTTTAGGGAAGTGGGAAAGAAATAAATATAACAAAAAAAAATAATGAATATTCGAAATATCGAATTTATAGCACTACATTTGAAATATTCGCGAATTAGCGAAGTGCCGATATTCGCAAAAAAAATTTGATATTCGAATATTCGCGCTCAACACTAATAATTATAATATACTTTCTAAAATAGAAAGTATATTATAGTGCATTTGTATTGTGAAGAAGTTGCGTGCAGTTCTGCTGAGATAAACGCTACTGGAACAACTTATTGCAAATGGTGTGATATATCAGTTTCCCCCCAAAAAAACTGATTGAGGCAGGGGTGTGATATACCTATAATATAATTTGTGTATAGTGCATTTGTATTGTGCAGCAGTTGTGTGCGGTTCTGCTGAGATATCGCAGCTATACAGAGGGAAAAACGCTATTGGAGCAACTAATTGCAACTGGTGTGATATATTAGTTGCCCCCCCCCAAAAACTGATTGAGGCAGAGGTGTGATATACAGTCAGGCCCATAAATATTGGGACATCGACACAATTCTAACATTTTTGGCTCTATACACCACCACAATGGATTTGAAATGAAACAAACAAGATGTGCTTTAACTGCAGACTGTCAGCTATAATTTGAGGGTATTTACATCCAAATCAGGTGAACGGTGTAGGAATCACAACAGTTTGCATATGTGCCTCCCACTTGTTAAGGAACCAAAAGTAATGGGACAATTGGCTTCTCAGCTGTTCCATGGCCAGGTGTGTGTTATTCCCATATTATCCCAATTACAATGAGCAGATAAAAGGTCCAGAGTTCCTTTCAAGTGTGCTATTTGCATTTGGAATCTGTTGCTGTCAACTCTCAAGATGAGATCCAAAGAGCTGTCACTATTAGTGAAGCAAGCCATCAGAGAGATAGCAAAAACATTAGGCGTGGCCAAAACAACTGTTTGGAACATTCTTAAAAAGAAGGAAAGCACCGGTGAGCTCAGCAACACCAAAAGACCCGGAAGACCATGGAAAACAACTGTGGTGGATGACCGAAGAATTATTTCCCTGGTGAAGAAAACACCCTTGACAACAGTTGGCAACAGATCAAGAACACTCTCCTAGAGGTAGGTGTATGTGTGTCAAAGTCATCAATCAAGAGAAGACTTCACCAGAATGAATACAGGGGGTTCACCACAAGATATAAACCATTGGTGAGCCTCAAAAACAGGAAGGCCAGATTAGAGTTTGCCAAACGACATCTAAAAAAGCCTTCACAGTTCTGGAACAACATCCCATGGACACATGAGACCAAGATAAACTTGTACCACAGTGATGGGAAGAGAAGAGTATAAAGAAGGAAAGGAACTGCTCATGATCCATACCACCTTATCAGTGAAGCATGGTGGTGATAGTGTCATGGCGTGCGCATGTATGGCTGTCAATGGAACTGGTTATCTTGTATTTATTGATGATGTGACTGCTGACAAAAGCAGCAGGATGAATTCTGAAGTTTTTCGGGCAATATTATCTGCTCACATTCAGCCAAATGCTTCAGAACTCATTGGACGACGCTTTACAGTGCAGATGGACAGTGACCCAAAGCATACTGCAAAAGCAACCAGAGAGTTTTTTTAAGGGAAAGAAGTGGAAAGTTATGCAATGGCCAAGTCAATCACCTGACCTGAATCCGATTGAGCATGCATTTCACTTGCTGAAGACAAAACTGAAGGGAAAATTCCCCAAGAACAAGCAGGAACTGAATACAGTTGCAGTAGAGGCCTGGCAGAGCATCACCAGGGATGAAACCCAGCATCTGGGGATGTCTATGTGTTCCAGACTTCAGGCTGTAATTGACTGCAAAGAATTTGCAACCAAGTATTTAAAAGTGAAAGTTTGATTTATGATTATTATTCTGTCCCATTACTTTTGGTCCCTTAACAAGTGGGAGGCACATATGCAAACTGTTGTAATTCCTCCACCGTTCACCTGATTTGGATGTAAATACCCTCAAATAAAGCTGACAATCTGCAGTTAAAGCACATCTTGTTCGTTTCATTTCAAATCCATTGTGGTGGTGTATATAGCCAAAAAAAATTGAATTGTGTCGATGTCCCAATATTTTTGGACCTGACTGTACCTGTAATATACTTTCTATATAGTGCATTTGTATTGTGCAACAGTTGTGTTTGGTTGTGCTGCGATACCGCAGCTATACAGAGGGACAAACGCTATTGGAACAACTAATTGCAACTGATGTGATATACCAGTTGCCCCCCCAAAAAACGGATTAAGGGGTTTGATATACCTGTTTCCAGCAAATAATTATTAAGGGGTTCTATATACCTGCTTCCTCAAATACTGCTCTTCTATATGGACTTTGTCACAGGGTCATTTTGAATATGACAGGCAGAGGAAGAGGCAGGCCATTGCACAGGGGTGGTATGGGTCGGTCAGGTGCACCAGGCCGGAGCCTAAGTGGGAAGTTGGAGAAGGTGCGTGCAATTACGTCAAAGGACGCACCAGAGTTGGTTGGTTGGCTCATTCAGCCTTCCGCTTCTGCACCCTCCTCATCCTCTGTATCAGCACCCTCCTCACTCTCTGCTGTTTGCACCCCCAAAGAAACCAACACCACCGCCACCACCACTATAGCCCCTCCACTCGAGTCAGAGACATTATTTTAGCATCCATTCCCAGACCTTACCGATGCGCAGCCATTCTAGGCATCGGATTAGAGGTGGTAGCAACGGCCGCCACCCAGCGGTCTGACGACAGTACCCAGATCAGCCCAAGGAGGGTGGTCCCTACTGTTGCTGCCTACTTCGAGATCTCTAATGTCAGTGGTGGTGAAGGTGACGATGTTGACGTGTTGATGGACGTCACGTGGGTGCCCACAAGAAAGGAAGAGGAGGGGAGTTTAGAGGGAGAGATGGAGCAGAAGATAGGGATGAGAAGGAGGAGAAGCATGCAGAACTCGCAGAGCACAGTAGGCAAAAATCAGACTGCACGGTCACATATGGCGCTCCCAGGACGCAGGTACATGGTTCCGCAGTGGGGGCTTTTTTTTTTACGTGTCAGCTGCTGACAATAGTGTTGCCATCTGCAGCTTGTGCTGTCAACGCTTAAGTCGCGGTAAGCCCAACACTCACCTAGGGATGACCGCCTTAGGAAGGCACCTGGCTTCCCATCACCGAACCCATCGTCAGAACCCATAAAGCCACACTCCCAGCACTCCATGTCCTGCCTCTTCTTCTCTCTCTTCCCATTTGTCCTCCACTCCACCTTCCACCGTGCCATTGGCGCGTTCATCTGGCAAAAGGCAGGCTTCTGTTACCCAAATGTTCGAAGGTAAAAAGTTGATGACGCCGGATAACCCTCTTGTCCAATGGCTGAACGCCGGCTTGTTGGAACTGCTAGCCCATTAACTACTGCCATATAATCTGGTGGACTCGGGGGCCTTTTTTTAGAAAATTTGTGGCCATTGGCACACCGCAATGGAAGGTCCCCGGAAGGAAATATTTCTCCCAGAAGGGCATCCCAGAGCTATAAGGCCATGTTAAGTGGCAAGTGAATGTATCTCTGGCACACAGTGTCGGTGCTAAGATACATCTGACCAGAGACACGTGGTCTAGCAAACACGGGCAGGGAAGGTACTGTACATAACTTTTACTGCCCACTGGGTAAACCTTCTGATGGCTGTCAAGAATGCAACCCGTGGCACCCGCGTTGATTTGGTGTTACCACCACGGATTGAATGCAGACCTGCCTCTTTTTCTCCTTCTCCTACTCCATCCTCCATCTCCTCGGCTAACTCCTCCTTTTCCACTGCTACCGCCTCTTCCACTGCACCCCCCAGCTCCCCAGAAGCTATTTGACGTGCCAGGTGAGACGTTGCCATGCTGTGCTGCGGCTGTTGTGCCTGGAAGCCAAGAGCCACACCGGTCCTGCACTGCGTTCAGCTCTGCGGTCACAGGCCGATCAGTGGCTAACCCCGCTCAATTTGACAGTTGGTAAAGTGGTGTGCGACAACGGTGCCAACCTGCTGAGCGCTCTGAAACAGGGTAAAATGACACACGTGTTGTGCATGGCACACATCCTGAACTTAGTCGTGCAGTGATTCGTTGCCAAATACCCCGGGGTCCAGGATGTCTTGCGGCAGGCCAGGAAAATCTCTGGCCATTTTAGAAGATTTTACACGGCCATGGCTCGCCTTGCTGACGTTCAGTGGTGACACTACTTGCCTGTCAGACGTCTGATTTGTGACTGCCCAACGTGCTGGAACTCCACCTTGTATATGCTTGATAGGCTGCTCCAGCAGAAACGTGCCGTTAACGACTACCTGTATGAAACCTGTGCAGGACAGGTGCTGGGGAGCTTGGTTTGTTTTCACTGGGCCACTGGCTGCTCATGTGCGACGCATGCAGACTTCTGCGGCCATTTGATAAGATCACCAAACTGGTCAGTCACAAACAGGGCGCCATCAGTGACATCGTACCTTATGCCTTCTTTTTGGAGTGTGCATTGCGCTGCGTCATTGATCAAGCCGTCGAGGAGCAGGAGCATTAAGTTGAGGAAGTCTCAATGCTGAATGAATTCCCAGGGTCGGCTACTCCATCTGAGACAAGTCAGCAGGAGTCTGAAGAGGAGTCAGAGGAGGATGGTGCCTGGCGGGAGGAGCAAGAAGAGCAGGCTTTAAACTTTTCTGGGATTGCTGGTGTTGTCCGTGGATGGGGGGAGGAGACTGAGGACGACATTCTCCTGGGCGATGAGCAGGATCCAGGCCGCTCCACCACTTCCAGTTTAGTGCAAATCTGAGCCTTCATGCTTCAGTGTTTGAAGAGGGACCCCCGTATAAAAAGCATAAAGGGCAAGGGCCAGTACTGTGTGGCAATGTACTTAGACCCCCGGTACAAACACAAAATGGCGGACATGTTACGAGCAGGGCTGTCAGAATGCAGCATTTCCAGGCCTTGCTTCGAGAGATGATGCATTCTGCTGTTGTGGGGGCGCTGGCAGAGGTATTTCCACCCACAGAGAAACCGTTCCGGGTACCTATCCTACCACGCATGCAAGAGGAGGGCGGTTTAAAGATGTGTTGGTCACTTCGGATATGAGATCATTCTTGCAGCCAACCGATCGACAGCCGCCCTCCGGATCCAGCCTCAGGGAACGCCTAGACCGACAGGTGTCCGACTACATTGGGTTAACGGCCAATGTGGACGCTCTTAGAAGCGAGGAACCCCTTGACTACTGGGTGTGCAGGCTTGACCTGTGGCCAGACCTGGCACTATTTGCCATGGAACTCTTGACTTGCCGCTCGTCGAGTGTCCAGTCCAAAAGGATGTTCAGCGCAGCAGGGGGGATCGTGACCCATAAGCGCACTCGCCTAGCTCACGATAGTGTGGACTACCTCACATTTCTTAAAATGAATGAGGCATGGATCTCGGAGGAATTCAACACCTGTGACATTTAATTGAATTTCACCATTAGTTTTTTTTTCAAGAGGGGATATTTTGTTAGCCATGTTTTCAATAAAATTTTATATTTTTAGTTCTTTTAAACATATGTATTTGACATGTATTTGCACTGGCCTGCAGTAAAATTGATATCCAATTACCGTCTAATATACCACAAGCCAAATAATCACTTGATGTTTTCTGTTCGGTGAATGACTAATGTTTAGGGCCTATACTCCACTGGCCTGCAGTAAAATTGATATACAATGACCGTCTAATATACCTCCAGCCACATAATGACTTTTTTTTTCTTCTTTTCTGTACATTGAATGCATAATTTTTGGGACCTTTAATGTAACTGGCCAACAGTAAAGTTGTTATATGTGACTGCGTAATGTACCTCCAGCCACATAATCACTTGATCTTTTCTGTACAGTGAATGCATAATTTTTGGAGCCTGTAATCTAACTAGCCAACAGTAAAATTGTTATACGGTGACCACCTAATGTACCTCCAGCCACATAATCACTTGATCTTTTTTTTTACGGTGAATGCATAATTTTTGGGGCCTGTAGTCCACTGGCCTGCAGTAAAATTGATATCTAATGACCGTCTAATATACCTCCAGCCACATAATCACTTGATCTTTTCTGTACGTAAATGCCTAATTGTTGGGGCCTCGGAGGAATTCAACACCTATGATGACCACATGTTATCGAATTTCTCCATTCTATCTTTTAAGAATGAGGATTTCGTTAGCCATGTTTTTAATCCAATTTGATATTTGTAGTTCCTTTAAACATATGTATTTGACATATATTTGCACTGGCCTGCAGTAAAATTGATATCTATTGACCGTCTAATATACCACCAGCCACATAATCACTTGATCTTTTATGTACGGTGAATGAATAATTTTTGGGGCCTGTAATCTAACTAGCCAACAGTAAAATTGTTATACGGTGACCCCCTAAAGTACCTCCTGCCACATTATCAATTGTTCTTTTCTGTACGGTGAATTAATAATTTTTGGGGCCTGTTGTCCAGTGGCCTGCAATAAAATTGATATCCAATGACCATCTAATATACCTCCAGCCACATAATCACTTGATGTTTTCTGTCCGGTGACTGAATAATTTTTCGGGCCTCTAGTCGACTGGCCAGCAGTAAAATTGATATCCAATGACTGTCTAATATACCTCCAGCCACATAATCACTTGTACTTTTCTGTATGGTGAATTAATACTTTTTAGGGCCTGTAGTCCACTGGCCTGCAATAAAATTGATATCCAATGACCGACTAAGATACCTCTAGCCACATAATCACTTGATGTTTTCTGTCTGGTGACTGAATAATTTTTGGGGCCTCTAGTCCACTGGCCAGCAGTAAAATTGATATCCAATGACTGTCTAATATACCTCCAGCCACATAATCACTTGTACTTTTCTGTACGGTGAATGCCTAAAATTTGGGGCTTGTACTCCAACGGCCTGCAGTAAAATTGATATTCAATGACTGTCTAATATACCTCCAGCCACATAATCACTTGTACTTTTCTGTAAGGTGAATGAATACTTTTTAGGGCCTGTAGTACACTGGCCTGCGATAAAATTGATATCCATTGACCGTCTAAAATACCTCCAGCCACATAATTACTTGATGTTTTCTGTCCGGTGAATGCCTAATGTTTGGGGCCTGTACTCTACTGGCCTGAATTAAAATTGATATCCAATGACCGTCTAATATACCTCCAGCCACATAATCACCTGATGTTTTCTGTACAGTGAATGAATAATTTTTGGTGCCTATAGTCCACTGGCCTACAGTAAAATTAATATCCAATGACTGTCTAATATACCTCCAGCCACATAATCACTTGATCTTTCATGTACGGTGAATTCCTAATTTTTGAGGCCTGTAATCTAACTGGCCAAGAGTAAAATTGTTATATGGTGACTGCCTAATGTACCTCCAGCCACATTATCAATTGTTCTTTTCTGTATGGTGAATGAATAATTTTGGGGCCTGTAGTCCACTGGCCTGAAGTAAAATTGATATTTATTGACCATCTAATATATCTCCAGCCACATAATCACTTGATGTTTTCTGTCCGGTGAATGCCTAATGTTTGGGGCCTGTACTCCGGTGGTATAAAATAAACATTTTTGACAGTTTCCCTTTAAGACTAGGGTTGACCGAACCCGAACTGTAAAGTTCGGGTTCGTACCAAACTTTAGGATTTTTGGACCCCGGACCCGGTCCCCAGACCCGGTCAGGTTCGGCGTTCAGCGATTTCTTAGCGCTTTTTGAAAGGCTGCAGAGCAGCCAATCAACAAGCGTTTACCTGTGTGACCTTAGAAGTCATCACAGCCATGCCTACTAATAGTATGGCTGTGATTGGCCAGTGCAGCATGTGGCCCAGCCTCTATATAAGCTGGAGTCACGTAGAGCTGCACGTCACTCTGCTGTGCTTAGTGTAGGGAGAGGATGCTGCTGCTGTGAGGTAGAGAATAGGACAGAATCTTTAATCAGAACTCCAATTGAACTCTGTGATCTACATAGATTTAGTGTGTGGGCTTGCACCATTAGTCAGTGTGCAATTTAAGCTAGAAATACTGCTATAATTTTCTGGGTATTAAAAAACAACCTTTTTGGGCAAAATACACAATTTTACAGCCCTTCCTGCATCTGCCCATGTGAAATTCAAGCGCATATACTGCTGTCATATTCTGTTATTAAAAAAGCACCCATTTTGGGCAAAAAAAATAATTTTGCTGCATTTGTCATTGTGAGATACACCCTTTAGATACTGTGGTTCTATTCTGCTATTAATAAAACACCCATTTTGGGCAAAATCTTTAATTGTGGCCTAGTCTGCATCTGTACGTGTGAGATACACCCTTTTAGATACTGTGGTTCTATTCTGCTATTAGCAAAACACCCATTTTGGGCAAAAATCTTTAATTGCGGCCTAGTCTGGATCGCAACGTGTGAGATACACCCTTTACATACTGTTGTTCTATTCTGCTGTTTATAAAACACCCATTTAGGGCAAGATCCTAAATTTGAGAAATATGAGGAGAGTGTAAAATAAGGGACGTGGCTCAGGTCGTGGTGCTACTGGTGGAGCTCATGTTGCAGGGCGAGGACGTGGTCGATCTGTGCCAGCTACACGCACAAGTGAAACCCCTTCCTCAGGTGAGAGTAGGCGACAGAACCTGCAGCGGTATTTGGTTGGGCCTAATGCAGCTCAACAAATGGTGAGGCCAAAGTAGAGGCGATAGTAGATTGGGTTGCTGACAGTGCCTTCAGTTCCTTCACATTGTCTCCCACCCAGTCTCCTGCTGAAAGATCAGAGTTGGCACCTGCAGCCGATTACCATCACTCTTTCACCTCACCCCCTAAGCAAATCAGCCAAGCCGTCTGAGCCCCAAGTCATTCTCTTCAATAAAAATATAAATAAATTAGAAAGAAAAAAATAAATGAAAATAAATAATAAAAGTTCATCACTGTGTTTTTCTTCTTTTTTAGGCGGTGTTATAACAACAGAGATTTTATTCTGTTTTATGCCTACTGCTTTTATACCTTTGTGTGTATAATAAAATCTATTATTATCGGAAACATTGGTGGACCTTCACTATGTGCCTTAACCTTTATATATACAGAGGGGTGGTTTTGTGACTGAGATTATCTTCCTGTGGAACCTTGTAGTTTGGCATCACCAAAAAGCTGTTGTATCCTATCCTGATCAGGACTCATGAAATATAGCCAAGTGAGGCAGTGCAACTCCTTCTTTGAACTGAGCCCCAAGTCATGCAGCAGTCTCTTCTGCTTTTTGATGACTCTGTTAGCAGGGTTGCCCAGGGCCATCCACCTATCCCTGCCCCAGAAGTGGAAGAGATGCACCGATGCCCAACCACTTATGTTTCAAGATGAGTACATGGGTGGACCATCGCAGCACGTCTCGGATGATGACAAAACACAGGTGCCAACTGCTGGGGCTTTCGAAAGTGTGCAGACTGACAAGGAGGGCAGGGGTGAAGATTGGGTGGAAGATGATGTGAAGGACGATGAAGTCCTCGACCCTACCTGGAATCAAGGTCATGCGAGGGACCTGTGTAGTTTGGAGGAAGAGGCGGTGGTCGCACAGAGCCACCAGCACAGCAGAAGAGGGAGCAGGGTGCAAAAGCGGAGCGGATGTCCCCTAGACAGTACGGCTGCTACTGCCCACCGCAGCAAGGGACCGAGCATACCAAAGCCAGCTCCAAGGAGTTCCCTGGCGTGGTAGTTCTTCAGACAATGTGCTGACGACAAGACACGAGTGGTTTGCACGCTGTGCAAATGTAACACCCGAGAGTTGTGTTACAAAACTCTTCTACCCAGCTACAATCTCCTAAGAGCCTTTATCTTATGATATGATTTTACATTATGTAATTCACAACTGTGCATTATAAACCATATTAAATGTGTATTGTTGCAATTTCCATGTTCACCAGCAGGTGGCAGCAATGTTCTGGAAAGGGCTTAAGTTCAGTTTAGTATTTCTAAGCTGGAATAGTTCATTCCAGCTTAGCTCCCCCTCTGTGAGGTGTGGACTATTCCCACAGCATACACCCTGGGTTGAGAAGGAAGTTAGGAGTGTAGCCCACCCCCTGCTAGGGGTAGGGTGTGCATGTTAGGAGCGCCCAGATATAGAGAACCGAACCGGGATCTTGTCTCGGCTGAGACATTGATCAAATCCCCAGCCTGAGCCCTGCAGACAATGAATGAAGCAAGCAGACAAACTCCAGTTCCAGGAAGAAAGCATCACTAAGAAGATAACTGTGAGTAAAGTCCAGAGACCCAGGAGAAGCCATATTCCTCCTCAGCTAGTCAGTCCCCATACAGCAGAAGTTAGAAAGTGCAGAAGCCAAATTCCTGCCACAGTATAGAGCTACAAAGCAGAGCTACACAGTATAGAACCTGCAAGCTCCAGGTTGATAGTGCAGAAGATAAATTCCTGCCAATCATTGCCAATACCTGCTGGGACCTAAGACCAAAGCTGTACCTTGCCTGGATGAAAGTTACAATTAGTAAAGACAAGTTTGAACTTTACCAAAGGTCTGGATCTCAATTTCTGCTGCAAATTCCTCTATTACTCCTACTATCACTAAACTCAATTTATTGCAAGTGAGCCAGGATCCAGGAGTCCAGCTGTACCTAGGTAGGAGACACCATTGACACAATTACTACTACCATACAGAGACATTACACCACTCTGGCATTCCTAACCTGGGACGTGTGTTATAACACCTTGGAAGGGCCCTGTGAAAGAACCCTGCGCACGCTGCAATTGGTGTCACGAACAAAACGATAGACTATTATACCCATATCCTGATCCACTGCATAATTCAGCGTCAGTGTAACCGTACCACGGTCCTGCTCATTGCACAATCAGAGCCTAAAGCGAGGCATAAACGTTCTCATCCTGAGCACAACCTGCATGATCAGGCATCTATGTGCAAAGCACGAGCTGCAGTGGAGTAGACACCTCAAAAACCAAGAAAGGTCTCTGGCTCCTCCTGCTTCCTCTTCTGCTGCAGTCTCGGCCTCTTCATCCACCTCTGGAGTAACAGTGCCACCTGCCACCCTGCAAACAGAGGATCTGCCAGCAACACCACCATCTGGGTCACCAAGCATCTCCACAATGTCCCACGGAAGCGTTCAGCTCTCCATCTCCCAAACACTGAAGCAGAAGAGGAAGTACCCCCCTACCCACCCGTGATCCCTGGACCTGAATGCCAGAATTTCAAAATTACTGGCCTTTGAAATGCTGTCATTCTGTCTGGTGGAGACGGAGAGTTTTAAAGGCCTTATGGCGGTGGCTGTCCCACAGTACGTCGTGCCCAGCTGCCATTACTTTTCCAGGTGAGCCATCCCTTCTCTTCACAACCAAGTGGGGGACAAAATCAGGTGTGCACTGTGCAACGCCTTCTGTGTCAAGGTGCACCTCACTACGGATATGTGGACCAGTAAGCACGGTCAGGGACGTTTTTATCTACCTAACAGCACACCGGGTAAATGCAGTGGCGGCTGGGCCTGAGGCGGATAGCAGTTTGGTGCATGTCCTTCCACCACCGAGGATTGCAGGGTGCTTTAGTTTGCCTCCTGTTGCTTCCTCCTCCTACTCAGCTTCCTCATCCTCTACCGCCTCCTCATCCGGTCAGCGTAACACCTTCACCACCAACTTCAGCACAGCCAGAGGTACAAGACAGCAGGCAGTTTTAAAACGTATCTGTTTGGGGGACAAACCCCACACCGCGCAGTAGCTGTGGACGGGCCTTGAACAACAGACAGTAGTTGGTGTCAGTGAGCCTCAAGCCCGGCCTGGTGGTGTGCGATAATGGGCGAAATCTCGTAGAAGCTCTGGGACTAGCCGGTTTGACACACATCCCTTGCCTGGCGCATGTGCTAAATTTGGTGGTGCAGAGATTCCTTAAAAATTACCCCGATATGTCAGAGCTGCTGCATAAAGTGCGGGCCGTCTGTGCGCGCTTTCGGCATTCTCACCCTGCTGCTGCTTGCCTGTCAGCGCTGCAGGGTAACTTAAGCCTTCCTGCTCACTGCCTCATATGCGACGTGCCCACAAGGTGGAACTCCACCTTGCACATGCTAGCCAGACTGTGCGAGCAGCAGCAGGCAATAGTGGAGTTTCAGCTGCAGCACGCACAGGTGAGTCGTTCTGCGGAACAGCACCACTTCCCCACCAATAACTGGGCCTCCATGCGAGACCTGCGTTCCTTGTTGCGCTGTTTCGAGTACTCCACCAACATGGCCAGTGCCGATAACGCAGTTCTCAGAGTTACTATCCCACCTCTATGCCTCCTTGAAAAAACGCTGCTGGCGATGATGGAAGAGGATGTGGCACAGGAGGAGGAGGAAGAGGGATCATTTCATAGGGTTTCAGGCCAGTCATTCACAAGTGGCTCCGAGGGTGGGTTCTTGCACCCACAAACACCAGGTACACAATTGTCCAGCCAGGGCACAGTTCTGGAGGATGATGAGGTGGAGAATGAGGAGCAGTAGATGGAGGAAGAGGAACCTTGTTCACAGCAGGGTGGCACCCAGACCAGCTCATGGCCATTATTGGTGCGTGGCCGGGGAGTGATACAGAGGGCACAAACGATACACCTTCCACAAAGGACAGCTTTTCGCTGCCTCTGGGCAGCCTGGCACGCATGAGCGATTACATACTGCAGTGTCTCTGCAACGACCGCCGAGTTGCCCACATTCTAACTTGTGCTACTTACTGGGTGGCCATGCTGCTGGATCCCCGTTACAAGGACAACGTACCGTCCTTAATTCCGTCACTGGAGCGTGATCATAAGATGCGCGAGTACAAGTGCATGCTAGGAGACGCGCTGCTGGTGGCATTCCCACCTGACAGCGGGGCACAGTGGAAGCACAATGCGAAGGCAGAGGAGGAGGAAGAGGTCGCCAACGCAGCTGGGGCACCGCCAGCACCTCAGAAGGCAGGGTTAGCATGACCGAAATGTGGAAAAGCTTTGTCAGCACACCATAACAACCAGCACCACCAGCTGATATGGAAGGTCT
This sequence comes from Bufo gargarizans, assembly GCF_014858855.1. NCBI lineage: Eukaryota > Metazoa > Chordata > Amphibia > Anura > Bufonidae > Bufo > Bufo gargarizans. The sequence continues at coordinate 76,411,585 of NC_058082.1, read as the reverse complement.
TAGCAGGAGGCAACATTCCACCAACATGGTGGAGCAGTATGTGTGCACACGCCTACACGTACTGAATGACGGGTCTGCCCGCTTCAACTTCTGGGTCTTCAAATTGGGCACATGGCCTGAGCTTGCCCTTTACGCCTTGGAAGTGCTGGGCTGCCCTGCAGCCAGTGTATTATCTTAACGTTTGTTTAGCACGGCAGGGGGCGTTATCACAGACTAGCGCAGCCGCCTGTCCACTGCCAATGTGGACAAGCTCACGTTCATTAAAATGAACCATGCATGAATCCCACAGGACTTGTCTGTACATTGTGCAGAATAGACATGTATATCGGCATTACTCGGCCATTGTTATACTACAGCGCAATTGCTCCTTGTTGTATTTTTTATATTTCCTACTCTTTTGGGGTGTACCCTAATGAGAAAATATATAATTAAAACCAAAAACCAGTGTTGGCTACCTCATCCTCCTCCAACGCTGCTTCCACCTACACCGCTACGTCCACCGCCTCCTCAAACTGCTACTCCATATGGACTTCCACCTCATAAATCAAGTTTTTTTTTATTTGTACGTTTTTTATTTTATTTTACAGTATGTCATTTCACTAATTGGTCTGTTACATTTTAGGGTGAAATTCACCAATGTTTGGGTGTGATATACCACTGCTATACCTAGCAGACAGGTAAAAAAATAACAAATTTGTCTGTTACATTTTCAGGTGAAATTCACCAATTTTTGGGTTTGATATACCACTGCTGTACCTAGCAGACAGGTTAAAAAAATTCATGAATTTGTCTGTTACTGTAACGGGGCGCTGAAGGCACACTCGGTCTTCCATCAGGCGCAGACCTGCTGCTTCGCTTCAGGAGCGAGGATCTGTGTTTAGCCTCGTTCCCAGGGCAGCTTTGCTAGCTGGGAGGCTCCCTGCTCCTAGGTCTGCCTTGAGCTCCAAGCTGATCACTCGGTGCTCGACTTGCCTGTCTGTCGGTCATGTGACGCTGGCCACATCACATGACCCTCACTCCCCACTATAAATACATGCAACCTGCTGGTGACTTTGGTCCCTTAGGCTGTGTATTATTATTGTTATTTAGCTTACCTTTGGATTTGACCCTTGATCTGCTTCCTGACACCTCTTCTGCCTGCTCCCTGAACTTTGATGCTACCTCTCAGATTTTGACCTCGGCTTGCTTTTGGGTTTTGTCTTTGCCTCTTGTACTGACACGACCTCCCGGATTTTGACCTCGGCCCGCTCTCAGATCTGTCTCTGTCTCCTCCCTCATACTGGCGTGACCTCCTGGACTGACCCCAGCTAGTTGACCCGCCTCGCCCTTCTGATTTTGGTGGTACCTTGCTTGTTCCACCTCTCTGTCCGCTCGAGTGCTATCTCTCATTGGCTGTCCGCTTCCCTGCTTCCTCTATCTCTCTGCTTGCACTTACTCAGGTCAGGGACTGTCGCCCAGTTGTGCCCCGTCACCTAGGGTGGGTGGTGCAAGTAGGCAGGGACAGGGGATCGGGTGGCAGCTCAGGGGGTGCACCTTAGCTCTATCTTTATACCTGTGACAGTTACATTTTCAAGTGAAATTCACCTATTTTTGGGTGTGATATACCACTGCTATACCTAGTAGACAGGTAAAGAAAAAAATCACAAATTTGTCTTACATTTTCGGGTGAAATTAACTAATTTTTGGCTGTGATATACTCCTGCTCTACCTAGTTGACAGCTTAATAAATTTCACAAATTTTTCTTTTACATTTTCGGGTGACAGTCAACAATTTTTGGCTTTAATAGACCCCTGCTCTACCTAGTAGACAGGTTAATAAATGTTGCTAATTTTTCTGTTACATTCTTGGGTTGACATTTTACAATTTTTCATGTGAATAAACCCCTGCTCTACATAGTTGACAGGGACCTAAATTTTTTAAAATGATCTGTTCCATTGGTGGGTGACATTAACCCATTTCTGGCGATGAAAAACCCCTACTCTGCATAGGTGACAGGGACTTAAATTTCTAAAATTCGTCTTTAATTGGCCTTTTCCTTCGATCCTTCTGCTTTAATACCTTTTCCCATATTTCCGCTTGATCAAAATTAAATTTCATCCATTTATCTCCCTTGGATGTGGTCTCTCTGTCTTACGCTCCCTCTCCGGCGTGGAACCCTGAGTCGCCGATAACCGTGATTAACATGGTAGGCTCAGAAAAGAACATCGAAAGTTGATAGAGAAGATATCCAAATGGATGGTGGACGTCAAGGGAACACCTCTGCATAAGTGACAGGAACATTAATTTCTAAAAATCCTGTTACATTGTCAGGTGACATTTTACCAATTTTGCCAGATAGAAACCCCTGCTCTGCATAGGTGACAGGGACTTAAATTTCTAAAATTCTTTTCATTCAATCATTCTGCTTTAATAACTTGTCCCACATTTCCTCTTCATCTCATTGCAGCCATTGACCTCCCTTGGATGAGGTCTCCCTTTCTCACGCTCCCTCTCCGGCGTGGAACCCATATTCGCCGATAACCATGATCAACATGGTAGGCTCAGAAAAGAACATCGAAAGTCGATAGAGAAAATATCCAAATGGATGGTGGACGTCACAGGGACGTGCGATCAGGCAGAAGTTATTTAGAGTCAACAAAGCGGCAGCAGGGCCTCTCCTGTCTAGCGTTTCCTAATCCAAAATACCACAGTGACATTCCCTGTAATTTTTTATGAATCATTCAAATAACAGGGCATCTTAAGAGTGCTGTATTGTTATTTTTCGTCACTACCTCCCCGAGTCGGGAGTGGGTAATTGCCGCGCGCCCCTTCCTTAACTTGGACCTCGTCCTCCTAGATCAAGATTATTATTTTTACATATTTTATGTTATTTAAAGTCATTTCCCTATCCACATTTGTTTGCAGAGCACTTGCCATTCTCTTAACCACATTTAATGCCATTTGCAGCCCTGTAGCCCTTTCTATTTTTACAGCCATTTTAGTGCTCAAAAGTTCGGGTTCCCATTGACTTCAATGGGGTTTGGAGTCAAGTTCGGGTCCCAAACTCAAACTTTTTTGTGAAGTTCAGGCCGAACCCGTCTAAAACAAGAATATATAGCAATATAGCGAATATTCGAAAAAAAAAAGAATATAGAGCAATTTAGCTAATACAGTGCTATAATCTTTTTTTATAGTTGTAATTTTTTTCGAATCTGAACTTCAGATGAGAAAAAAATTACAACTATTAGACAAAGAAGATTATAGCACTATATTAGCTAAATTGCTCTATATTCGTTTTTTTCGAATATTCGCTATATTGCTATATATTCTTGTTTTAGAATATTACGAATAGTCGAAAAACAAAGTTATAGCAATATAGTGAATATTCGGAAAAAAAACTGAATATAGAGCAATTTAGCTAATATAGTGCTATAATCTTCTTTGTCTAATAGTTGTAAGTTGAAAAATTCGCAATAAAAATTTCGCATTACGGAAATTCGCAAACAACACTACTCCTAAAGTCAAATATACTGCAGCCTTATATTTTTTTTTAGGGATGAGATGATGGTTTGATTTGCACTATTTTGGGGTGTGTATGACTTTCTGATCACTTGCTATTACACTTTTTGTAATGTAAGGTGACAAAAAATGGCTTTTTTGACACTGTTTTTATGTATTTAGTCTTTTTATGGTGTTCACCTGAGGGGTTAGGTCATGTGATATTTTTATAGAGGCAGTCGTTACGGATGTGGCAATACCCAATATGTATACTTTTTTTTATTTATGTAAGTTTTACACAATGATATAATTTTTGAAGCAATAAAAAATCATGTTTTAGTGTTTCCATAGTCCGAGAGCCATAGTTTTTTCAGTTTTAGGGCGATTGTCTTAGGTAGGGTATCCTTTTTGCAGGATGAGATGATGGCTTGATTGCCACTATTTTGGGGTGCATATTACATTTGATTGCTTGCTATTACACTTTTTATGATGTAAGGTGACAAAAAATGGATTTAGGTAATGTGGGGTTAGGTAATGTGGTATTTTTATAGAGCAGGTTGTTATGAATGCTTTTTTTTTTTTACAGTTAACACAATAAAAGCATTTTTGAAACAAAAAAAAAAGTTATGTTTTAGTGTCTCTATAGTCTGAGAGACATAATTTAATTTTTTTTATTTTTTTTTACGATTGTCTTAGGTAGGAGCTCATTGTGGAATGAGGTGACTGTTAGATTGGTATTATTTTGGGGGGGCATATGCCTTTTTGATCACTTGGTATTGCACTTTTAGTGATTTATGGTGACAAAATCATGTGATATTTCTATAGAGTTGGTCGATACGGACATGGCGATACCTAATATGTCTACTTTTCTTTTTTTCCCTATTTTTTCCCACTTTTTTATTTTATTTTATTTTACTTGAAACGTTAAAGAAAAATGGAAAACTTTTTTTAAAACTTTTTTTTTCACTTAAATCTTTTTCGTCCAACTGGGACTTCAACTTTTGAGGGTCTGATCCTCTTTACAATGCATCACAATACTTCTGTATTGTGATGCATTGGCTGTAAGTGTATTACACACTGTAATACACTTACAGCCTGCTTCCTGTGAGATACAGGGGGCTTGATCTCACAGACTCTCTCGGAAGGCAGCCACGATGCCTAAGGAAGGCATCGGGCTGCCTTCGCTGCCATTTGGTCCTCATCACAGCAGCGTCGGGACCCGATGGCTACTTCCTCCCTGCACGGACATCCCACGTTACTGCGCAGGCATCTGTGATTTTACCGATGCCAGCGCATACAGCAGGGGTCCGGCTATCAGTGACTGCCGGACCCCTGCCGCAGATCAGATCGGTGCAGCTCCTGCACCTGCCCGATCAGCGCACCGTACATGTACGGCGCTGGGCTAAGGTGTGCCCCACTAATGATTTAAAATGGCCTCCAGCAACTTGTCCTAGAATGTGAGCGGGACTAGTTTCCTCCACTTGGAGAGCTCTCTGGGTGGGGGACGGGGATGTTGCCTCACCCTTCAAAGGGTTCTCCACGGGGCAGGGTCTCAATACCCACTACACAGCTCTACAAGAGATGGTAATGATGCAATCTTGCCAACTATAAGCCTTCACAACTGAGCAGCCTGAAAGGAGAACTCACCAATATGTAGTACAGTGGGTCCTTGTGGGAGGTGGTGTGGAGGATGGAAGTGGTAGTGTGAATGGGAGTTATAGTGGTCACGGTGTTATACCTCAGGACATTGCTCCCTGGGGTCTGTTGCAGTGATGGGAAGGGTGCACCAGTTCCTTTTGGGTCACACTCAACTGGGATTCTCCTGCCTGAGGGTGGATGGTGCTCTTGATGTTGATGTTTTGCGGTGCAAGACGGGATCCTGTTGTCGTAACGTCATCACCTTGAGGTGCAAATGTAGGAAAGAAATAATGGGGGAGATTTATTAAACTGGTGAAAAGTGGAACTGGCTTAGTTGCCTATCGCAACCAATATGATTCCACCTTTCATTTTCCACAACTCCATTGGGAAATGAAAGGTGGAATCTGTTTGGTTGCTATGGGCAACTAAGCCAGTTCTACTTCACACCAGTTTGATAAATCTTCCTGAATAAGTCTGAAGCTTCAGATGCAGACAATTCAGGACAAGTCTTACTTGTTATGCACCAGCTGATGTCACACAGAAATACAGTTTCCTCAGATGGTACAGGTCTCACAGATGCATAGATAACCATAGGCCAAAACAGTGTCTCTTTAGATGTTTGAATCAATCTTCCTTACCCTACACCCTACACTTTACTAACTGACTTGTACACATAAGCATCCAGGCACAGAGTGTACATTTAACTTAAGGCAATGCAATGCAACCAACAGGGAAGTTCTCCCTAACGGCAGGCAAACTGCTCTGCTCTATTCTTTGAACAGGTTGTTGCACTTATAGTACACTTCCTTCCACAGGATCCACCTTGGGTCTGGCACCAGTGGCAACTCCTGACCATGGATGCCGTTGAGTACATAAGTCCCTTTAGACAAGTTACCTCTACCAGACTTTCACTACACCTCTCTGTTACAACTGGCCTGCTTTTGGTAGCCTCCCCCTGGCTAGTACTTGGTCCAGGGGTGGCTAAAGTGTCAGCTTCACATCTTGGTACTTGCTCTAACATTGCGCTCTTCCTGACTGACCAGGTTTAGACTGGATTAACACACTGAACTATCTGTGCTGACTCACTCCTCTCCTTATATAGAGGGCGACACCAGCCCCATCTAGTGGTGGCTGCGAGATATGGCCTTTAATTGTCATGTGCTTACAGAAATACACAGTGAATGCATACATCACATGATGACAATATACTTTTGCACTTCGCAGTATATGCAACTTATAGGAGCATGGTCCTGCACAAGTGCCAGAGTGTAGTGTGTAGTTAGACCCTGTTCTTTCATCCGCCCAGGCACCTTTGCAAGTGGAGGCAACCAGTCCTGCTCACTTTCTAGGACAGATTGCTGGCAGCCATTTTAAATCATTCCCAGAGAACTCCTTTAAGTCAGTATTAAATAATATAATTACAGTGACAGCAGAATTCGAATACAGTGTATCACAATGTAAGTGTCTGAGTTTATACATTCACATTTTGAGCTCATTCATTTCACACTGTATGTTTACTTTTCAGAAGATGGAGCTCATCCATTTACTTGAGTATAAAATTGTTTATTCAGCCATGAAAACATAAAACACAATTCTGCTGGTAAAATATAGACAGAATGCTGCAGACACATTGGAAATAAATTATTTTATGTAGCATGGCTGAGTGGGTTCATTATTTCTAGGAAATCTTCTGTCAAAATACATTTCTTTAGTTTACTGAGGAAACTTTCTGATAATTTCACTCCAACTTTTTGCATCCTCTACATAATAGTCATAGAGGAGTCATCAGACCAGTAATATTTGCTAGGTTTAGATAATATCTTCACTGCAGTCTTCTAAACTCAGGATTGTTCATGTCGTGCAGGTCTGTGCGCTTTCCATATGTTTTTATCCATATGGCAGTCTACTAATATTATTGTAGAAAAATCTAATTGGGAAAAAGAGTCTGAGATGGGGAATAGCATGGTGTTTTTCGATGATTAGAAAATAGGGCATGTTGTTTTCCGGAAGAACTGCTACCTCTGTCCACAGGCAGTATCTACTATTGCATTTCTACATAATGAGGATGAGCTGCAACACTGGATACAGCCCATGGACTGGGAAAAAGCATACCCAATTTCTAATCAAGGACCCATTCAATTTTCATTGTAAAGACAGCAGCAATTTTTACGTTTTCTGCCTGTCAGCCATAAAGTTTTTATTTTTATGACTACATTGTTATTGCAGAATATATTTTTAGACATCATTTTGAGGTCCTAGTGTTTAGGCCCCTTGCAGACGAGTGCGTCCGGATTATGACGCTGTGGATGCATTCAGTGAAAACTGCACGATTTCGCAAACAAAGCCATTCAGTTTTGTTTGCGATCACGTTCAGTTGTTTGTTTTTTTATCGCGCGGGTGCAATGTGATTTAATGCGTTTTGCACGCGCATGGTAAAAAACTGAATGTTTACAAACAACATCTCTTAGCAACCATCCATGAAAATCGCATTGCATCTGCACTTGCTTGCAGATTTTCACGCAGCCCCATTCTCTTCTATGGGGCCAGTGTTGAGTGAAAATCACAGAATATAGAATATGCTGCGATGTTTACGCAATGCAAAAGTGATGCGTGAAAGCCACCGCTCATGTACACAGGCCCATTTAAATGAATGGGTCCGGTTTCCATGCCGGCGCAATGCGTTCGCATCACGCATTGCACCCGCGCAGAATTTTTGCTAGTGTCAAAGGGGCCTAAATCTACATTTTCTTGAGTGCAAAACAAAGCAATGTAGCCATAGTTTTTTGTATATTTATTTTTACCCAATTCAGCCCACACCTTAAAGGGGTTCTGTCACCAGATTTTACCCCTATAACCTAAAGATATCCTCATGTCCGGACTAAGAAGAAGAATCCTAAACTGGCCTTATTAAAAGTCACTGAGGCTCTATTTGTCCAAAAAACAGGTTTTTATAACCTGCCAATCACTTACTTAAGGTGCCCAAGGGGAGGTCCGTTAATACAGGGTGCCCGTCCGCACCCTCCGCCGTCCGGTGCCCAGCGCCGCCTTCCGTCTTCATCGCCGCCTTCTACAGCTCAGCGCCGCCCCTGCAATCCTCCCGTCCCTTTGCCAGATCCCGCGCCTGCGCACTAGGCTCGGCCTGATGCGCCCGTGCGGACTCCTGGCGGCGGCTTCATTGAGCGAAGTGCGCATGCGCCGGCGTGATGCGCACTTTGCTCAACCCTAATATGACCTGCAGATTGGCCGAGCCTAATGCGCAGGCGCGGGATCTGGCAAAGGGACGGGAGGATTGCAGGGGCGGCGCTGAGCTGTAGAAGGCGGCGATGAAGACGGAAGGCGGCGCTGGGCACTGGACGGCGAGGGGTGCGAACGGGCACCCTGTATTAACCACCTCCGGACCGCCTAACGCAGATTCGCGTTCCGGAGGTGGCAGGCTGGCGCACAGTCACGCATATATGCGTCATCTCGCGAGACGCGAGATTTCCTGTGAACGCGCGCACACAGGCGCGCGCGCTCACAGGAACGGAAGGTAAGCGAGTGGATCTCCAGCATGCCAGCGGCGATCGTTCGCTGGCAGGCTGGGGATCCGAATTTTTTAACCCCTAACAGGTATATTAGACGCTGTTTTCATAACAGCGTCTAATATACCTCCTACCTGGTCCTCTGGTGGTCCCTTTTGTTAGGATCGACCACCAGAGGACTCAGGTAGGTCAGTACAGTCGCACCAAACACCACACTACACTACACTACACCCCCCCCCGTCACTTATTAACCCCTTATAAACCCCTGATCACCCATGATCACCCCATATAAATTCCCTGATCACCCCCCTGTCATTGATCACCGCCCTGTCATTGATCACCCCCCTGTCAGGCTCCGTTCAGACGTCTGTATGATTTTTATGGATTTACGGATACATGGATCGGATCCGCAAAACGCATACGGACGTCTAAATGGAGCCTTACAGGGGGGTGATCAATGACAGGCGGGTGATCACCCATATACACTCCCTGATCACCCCCTGTCATTGATCACCCCCCTGTAAGGCTCCATTCAGACGTCCGCATGATTTTTACGGATCCATGGATCGGATCCGCAAAACACATGCGGACGTCTGAATGGAGCCTTACAGGGGGTGATCAATGACAGGCGGGTGATTACCCATATACACTCCCTGATCACCCCCCTGTCATTGATCACCCCCCTGTAAGGCTCCATTCAGACGTCCGCATGTGTTTTGTGGATCCGATCCATGTATCCATGGATCCGTAAAAAATCATGCGGATGTCTGAATGGAGCCTTACAGTGGGGGTGATCAGTGACAGGGGGGTGATCACCCTGATCACCCTGATCACCCCCTGTCATTGATAACCCCCCTGTAAGGCTCCATTCAGACGTCCGCATGTGTTTTGTGGATCCGATCCATGTATCCATGGATCCGTAAAAAATCATGCGGATGTCTGAATGGAGCCTTACAGGGGGGGTGATCAGTGACAGGGGGGTGATCACCCTGATCACCCCCTGTCATTGATAACCCTCCTGTAAGGCTCCATTCAGACGTCCGCATGTGTTTTGTGGATCCGATCCATGTATCCATGGATCCGTAAAAAATCATGCGGATGTCTGAATGGAGCCTTACAGGGGGGGTGATCAGTGACAGGGGGGTGATCACCCTGATCACCCCCTGTCATTGATAACCCCCCTGTAAGGCTCCATTCAGACGTCCGCATGTGTTTTGTGGATCCGATCCATGTATCCATGGATCCGTAAAAAATCATGCGGATGTCTGAATGGAGCCTTACAGGGGGGGTAATCAGTGACAGGGGGGTGATCACCCTGATCACCCCCTGTCATTGATAACCCCCCTGTAAGGCTCCATTCAGACGTCCGCATGTGTTTTGTGGATCCGATCCATGTATCCATGGATCAGTAAAAAATCATGCGGATGTCTGAATAAAGCCTTACAGGGGGGGTGATCAGTGACAGGGGGGTGATCACCCTGATCACCCCCTGTCATTGATAACCCCCCTGTAAGGCTCCATTCAGACGTCCGCATGTGTTTTGTGGATCCGATCCATGTATCCATGGATCCGTAAAAAATCATGCGGATGTCTGAATGGAGCCTTACAGGGGGGGTGATCAGTGACAGGGGGTGATCACCCTGATCACCCCCTGTCATTGATAACCCCCCTGTAAGGCTCCATTCAGACGTCCGCATGTGTTTTGTGGATCCGATCCATGTATCCATGGATCCGTAAAAAATCATGCGGATGTCTGAATGGAGCCTTACAGGGGGGGTGATCAGTGACAGGGGGGTGATCACCCTGATCACCCTGATCACCCCCTGTCATTGATAACCCCCCTGTAAGGCTCCATTCAGACGTCCGCATGTGTTTTGTGGATCCGATCCATGTATCCATGGATCCGTAAAAAATCATGCGGATGTCTGAATGGAGCCTTACAGGGGGGGTGATCAGTGACAGGGGGGTGATAACCCTGATCACCCTGATCACCCCCTGTCATTGATAACCCCCCTGTAAGGCTCCATTCAGACGTCCGCATGTGTTTTGTGGATCCGATCCATGTATCCATGGATCCGTAAAAAATCATGCGGATGTCTGAATGGAGCCTTACAGGGGGGGTGATCAGTGACAGGGGGGTGATCACCCTGATCACCCCCTGTCATTGATAACCCCCCTGTAAGGCTCCATTCAGACGTCCGCATGTGTTTTGCGGATCCGATCCATGGAGCCGTAAAAATTATACGGACGTCTGAATGGAGCCTTACCAGGGGGTGATCAATGACAGGGGGGTGATCCGGGAGTCTATATGGGTGATTACCCCCCTGTCATTGATCACCCCCCTGTCATTGATCACCCCCCCTGTCATTGATCACCCCCCCCTGTCATTGATCACCCCCCCCCCTGTCATTGATCACCCCCCCCCCCCCCCTGTAAGGCTCCATTCAGACATTTTTTTTGGCACAAGTTAGCGGAAATTTTTTTTTTGTTTTTGTTTTTTCTTACTAAGTCTCATATTCTACTAACTTGTGTCAAAAAATAAAATCTCCCATGAACTCACCATACCCCTCACGGAATCCAAATGCGTAAACATTTTTAGACATTTATATTCCAGACTTCTTCTCACGCTTTAGGGCCCCTAAAAAGTCAGGGCAGTATAAATACCCCACATGTGACCCCATTTCGGTATTCGCTGAGGGGCATATTGAGTCCATGAAAGATTGACATTTTTGTCCTAAGTTAGCGGAAAGTGAGACTTTGTGAGAAAAAAACCAAAAAAATCAATTTCCGCTAACTTATGCAAAAAATAAAAAATTTCTAGGAACTCGCCAGGCCCCTCATTGAATACCTTGGGGTGTCTTCTTTCCAAAGTGGGGTCACATGTGGGGTATTTATACTGCCCTGGCTTTTTAGGGGCCCGAAAGTGTGAGAAGAAGTCTGGGATGCAAATGTCTAAAAATGCCCTCCTAAAAGGAATTTGGGCCCCTTTGCGCATCTAGGCTGCAAAAAAGTGTCACACATCTGGTATCGCCGTACTCAGGAGAAGTTGGGGAATGTGTTTTGGGGTGTCATTTTACATATACCCATGCTGGATGAGAGAAATATCTTGGCAAAAGACAACTTTTCCCATTTTTTTATACAAAGTTGGCATTTGACCAAGATATTTTTCTCACCCAGCATGGGTATATGTAAAATGACACCCCAAAACACATTCCCCAACTTCTCCTGAGTACGGCGATACCAGATGTGTGACACTTTTTTGCTGCCAAGGTGGGCAAAGGGGCACATATTCCAAAGTGCACCTTTTGGATTTCACCGGTCATTTTTTACACATTTTGATTGCAAAGTTCTTCTCACACATTTGGGCCCCTAAATTGCCAGGGCAGTATAACTACGCCACAAGTGACCCCATTTTGGAAAGAAGACACCGCAAGGTATTCTGTGAGGGGCATGGTGAGTTCCTAGAATTTTTTATTTTTTGTCGCAAGTTAGTGGAATATGAGACTTTGTAAGAAAAAAAAAATAATCTTGTGACAAAAAATAAAAAGTTCTATGAACTCACTATGCCCATCAGCGAATACCTTAGGGTGTCTACTTTCCGAAATGGGGTCATTTGTGGGGGTTTTCTACTGTTTGGGCATTGTAGAACCTCAGGAATCATGACAGGTGCTCAGAAAGTCAGAGCTGTTTCAAAAAGCGGAAATTCACATTTTTGTACCATAGTTTGTAAATGCTATAACTTTTACCCAAACCATTTTTTTTTTTTGCCCAAACATTTTTTTTTATCAAAGACATGTAGAACAATAAATTTGGCGAAAAATTTATATATGGATGTCGTTTTTTTTGCAAAATTTTACAGCTGAAAGTGAAAAATGTCATTTTTTTGCAAAAAAATCGTTACATTTTGATTAATAACAAAAAAAGTAAAAATGTCAGCAGCAATAAAATACCACCAAATGAAAGCTCCATTAGTGAGAAGAAAAGGAGGTAAAATTCATTTGGGTGGTAAGTTGCATGACCGAGCGATAAACGGTGAAAGGAGTGTAGTGCCGAAGTGTAAAAAGTGCTCTGGTCATGAAGGGGGTTTCACCTAGCGGGGCTGAAGTGGTTAATGGACCTCCCCTTGGGCACCTTAAGTAAGTGATTGGCAGGTTATAAAAACCTGTTTTTTTGGACAAATAGAGCCTCAGTGACTTTTAATAAGGCCAGCTTAGGATTCTTCTTCTTAGTCCGGACATGAGGATATCTTTAGGTTATAGGGGTAAAATCTGGTGACAGAATCCCTTTAAAGGGGTTGTCTTATTTCAGCAAACTGGATTTATCATCCAGAGAGAGTTACTACAAGGCACTTACTAATGTATTGTGATTGTCTCTTCCTTTGCTTTGGAGAGAGTTCAGAGAACAGCTACTAATCTAGTACATGGATTGCAGGATAAAACTTACCAGGAAAGATAAAAGGACCTTAACATGTATAGCTTGGAAGAAAGACGAGACAGAGGGGATATGATAGAAACTTTTAAATACATAAAGGGAATCAACAAGGTAAAAGAGGAGAGACTATTTAAAAGAAGAAAAACTGCTACAAGAGGACATCGTTTTAAATTAGAGGGGCAAAGGTTTAATAGTAATATCAGGAAGTATTACTTTACTGAGAGAGTAGTGGATGCATGGAATAGCCTTTCTGCAGAAGTGGTAGCTGCAAATACAGTGAAGGAGTTTAAGCATGCATGGGATAGTAAGTGAGAAAGAAACATTGGGTAGGGGGTCACTCACTATCAAGCAAACATATAGTCAAATTGTATCCAAAGTAAACCGTTATAATAATTAAATATAACACATACAGATCATACACATATCATGTTGCACAAAAGCCTAAAACTTAAATCTTAAAAATACCGCAATCTTAAAAGGATATCCCAGGGCACGTAACCCAATGTGAAAAGGTAAGTCAATCGGCAACCAGGTCTATGTCACAATTGTATTAGTTTGGTTGAACTAGACCTCAGGGTCATATATTCATATACTCGCATATATTGTAGGCCACAAAGAGTTAATAGTACTCTATTGGTTGTTTTTACGTTACCTCTTCTTCATCTGTTATCACCGGTCTGTTAATGCGGCGTGGCATGTATCTCCGCAATCATCTGCAAGGACCTGTGGATAAAGCTTCCCCCGCTCCTAAGGGTATGTTGCGGCGGTATAGCACAGTTCACCGTTGTGACCTGCCAGGACCTATGTGACGTCCCACGTGGTTCACTGTTCGGTCATGTGATTTGGAAGTTTTCAAGCGGAGACTTGAATCATCTATAGACGTAAGTTGATTCAGAGGTTGCTATTATCCCTAGTATTGGAATATGCAATTTTTTGAGCGCTCCTTCTCGATGATCCCTCACTGTTGTTTACCAAATGCATTTTGGGGTGAAACAACCCCTTCTTCAGTGGTTTAAACAGTGGTGATCTAATGTTCTCCTTTATATGGTGTCCATAATTAGGGCAATGCATGCTGGAGCAGTGAGGGATATCTGGAAAATGTGGATATGGAACCCATTTATGTTAGCTGGAACATATATCACTCCCGATTTTTTTCATTTCAAAAACTAATATGATGGTCATTAGGTAAATATTGTCTTTCTATAAGATGACCACATTGATGTTATTTCTATGATTGTCATATTTCACATTGTCCATAGAGTAGTTGTCATAAACTTCAAAATCCTTATATTTCCATTAACTTTAAAAATCCTTGTATTTATGCTATCCATTAATGATATTTATGACGGTATAGGTATATAAAACCAACCAAACATATAACAAACACATATAGACCTTAAAAACAGAAAACGCACATGCGATTCCTTTGCGTCTTCGGTGCGTTTTTTCGAAAATTTCTAAAATAAAGCAATATGATAGAATCGGATACAAGGATCTACATATGAGAACTTTATGCACTGGCTGTGCCATAATGCGTATACGGTATGTGCACATATTACCTGCACACATATACAAATATGGAGAATATAGTGTAAGTACAAGCCAGCAAAACATATATTGATCGCAAGTAAAACTTAACTTAAAAAACCAAAAAAACGCACATGCGGTTCTTTTGCGTCTTCAGTGAGTTTTTTCAAAATTTCTAAAATAATTCAATAGGGTGAAATGGGATGCAGGAGACTTTATATTAGGAACATTCAATGCTGATTATGCCATAACTGATGTATTATTGGAGTAATGTGAAGAGCACTATGTAGGTGTATGGGGGTGCCGGCCTATCAGGAAGGAGAGATCTATGTGCTAAAAAACAGCCTGACTCAGATGTCCCATTCATCACAGACCAACGCCCCATTAGAGAAACCCAAATAGCACCATATCGGCATTTAGGCCTCTCGGCAATAAGGTATCAATTTCGAATATACTCTTTGTTTTGGAAATTTGGAGGATATGGTTCCCCCCTCTCAATGGATATTTAACATTTTCAAGTGTCATATATATGTAAGGGTCGATGGATCATTGTTGTGATGATCTCTATATGCTTGGATAGGGAATGTAATTCATATCCCTTCTTTATATTCGTGACATGCTCTGATACTCTCTTCTTTAGAAATTAGTTTGGTTCTTCCTATGTATTGTTTTCGACACAGGCATTCAATTAAATATATTACATTAGTTGAATCGCATGTCAGGTCCTCTTTAGTGTTCATTGAGAATGAGTTCTGAGTCGAGAGTGCCTTTAGAGTTTTTTTTAGGAAATGTAGTGATTCTGCATTTGGAGCAATGCTCACATCTATAGAAACTATTAAAGGATAGCAAGTTCTGTTTATTTTGTATAGTTTGGTTCTTATTTTTATTTTTCACAGAGGGGGCAACTTTAAGGCCTAAATTGGGGACCCTGGTATATGTAATCTGGGGCAAAGTTGTAAGCATTGGTCAAATTACTTTGCCCCCAAGCAGGTGGTGCCAATATTTCCTAATAATTCTTTCCATGCTTCTATAGTGCGCATGAAATGGTAGGATCATTCTCAATGTATCCTCCATCACTTGTCTCTGCTTGGGGACGAAAAAATCTTCCCTCTTCATTGTCCTAACCTCCCCCAATGATCCTTCCAGAAGATGGATGGGATATTGTTTATCAAGAAACTGCTGTTTCAATGCCCCAGCCTCTATTTCAAATTGTTGCTCTTGAGTACAGTTACGTTTTAACCTTCTGAATTGACTTTTCGGCACATTGATCAACCATATGGGCAGGTGGCAACTTGTATATAGTATGTAGCTATTTTTGGTCACTGGTTTGTGGTAAGTGCTACATAATAATTTGTTCTTCTCTACTCTAATATCTTGATGGTTGATCAATGTGCCGAAAAGTCAATTCAGAAAGAATTATTAGGAAATATTGGCACCACCTGCTTGGGGACAAAGTAATTGGACAAATGCTTACAACTTTGCCCCAGATTACACATACCAGGTTTACCCAATTTAGGTCTTAAAGTTGCCCCCTCTGTGAAAAATAAAAATAAGAACCAAACTATACAAAATAAACAGAACTGGCTATCCTTTAATGGTTTCCATAGATGTGAGCATTGCTCCAATTGCAGAATCACTACATTTCCTAAAAAAAACTCTAAAGGCACTCTCGACTCAGAACTCATTCTCAATGGACATTAAAGAGGGCCTGACATGCGATTCAACTAATGTAATATATTTAATTGAATGCTCGTGTCGAAAACAATACATAGGAAGAACCAAACAAACTCTAAAGAAGAGAGTATCAGAGCATGTCACGAATATAAAGAAGGGATGAATTACATTCCCTATCCAAGCACTATAGAGATCATCACAACAATGATCTATCAGACCCTTATATATATGGCACTTGAAAAAGTTAAATATCCATGGAGAGGGGGGAACCATATCCTCCAAATGTCCAGAACAGAGTCAAAGAGGATATTCGAATTTGATACCTTATTGCAGAGAGGCCTAAATGCCGATATGGTGGTATTTGGGTTTCTCTAATGGGGCGTTGGTCTGTGATGAATGGGACATCTGAGTCAGGCTATTTTCCAGCACCCAGATCTCTCCTTCCTGACAGGCCCGCGCCCCCACACACCTACATAGTGCTCTTCACATTCCTCCAATAGTTATCTATACATGTACATGTATGTACATATACATCAGTTATGGCATAATCAGCATTGAATGTTCCTAATATGAAGTCTCCTGCATCCCATTTCACCTTATTGAATTATTTTAGAAATTTCGAAAAAACGCAGTGAGGGATCATCGAGAAGGAGTGCTCCAAAAATTGCATATTCCAATACTTGGGATAATAGCAACCTCCGAATCAACTTACGTCTATAGATGATTTAAGTCTCCGCTTGAAAACTTCCAAATCACATGACCGAACAGTGAACCACGTGGGACGCCACGTAGGTCCTGGCAGGTCACAACGGTGAACTGTGCTATACCGCCGCAACATACCCTTAGGAGCGGGGGAAGCACAGGTCCTTGCAGATGATTGCGGAGATACACGCCACGCCGCATTAACAGACCGGTGATAACAGATGAAGAAGCGGTAACGTAAAAACAACCATTAACTCTTTGTGGCCTACAATATATGCGAGTATATGAATATATGACCCTGAGGTCTAGTTCAACCGAACTGATACTATTGTGACATAGACCTGGTTGCCGATTGACTTACCTTTTCACATTGGGTTACGTGCCCTGGGATATCCTTTTAAGATTGCGGTATTTTTAAGATTTAAGTTTTAGGCTTTTGTGCAACATGATATGTGTATGATCTGTATGTGTTATATTTAATTATTATAAAGGTTTACTTTGGATACAATTTGACCATATGTTTGCTTGATATTGAGTGACCCCCTACCCAATTCTTTCTCACTTTCTATACACCAGCATTTGGGAGTGCTGTGGGGTAGTGCACCTCTCCAGAAGTGGAACAGTAAGTGAGCCACCATTTTTGCTCTATGCATGGGATAGGCATAAGGCCATCCTTCATATAAGATAGGGCCAAGGGCTATTCATAGTATTTAGTATATTGGGCAGACTAGATGGGCCAAATGTTTCTATGCTGGCTGGATTAATTTTTTTCATTACATTATACACTGCCCATATCCAGGGATTAAGACCACCCTGCAATCCAGCAGCGGTGGTTGTGCTTGCACACTATAGGAAAATGTGACGGGCTATGAACACGTTTGGCAGCAAGCACATGGATTTATACAAACACCATTCAAATGAATGGAATTTATTTTCAGTCACGGATGTTACCACAGTAGACATGAACACATGGACAGTAAGCTTGCCTGCTTAGACAAGTCCACAACTAGTAGACATTCCATATTCTACTACAATGCAAGACAGAGACAGAACAACACAGAGAATGTCGTACGGAAATGGGTCAGAACCAGAAGGACAAAACAGTGCAAATTTGCAAGACAGAAGGTAGTCATCAAGCTAAACCAAATTCAGAGCCATACAGGAAGTACAGTCCTGAAACACAAGACACAGAGTGGTCAAAGGCTAGCCAAGGTCAATAACAAATAATAGCAATCCACACGCACACAGAACCAGAACAAGGAGCATAACTAGGGAGTCTAAAGCTATCAATAATAAATCAGGTAAAGGTGTGTGGCCAGGAAGGGGTTTAAATAGAGTATAGAGTTCCAGGATCAGAACCTGATATGTTCATGACTTGGTGCTCCATTAGACAGACACAGCACACAGCAAAAGAGCAGCTGAATAATCGAGCACTGCTAGTTTTCCTCCAGCAACACCCGCTGTGAAAAACAGAGCATCAGAGCATTGCAACATGTTGTTAGGAAAGATGTTGTGTCACCAGGAGCATGGCTTTGCAGCGCGTCTCTCCCGGCTCATACGAGGGACCACTGAACTCTCAACATGGGGAGCAGACTTTAATGGAAAATTTGCATGGAACCTTAATAAGGCTAGGAGCATGAACATCCCAAGCTGGCACCTATGTTCTCTCCTCATGACCATATCACTTCCAATGGATTAAGTATTGGATCTAACGTTTAACTTTCTGGGAGTCAAGAATTCTCTCTCTCGTACTCCATATGCTCCAGAATAACCACTGAATAAGGCCCCATGCACCGCGGCCTGGATCTCTCCTGAGAGCAGGAGCGCACGGCGTCACTGGTTGCTATGACGCCGTGCGCTCCCTGCTGCCGGCACAGTACAGTAATACACTGGTACGATCTATACCAGTGTATTACTGTACTGTGCCGGCAGCAGGGGGCGCACGGCGTCATAGCAACCAGTGACGCCGTGCGCTCCTGCTCTCAGGAGGGATCCAGGCCGCGGTTCCACGGCCCGCACACGGCTGTGAACAACGGCCGTGTGCATGGGGCCTAAGGTGGTTTAGGTGGAGCAATTGCAGGAGGAACGTATATGTTAAGCAAGGGCTTATAAAAGACATCATGAATTCTCAAGACAAAACGATACTTGATTAACTACAGACAAAATTTTACATGGTCCAATAAACTTGGCATTTTGAGACATCATTTTTTTGTAGAAAGCAATACTACAGGGTGGGCCATTTATATGGATACACCTTAATACAATGGGTATGGTTGGTGATATTAACTTACTGTTTGTGGCACATTAGTATATGTGAGGCAGGGAACTTTTCAAGATGGGTGGTGACCATGGCGGCCATTTTGAAGTCGGCCATTTTGAATCACACTTTTGTTTTTCAATAGAAGGAGGGTCATGTGACACATCAAACTTATTGGGAGTTTCACAAGAAAAACAATGGTGTGCTTGGTTTTAACGTAACTTTATTCTTTCATGAGTTATTTACAATTTTCTGACCACTTATAAAATGTGTTCAATGTGCTGCCAATTGTGTTGGATTGTCAATGCAACCCTCTTCTCCCACTCTTCACACACTGATAGCAACACCGCAGGAGAAATGCTAGCACAGGCTTCCAGTATCTGTAGTTTCAGGTGCAGCACATCTCGTATATTTACAGCATAGACAATTGCCTTCAGATGACCCCAAAGATAAAAGTCTAAGGGGGTCAGATCGGGAGACCTTGGGGGCCATTCAACTGGCCCACGATGACCAATCCACTTTCCAGGAAACTGTTCATGTAAGAATGCTCAGACCTGACACCCATAATGTGGTTGTGCACCATCTTGCTGGAAAAACTCAGGGAACGTGCCAGCTTCAGTGCATAAAGAGTGAAACACATAATCATGTAGCAATTTCGCATATCCAGTGGCCTTGAGGTTTCCATTGATGAAGAATGGCCCTACTATCTTTGTACCCCATATACCACACTATACCATACATTTTTTGGTTCCAACAGTCTTGGAGGGATCTATCCAAAGTGGGTTAGTGTCAGACCAATAGCGGTGGTTTTGTTTGTTAACTTCACCATTCACATAAAAGTTTGTCTCATCACTGAACAAAATCTTCTACGTAAACTGAGGGTCCTGTTCCAATTTTTGTTTTGCCCATTCTGCAAATTCAGTGCGCCGATCTGGGTCATCCTCGTTTAGATGCTGCAGTAGCTGGAGTTTGTAAGGGTGCCATTTGTGAGTAGCTAATATATTCCGAAGGGATGTTCGACTAATGCCACTCTCACACTCTATGGGCTCTTGCTGAATGAAGCTAGGACAGCCACTGATGTTTCTTCATTAGTGACAGATTTCATGCGTCCACATTTTGGCAAATCCAACACTGAACCAGTTTCACGAAACTTAGCAAGCAGTTTGCTAACTGTAGCATGGGAGATGTGGGGTCTCGTAGGCTGTCTTGCATTGAAATCTGCTGCAATAACCCGGTTACTGCGTTCACATCAACACAATTTCTATCCGCTCCGCACGTGTTAACCTCGGCGCCATGTCAATGGCTGTAAACAAAGAGAAACTTGTAAATAACTCATGAAAAAATAAAGTTACGTTAAAACCAAGCACACCATTGTTTTTCTTGTGAAATTCCCAATAAGTTTAATGTGTCACATTACCCTCTTCCTATTGAAAAAACTAAAGTTGGATTAAAAATGTCCGACTTAAAAATGGCCACCATGGTCACCACCTATCTTGAAAAGTTTCCCCACTCACATATACTAATGTGCCACAAACAGGAAGTTAATATCACCAACCTTTCCCATTTTATTAAGGTGTATCCATATAAATGGCCCACCCTGTAGATTAATCAATGCAAAGTTCCTACCTACAGACCGCTTCTTATTAGCGTGTTCATATTGGATGCTATGATCTTTTTCTAAGCTCTTGCGAGCATGGGCCAAAACTGTGCACAGATCATGAAAGATAGCATTCACAGCATGATGTACAGAGATCCAGAGACAGAAGAAAAACTTTGATAATACCATAGTTATCCATTTGTCTCGGGATGAAACGCAGATGAGAAGAAGAGTTTAACCTGGATTCAGAATCTCGGGGCAAACTGGACATCTCTATCCGAGACAACGGACTCAGGTATGCCATGCAATCTAGGATGTTGTCCACTAACAAGGTAGGCAATTCCTTAGCATTAGGAAGTTACTTTAAAGACACCAGATGACACATCTTTGAGAATCTATCTATAACTACCCAGACGACTGAACTACCCCGGGAGGGTGGGAGGTCCGTAATAAAATCCATTGACATGTAGGTCCAAGGTCTCTGTGGAATTGGCGAGGGACATAGAAAACCCGCAGGACATCTCCTGGGTACCTTGGCCCTGGCACAAACATCCCACGCAGAGAAAAAGGCACCCACATTGTAGGCCACCAGTAGGCCTGAGAGAGACCAATACTTAAATGACCTGCCAGAACAGAACAATGAAACTCCTCCAACACTTTAAGGCATAACGAGGTACAAACAATCTATCAGAAGGAGGATCATTGGGAACCAAGTCCTGACAACCTCCTATTTCAACAGCCAGATCAGGATTAATCGTGGTGACAACGATACCAGGAGACAGAATATTACTAGGTTCAGTATCAAAGCAGTCTTCAATACCAAAGCTACGCGATAAGGCATCCACCTTCACATTACCGGACCCAGGAGGAAAAGTAACTCTAAAGTTAAACCGTGTAAAAAACAGGGCCCATTGTGGGATTTAAAAGCTTGGCCATATCCAAATAAATACATTTTTTATAGTCAGTAAGCACAGTAATTTGGTGCTGAGCCCCCTCCAAGAAGTGACGCCACCCTTCAAAGGCCACTTGATGGCCTACAATTCACGGTTGCTGATATAGTAATACCTCCCGGCGGAGGAGAATTTTCAGGACAAAAATGAGTAGGGTATCAGGTTAGTTAAGGAGGACAAGCCAAGAGATAGCACTGAGATAGCACAGCACCAACTCCTACCCCACAGCAGGGGAGTAGCTACAGGGGAAGCGACTGCTTTGGGGCCCTGACCCAGAAGGGGCCCATTCAGGAGGAGGAGGACTAAAAGACTTTGTCAGGGCACCTTCAACAGTATTACACAATAAAATTATGTACAATGGCAGTATAGACGTGTAGAAAACGGATGGAACAGCTGCCGGGCCTGGTCTGAGAGAGCGATCTTTAGTAGCCACAGGAATGGGGGCAGCATGAAAGGAAGGGGTTGTGAAAAAATGACTGGGGGAGGGAGGCCCCATTAAAAAATTTGCTGTGGGGCCCAGTAATTTATAGCTACGCCACTGCCCCAGAGGCGTTCACCTCAACGACAAAATTTTGGGTAACATCAGGCTGGGTGAGCACCGGTGCATGAATAAAACTTCCTACCTTTTTTTTTTTTTTTTAAAGCTTCTTAGTAGGGTTGAGCGAACCTGAACTGTAAAGTTCGGGTTCGTACCAAACTTTAGGATTTTTGGACCCCGGACCTGAACCTGAACATTTCCGTAAAAGTTCGGGTTCGGTGTTCGGCGCTTTCTTGGCGCTTTTTGAAAGGCTGCAGAGCAGCCAATCAACAAGCGGTTAACTGTCTGACCTTAGAAGCCATCACAGCCATACCTATTAATGGCATGGCTGTGATTGGCCAGAGCAGCATGTGACCCAGCCTCTATATAAGCTTGAGTCACATAGCGCTGTTACAAGTGTAGGGAGAGGATGCTGCTGGACTTGTGATTTCAGGGAGAGAATAGGAGAGAATCTAACTCAGCGATCTACAGAGAAATAGTTGTGTGGGTGCAGGACACAATCGTTTTATCCTGCCCTGAGGCCATTGACCAAAAAAATAAAAACAACTTTTAGAATTCTGTTAGTTAGGTGGATGGCGGCGGTGGCCATTTTATGCAAGCTCAGTGCACCAGCACTGCATCTGAGCTTTTGGGACATTGCAAATCACCATTTTCTTGGCAAACTACAACATCTGGATTAGTCAGTGTGCAATTTAAGGTAGAAATACACCCATCATTTTCTGGGGTTTTAAAAACACACTTTTTTGGCCAAAAAACAGTATTTTACTGATCTGTAAGTGTTAAATACAAGTTTAATATATACAGCTTTCATATTCTGTTACCCCAAAAAACCCACTTTTTTGGCAATCTACAACATCTTGATTAGTCAGTGTGCAATTTAAGCTAGAAATACACCCTTCATTTTCTGGAGTTTGAAAAACACACCTTTTTTTCTTCAAAAAAATGTATTGAAAGGGAAGAGAAAAAAAATAATAATAATAATATATATATGTTAATAACTTCCAGAAGCAGTTAAATCAGCATTTCCAGTCGTCCCATATCTTAATCCATTTCTCTAGTGCATCTCTGCTTATAAAGAATCAGTTCGTAGTTTTTAACCTTATTAACCAGATTTATTCAGTTGTTTACCTCTGGAGTATGGCGTGCAAACCAGCTCCGACTAATCAGAACTCTGGCCAATAATAGTATTCTACCTAACAAGATCTTTTGATATTTATGGCTACCTAGTGACGAAAAATCGTTCAGTAAAAACAATTGTGGCTCAAGAGGAATCCATATTTTTAATTTATGGGTGAGGAGATTATTAATACCGTTCCAGTAAACTCCAAGTTCTGGGCATGCCCAGATCATGTGCAGCTAATCCGCGCCTACAGTATCACATCGGGGGCATTTGGAGGTATCTCTTAATCCACACTTGTTTAACCAGATGGGGGTAACATACTGTATATAGTCTGTGATAAATATTGAACTGTATTAAAACATGGGTTAAGTTGTGAGATAGTAAGTTAGTCAAAGTTAGTAAAAATTCTTCCCCACCCTACCGATTGTACATTTGGGCAATCCATCTCCCAGGCCCTTTGTCCCGGCGATTGTGTCTCTCCAAAACGTGACTTAAGTAATAATTTATATATATTTGAAATCTTTATTCTTTGTGATTTATTCCCTAGCCACCCATTTAGCAGAGTATTTAGCGGAGTT
The DNA here is from genome assembly GCF_014858855.1 of Bufo gargarizans. Taxonomy (NCBI): domain Eukaryota; kingdom Metazoa; phylum Chordata; class Amphibia; order Anura; family Bufonidae; genus Bufo; species Bufo gargarizans. The sequence goes on along the minus strand of NC_058082.1, from coordinate 76,387,574 downwards.
TAAGTATTATCTATTTCTAACAGTGATTTATCATTCCAACTAAAAAGTGCCGACCAAAGCTGAAAATTCCTAAACCAAGAAAGATTCGCTATGTTATGTGATAATTCCACAAACGACTTAATCTCTCTATTCTTAACAACCTGTGTGATATAAAGAATCCCATTCTTTTGCCAAAATTGATCCGTTGCTATACCCTCTAGGGTCTGTAAGTGAATATTGTGCCAAAGAGGCGTGAATGTAAGTGATCCCTTTACCCCCAACCATCCTCTAGTGGTAGCCCACATTTTCAGTAGTGATTTTGTAGTCTCTTTATGGCCTCTGTCTCTATTAATCAGTAGCCCGGATTCCAAAAGCGTAAATATGTTATTATGCGAGGAGCTTCTCAATAACCTACTTAAAAATTTACTATTTTGCCTTTCATAGCACGTCCATAACTGAGCAGCAATAAAATAACCTTTGGAGCAAGGGAGGTTTAAACTCCCCTGCTCCAAAGGTTTATATAGATATTCCAATTTGAGTCGCACATGTTTTCTTCCCCAAACTAGGTCATTGATTATTCTTTCCATAAGTTTAAAATATTTATCCTCTATCCAGATAGGTATATTCCTAAGAACATAGAGGATTTGGGGTAGAATCACCATCTTGACCAGTGAAACGCGATAAGCCCTAGATAGAGGGAGTCTCAACGAAATCCCTATTTTTGCCCTAGCTGGGTTATCAAGGACTCCTTTTGGGACACCGGATTTATTGGCATCAGAATTGTCTTCGACCAGTTTATATCTAGGCCTGATACCTCACCAAATATTTTAACCATCCGGATCATTCTTGGGACAGTTATTTCTGTATTATCTTTAAAAAAGAGGACATCGTCTGCATATAGGGAAATACGATCCTCCACGCCTAGTATTCCAAATCCTTTAATTTGAGCGTCCTGCCTAATAGCCAGAGCCAGGGGCTCAATATAAATATCAAATAGGAGTGGTGAGAGTGGGCAGCCCTGGCGAGTACCTCTATTTAAATTAAAACTGGTAGTAAGGCTCCCATTGAGACTCAACTTAGCCATGGGGGATCTATACAATAGTTTCATCATATTTATGAATCTCTCCCCAAAGCCCATCCTGGCCATGAACCTCCACAGGAATCACCACTCCACCCTGTCGAAGGCCTTAGAGGCATCTGTGGTGAAACAAACCTCGCCACTGGGTTTTGGAGGGGGCTGTTTAAAAGCCTCTTGCCTCAGGATTATGGCCCATAGTAACTGTAAAGGAGAAGACAGACCGGCCGCACAGCTTAAATCTGTCTAAAATTGTATTTTATGTTATTATGCGTTCGGTTAAATTGTATGTTATGTGAGGGCACCCAGATAGCTAATATTATTGTATTCGTGTATTCTGAGTGCCATTCACCTAATGATATGCACTCAGACTTGAGCTATCTGGGGATATGTTAAATGTCTGTGTTTGCTGTGGGGGTGTGCCATTGTATGTTTAAATGGTGATGTCTGTCCTGTTGTCTCCACATGTGTATTGGTGATCTCCCTTTGTCCTGAGAGATAATTGGATTGCCTTCGGTTGTCTCTGGGACAGAGAGGAGGAAACCATGATGCATTGTGGGGATGTGTTGTATCTGTTCTGTATTTGCAAAACTGTAATAAAAACCAGGCTGGGTGTGCCAGCACAGCAGAGCACTGCTTGACCCTCAACACGGAGCCTTGTCTCGTTATTGGGGGGATTCCCTGTATGCTGTTGGAGACTGATTGCCAGGAGTGTAAGCTGACTGTACGCTTTTCCGGTTCGTCTGCCGTCAGCTATTCGCGAGGTTCCAGTTTGGAGTGCTATTTTGTATCCAGTTTGGGAGGTTGGTGTTCTGCAGTAGCTGTGCCTGTCTCTCGGAAAGGGGCATATCGCCTAAACGGATTTTAACCCCTTGTCTGCTGAAACGGTCCGTTACAGCATCCAATGACAGGATGGAGCGATCAGACCCCCCAGGAGCCTGTATGTTAGCGAAGAGCCGATGAAGATTATGATGAGTACCCTTATTTGGGATGAAACCGTTCTGGTCCAGATGGACAATGGAGGAGATGACCCCAGAGAGTCTTGTGGCCAAAATCCTTGCCAGGAGCTTTACGTCTGCGTTCAACAATGAAATCGGTCTGTAGGATCCCAAATCTATGGGGTCCTTACCTTTTTTTGGAATTAATATTATTACAGCTTCCGACATTGAACCCGGTAGGGTCCCCTCCTCCACCGATTCAGTAAAGACCCCCAACAATTTGGGGAAAATAACCTCCTTATATTTACTATAAAATTCATATGGGAGTCCGTCTGAATCGGGGGTGGAGTTACCCGAGCATAGTTTGATTGCCCCTTCATGCTCCTGAATTGAGAAGTCAGCCTCAAGTATCCTCTTTTGAGCCGAGGTAATAGTAGGAAAAATAATACCATCAAGATAGACATCTATCATTTCATCCGTAATCCTACAAACGGCTCTATAAAGTTCTGAGAAGTAGTCCAAGAAAACTTTCTCTATAGAGTTTTGTCCAGTAACTATCCTCCCATTAGCCAGTCGGATATTGTCTATATTTTTTCTTGGGTTCCTGACTCGAGATCACTCTAGATAGAAGTTTCCCGGGTCTCCCCGATTCAGTAAAATATTTTTGACCCTTAAAGAATAGGCTCTGTTGGGCCTTCTCCAACAAAAAAATTGGAGTATGCTTGTGTGGTCTTCTGCATAGTTTCCCTGTTTTCCTCTGTCCTATTTATATAAAAGGATTGTGTAGCTGAGGAAACTTGTTCTTTTAAGTTTTCCTCCTTTTCCCCGTACTCCTTTCTCAGGTTGGCGATATTACTAACCATTATTCCCCTCATGTAGGCCTTGAAGGTGTCCTATACTACTTTGGTTTTTGCTGAAGTATAATTAGCCACCCAGAATTGGTTAATTTCCTTTTGTATTATTTCATGATTCTTTATTACTGATAACCAATAGGGGTTAAGTCTAAATGGAGACCTCCCTATTTCTTTATCATGGGTCAGACAGAGTTCGAGGAGTAGGGGTAGATGGTCCGAGAGTGACCTAGTCTCGTACTTCATTCGTTTTACATATCACACATATTTTTTATTAATCAGAGCATGGTCTATTCTGGACATAGATCTACCTAATTTACTAATGCATGAGAAAACCCTTCTCCCATGTCCCAGACTTTCCCAAACATCCTCGAACCCCGCCTCCAAGCAAAAGCGCGGCAAGGGGGACCCCTGAACAGAGGCGTCTCCCTTGACACCCATAGAGACCCTGTCGACCGCAGGATTGATAACTCAGTTAAAGTCTCCCATAATCAATGTAGGACATTCTGGCCATTTATCCATAAATTTTAGCAGAGAATTAAGTACTCAAAGAGAAAATGGAGGTGGAATATAGACAAAGGCCAGAATACACATCTTCCCCGCCAGCTTACAATATAGGAAGACAAATCTCCCCTGGTGGTCAACAGAGGCTGCCTCGCACATAAAATCAATCGTTCTATGAATAAAGACAGTTACAATGACTAAAGAAGGTAGAGTGGTATGTGTGCTTAGCCCATCTCCTGGTGGCCACCCTGGAGGTCTCCCCAGTGAGATGTGTTTCTATCAAACATATAATAGCTGAGAGGTGTAAACGCATCAGGTCAAAAACCGCTTGTATCTTTCTTCTATCCCCCAGGCCCCTGACATTCCAGGTAAGAATTCTGATTGACATTTTAAAAAATAAATAAAAAAAGAAACAAACATCTGTTCCCCACACTAGACACATCACAGCCCCCATCCAGACCCCCAATCCAATTAATCCACCGCATAAAGCAGCCGATCTCTCGCCTATGACCATACCCCCACCCCTCCACTTGACACCTCCCCTCTAATTAAACAGAGAAAGGGAAAGTTATAAAACATCATCTGCCAACTATTGTTCCCAACAAAGCCTTAAGCAGTTAGATCACATTTCGTTTCGTTTAAGCCACTCCGCAGCTTTATCTGGCGTATCAAAAAATAAAGTTGTATTGTTAAAAATAATCTGGAGTTTGACTGGGAAAACAAGTGAATACTTGATATCCTTTTCTCTTAATCTCTTTTTAACAGTAATAAACAAGCGTCTCTTTTCTTGGACATCTTTTGAAAAATCTGGGAAAAAGGCCAGTCTATTTCCATCGTATAAAACAGGGGGACATTCCCTCGCCCGTCTTAGTACTATATCTCTGTCTCTTGAAACCAGCATTTTAGTAAGGAGTGTCCAAATTAATTTACCACCCGGGACACGATGGGCTCTTTCTACTAGAAACAAGGGCAAGAAGTATTCCTTCCCAAAATTTTCAAGAATCATCGTCTGTATGAATTGAGTAGGGTTCTTATCTTCTGCGCCCTATGGGATCCCCAGGATTCTTACATTGTACCTTCTTCATCTGTCCTCCAGATCCACCACCTTTTTTTAAGGAGATTAAAATCTGACTTCAACGTGGACATCTCAGTATTTATTTCTTTGTATTCATTCTGTATAATAGCCATAGAGCTCTCCACCTTATTAACTCTGTCTCGGATTTTAGACAGATCATCCCTAATCAATCCCACATCGACTTGAATTGCGCCAAGCTGGGTTGTAATAGCCTGTATTAGGTCCCCATTCTGCTTTACTACCAGTAGAATTTCGTTTAACGGCAAGGGGTTGGGGTTGGACGCATCCTCTCCATCTATTCCCTCCTCCCCTTGGGGGTACCCAGAAGCTTTTTGTAATTTAAGTTCCATCACTTAGGAGTTATCATTCTTTTTAGAGCTAATATCCTTTTGCCCACCTTTGGTATTGACCCTTGAGGACCTCAAAAATTGGTCTATTTTTCCTCCTTCAGAGGATTTAGTGGACGGTTTCTGACCAGAAAGGTCCACAGAATGCCTACTAGCCTTAGGTGCCACTTTTTTTTTTCCACTTTATCTTTTTCTTTTTTTTGTATCTTTCCCCTTTCTTTCTCCTTTTTTTTTTTCCTCCTTCCTCCTTTGTTCCTTTTTTTTTATTGTTATCCTCTCCTTTTCTCTCTTCCCACGAGCAGTTTTTTCACAGGGTACCTCAATTCCTATGGGTACAATATCCCATATAGAGTATAGATTGAGACTGCATTAATGTACTTTGGTTAGCTGGTTGAAAGTTTAGCTGGTTAGAGGATTAGTTGGTAACTCCGTTAGTTAATGGGAGGAGAAATAAAGGAACATTCTCACCAGTCTTCACTTCACTGTAAAGAATCCCTGCTGGAGAAAACGAGGGGGCACTCTCAGGAGGATCGCAAGCTGCAGGAGAGCCGAAGGATTGGACGGAAGACCGGAGAGGAACAGCAACAGGAACCATCCAGAGGAACCGGAGTATCACCCCAGAGCACCGGCAAGCACCGGTAATCCCGCAGGGACTGGCTCAGGAGGCAACGGGCAGCAGGAGACAGAAGGAGGGAGCAGGAACACCAACACCGCTCGTTCGGGTCCACGGTCCAGGCGAGGAGACAGAAGGCAGGGGAAGGGACGAGAGATGCCACAATCAGCGGTCAGTGAGGTAGCAGAGCAGTGGGGAGGAGAGGCGGGCGCGACTTCCTTACGTCATCACGTCATCCCCCACAGTTTTAACCTTTAAATGGAATGTGTTGAACAACTTTTTATGTTAAACATATTTTATCAAAATTTTGGGTAATTTATATTTTTTTTATTTTTTACATTTTCCAGGTAAAATTGGTTTCCATCTTTAACTTTAAAAAAAATCCTAAAATCACGCAGTTTTCAACTGGCCTCTAGGCCAAAAAGTCTTCCTGTACTTTGAATGAAAGACAGAATGGACAGGAGCTGACATCATTTACTTCTATGAGAGAGTTTTCTAAGCATGCTTGGTGACCTGTGCAGAGGTCAGAAAGGAGTAGATAAGCTGTTATCACCTATTGTGAATGGCGGATCCTGTCTTATCTATAAAAGGTGAGATCTGTCATTGTAATTCTGCCTGTTATAATAACGCAATGTCTACTGAAAAGCTACCTGAACAGAAGCCTCAACGTAATATTTGGTTTAGTAATCAGTGTGAAAACTGCATGATTTTCGATTTTTTAAAATATAGCTAGTGACATATGCAACGGGTGCCTCCCTCTAGGACCCTCTTTATATATATATATATATATATATATATATATATACGCGTCCCTGATGTAGGAAATCCGAGTGGTATCTTGCGGCTTAAAGTGTCCCTTTATGTGTGTCACGGTGCTCCTACCTTAATACGGCTGGACCCCAGGCTTTGGCTCTCAAGCAATAAATTGTGGGAATAATTGAGGGATTTAAAAGAAAGATTGAGTCCAGACGTTGCATGTAGTTGACCAGCAGCTTTACTTGAATAAACGTTCATCAGAAACCGTTTTCAAGCTTTGTCTTGGTCCCAGCAGGCTTTAGTATTAAACTGGCAGGCATCTTAAATAACGCTGCTTGCTTTCTCTCTCTCGGCTGTATTGACAGGCTTGCTTAATATTCTGTTACTTCTGTATGCTGCAATACACTTTATAGTTCAACTCAAAGTTATAACAGGAAATTTTCCTCCTGGCTCCTGAGGCTTTAAGCTTTGGCCTCATGGCCAGCAGAGCTTAAGGTGCTCTGGCTGGCTTGGGGACATCAAGCAGAGACGTGCCCCTGCACACCCTCCCCTAGCAGGGGTAAGCTAGACATGACTCTAACTGGTCCCCACTCCTGCTGCAGGAAATAGGACTCACCCACTTCCCTACAGAGGATGGGGGTTAGAATGAAATGGAAAGTTCCATTATATCTAACTGTAGCTCTGCCATATTTGCTGCCACGCTGCAAGCAGCGTTTTGGTGTCCGCCTCCAGAGCGGAATGGCGACTGATCGGAGGCAAGCGGATGCATTCTGAGCAGATCCTTTTCCATTTAGAATGCATTAGGGCAAAACTGATCTGTTTTGGACCGCTTCTGAGAGCCCAGGACGGATCTCAAAAATGGAAAGCCAAAACGCTAGTGTGAAAGTAGCTTAACATAAAAACATAATGTAATCAATAGGTAATTTTCTGATAACATGTTAACTTTAAGTTATACCTGGAAATTATTCTGGAATCTTCTGTATTCTCTGCTACATTTCTAATAAGAGTATTGCTTGAACATTAGTAAACATTTAAGATGTCATTGTTTGAGCTGCTATAGGAAATATTAGCTGTTTATGATGCAATACAGGTTTCTGCCATGCTTCATAAAAGCCAGGTATCTGTTGTCTGCAACTAACAAAGGAAAACGTAGAAGAAATACCAGAACAAAACACAAGTATTACAGTTTGATGAGCTGCAACTTTCCATTTAGACATTTATGATCCCTTCTTATGTTTAGACGATCAGAGCCACTTAAACCTTAACCCTTGTTCTACTCAAACTGTAAGCAAAAGGAATGTTTCAATTCAAGACAACAAGAGGAATGAAGCCTGAGTTCCAAACTATATTAACATCTCATTTACACAAAACAGACATTTACTACCGCTATGCATGCTTCAGTGTTCATACATGAGAATAATGATCCATGATGCAATGCTTAATGCTTCCATGATAAAATATGGCAGCACGTAGAATGCCTACTACTCTGTTATATGGAACCATGGTGCAATGTCAGTTTATTCAGCATGACATGTAGTGATGAGCGGCACAGGAAATATTCGAATTTGCGATATTTCACAAATATTTTGTAGAATATTTGTCATATATTTGCGAATTCAAGAATTTGAGATAATATTCTTGATAGCGAAAAAAAAATCGGCAATGTAATTTTCACGTAATGCGCGCAAAATACAGGCGTGGGTCACTTATGCTACATTTTTCAAGCTGGTATAAGTTTCCTGAGACTGGAGAAAATGGTTGGCACGGGAGAGCATTAGAATAGCTTTATATGCAGATAGAGTGCTCCAATATGTTCGCGCTTGCGAATTTTTGGCAATATCTGCTACACTATAGATCAATCTAACCTACACTGACAATATACCCCTAACTATCTGAATTATATATATAGGTACTGTCTAATGTAATAACACAAAGCACAGAGCACAGCAATGACACTGCTGTATCTTTCATAACTGCAATAAACTTTAGAAAATTGCTCCTGGGACGGAAAGTGTTGCAGAAAGCTTTTTATTGTAGAATATTGAATAGGCAGAGTGCAGGGACAGTGTAGGGACAGTATAGGGAGATTGTAGGGAGAGTTTTTAGACACTGTAGGGAGAGCACAGGGAGGCTGAAGATACAGCACGATTTGAGTGTAATCGCCATGTGCATATTGTTCACCTGCTGCCACAATCCCAGTTACTCTATAATAGTCTATATTTAGAATTACTGTGCCTCAAGAATTAAAGGGAGGTCTAATATATCGCATTGAGTATCTTGTTCAATTGCTGACACAATCTCCGTAAATCTTTTAGTTGATATATGGAATTACTGTGCATCAGGACTAAAAGCTGGTCTAATATATTGCGGTGTGTATCTTGTTGAACTGCTGCCACATTCACAGTTAATGTCTTACTTTATATATAGAATTACTGTTCCTCAGTATTAAAGTGTTGTCTAATATATTGCCGCAATGATATTGTTCAACTGCTGAAATAATCCTCATTAATCTTTTAATTGATGTATCTAAATTTACAGTGCCTCAGTAATTAAGGGCAGTCTAATATATTGCTGCGTGCATCTTGATCAACTGCTGCAACATTCATAGTTAATCCATTACATTACTGGTAGCGTTACTGTTCACTATGGCCAACAGACAGTTGCTTGGAGACTCCAAAGAAACCACTGCATCTCCTACTGACCCGCACCCCCTCTCCAGCAATCAGAGCTCTTCATTGTCAGCAGAAGGAATCTGTTGTTCCTTCCCCTGGACTTCAATTTCGATGGCTCTTGATTAGAGTTGAGCGGACATTTGGATGTTCGGATTTGCTGGGTTCGGCCGAACTTCGCAAAAAAGTTTGAGTTCGGTACCCGAACTTGACCCCGAACCCTATTGAAGTCAATAGGGACCCGAACTTTTGGGCACTAAAATGGCTCTAGAAAAGTCTTGGAAAGGGCTAGAGGGCTGCAAAAGGAAGCAGAATGGGGGTAAGAGTAGGACAAGTTCCCTGCAAACAAATGTGGATAGGGAAAAAATAACATAAAATACATAAACATTTTTTATATTAATCTTGAACTAGGAGGAAGAGGTGGATGTGGAGTAAGAGGTTGAGGAGGCGGTGACCATGGCAGTGTAGGTGGAAGCCGCGGTGGAGGACAGACAGGCAAGTAGCAGCAGGGTACGGCCCGCACTTTCTGCAGAAGCTCTGACATATCAGGGTAATTTTTCAGGAACCTCTGCACCACCAAATTCAGCACATGCGCCAGGCAAAGGATATGCATCAAACCGGCTAGGCCCAGAGCTGCTACGAGATTTTGCCTATTATCGCACACCACAATGCTGACTGGCACCAACCACTCATCGGTCTGTTCCATGCCTGTTCACAGCTCCTGCGCGTAGTGGGGTTTGTCCCCCAAACACATAAATTTCAAAACTGGCTGCTGTCGTTTACCCCTGGCTGTGCTAAAGTTGGTGGTGAAGGTGTTACGCTGACCGGATGAGGAGGTGGTAGAGAATGAGGAAGCAGAGTAGGAGGAGTAAGCAACAGGAGGCATAGAGAAATGCCCTGCAATCCTCGGTGGTGGAATGACATGCGTATAACTGCTATCTGCCTAAGGCCCAGCCACCACTGCATTTACCCAGTGTGCTGTTATGGAGATATAACGTCCCTGACCTGGTCCACGTATCCGTAGTTAGGTGGCCCTTGCCACAGATGGCATTGGGCAGTGCACACCTGATTTTGTCCCCCACTTGGTTGTGCAGGTAAGGGATGGCTCACCTGGAAAAGTAGTGGCGGCTGGGCACAACGTTCTGTGGGACAGCCACCACCATCAGATTCTTAAAACTGTCCGTGTCCACCAGACGGAATGACAGCATTTTAAAGGCCAGGAATTTGGAAATGCTGGCATTCAGGGCCAAGGATCGTGGGCGGGTAGGGGGTACTTCCTCTTTTGCTCCAGTATTTGGGAGATAGACAGCTGAACACTTCCATGGGACATTGTGGAGATGCTTGGTGACTGAGGTGGTGGCGTTGCTGGCATATCCTCTGTTTGTGAGGTGGCAGGTGCCACTGTCACTCCAGAGGGATGTAAAGGCTGAGACTGCAGCAGAAGAGGAAGCAGGAGGAGCCAGAGACCTTTCTTGGTTTTTGAGGTGCTTTGCACTTAGATGCCTGGTCATGCAGGTTGTGCTCAGGTTTAGAACGTTTATGCTCGCTTCAGGCTCTGATTGCACAGTGTGCAAACCACTTGTGTCTTATCATCAGCACATTGTCTGAAGAACTGCCACGCCAGGGAACTCCTTGGAGCTGGGTTCAGCGTGCTTGGTCCCTTGGTGTGGTGGGCAGTAGCAGGAATACTGTCTAGGGGATGGACACTCCGCTTTTGCACCCTGCTCCCTTTTTTGCTCTGCTGGTTGCTCTGTGCGACCATCGCCTCTTCCTCCGATCTAGACAGGTCACTCGCATGATCTTGATTCCATGTGGGGTCGAGGACCTCATCTTTCTCTACATCACTTCCACCCAGTCTTTACCCCTGCCCTCTTTGTTGGTCTGCACACTGCAGAAAGCTACAGCAGTTGGCACATGTGTTTCGTCATCATCCGAGACGTGCTGCGGTAGTCCTCCCATGTACTTATCCTGAATCGTAAGTTATTGGGCATCGGTGCACTTCACTTCTGGGGCAGGGCTAGGTGGATGGCCCTGGGAAACCCTGCTAGCAGAGTCATCAAAAAGCAGAAGAGACTGCTGCATGATTTGGGGCTCAGACTGCTTGGCTGATTTAGAAGGGGGTAAGGTGAAAGACTGATGGCCATGGGCTGCAGGTGCCAACTCTGATATTTCAGCAGGGGACTGGGTGGGAGACAATGTGAAGGAACTGGAGGCACTGTCAACCAACCAATCTACTATCGCCTGTACTTGTTCTGGCCTCACCATTCGTAGAGCGGCATTCGGGCCTACCAAATAACGCTGAAGGTTCTGTCACCTACTCACACCTAAAGAAGGTGTTTCACTTGTGCGTGTAGCTGGCCCAGATCGGCCATGTCTTCTCCCTGCAACAGGAGCTCCACCAACACGAGCAGCACCACGACATGGGCCACGTCCCTTATTTGACGCTCTCCTCATTCTTTGCGTTCACCCACCAAACTAACAGATGGTTTATGTCTGGTGACAATGTAGCCGCCAATAGTCAAAAATGAAGTTCACTGACAGTAAGGATGTGTTGGTGTCATAAAGAGAAAAAATTTCTTGAGGTCACACAACAGTGTTACAGGCAAATTTAATACAATTAATTGACGGTCACAAAAAATTTGAATTTGTCAACCAACAATGTAACAGCCGTATTGACTGGTTTCATTGGACTGTCAGAAATGCAGCGCTAGTGGCGTCATTAGAAGGGGGCGAGGGGGGGCAATCGCCCCCCCTATGTTGTCCCTTGCCCCCCCGGGTGCCCCCCCGCTGATTCCCCAGAGTGAATACTAATGAGCACTTCCATTATGGAAGCGCTCATTAGTACCGAAGGACCAGGAAGTGGTGAACGCTCTGTACTTACCACTTCCTGGTCCTCGGCTGTCGGCTGTGCAGGGCTGCGCACAGCGTGAGGTCGCTCTGTGACCTCACACTATGCGCGCCAGTTTAGAGCACAGTCGACTGAGGAGAAAATGGCAGGCGGCGTCCGTCCAGGAGCAGGAGAGGTAAGTGTTTTTATTTTTTATTTTATAAAAAATGTGGCTGCTGGGGGCATTATGGGGGCTAATTGGAGGCATATGAGGGCTAATAGGAGGCATATGAGTGCTAATTGGAGCCATATGGGGCATTTGGAGGCATATTTGGGGGCTAATTGGAGGCATATTTGGGGGCTAATTGGAGGCATATGGGGGCATTTGGAGGCATATTTGGGGGCTAATTGGAGGCATATTTGGGGGCTAATTGGAGGCATATGGGGGCATTTGGAGGCATATGGGGGCTAATTGGAGGCATATTTGGGGGCTAATTGGAGGCATATTTGGGGGCTAATATGAGGCATATTTGGGGCTAATATGAGGCATATGGGGGCTAATAGGAGGCATATGGGGGCTAATTGGAGGCATATGGGGGCTAATTGGAGGCATATGGGGGCTAATAAGAGGCATATGGGGGCTAATAAGAGGCATATGGGGCTAATAAGAGGCATAATGGGGGCTAATGAGGCATAAGGGCTGATATGGGGGCTAATGAGGCATAAGGGCTGATATGGGGGCTAATGAGGCATAAGGGCTGATATGGGGGCTGATATGAGAGGCATAATGAGGGCTAATGAGAGGCATAATGTGTCATCCACAGATGCCCCCATAACAGTGTGTCTTCCACAGATCCACCATAACAGTGCGCCTGTGCACTGACGAGAGACAGAAAGAAGGGGAAAGAATCCGTGGAAGCAAGCAGAGGACAGCACAGCAGACGACTGAGTAGCTTCTTTTGTAAGTAAATTGCTTTATTATAACTGTATCCCTGCATATCACAATTCTCTCGTATTTTGTAATCTTATTGATATATACTTATTTTGTTTGTGCCCCCCCCATTTTTGACTGTGGTATCTTTGTGCCCCCCTATATATTGTTCCTAGAGTCGCCACTGTGCAGCGCAGGCCGCAAATGTACTATCTAGCACAAAAAGGCAGTTTTTTTCAAACAACAATGTAACTGCAGTATTTAACGGTTTTATTGAACTGTTAGAAATGCAGCGCAGGCTGCAAATGTCCTATCTAGAGCAAAAAGTGAGTTTTTTTCAACTGACAATGTAACAGCACTATTTAACTATTTATTGGACTGTGTGGGGGGTTAGCTCTTATCAGGGGAACATTCACACACGTCTTCACGGACACCAAGTTTTAATGTCCAAACATTGCTTTTATTTGGCACCTCAGCAAAAACAAAGCATAATACAAAACAAACACCTGCCCTGCTGGGCTCTAACTAAACATATAATAACCTGACTCACCTAAAGTATACCTCACAGTTCACACACTGTTTCAGGTGTGGCTTTCTTAGCCAGTAGTCCAGCTCACTTCCAGGCTGTAACAAAGTCAGTCCAGGCTATCTCCCAGCCTCATGGTCCCTCAGCCTTGCCCAGCTGAGACCACATTCGCAGAGCCTCCAGGCCTCTGTCCACAGGTAACACACTCCCCCCTTACTGACACCCTGGGAGGTGCTTTATGCCAGCCTGAGTACCTCCAGCTGGTCTCATCTGTGGCGGAATAGGGGTGTGGATCACACTATCCACCCATTCCTTTCCTATAACCTGTGTGAGATCGGTTTTATTGGACTGTCAGAAATGCAGCGCAGGCTGCAAAGGTAATTTATTGGAAAAAAAAATATGATGTTTTCACGCACAGTGAAACAGATGGATTTACAGATTTTATTTCACTATCAGATTTGCAGTGCAGGCCGCAAAGGTACTTTGTGGGTCAAAAAAACACTTTTTTGGGCTATAATGTGCCAGTTGTATTCACTGATTATATTTCACTATGAGATTTGCAGTGCAGGCCGCAAAGGTACTTTATGGAAAAAAATATATGATTTTTTCACCCACAGTGAAACAGATGGATATACTGATTATATTTCACTATTAGATTTGCAGTGCAGGCCGCAAAGCTACTTTATGGAAAATAAAATAAGATTTTTTCACCCACAATGAAACAGATGCATTTAACTGATTTTCTATCATTATCACAAATGCAGCGCAGGGCGCAAATGTACTTAAAAAAATTAATTAGTCCCCCCAGAATCTAACAGATGGATTTACTGGATTGATTACACTCACATATGTAGCACAGGGGTACTTTACAGATTTTTTTGTCACCCCCTGAGTCTCTTAACTCACAGACTGATTTCCTATATTATCTTTTCTTCCCCTGGCACATATGCAGTGCAGGTTCACTTAAAAAATGGGTATATGTTGCCCACTGAACTAAAAGAACAGGATTAAATTATTGTCCCTGGCACATATGCAGTGCTGGTGCACTGCACTTGCACAAAATGGCCACCGACGCAAACCTAACAGACAAATAAAACATATTTTTCTGTGTCAGTGGGCTCAGGGCAGGGTACAAAAATGTTGCATTGCACCCACACAAAAAAATCGCTGTAGATCGCAGAGTTAATAACAAGTTCTGATATCAGATTCTTTCCTATTCTCTCCCTCAGAGCAGCAACATCCTATCCCTACACTAGTAAGAGCTGAGTGACGTGCGGCGCTACGTGACTCCAGCTTATATAGAGGCTGGGTCACATGCTGCACTGGCCAATCACAGCCATGTCATTAGTAGGCATGGCTGTGATGGCTTCTAAGGGCGCACAAGTTAAACGCTTGTTGATTAGCTACCCTGCAGCCTTCAAAAAGCGCCATTAACCACTTCAACCCCCCTAGCTGAAACCCCCTTGATGACCAGGCCACTTTTTACACTTCTGCACTACACTACTTTCACCGTTTATTGCTCGGTCATGCAACTTACCACCCAAATGAATTTTACCTCCTTTTCTTCTCACTAATAGAGCTTTCATTTGGTGGTATTTCATTACTGCTGACATTTAGACTTTTTTTTGTTATTAATCAAAATGTAACAACATTTTTGCAAAAAAATGACATTTTTCACTTTCAGTTGTAATTTTAATTTTTTTTAAATGACATCTATATATCAATTTTTCCCTAAATTTATTGGTTTACATGTCTTTGATAAAAAAAAATGGTTTGGGTAAAAAAAAATTGTTTGGGTAAAAGCGTTTACAAACTATGGTACAAAAATGTGAATTTCCACTTTTTGAAGCAGCTCTGACTTTCTGAGCACCTGTCTTTTTTCCTGAGGTTCTACAATGCCTAGACAGTAGAAAAACCCCACAAATGACCCCATTTCGGAAAGTAGACACCCTAACATATTCGCTGATGGGCATAGTGAGTTCATAGAACTTTTTATTTTTTGTCACAAGTTAGCGGAAAATTATGATTTTTTTTTTTTTTTCTTACAAAGTCTCATATTCCACTTACTTGTGAAAAAAAAATGAAAACTTCCATGAACTCACTGTGTTTTGGGGTGTGTTTTACATATACCCATGCTGGGTGAGATAAATATTTCGGCAAAAGACAACTTTTTTATACAAAGTTGGCATTTGTCCAAGATATTTATCTCACCCAGCATGGGTATATGTAAAATGACACCCCAAAACACATTCCCCAACTTCTCCTGAGTTCGGCGATACCACATGTGTGACACTTTTTTGCAGCCTAGATGCGCAAAGCGGCCCAAATTCCTTTTAGGAGGGCATTTTTAGTCATTTGGATCCCAGACTTCTTCTCACGCTTTCGGGACTGTAAAATGCCAGGGCAGTATAAATACCCCACATGTGACCCCATTTTGGAAAGAAGACACCCCAAGGTATTCAATGAGGGGCCTGGCGAGTTCATAGAAATATTTTTTTTTTGGCACAAGTTAGCGGAATTTTTATTTTTTTTGTATTTTCTCACAAAGTCTCCCTTTCCGCTAACTTGGGACAAAAATTTCAATCTTTCATGGACTCAATATGCCCCTCACGGAATACCTTGGGGTGTCTTCTTTCCGAAATGGGGTCACATGTGGGGTATTTATACTCCGAAATGGGGTCACATGTGGGGTATTTATACTGCCCTGGCATTTTAGGGGCCCTAAAGCGTGAGAAGAAGTATGGAATATAAATGTCTAAAAAAATGTACGCATTTGGATTCCGTGAGGGGTATGGTGAGTTCATGTGAGATTTTATTTTTTGACACAAGTTAGTGGAATATGAGACTTTGTAAGAAAAATAAAATAAAAATAAATATCTATTTCCGCTAACCTGTGCCAAAAAAATGTCTAAATGGAGCCTTACAGGGGGTGATCAATGACAGGGGGGTGATCAGGGAGTCTATATGGAGTGATCACCCCCTTGTTATTGATCACCCCCCTGTAAGGCTCCATTCAGACGTCCATATGTGTTTTGCGGATCCACGGTGTCCGTGTTTTGCGGATCCACGGGTCCGCAAAACACATACGGACGTCTGAATGGAGCCTTACAGGGGGGTGATCAATGACAGGGGGGTGATCACTCCATATAGACTCCCTGATCACCCCCCTGTCATTGATCACCCCCCTGTCATTGATCACCCCCCTGTCATTGATCACCCCCTTGTAAGGCTCCATTCAGACGTCCGTATGTGTTTTGCGGATCAGATCCATGTATCCGTGGATCCGTAAAAAACATACGGACGTCTGAATGGAGCCTTACAGGGGGGTGATCAATGACAGGGGGGTGATCACCCATATAGACTCCCTGATCACCCCCCTGTCATTGATCACCCCCCTGTCATTGATCACCCCCCTGTAAGGCTCCATTCAGACGTCCGTATGTTAATGATGAGGATGAGACACAGTTGTCAATAACTGAGGTTGTTGTTAGGTCAACAAGTCAGGAGTGAGGAAGTGGAAAAGAGGTGGTGGACTATGAAATCACTGACCCAACCTGGGAAGGTGGCAAGCAGAGCGAGGACAGCAGTACAGAGGGGGGGATCCGCAGCACCGCAACAGGCTGGAAGAGGTAGTGGGGTGGCAAAAGAGAGAAGGCGGGCCACACCAAACAGGCCTGCAACTGTTCCCCGGAGCACCCGCTTGCGGCAATCTCCCTTGCCAAGGGGTAGGTGTTCGGCAGTCTGGCGCTTTTTTGAGGAAAGTGCAGCCGATAAAAGAATTGTCATTTGCAACCTGTGCCGTACCAAAATGAGAAGGAGTGAACACTAGCAACCTCACCACCACCAGCAGGTAGGCCAAACGCCTGGGTCCACAATCAGTGTCTGCGGGCCACATTACTGCCTCCTTTTTACCTGTGTTACGTGCTGGCCAATCCCCTGCCCAAGATGCAGACCCTACACTTGGACCTTCAAAAACACCATCAGCTAGCACATCCACTTCTGTGTCCCAGCGCAGAATACAGATGTCCATACTCCAGGCCTTTGAACAAAAGCGCAAATACCCAGCAACCCACCAATAGGCCATAGCACTAAATGCACACCTTTTCAAAGTGTTGGCCCTGGAAATGCTGCCATTTAGGCTTGTGAACACTGAGGCTTTCCGCAGCCTGATGGCGGTGGCGGTCCATCGTTATTCAGTCCCCAGCTGCCACTATTTTTCCGTAACCGCCTTACACCAGCATGTGTTCCATAACATCACCCGTGCCCTAACACAGTTATTGTAAAAATTTCACAGAATGACCATTATTCTAAAATGTAACTTTTAACAGTCAAAAATTAATATAATGGACCCTTACAATATGAAAATAAAGATAAACAAAAACAAGATAAGAACCTGTGTGCCACTAATGTTCTTGGTAGCAGGGTGAGTAGCCTGGTGTATTCGTAGTGGCTAGAATGGGACAATATCCCTATACTTGCACTGTTGATGTGGCCCTACCTGCAAAGGTAGGTTGTTTATCTTTATTTTCATATTCTAAGGGTCCATTATATTAATTTTTGACTATTAAAAGTTACGTTTTAGAATAATGGTCATTCTGTGAAATTTTGTCTATATACTGACCTAATTCTACTATATATCCCTCGAACAGGGTTATGTTCATTCTGTGAATCTCAACGCAGTTATTGGCAAGGTCCACTTAACGACTGACGCATGGACAAGTGCTTGTGGTCAGGGATGCTACATTTCCCTGACGGCACACTAGGTGAACGTTGTGGAGGCCAGGAGCGAGTTGTACCCTGGGATGTCACAGGTGCTACCGACGCCAAGGATTGCGGGCCCTACTTCCATCAGGAATTCTGCCACCACCTACATTAGTGGCTGCAACCCCCTCCTTCTCCTCCTCCACCTCCTCCTCCACTTCCACCTCAGAATTCTCATCTTGCAGCACCAGTCAGCCATAAGTCAGTAGCTGGAAGTAGTGTAGCACTGCAGTGGGGAAGCGGCAACAGGCCCTGCTGAAACTAATATGTTTAGGTGACAAACAGCACACCACCGCAGAGCTGTGGTAGAGTATAAGGGACCAGACTGAGCTGTGGCTCTCACCACTCAACCTAGAACCAGGCATGGTTGTGTCTTATAATGGCCGTAACTTGGTGGCAGCTTTGGAACTCTGCAAACTCGCACACATACCATGCCTAGCCTACAGGTTCAACTTAGTGGTTCAGCGGTTTCTCAAAACCTACCCCAATTTCCTTGAGCTACTGATGAAGGTGCTCTGCATGTGTGCCCATTTCCGAAAGTCCTCTACAGCTGCCGCCGGTCTGGCAACGCTGCAGCAGCACGTGCAATTGCCAGCTCACATACTGTTGTGCAATGTGAGCTCGCGCTGAAACTCCACGTTCCACATGTTGGCCAGGCTTTGTGAGCAGCAGAGGGCAGTAGTGGAACACCAGCTGCAACATGGTCATTGCCTTTCCAGTCAGCTTCTGCTCTTCACAAGCGATGAGTGGGCATGGATGTCTAACCTCTGTGAGGTTTTACACAACTTTGAGGAATCAACACAGATGGCGAATACCGATGCTGCTATTATCAGCGTAACCATTCCACTTCTGTGTCTACTGAAACGCTCCCTCAGTTCGTCTTCTCAGTGCAAATCAGATAATGATGAGGAGGAGGAGCAGGAGATAGTTGTCTCCGCTACAGAGGGTAGTACCTACAGCAGGTTCATTCCATCTATTCAGCGTGGATGGGCCGAATAGGAGGAAGAGGATGGGGAGATTGAGAGTCATCCTGATGAGGACAGTGAAGTCTTGGGACTCTGGCACACATGGCTGACTTTATGTTATGCTGCCTTTCCTGTGACCCTCGAGTTATACGCATTTTGGTCAACACCAATTACTAGTTGTTCACCCTTCTTGACCCTCGCTACAAAGAGAAATTCTCATCTCTCATTCCTGTGGTGGAGAGGACTAGCAAAATGGTGCAATACTAGAAGTTCCTTGTGGAAAAATTGCTCCAAAAATATCCAGCTGACAACGCTGGCAGCAGAGTATGTAGTTCCTTGGGCAACCGAGGGGGGGAGACGAGGGGAACACACAACAGTTCCAACAGAGGCAAGGCAACACTCTTCAATGACACCTCACCCTGATGCGCAGCCTAGTGTCACAAGCAGAGAAAAAAGTTTTAAAAGATGGTGAAAGAGTACATAGCAGACCGTTTCAGCGTCCTCAATGAACCCTCTGTGCCTTACAACTATTGGGTGTCTAAGCTGGATACGTGGCTGGATACGTGGCATGAACTCACCTTGATGCGCAGGAGGGAAACGTTTTGGAAGATTGTGAAGGAGTACATAGCAGACCGTGTCAGCGTCCTCAATGATCCCTCTGTGATTTTGGGTGTCCAAGCTGGACACGTGGCACGAACTCCACCTTGGAGGTGCTGACCTGCCCTGCCGCCAGGTATTTAGTGCTGCTGGGGGCATAATAAATTATAAGCGCATCCGACTGTCAACTGAAAATGCTGACAGGTCAAAATAAACAAGGCCTGGATTGCTCCTGACTTCTCTACTCCACCAGAGGAAAGCGGCTGAACATAAAGGCACTTTAAATGTGGCTTTTATGGTGTATTGAATACACTGTATTCCCATGCACCTCTTCCACCACAAAAAAGGTTATATGATTTAATCTTCCTTTTCTCGTACTCTTCCTCCTCCTCCATCATATTAACATGCTTATTAGGCTGCCCTCACCCAGCTCAGCAGCAGGCCCTTAACCATAATTTTTTCCATGGTCAGCTCAGCAGCAGACCCTCAACCATAATTTTTTCAATGGTCAGCTCCGCAGCAGACCCTCAACCATAATTTTTTAGATGGTCAGCTTAGCAGCAGGCCCTCGCCCATAATTTTTTTCATGGTGAGATCAGCAGCAGGCCCTAGCCCCTAATCTTTTAGAGTCAGATCACCAGCAGACCCTCAACCATAATTTTTTTGATGGTCAGCTCAGCAGCAGTCCCTCACCCTTAATGTTTTAGATGGTCAGCTCAGCAGCAGACCCTCACACCTAATGTTTTAGATGGTCATATCAGCAGCAGACCCTCGCCCTTAATATTTTATAGGGTCACCAGCAGGCCCTTGCTCCAAATGTTTTTGAGGGTCACCAGCAGGCCATCTATCATAATTTTTCAAGCGTGTGTATGATGCCCTCCTTTATGTGTAATAAAGGGTGTATTGGAGTGAAGGTCCCTTGTAATTTTTGGCAACCCTTTCACTTAGAGCATAGGCTTTATGAGTGTAGGAGTCCCACTACCTGAACAATTGTACCACAATGTGAATAAGGCCCTCCTTTACGTGATATACAGGCTGTATCGGAGTGCCTCTTCCTTGTAATTTTTGGCATCACTTGCACTTTATATAAAGTTAATTTAAGTAAATATACAGGAAAAAATGTGTCTTAACAATTTTTCCTCTAAAATCGATTTTATCTTTTTGTGCGTAATATTGTCAGTCTGTAAAATTGGCATACTACTCGGACAACATTGGTCCCAGCAGCGACCTGGGAGTCCAAGATGCATCCAGACATCCTCCCCATACTGTTCCTGAACAATTTCAGTGGTGTTTCCATAAATTTCTGACCTTTTCATGTGAACCAGACACCCTCCCCTCTTCAGAGCAGGGGGTGCCTGGTTTAATGCTCAGGTTCTCCCATTGGAGTCCATTGTGCTCGGGTGCTTGGTAGAGCACTCGAGCATCCCTAGGTGTTCTACTCGAGCACCCGAGCACTTCGCTCGATCAAAACTACTGACTATCTATTGTGTCTACGACTAATCAGCCTAGGACTCCTCTCCGCACCTCTTCCCCTATTGGTCAGATGGCTCTGCACGTCTTTCTGAACAGGTCAGTCTGAGATTATGTCTGCACATCTTCCCTTAAGGGTCAGGTGGCTCCGCATCACTTCCCACGGGTCAGACGGACGTCCTCTGCACCTCTTCTCATGGGTCAATCAGAATAATTTTTCTGTCTCTTATTGGTGCAACAACACCCTCTGGCCAAAACCAGGAGGTTACTTTCCCCTTCCTTTGTCTGTGGTCATAACCATCCGTGCTCAATTCACTCCTCAGACAATCACATGGACACATAACCACATATACACACCAGATTGATCTATCAATTCAGACTATGGTTCTATGGACCCAGGTGTTCAGCATTGCAGCCGACTACTATACTTACATGGGCACCGTACAGCAGACTAAGCCACCATGACGTGACGAACTAAACAGCAGAGAGGTAGGTAAGATAAATGGTTTTCTTACCTTTCTAAAAAAAAAAGCCACGGTCATCTCCTCTCTGATGTTGGTCCTGGGGGGTCCTGAGGGTCAGCTGTTGATTCTCCCTTTGCCTGGGCCCCACATACGGACGCCAACTGTTGAAGATGCTTCCACTTGAAGCATTTAAGATACACTCTGGTGCTCCAAATCAAGGTACTCAGTCTCTATATTTATTACAATGAGTAAAGCAGTTTTTGCATCTTGCCACTATTTCATTGGCTAAGAAGGAAAAATAGATAAGATCTTTGGTATGTGAACTTAATGTAAACATCTGTGCATCAGCGCCATCTTATAATGGCATCTTACTAACATTAATACTGCTTACGTCATATATGACACTTCAAGGAGGTGCTTTTTTATAGGCAATGAGTATACATGGGTATTATCTAACTAAGCAATTGGCTCAAGCATTCTTCTACAGTCTATACATCACTCTAGGCACATCTGTAGGCAGAGAAGAGGACAAGCACTGCCCACAGCTGTGTGCCCCACTTCTTCTCTCTTCAGACAGCTTGGTTAGCCAAGGGGGAGGGGAAGCGCTTGAGATAAGGAACAAGCAGCTTAAAGCAACTACAAAAAAAAAAAAATCATACAGTTACACAGTCCTAAAAATATAAAATATAGAATGATATTCACACATCTATATCATAGCCATGACGGATCCAGCACTAAAAGTATTGTAAGTCAATGGGCGCCGGATCCATTTTCTTTTGTGCTCGAGAAAACAGATACGGCACCATTGACTTACATTGTGTTTCATGCCAGATCCGTCTTGCTCCACATCCCATGACGCACCCAAAAACACTGTTTGCAGTGTTTTTCTCTCTGGCATGGGGACACAACCAAATGGAACGGAATGCCTTTTGGTGTACTCCGTTCAGTTCAGTTTTGACCCCACTGACCAGGAATGGAGACAAAACTGAAGCATTTTCCTCCGGTATTGAGATCCTAAATATGACGGATCTCAATACCGGAAAGGAAAAACGCTGATGTGAAAGTAGAATAATATAGTAAGCTGCTGAAGTAATTCAACCACTGCTGTTAGTGTACAATGCACTAATGTACTGTAAGTGGGTAAATATATTATTTGTGCTTCATGTATTATCCAAGTGTGCTGTTCTGAAATTCAGTATTATGTATTGTTGTGTTCCAGGTGCCAGCAAGTGCCAGGCAGTGTCATGGTGCAATGTACTTATCAAAAGAGTTTGACAGTATTTCTCTAAATGTTTTCTTACCCCTATGAGGACAAAGAAATGCTCAATAAGGGCTATGCCTATGCATCTGGTTTCCTGTTAAAGTATTCCTGTAGTTGCTAAACACTATTCATGGTTGGATGAAGTCACAATAAAGAACATTAAATTACAAAGGATTTAACTACTTTGGCTGCTGGAATGGACTCCATTTGCAGTAATGTTATCATAGACATTACAACACAAAATGTCTATTGATTGTGCCAGGGATAGTTTCCGTCTAGCAATTCATCAATGCTTCAATTTGTATGCTGCATAGTGATTAGATGTGTTACAGAAATGGTTGCAGTAGTTAATGCATAATGCAGCAAGAGAGAAGTGAGAACTTAGGTAAGATTAAATAAGCAAAAAAAGCTTAAAGTGATTGTTAAACAGTTTAAAAAATTTAAATACCATATTTTTCGTGTTATAAGATGCACCTGATGATAAGACGCAACTAGGTTTTTGATGAGAAAAATAAGATTTTTTTTAACCAAAAGGTGTGTTTTTAGTGGGTTTTGAACTAATGGTGGTCTGCGGATAATACTATTATGGGGTATCTGTGGATGATAATGTTATGGAGGGGCTCTGTGGATGATGCACTGTTATGGGGCATCTCTGGATGATGCATTGTTATGGGGATCTTTGGATGATACTGTTATGGGGGATCTGTGGATGATACACTGATATGGGGGGATCTGTGGATGACACTGATATGGGGGGATCTGTGGATGATACTGTTATGGGGATCTGTGGATGACACACTGTTATGTGGTATCTGTGGTATCTGTAGATGACGCACTGTTATGGGGATCTGTGGATGACACTATTATGGGGGATCTGTGGATGACACTGGTATGGTGGATCTGTGGATGATGCACTGCTATGGGGGATCTGTGGATGACACATATATAGCATCCTATGCTGGTCCCCTCTGTGTCTTCTGATGTCCCTGTGTGAATAGTGACCCTATTAAGCCAGGCCCCGCTCACAGCAGTCTTTACATGTAAAGTCTGTTTATTTAATGCTCAAGCAGTGGCTATGGTTTGTTAAACTAGCGTAATCGTCTGTAGTAGTACTCACTATCAAAGCGGCAGCAGGCTGGCAGCGTAACATCACTCACTCATTCATGGTCCTGCTCCGCCAGCCTTATTAATGAGCTGGGAGGAGCATGACAGAGTGAGTGACGTTACGCTGCCGGCCTGCCTGCCGCTTTGATAGTGATTACTACTACAGAAGATTACGGTACTACAGTAGTTTACCAAACCAGAGCCACTGTCTGAGGATTACATGAATAGACTTTACATATGAAGATTGCTGTGAGTGGGGCCCGGTGTAATGGAGTACAGTGACTGCACCGGGCCTTGCCGCGAGTGCAACAGCAGTTGACGGCCTCCAGCCCCTCCTCCCACCCCACATGATAGAGGTAAGGCTACTTTCATACTGGCATTCTGCTTGTGAGATCCGTTCAGGGCTCTCACAAGCGGTCCAAAACGGATCAGTTTGGCCCTAATGCATTCTGAATGGAAAAGGAACTGCTCAGAATGCATCAATTTGCCTCAGTTTGCCTCCGTTCCATCTCCAGTAGCCTAAACTGTAACTAATACATTGCATAGTGGCCGACGATGTATCAGTGTCTGCAATGTAAAAATTGCACCATTCGCTTTATAAGACGCACTAACATTTCCCCCCCACTTTTGGGGGGAAAAGTGCGTCTTATAAAGCGAAAAATATGGTAGGTCAAGATTCTGCACTGATTTATAAATCTTAGTAGTGGCTGGAGGTCTAATTTTCTAATGAATAGCTAGCTCCAAATTACCCTGCTGCCCCGATTGAAGTTAGTAAGACCACAATATGAAGTAAGCTTCTATCCTCCACATACTGTTGGCTACAGCAGCTAGTATGTTATCATTAAAGCATCACCAAGTAAAAAAATAAAAGTTTGCATAATGGATGTGCTTCTTTATACAATCATAACTGTGAAGGCGCATGTCTCTTTTAGGCTTCCCTAATGTTTTTTTTAGCCATATTATTCCCTATTTCAGCTGTACAGCTAGATGCTTTACTCTCAGAAGCAGGGTACGTCTGCCAGCACTGGTATGTCCTTTCTCTTATTTCCCACTATATTTCACCTCCCGAGCTCACAGAGAGGTAAGGATGGATAAATCACAATTACAGAAGACAGGAGACTCCTGTGATCTACAGAAGAAGTGTAGAAGCAGTTTTTTTTTTTTATCAGGCTCCGCATCTTAGCTAGCTTTGAACCGAACCCCTGACACCACCCCTGTCACCACACACACACACACTTTC
This sequence comes from Bufo gargarizans, assembly GCF_014858855.1. Taxonomy (NCBI): domain Eukaryota; kingdom Metazoa; phylum Chordata; class Amphibia; order Anura; family Bufonidae; genus Bufo; species Bufo gargarizans. Next base: position 76,362,621 of record NC_058082.1, on the reverse strand, counting down.
ACTTAGCCGTGTTCTTAGCCGTGAGTCTCTGTTACCAGGCAATGGACTGCAATTTAGGTGGAAATGAGACCCCTAGTGACCATGACTTTACAGCTTTTTTAGGTGAATATAGGGATATTTTTGAAGTGATTTAGAAATGTTTTAAATACACTGCACAAGCTCAGGAGTTTTCATATTCATGAGCTCTCAGATCTCCCTGTTTGCCCATGGATGACCGACAGCTCTCTTACTATACACAGTTGGCAGATTTATAGATTTCATGTGTCAGAAAGCAGGCATAACTCAAGAAACAAGATCTGCAAAGTGTTTACAGAATATCCTATCCAGATATGCAGATTAATCCTAAAAGTTATGTACAAGTTGCAAGCACTCACTAAAAATATGTTTGTTTCATAAATGACTAAGACAATCAAAATGCTTCAAATAAGTGGAAGAACAGGAAAAATATATTCTTACCAAGAATGATATCTGCAGGCTCAAGGCAATGCAGTCCACAATAATATTGTATATACAAGGCAATTACTAACAAGAGCTGCGGATGACGTGTCCATATATCTACTTCTAAAAGGGATTAATCATTTTTTGTAACCATATTCTCAATAGAACCTCAGCAAGAGAAGCTTTTTGAGGAATATATGACAGATTGGAAGAGCTGGCACTAGTCATTGGGCGTCATTTACTAAAGAAAAGCATTTCACACTCTGGAGGAAGATCCAACCAATTTATTAAGAGACGTACGCCTGTGTTATGGTGGGGAGGGGGGGGGGGGCTCCCCACCAAACACCGAGAGGGAAACAGGGAAGGAACTAGGCCTGGACACAGGGAAAATGGAGCAGGTCACCTCCTAGATCCACCCTAATTCTGAGCCTGACTCCTATCCGTATGAGTGTACCCAGATGGTAGGACGGCTCATACTCAGTACCTCGGACCCTTGAATCCCTGAAAAACCCTACGGATCAGGAAAGGGCTTTAGACGACCTGTTCCTCCAAGATATGGACAAACGGGAGTCTCACCCGGCCTAGATGCAGGGAAAGGAGAAGACCCTGAACAGCTACTTGATCGGCAGGTAAGAACCAGAATAACACACTTACCTGCTGCAGTCACACGACTTGAACCCATGCATATGTACTGGAGCCCACACACCAAACAGGACACAGTACAAACACCAAACATAGGAACCAGCACACCAGTAACTGCCTGGACCCCTTAGCGGACAGGATGCATGAAGACACCAGGCAGATCTGCTCACTAATTTGTAGTTCCCCCTCCAGGGAACCCTGGGGCCCTCTCACCAAAGGCACGGATACACAGGGAGATGTCTAGCATCAATGCAGGACTGAGCATACACCATAGGCAGACCAGACATGGAACACCCAACAAGTCATCACAACACCCACCCATAAATAAACAACACCATACCACAAAACGGATAGTGAAGGGAAGGAGAAAACGGGAAGACATCAGAGACACATCTGGGAGATATCGAGATGACATGGGGGAGACATCGGTATCCCACTAGGTGGCCCTCAAGGACTGGGCAGAAAGAACACTCAGGACAGGAGCATAGCTCCAGTACCAACAAAGACTGGAGGACAACTGACTCCAGCCTACAAGCCAGGCAATATAAACCCCTAGTGGTCACATCCATCCAGGTAGTTAATCCCACCAGTACCAGACAGGAAAAGAACCAGGAGAAAGGAGGAAGGTAAAAACACGCTGCAACAACAACACGTTGCCCCTGGCAACCAGCATGCACGGCAGACGTGTCACAGCGAACAACAGTCCCGTGACACAGCCGTAACAGCCTGTCAATAAATTTGTTGCATCCTCCATTGTCTCTCCACCAGAACAGAAATCTATTCCAGCTGGGATCCTAAGTGGATTTCAGTTAGAATTTACACCAGTTTTTTGGCATAACTTATAGTAAATGTGTTGCGCCCTGGTAGTCCCTTTCTGTTAAGCAGTTACCATGTTTTAATGCAAAAAGACAAAAAGTAGCAATTCTTTTTGTGCAAAATGCCCTTTGAGTCAAATTTTCCTTTATTTTTTTTTGGTAACTGTGCTCTGGACCCTTGCCCCGTATTAATTAGTCTATCTTTGACATGTGCTAATTTATTTTTCTTAGTAAAAAAGTGCAAATGAAAAGACTAATATTGTGATTTTTAATACTTAATCAGTATGTGCCAAATTGTGAGGAAACTTCCATACCTAGTGTGTACACCAAACGCAATATATTGGCCATGTCATATGCAGCAGAGAAGAAAAAGAGCTAATTGTTGCTTTAAGAATAATATATATAGCAGAAGGACCCGGCTTCGCACGGGTATATTTCAGCTATTTCATTTTATGTTTCCATGTGTTGTGAAAAGATATCGACAGTTTCCCCAAAAACAGTGACCTCTACAGTACCCGCCCCTTTAACAATGACCTCCACAGTGCCTGCCCCTTTAACATTGACCTCCACAGTGGCTGCCCCTTTAACAATGACCTTCACAGTGCCCGCCCCTATAACAGTGCCTGCCCCTTTAACAGTGAGCTCAACAGTGCCCGCCTCTTTAACAGTGACCGCCCCTTCAGAATTCACCACCCCTTTAACAGTGACCTTCATAGTGGCCGCCCCTTTAACAATGACCTCCACAGTGCCTGCCACTTTAACATTGACCTCCACAGAGCCTGCCACTTTAACATTGACCTCCACAGTGACCGCCCCTTTAACAGTGACTTTCAAAGTGCCTGCCCTTTTAATAACAGCGACCTCCACAGTGCCTACCCATATATTAACAGTGACCTCCACAGTGCCCGCCCCATTAATAATAGTGACCTCCACTGTGCCTGCCACTTTAAAAACAGTGACCTCCACAGTGCCCGCCCCTTGGCACTGTGGCTTGGCTGGGTTGTTATGGAAACCTGGAGTAAAACTGTGTTTACGGCAGTTGGGATTTAAAGTGAAAGACTTGCAGGCTTGTATTGGCTAACGTGGGTAATTTTTGGGGAATATCTCAGGAATGGTACATCTTAGAGAGCTGAGACCAGGTCTGAAACCTTCCCGGACAACTGATGTACATGTGTGCCAAATTTCGTGAAGATCGGTCCAGTCGTTTGGTTGCCCATTAAGAACATCCAGACAGACCGATGTCCAGACATACAGACATAAATTCATTTTTATATATATCTCTTATATATATATATATATATATATAAATGAGTTTCTGTCTGTCTGTCTAGGCGTTTTTTATCTGTGACCAAACGACTAGACCGATCTTCACCAAATTTGGCACACAGGTATATCAGATGTCCGGGTAGGTTTTAGACTGGGTCTCAGCTCTCTAGGACGTACCGTTCCTGAGATATTCCCAAAAAATGACCTCCCCCAAAATACAAGCCTGCAAGTTTTTCTGTTCAAATTCCAACTACTATAAACACAGTTTTACTCCAGGTTTCCATAACCAGCCAGCCATATTTATTTACTGCTTAAAGGGGTGGTCACTGTGAAAGTCACGGGTAAAGGGGCGGTCACAGTGAAAGTCACGGTTAAAGGGGCGGTCACAGTGAAAGTCACAGTTAAAGGGGCGGTCAAAGTGAAAGTCACAGTTAAAGGGGCGGTCACAGTGAAAGTCACAATTAAAGGGGCGGTCACAGTGAAAGTCACAGTTAAAGGGGCGGTCACAGTGAAAGTCACAGTTAGAGAGGCGGTCACAGTGAGAGTCACAGTTAAAGGGGCAGTCACTGTGAAAGTCACAGTTAAAGGGGTGGTCACAGTGAAAGTCACATTTAAAGGGGCTGCCACTGTGAAAGTCACAGTTAAAGGGGCGGTCACAGTTACAGTCACTGTTAAAGGGGCAGTCACTGTGAAAGTCACTGTTAAAGGGGCGGTCACTGTTAAAGAGTCGGTCACTGTGAAAGTCTCTGTTAAAGGGGCGGTCACTGTGAAAGTCACTGTTAAAGGGGCAGTCACTGTGAAAGTCACTGTTAAAGGAGCGGTCACTGTGAAAGTCAATGTTCAAGGGGCAGGCATTGTGTAGGTCTCTGTTAAAGGAGTGGTTAATGCTAAATTGGCAGGCACTGTTAAAGGGGCGGGCATTGTGAAGGGGCAGGCACTTTAGAGGTCAATGTTAAAGGGGCGGGTACTGTAGAGGTCACTGTTATGGGGGAAACTGTCGATATCTTTTTATGACACAGGGCAACATAAAATTAAATAGATGAAATATACCTGTGCAAAGCCGGGTCCTTCTGCTAGTAAGAGATAAAAATAAATTTCTGTCTGTCTGTCTAGACGTCTGTTTGGACGTTCTTTATGCGTGACCAAACGACTGGACCGATCTTCACCAAATTTGGCACACAGGTACATCAGGTGTCCGGGAAGGTTTTAGACCGAGTCTCAGCTCTGTAGGATGTACCGTTCCTGAGATATCCCCAAAATATTAGCCCCCTCCAATACAAGCCTGCAAGTCTTTTGCTTCAGATCCAAACTCCAATAAACACAGTTTTACTCCAGCTTTCCATAACAACCCAACCCATTTTTCTTTACTGCTTAAAGGGGCGGGCACTGTGCAGGTCACTTTATAAAGGGGCGGACACAGTGAAGGCCACTGTTTTTAAAGGGGTGGGCAAAGTGAAGATCACGGTTATTAAAGGGGCGAGCACAGTGGAGGTCACTGTTATTAAATAATGAGAGAAAAGAAGAAATTAATCGCACATCCACTGCTAATGCTATGATCTCATCCCTGCATTCCTGCAGGAGACAGCACTGAATAGTGCATGTGTACTACCTCCATGCTACATGCTAAATGAGGCATTTGTGTACATTTTGATCAAAAGGCAATAAGCCCACTCACCATGCCAAGGTTGCCTCTATGAGTGGGTCCTAACCTAAACTTGGCGCGGCGCTACACGGCGACCACCAGCGCTGTGGCGCCATTCCGGCCGACGGCGAGACCCAGTAGCCAAACAGCACCCCTGCTGCTTGACCATGCTATACCTAGCTCTGGGCCCCACCAACTAGCCAGAAAAACAACACAGTGGCCCCCATGCAGCACCGCACCATGTGAACAGTTGTCAAAGCTCACCTGCTCTGAAGCTCACAGGAACTCCAACTGAGAGCATGATAGGCTATTTTAACCCCTACTACTGAATACTAGGCTAATTAAAATCACCTGGCTAGTGGAAGGAGTGCAGATCCAGGGACAGAATTTTTGGTCACTGTTATTAAATGGGCGGGCACTGTGGAGGTCACTGTTATTAAAGGGGCAAGCTCTATGAAGGTCCCTATTAAAGGGGTGGTCACTGTGAAAGTCACTGTTAAAGGGGCGGTCACTGTGAAAGTCACTGTTAAAGGGGCAGTCACTGTGAAAGTCACTGTTAAAGGGGCGGCCACTGTGAAAGTCACTGTTAAAGGGGCGGTCACTATGAAAGTCACTGTTAAAGGGAAGGTCACTGTGAAAGTCACTGTAAAAGGTGCGGCCACTGTGAAAGTCACTGTTAAAGGGGCAGTCACTGTGAAAGTCACTGTTAAAGAGGCGGTCACTGTGAAAGTCACTGTTAAATACAGCACCAGATCCAAGCTCATTACATAAATACAGCACCAGAACCAAGCTCATTACATAAATACAACACCAGAACCAAGTTTATTACACTAATACAACACCAGAACCAATTTCATCCCATAAATACAGCACCAGAACAAATTTAATCACATAAATACAGCACCAGAACCAAGCTCATTACATAAATACAACACCAGAACCAAGCTCATTATATAACTACAGCACCAGAACCAAGCTCATTACATAAATACAGCACCAGAACCAAGCTCATTACATAAATACAGCACCAGAACTAAGCTCATTACATAAATACAGCACCAGAACTAAGCTCATTACATAAATACAGCACCAGAACCAAGCTCATTACATAAATACAGCCCCAGAACCAATTTCATCACATAAAGATTGCACTAGAACCAAACACGGAACATAAATACAGCACCAGAACCAATACAGTATATATATATATATATATATATATATATATACACACAGTGGATATAAAAAGTCTACACACCCCTGTTAAAATGTCAGGTTTCTATGATGTAAAAAATTTAGACAAAGATAAACAATTTCAGATCTTTTTCCACCTAATACTTTGTTGAAGCACCTTTTGATTTTATTACAGCACTCAGTTTTTTGGGGTATGAGTCTATCAGCATGGCACATTTTGACTTGGCAAGATTTGCCCACTCTTCTTTGCAAAAACACTTCAAATGTGTCAGACTCAGAGGGCATCTCCTGTGAACAGCCCTCTTCAGTAGTGATGAGTGGGAGGTGCCATATTCGATTTCGACGAAATTTGTGAATATTCGCTAGAATATTCGTCTCATATTCGTCGAAATCAAATATTCGTCATTATTTTAGTTATCGCAATTAATATGCAATTTAACCAAAACACCCTTAATGACCAGACCACTGTTTACACTTCTGCACTACACTACTTTCACCGTTTATTGCTCGGTCATGCAACTTACCACCCCAATGAATTTTACCTCCTTTTCTTCTCACTAATAGAGCTTTCATTTGGTGGTATTTCATTGCTGCTTAGATTTTAACATTTTTTTTATTAATCAAAATTTTAAGAATTTTTTGCAAAAAAATGTCATTTTTCACTTTCAGTTGTAAAATTCTTTAAAAAAAACGACATTGATATATAAATTTTTCGCTAAATGTATTGCTCTACATGTCTTTGATTAAAAAAAATGTTTGGGTAAAAAAAAAATGGTTTGGGTAAAAGTTATAGCGTTTACAAACTATGGTACAAAAATGTGAATTTCCGCTTTTTGAAGCAGCTCTGACTTTCTGAGCACCTGTCATGTTTCCTGAGATTCTACAATGCCCAGACAGTAGAAAACCCCCACAAATGACCCAATTTCGGAAAGTAGACACCCTAAGGTTTTCGCTGATGGGCATAGTGAGTTCATAGAACTTTTTATTTTTTTGTCACAAGTTAGCGGAAAATGATGATTTTTATTTATTTATTTATTTTCCTTACAAAGTCTCATATTCCACTAACTTGTGACAAAAAATAAAAACTTCCATGAACTCACTATGCCCATCATGAAATACCTTTGGGTGTCTTCTTTCCAAAATGGGGTCACTTGTGGGGTAGTTATACTGCCCTGGCATTTAAGGGGCCCAAATGCGTGCAAAGTAGTTTGAAATCAAAATCTGTAAAAAATGGCATGTGAAATCCGAAAGGTGCTTTTTGGAATGTGGGCCCCTTTGGCCACCTAGGCTGCAAAAAAGTGTCACACATGTGGTATCGCCGTACTCAGGAGAAGTTGGGGAATGTGTTTTGGGGTGTTATTTTACATATACCCATGCTGGGTGAGATAAATATCTTGGTCAAATGCCAACTTTGTATAAAAAAATGGGAAAAGTTGTCTTTTGCCGAGATATTTCTCTCACCCAGCATGGGTATATGTAAAATGACACCCCAAAACACATTCCCCAACTTCTCCTGAGTACGGTGATACCACATGTGTGACACTTTTTTGCAGCCTAGGTGGGCAAAGGGGCCCACATTCCAAAGAGCACCTTTCCGATTTCACAGGCCATTTTTTACAGATTTTGATTGCAAACTACTTTGCACGCATTTGGGCCCCTAAAATGCAAGGGCAGTATAACTACCCCACAAGTGACCCCATTTTGGAAAGAAGACACCCCAAGGTATTTCGTAATGGGCATAGTGAATTCATGTAAGTTTTATTTTTTGTCACAAGTTAGTGGAATATGAGAGTTTGTAAGAAAAAAAATAAGATAACATTTTTTAATTTTCTGCTAACTCGTGACAAAAAATAAAAAATTCTAGGAACTTGCCATGCCCCTCACGGAATTCCTTAGGGTGTCTTCTTTCCAAAATGGGGTCACTTGTGGGGTAGTTATACTGCCCTGGCATTGTAGGGGCCCAGATGCGTGAGAAGTAGTTTGAAATCAAAATCTGTAAAAAATGGCCTGTGAAATCATATACCATGCTGGGTGAGATAAATATCTCAGCAAAAGTCCACTTTTCCCAGTTTTTTTATACAAAGTTGGCATTTGACCAAGATATTTATCTCACCCAGCATGGGTATATGTAAAAATGACACCTCAAAACACATTCCCCAACTTCTCCTGAGTACGGCGATACCACATGTGTGACACTTTTTTGCAGCCTAGATGCGCAAAGGTGCCCAAATTCCTTTTAGGAGGGCATTTTTAGACATTTGGATCCCAGACTTCTTCTCACGCTTTAGGGCCCCTAAAAAGCCAGGGCAGTATAAATACCCCACATGTGACCCCCTTTTGGAAAGAAGACACCCCAAGGTATTCAATGAGTTCATAGAAAAAAAAAATTGGGGCAAAAGTTAGCGGAAATTGATTATTTCTAGGAGCTCCGTCCAACATCCATACCCACTTAGCTCGTATGCCCTGGCAAACCCGATTTCTCCATTCACATCAATCGATGTGGATGAATAAATCATTGCCGGGATTTTTTACATTTTTATATATATGCAAAGTGTTTGCCAAAGCATATGAACACCGCCGCCTCCTCAGCTCATATGCCTCGGCAAACGTATCTTTTACTGCAGAGGAGAAATCTCGTCTTGCAGCGCCGCATACACCGACTGGTGTGTAATCTGACAGCAGCGCAATACTTCTGTCAGAATGCACATCAGTGCTGCAGCTGCTCGATCGGTTGGTCCACCTGGAAGGTAAAAAATACTAAACAAAAAAGAAAAAACCAGGCCGCAACGCAATAAATTTTATTAACTTTTTAATAACTTTTGAACAGAACATATAAACTTTATTTAACTTTTTGAACTGAACGTTAACTTTTTTGCTTACTGGTGATGTATTTTTTATTTTTTTTACCTTTATAGGACAAACCTCTCCTTCCCCATGGGACAATGTGCAAAGCGCAAATCGCCCAAAGATGTGGCGAAGTGCATTATGCACTTTGTCCCAAGTGAAAGTAGAGGTTTGCAGCAGCTGTATGTGAATGGGCCCTAATAGCCCTGTGTGCCTGTCCTGGTGAGATGTGATCCCTATGCTAAGTGTACCTGTGTGTGGTACTTCCGGAAACACTCCCCTAAGCATAGGGCAAGTTGGTCAGGGCAGTCAGGACAGAAATAGCGGGTGTCACGCCTTATTCCACTCCTGCTACAGACACAACCTTTTTTTTAGGGGTGTCGGTCGGTTTGAGGTACCAGGAACGACACTGGGGAAATGTCGCTCGTGTAGACGGGTAACTACACTGGTGGTTGGGGCCACGGAACCTCCTGGATACAGGAGGTTCTCGATGATCTCTTCCTGAAATTTGAGGAATGATCCTGTTCTCCCAGCCTTACTGTAGAGAACAAAATTATACGCAGCCAATTGAATTAAATATACAGAAAGTAAAAAGTGGTCTGGTCATTAATGGTGTTTCAGCTAGGGGGGCTGAGGTGGTTAATATGCTCAAACCAGGTGACAAATTCCCTTTAACGCATTTAGTTTAGATAACACGTCTCATAAAGTATGAGTGTTAACTCTACTAAATCCATATTCCGCAAAAAATGACCTGCATTAGCCAATAGAAGCCAGCAAGCCTGCCATTCACACAGTCACATGTCCCTTATCAGCCAATAGAAGCTTGCAGGTCCTACTCCAGGTTGCCATAACAACTAATCACAGGTTTTAACAGTTATAAAATATTCAGTCATATGACGTATGATGGCACAACTACACTGCCACATGCATGGGGGGCAGGGGCCACTATTAAATGGATGGGCGCTGTAAAAGCCAGTTAAAGGGGCGGTCACTATTAAACAGACAGTCGCTGTGGAGTTCACTGTTAAAGGGGCGGGCACTATGGAGGTCACTGTTAAAGGGGCAGGCACTGCAGAGGTCACTGTTAAAGGGGCAGGCACTGTGGAAGTCACTGTTAAAGGAACGGGTACTGTGGAGGTCACTGTTAAATGGGCGGCGACTATAAAGGTCACTGTTAAAAGGGTGGTCAATGTTAAAAGGGCCGACACTGTTGAGGTCATGGCTAAAGAGGTGGTCAATGTTAAAGGTATGGGCACTGTAAAGAGTACTGTTAAAAGGGTGGTCACTGTTAAAGGGACAGGCATTGTGAAGGTCACTGTTAATGGGGCGGACACTGTGGAGGTCACTATTAAAGGGGCGGGTACTGTGGAAGTTACTGTTAAAGAGGTGGTCACTGTTAAAGGAGCGGGCAATGTGGAGGTCACTGGTAAATGGGCGGGCACTGTGATGGTCACTGTTACAAAGGCGGCCACTATGAAGGTCACTGGTAAAGGAGTGGTCAATGTTAAATGGGCAGGCACTGTGGAGGTCACTGTTAAAGGGGTGGTCAATGTTGACGGGGCGGGCACTGTGGAGGTCATTGTTAAAGGGGTGGTCACTGTTAAAGGGGCGCTCATTGTGGAGAGTCAATGTTAAAGGGTCGGGCATTGTGGAGGTCACTGTTAAAGGGGCGTACACTGTGGAGGTCACTGTTAAAGGGGTGGACACTGTGAAAGTCACTGTTAAAGGGGCAGGCACTGTGGGAGTCTCTGTTAAAGGGGCGGGCACTGGGAAGTTACTGTTAAATGGGCAGTCACTGTTAAAGGGACGGCCACTATGAAGATCACTGTTAAACGGGTGGTCAATGTTAAAGGGACGGGCACTGTGGAGGTCATTGTTAAAGGTGCGGGCACTGTGGAGGTCACTGCTAAAGTGGCGGGCACGTTGGAGGTCACTGTTAAAGGGGCAGACACTGTGGAGGTCACTGTAAAAGGGGCAGACACTGTAGAGGTCACTGTAAAAGGGGCGGACACTGTGGAGGTACTGTTAAAGGGGCGGGCACTGTGGAAGTCAATGTTAAAGGGGCGGGCACTGTGGAGGTCACTGTTAAAGGGGTGGGCACGTTGGAGGTCACTGTTAAAGGGGCAGACAATGTGGAGGTCACTGTTAAAGGGGCGGGCACAGTGGAGGTCACGGTTAAAGGGGCAGGCACTTTGGAGGTCACTTTTATGGTGGAAATTGTTGATATCTTTTTACGACACACGGAAACATAAAATGAAATAGATGAAATATACCCGTGCAAAGGTCCTTCTGCTAGTGTGTGTGTGTGTATGTATATATATATATATATATATATATATACACACACATGATGTCTTTCAGGATTAGCCAGCTACTTTATGATGAATTGCAATTACATTGCATAATACACTTGCCGAGATATCTTGGATTTGTGTACCAAACGGCCTTCTGTAGTATACTGGATATACTATCCTTTTTACCTGAAGGGCTACCAGAGCTAAAACTGCACGCAGAGATAAAATGAAGCCTTTGAGATATACTGGAGGATCTGATAGTTGGCCAGAGCCATGCAAATTACTGACAATGAGGCTGGCAATGGAACTGAATCCAAGTGCTTCTGCAAACATAAAAGCCTTGGTTAAAAATATATTTTATTGTATTATCTAGAATAGTCATCCAACTGCAAACTACATATAAATCTCTAAACTTTTGTTTTAGTTAGAAACCTAGAAATCTTCATAGACTGTTGGGTGATGCTGCTTATTATATGTCTGTGTATATACTGCTGTAGATTTGTGATGCTGTAAAATGCAGAACACATGCAGAAGAATATGTGTGGTTCTCATTTTAAGATAAGATTTTACTGTGGTACCAGAAGGCAAAATTCAGCAAAGAATCTGGAGTTAACCCTATCTTCAGCCGCTCAGCTGTGTGAGAGAAGTCTCTCAAACGTAAGCCCTGATTTATCATAGCCCAGCAGTGTACATCGGGCTATGATAACCAGGCACACGCCGCCGGATGCTGCTTCTGATTTATTAGGTTCAGCATCCAGCAAATCTAAGCCAGCCCATAACTGATGTAGATTTCAAAGGTCTTCTACACCAGAAAACTGGCATAGAAGATGATAAATGTGGCAAGGCCCTGCCCTCACCATGCCCCCTTTTCAGGAAAATGCAGAGGCCAGTGGATAGATACTACTAACGCTAAAATTTTGATTTGGGGTATGCATGTCATGAACCATCTATCGTCCCTAACACTGCTGGTGAACATATATGGGAATCTCCTGGTCTAGCTTCCACCCAAGTCTGTGGCTTGCTCTGTTGCTAGCACCTTGCAGATGCTCCCTCAACAGCCCAGCTCCAACTGCCTCACACAGCACACGTCTACCCAGGGATATAGATAAAGGTTCATAGGCCATGGTGCAAGAGTTTAGCTTGGGTGCCCCTTCCCTCTGTGCTTTTTGGTGCACCTAGCCTTTCTGTTGCCGAATGCAAAATGCGCACACATGCCAAATTCTCAACCTACCCTTTCCTTCCAGCCCTACTGTTAAAAACATACTTAGAAACCATTACACAGAAAGCTACAAAACGTACAGGGTGACACAGCACCACATACCTTTTACATCCAGTGATGTCTCCTCTTATTCAAACCAGACTGTCATGATGATTTCTTTCAGCCATCTCTTGTCTCTGCAGAGTTTGAAAAACAACAGACAATACTATACTGCAGAAACAGCCCCCCCTGAAAATACTAGTGCCACCCAGATAGTGCCCCCTTCAATAATTATTGGCACACAGTGCCCAAAAAATTAACTGCGCTCAGCAAATAGGGTCCCTGACTCTAATAGTGTAAACATAATGTCCCCCAAAAATAATTGTGCTAAGCTGATAGGGTGCCCCCACCCCACCCCAACAGTAATGCCTCATTCACACGTCAGTGTTTTGGTCAGTGATTTCCATCAGTGATTATGAGCCAAAACCCTGTGTGGCTCTAAACACAGAACAGGTGCATATTCCTTATGTCCGTAAAGGCTCCACTCCTGGTTTTGGCTCACAATTACTGATGGAAATCACTGATCAGAACACTGACGTGTGAATGATGCGTGATAGTCCTTCCCAAAGTCCCACCAATAGCAATAATTATCTGCCAGAATGCACTTAGTGTTAACAGTGACCCCAATAGTAATAGTGTCCCCATTGTGCCCATACTAGTAATCATGTTCCCCCTTAGTTTTGAGTGAATCAAAGCATCTGAAGTGGAATTCGATCTGAACTTTAAGAAAAAATCGATTTTCAAGTCAAATTTCCTCGCGCATCATGGTAATAAATTATTTTTCCTAAAATGGCGGCTACAGTTGTCTTAGAAAGAATGGGGAAAAAAAACTCATCCACTTGCTCGCGCAGAGGTACCTTATTCACGCTGGTAGAATGTGGTGACTACATCAGGCTCAGTGCAGGTCCTTCAGCAGGTCTTTTTCAATCAAGTGGACTGCTAGCAAGGGGGTGAAGTGAGTGATTTTTTTTTTTAACTCAAAAGGCCATATTGCACTAGTGAAAAAGTGGTCCCATTAATTTATAGGCTGAATTGGGTTTTAACATAGCGATTTGTGACAAATTAATTTGTAACTTATCACATTTCTTGTCAAACTTCGGCAAAGCTGCCAAATCAAATTTTTTAAAACTTTACTTATCTCTAGTGGGTCTTCACCCTTTACCCCATATACAGGTTTTGGACTTCACTGCAGGTGAACCATGAGGCCACTATATCTTGTAGTAGTCTCTGTTCAGAAACCTTCTGACCCACGGAGATGCTGGTGCAGAACATCAAGGAGTGAGGCAAAACTGAAGGTCAGGGCAGGCAGGGTTCATGCAAAGTCAGTCTGAAGGTCAGAGCAGGCCGCTTAGGCCTCATGTACACGACAGTATTTTTTCACGGTCCGCAAAAAGGGGTTCCGTTGTTCCGTGATCCGTTTCCGTTTTTGTTTCTGTGTGTCTTCCTTGATTTTTGGAGGATCACCAGACATGAAGGAAAGTGAAAAAAAATCGTCAAGTTTGCCTTGCAAACGATAGGAAAAAAACGGACACAGATCACGGACGCGGATGACAATCTTGTGTGCATCCGTGCTTTTTCACGGACCCATTGACTTGAATGGGTCCGCGAACCGTTGTCCGTGAAAAAAATAGGACAGGTCGTATTTTTTTGACGGACTGAAAACACAGATGACGGACGCGGATGACAAACGGTGCATTATCCGAGTTTTCAACGGACCCATTGAAAGTCATAGCGGCATGACGTGAGGACGTGCCGCGCTCCCGCCCCTTCCCTGCTCCATGGGCCGCGGTGTTTGAATGGTGTTTGACGCCGGCAACTAGAGGCTCCGCTCTGAACCAGGAGGTGCCGATTGCTTTGAAGCGGCTGCAGGGGTGCGTGATGGCCCCCATCTCCTGACTATTCTTCCGCACTCTGCACTGAGGGCACTGAGGGCTACGGCGCCTGAACTTTTTTTCAGCACAGCAACCATGGTCCGATCGGGGTGTATGGACGGTCGCTGTAGCAGTAGGGGCTTGTGGTGACGGCGGTCTCTACTAAGGAGGCGTGAGGCATGAGCGGCAGTTCAGGATCCATGACGGAGCAGAAGTAGGTGGAATCAGGTGAAAGCCCCCTGCTACCTTCCCCCCGAGAGGCTGGCTGTCGATCCCCCCTTCTCCTCAGAGGTGAGAGGTCTGGAAGGAGATTTCCCCGGCGGCGACGAAGGAAGAAGGTACCGTTTTTTTTCTCCCCCCTCAGTTACACCGGAATACCTGGGCGCTGAGAGCGCGTTGAACTGTAAAGTGTGGCTACCAGGGAGTGTACCTGGGTTAAAACATTACGGATGGCCTGGTAATCAGGAATCCTGAAAACTGGGGAGGCTGATTCTGGAGGGGGGAAAGAGAAAGGAGAAAGGAGGGGAGGAAGGAGAAGGAAAAGGGGAAAACGCTAGCTTATAGCTGTTCCTGAGGATTTATCATCGGGACTTTTTCCCTCTATCTTTTTATTGGTGGATGGGGGATTTGGAGGGAAGAGAAAGAGAGAAAAAGAAAAAGAAAAAGAGATCTACATGTAACCGGCGGAGCTGCTGATCGTTCTCTGGCTGGCCCTGTCTGGTATCAAGATCTCGCGCCTGCGTCGTAACGGTCTTCAGTTGGTGCAGGTGCACTGAGAGGAGGACACTCGATCGGCCGCTCCATCCTCAATGCGCCTGCGCCGATGACGTCACATCTACACCCGGCGCAGGCGCACTGAGGATGGAGCGGCCGAGCGAGTGTCCTCCTCTCAGTGCACCTGCACCAACTGAAGACCGTTACGGCGCAGGCGCGAGATCTTGATACCAGACAGGGCCAGCCAGAGAACAATCGCGTTCGCTGGCCCTGTCAATCGACATGAGGAGGGGGCGTCATTATGAAAAGAGCATGCGGCTGCTACCAGCAAGTAACCGCCCTACCTGCTGGTAGACAGGTAATTTACATATTATAAAAGTCTGTTTTATTCATTATCTACTAAACCAAAATGACTAATAACATTATGTATTCATATATCGCAGTATAGGGATTATAAGAAGGCAAAAAAAAGAGTTTAGTGGGGGGACATAAAACATTTGAATTGTGTAATTGTATGTAACAGTTTCTATGTATACCTTTTTAGAAGTGAGTGACAGACTAGGACAGGTGTCAGGACTCAGGAGTTAGGACTGTCTTGGTCAGGTTGTCTGCATGTAGGGCACAGTGGGCACTTGGCTGGCCACTACATGGGCAGGCTGCTGGAGCTGGGCTGGAGAGGAGAAGTAGAATGATTTCTCCCACGGAGCTCCCTCTGCCTCTCTCTCTGATGTCATCACTTCCTGTTCCTTATCAGAGAGAGAGGGAGGGAGGGACTGGGAGGCAGAGGAGGAGCCTGAACAGTGAGTGAACACACAGCGCTGCCTGGCATCACTGGAGGATGGAGGAGGAGGAGGGAGGAGGAGGGAGGAGGAGGGAGGGGGGAGGCTCGGGAGCGCTGCGCTCAGCTGATCACCCGGAGTGACAGCTTAAATATGCGATCGGAGTCTCGGTCGGACCACACTGCAGTTTGAATGAATAATCCTGTGCCCGGGTCTAAGAAAGGCTTGTACCCGGGCACAGGATTACAAACCCGGACTGTCCGGGTGAATCCCGGACGGGTGGCAACCCTAGTTTTGCTGCTTATACTTTCCTGTGTGGAGGAGTGCTTCTCTTGTTGGATACTTGTGCAATCAGAGGAACTGCTGAATAAATCTGGGCCTGTGGATAAGGGCACTGCTCGCTGGATACATAAGTTACTAGAAAGGATATTGACTAAACTCGCTCCCGTGGACGAATTCAGAATTATATTGAGTACTCCCTTCCCTCCCTACCCCAGCAACTATATTTAAGTGCTATGAACTGATTTGTTCTTGTTTTTTTTTTCTCTCTTCTCTTCTGTGATTGAGAGTATTGTTTATCAGATATATACGTAATTAGAGGAAACACGGAGGATATTATGCACCCATTTTTCATCTCATCAACTCATATTTAAGTGTAATTTTATTTTTTATTTTTTCTCTTTTTGCTGTATAAATTTACGTTTTGTGTCTGTTGGGGGGTTGTAATCATGCCTCCAAAGGGCATAAACCGAAGATCTGCTGGTACCTCCTCGCCGGGGGGTGGAAAGGGCAATAGCACAACAACTAGTCTGGAGAAATACCTTAGATCCCCCCCAAAAATTAAGAGCTCTTTACGGGGTAATAAGGAAACCCAGAAGGATACTGGTGAAGTCGTGGTTCTTGAGGAACCTGGCAGGGTGGAAAGGAGGGTGGATAGTGGAGAGGGGATGGAGGAAATAATTAACTTGGTAGATAATAAGCTTCTGGAAATTCTGGGTGCAGTGCAAAAAACTAACCATAGCCTGGAGGAGCTGACCATTAAGATTGCTTCAGTACAGGTTGATCTTTCCTTTATAAAGGAGGATATGAATAAAGTTAGGGAAAAGGTGAAGGAGCTGCAGATATCCTCTGGAACCATAAAGAAGGATCTAGAGGGAGTAAAAAAAAGAGTGGAAGGGATAGAAGGTGAAAAGAAAAACCTTCTAGAGAGAATTACTATAATGGAAGATATGTCCAGGAGATCAAATATTAGAATAGTGGGATTCCCCGAGGGAACGGAAGGAGAGGATACAACGGGGTTTATCCAACAGTGGTTGCAGGACTGTTTCAAGGATAACGGACTATCTAAATGGTTCGCAGTGGAAAGAGCCCATAGAATACCAGGGAGACCCCCCTTAAAAGGGGGTCCTCCGAGGGCAATCCTAGCTAAAATACAAAGCGCTAAGGACAGAGATATAATAATGAGAACTAAAAGGATGAAGCAGACAATTGAGTTTAACGGGAATAACATAGCGATATATCCGGACTACTCTAGAGCAACTGAGATAGAAAGGCGTGAGTTTAAAGAAGTGAAGAAGAGATTAGCTGACTCCCAGATACAATACTCTCTGCTGTATCCCACGAAGCTTCGTGTAATATACCGCGATCAGGCCAGGTTTTTCGGCTCTCCAGAGGAGGTAGTGGAGTGGCTGGATGCTAAGGGAATAGGAACATGAGAGGCACCAGACTGGCTAAGGGGGGTATGGGGTAGGGGTGGGGAGGGGCCGAGTGTAAGAGGTGGGGGGAATTTTTGATTTCTACCGACCAGATAGTGGGGGGGGGGGGGGGAAGGGGAGGGATGAGGGGGGGATTGGTTGTCTTGGGAGTTCTAACAGGGTTTAAGGTGAAGGAAAAGCAAGTGATAGATCTGAATGAGTAGTATTATGACATGGAATGTACGGGGCCTTGGAGACAGGGTTAAAAGGGTAATGGTTTTTGATAATGTTACTAGACATCTCCCGGCCATAGTAGGATTGATAGAGACACATAGTACAAAAGATAAGCTAAACTTCTTAAAGAAGAAATGGGCCCGATACCAATATCACTCATGTTTTTCTACATACTCATCCGGAGTCAGTGTATACATTCATCACAAAGTAGATTACCTCCCAAGTGATCAGAAAATAGATGAGAGGGGTAGATATGTATTCCTTCACTGTCAGTGGAATGGTATAGTATGTATTTTGGCTTTTGTATATATACCCCCCCCCCCCTTTTTCCTTAATGGTTATCCACAGATTGGTGGAGTATGCAGATTCAAGGGGTAATGCCCCATAATAATTAATGGGGGATCTAAATAACGTTATGAACGATGAGTTAGATAGATATTCCGTGATCCCAAAAGCTACATATACGATGAGGCGACAATCAATGCTGTGGAAAATATCGCAGGAACTCTCATTAATAGATGTATGGAGATATCTCTATGATGATAAGCCAGGGTTCTCCTGTTTTAGCCGGGGAAACAAAATAATGTCCAGGATAGATTTGGCACTAGTTAGCGCAGAATTAGTTAATAAGATATCCAGCATGAGGTATGAAGCAAATAGCATTTCAGATCATTCCCCCGTATGCCTGCTGTTTAAAACAAACTTGAGACGAATAAACCGTGAGTTTCGCTTGAATCCACACTGGTTGAATTTAATTAAGGAGGAAGACGATATAAGGGTGGACATAGAGGAGTTTTGGAAAAACAACTTGGGGTCAACAGGTTTAGGGTATGTATGGGACTGCTTTTAAAGCATTTTTACGTGGTATTCTGGTAAGCAAAATTAAGGGTTTGAAACGGGGATATGCAAAACAGGAGAGAGAACTGACAGATAGGATAAAAGAAATAGAAGTAGAACTTATGAATAGGAAAATCCCTGAATTAATAGGCCAACTGGATCTTGCTAAAAGTGCACTGAGGAATTATTTGATGGAAAAGGCACAACAAAATGTATTTTTTGAGGGGGAACGATACTTCAGGGAATCTGGGAAGTCGGGGAGATTGCTTTCCACACTTATACAGAATCAAAGGGGGGGTAACAGGATTGATAGGGTGGAAAGAAGAGATGGAGGGATGGCATCCAGCCAGGGAGATATAGAGTTTGAATTTATGGAATATTATAGGGATCTATACTCCTCGGAGGGAGGAGGGGGATCCGAGGAAGTCGGACTCTTCCTGGAAGGAGTGCCGATCCCCAGACTCTCGGAGGAGGAGAGGGACTGGCTGAATGGCCCCATTGAAGCAGAGGAATTACGGGAGACATTAAAAACTATTCAGGGGAACTCCAGTCCTGGGTTGGATGGCCTCCCCTTTGAGATATATAGAAGATATGGAGATGTTACCCTACCAGTGTTAGTGCAGGTCCTAAATGAGTCATTCGACAGTGGTGAACTCCCGTCCTCCCTCTCGGAAGCTGTAATAAGTTTGATAGGTAAAAAGGGGAAGGATGAGAAAAAGGTGGATTCATATCGCCCTATCTCCCTCCTTAATACGGATTTTAAAATATGTGCCAAATTACTTGCTAATCGCCTAAGAAAAGTTATTGAAAAGTTAATACACCCGGATCAATCAGGGTTTGTACCTAAACGTCAAGCCCAGACGAATATTCGACGGACATTACTTAACATGCAGATTGGTGGGGAGGGTGCTCATTCCATCCTGTCATTGGACGCTGAAAAAGCGTTTGACAGGGTGGAATGGGCATACCTCTGGAAGGTTATGTATGAGTTCAATTTGGGAGAAAAATTTATTAGATGGGTCCAGCTCTTATATAACAAATCAAGGGTTAGGATAAAAATTAACGGAGCAATATCAGAATCGATTCCTCTGCAGAGGGGAACCCGACAGGGGTGCCCACTCTCCCCACTATTGTTTGCCATATTTATTGAGCCGTTGGCTTGTAAGATCCGAGCAGATGATAAAATAAGGGGGTTTGGGCGAAAAGGTGTAGCGGATAAGATATGCCTTTATGCTGATGATATTCTGTTTTTCGTTAATGGTGGGGTACCAATGGTGCTGCACCTGATGGAAATAGTAAAGCAGTTTGGTCTCATCTCCGGCTTTAGGGTGAATTGGACAAAGTCGGTATTGCTCCCAATCGGTCAGGAAATCGGGCCGGAGGAAATAAATGTTGATATCTTGAAACCCACGGAGTCGTTTGAATATTTGGGCATTAAAATCAGCTCAAGGATACAGGAATATCTAGAACTCAATATTGAGCCTCTCTTAAAAAGGGTTAGGGAAAAAACCAGTACCTGGCAAAAATTGCTAATTCGACAAGTGGATCGAATTGCGATAATAAAGATGGTTCTTTTACCACAGATCTTGTATGTTATCTCCGCCTGCCCAGTTTGGATAGGGGACCATTTTTTTAATGCACTAGAAGGAGTGATAAATGACCTTATCTGGGGGAGAAAAACAAAAATACTTATGGCTAGATGAGGAAGATGGTGGCCTGTCTGTACCATGTTTCCGGGGGTATTACTATGCCTCCCAGCTTCAGTGGTTAATGATGGAGGATGATAGACTGCGTCGTTTTCTGGAAGGGGAACTGGGAGGGCTCCAATATAATATCATTAGCACCCTAGAAACTGGAGTGATAAAAATAAAGGGTAGGCAATGTCCAATTAGTAACATGATACATTTAGTTTGGGTTAAAGTTAAAAAAATTACTAGGAATAAATTATGCACTAAAGCTTTCCCCCATTTGGGGAAATTTAAACTTAAAAGAATTTTGGAAGTTTGAAGATTTTATATTTTGGGATAAAAAGGGTATTAGGTTTGTGTCCCAGATGGTGGTGGAAGGACAGTTGAAGACACTAGAGGAAATGGGTTTAAATACAGATAAAGATTGCCTCACATGGTTTAGATATGCTAGATTAAAGCATACATTCGATAAAACGGAGAATAGAGAATATTTCACTACGAAACACTTTTGCTGAATTTTGTTATCAGGGAATAGGGAGTAAAGTATCAATTTCACAGATTTATAAAAAAATAAAGAAGGGGTTAGGGGGGTGATTAGATTTAATAGTGAAAAGAAATGGGCACAGGAGGTGGAACCCTTAACCCTGGACTGGAGAAGTATTTACAAAAATGTAAAAAGGAGTACTATCTCCAGTAGCTTTCGATTGACGCAGTTTTTTATCCTCCACCGGACCTATATTACCCCTAGGGTATTGAGCAAGATGTACAAAACAGGGGAGGCAAAATGCTGGAAGTGTGGACAGGACAGGGCCGACTTTGTGCATTTGATATGGCTCTGTTCGTTCGTACAGGGGTACTGGATTCAAGTTTTCCAGGACCTAGGGAGAGAGACTGGGAAATTTGCGCCTCTGGAAATCTATATAGCAGTGTTGGGAGATACTGGAAGAATTGGGGCGGACAAAGTAAGCGAAAGGAAATAGGAAAAGGGGTTGATGCTGGCACGTGTTGTACTGGCTAGAGGATGGGGAGCGGAAAGGCCCCCAAGCGTAGTTGAGTGGAAAAATCTATGTGAAAGGGTGTATAGATATGAGAAAATTAGCCAGGTAAAATAGGTAGGCAAAGAAGGAGTAAGAAGAGGAGAATATAAGTGTTTGTAGAGAAAAGTTAGGGTAAGGAGACGCTGTGAGGATACTCCCAAGACAACCAAGAGGGTGGAGGGGAGGGAGGGGAGGGGGGGGGGGAGGGGGAAGGGGAGAGGGAGAAAGGAAAAAGAAAAAAGCAAGAGTAAATTGGTTGAGGGAAAAAATTGCTTTAGTTCACCTTTGTAATTGACGATGGTGTATATTTGTATTTGTGTACTGTTTATCTTCTATTTGTAACTTGTTTTAACGAGAAAATTGACAAATAAATATAAATAAATAAAAAAGTCAATGGGTCCGCAGAAAATCACGGAAAACGGAACAACGGACACTGAACACAACAACGGTCGTGTGCATGAGGCCTTAGGGTCAGTACGAAGATCAAGTGGAGGGCAAGTCAAGCAGTGAAGGGTCATATCTAGAGTCAGGCAGAAGTTGGTACAAAGGAGAGCAAAACAAGACATACTGTATTGTTCACCTTTGTAGGAAAATTGAGAGCTTCAACATATTGCTCAGGCACCCTCCCACAATGAAAGGTGTCTTAAATACCCAAGGAAGGTCTTCTATTAGTCAGAACAGATTAGGTTGTGTGTGTGCTGGTCGTTTAAGAGCCCAAGAGAGAGCATGCGTGCTGCCTACAGGCAAAGGAAAGCAGCACATCAGACAAAGAAGCGTTACTCTGGATGTTGGACCCAGTAAACAGAGGGATAATGCTGGCAAGTCTAAACCACCAGAACCCAGGTGTGGAGGAACGGGCCAGAAAGGTGGCAGCTGTGCCCACCGATAGAAGCAGAGTGGCGGTGGGCATGGACCACTATAACAAAAAGTAATGGGATATGCCACCTCGAGCTAAATCATGTAATGTTTTATTGTGTATTGTTCTTTATCAGTACTGTTTCATAAGAAGAGTTAATATTTCTATACTCATACACAAAATACACAGGTGTAACTTAAAGTTCCTGGACCCCAATGCAAAATCTGTAATAGGGCCCCCACTTACAATGTGCCATTTAAAATACCTACAGTGGAGGAAATAATTATTTGACCCCTCACTAGAGTTGAGCGAACACCTGGATGTTCGGGTTCGAGAAGTTCGGCCGAACATCCCGGAAATGTTCGGGTTCGGGATCCGAACCCGATCCGAACTTCGTCCCGAACCCGAACCCCATTGAAGTCAATGGGGACCCGAACTTTTCGGCACTAAAAAGGCTGTAAAACAGCCCAGGAAAGAGCTAGAGGGCTGCAAAAGGCAGCAACATGTAGGTAAATCCCCTGCAAACAAATGTGGATAGGGAAATGAATTAAAATAAAAATTAAATAAATAAAAATTAACCAAAATCAATTGGAGAGAGGTTCCATAGCAGAGAATCTGGCTTCCCGTCACCCACCACTGGAACAATTCTAGTAAGAAGCAGGGCGGCAATACCAGAGGGTTAGACGGATCGTTAGTGATAGGGATATGTGTCAAACAAGATTAGACGATATGACCAATAAATTTAGAGAGCGAGGCTACCCCCCTGATCTATTGAAAATACAGCGTAATAAAGCTGAGATTACACCACCAGATAGAACTAAGAAAGAAACAAGGATCCCCTTAGTGATTAAATACCATCCCTGGTCCCAGCGCCTTAGGACTATTGTTAATCAACATTGGCACATATTATCTAAGTCCTATCCACGGATAGGAGAGTTCCAGAGGCCACCCATGATATGCTATAAACGGGCAGAAAATATTAGGGATAAAATAGTCCGGGCGGATGTAGGGAAGTAATAAAATAGAAAGAGGACAGAGTACTTTATCTACACCTAGACGGGGCACTTTTCCTTGTTTAAACTGTGTCAATTGTTCCAGCGTTATAAAGGGTTCATGTTTCTCCCACCCTCACTCAGGTGAAAATATTCCAATAAGGGGCACGTTCACTTGTGATAGTAGATTTGTGGTTTACATTCTTAAATGTCCATGTGGATTACTATATGTGGGGGAAACCTCAATGAGAATGAAGGACAGACTAAGTAAACACAAATCTACTATCCGTAAACAGAATTTATTACTCCCAATACCCCTTCATTTTTATGATAAAAAACACAACATCTCGCAGTTGAGGTATCAGATTATTGAAGGTGTATCATTACCCCGTCGAGGGGGTGACAGAAATAAATTGTTATTGAAAAGGGAGGCTTACTGGATCCATCGTCTTCAGACAATGGAGCCCAGGGGCCTCAATCGTGAGTACAATGTGTCCTGCTTCCTATAAGGCATTCGGCCTTATGCAATCTGATAAATATATTTCTTTTTTTCTTCAGCGTGATTAATCACTGCAAGAATGGACTATGTGACTGAAAATCTTCGCCAGTATAGAGTGGATATGTTTTTTGCGAATTTTCAATTGCGAATTTTCAGTTGCGAATTTTTAGTTGCGAATTTTCAATTGCGAATTTTCAATTTTCAATTGCGAATTTTCAGTTGCGAATTTTCAATTGCGAATTTTTCAATGCGAATTTTTCATTGCGATTATTTGATATGCGAATTTTATTTAATGAGGGAGGCGGAGCTTCTTTGATGATGTCAGTTCCTTTGTGTTTCATTTATGTATAAATAGCTGGAGTGTAAGATGTTTTATGCAGTCTGATGAAAGCACATCTGTGCTGAAACGCGTCACTATGCCATTTTGAATATGTGACTGAATAAATCTACATTGTGATCTACATCAGCGAAGTGCCGGTCCTTTCCTTTGAAACCACCACTGGAACAGTCCATTCTCAGATATTTAGGCCCCGGCACCCAGGCAGAGGAGAGAGGTCCCG
Source organism: Bufo gargarizans (assembly GCF_014858855.1). Taxonomy (NCBI): domain Eukaryota; kingdom Metazoa; phylum Chordata; class Amphibia; order Anura; family Bufonidae; genus Bufo; species Bufo gargarizans. The sequence continues at coordinate 76,338,467 of NC_058082.1, read as the reverse complement.
TAACAGAGAATCTGTCTTCATGTCAGCAGAGAATTAGTCTGCATGTCATAGCAGAGAATGAGGCTTCACGTCAGCCACCACTGCAACAGTCCATTGGCATATATTTAGGCCCAGCACCCAGGCAGAGGAGGGAGGTCCCGTAACAGAGAATCTGTCTTCATGTCAGCAGAGAATTAGTCTGCATGTCATAGCAGAGAATGAGGCTTCACGTCAGCCACCACTGCAACAGTCCATTGGCATATATTTAGGCCCAGCACACACACAGGCAGAGGAGAGAGGTCCCGTAACAGAGAATCTGGCTTCATGTCAGCAGAGAATCAGTCTGCATGTCATAGCAGAGAATGAGGCTTCACGTCAGCCACCACTGCAACAGTCCATTGGCATATATTTAGGCCCAGCACACACACAGGCAGAGGAGAGAGGTCCCGTAACAGAGGATCTGGCTTCATGTCAGCAGAGAATCAGTCTGCATGTCATAGCAGAGAATCAGGCTTCACGTCAGCCACCACTGCAACAGTCCATTGTCATAAATTTAGGCCCAGCACCCAGGCAGAGGAGAGAGGTCCCGTAACAGACAATCTGGCTTCATGTCAGCAGAGAATTAGTCTGCATGTCATAGCAGAGAATGAGGCTTCACGTCAGCCACCACTGCAACAGTCCATTGGCATATATTTAGGCCTAGCACACAGGCAGAGGAGAGAGGTCCCGTAACAGACAATCTGGCTTCATGTCAGCAGAGAATCAGTCTGCATGTCATAGCAGAGAATGAGGCTTCACGTCAGCCACCACTGCAACAGTCCATTGGCATATATTTAGGCCCAGCACACACACAGGCAGAGGAGAGAGGTCCCGTAACAGAGGATCTGGCTTCATGTCAGCAGAGAATCAGTCTGCATGTCATAGCAGAGAATCAGGCTTCACGTCAGCCACCACTGCAACAGTCCATTGTCATAAATTTAGGCCCAGCACCCAGGCAGAGGAGAGAGGTCCCGTAACAGACAATCTGGCTTCATGTCAGCAGAGAATTAGTCTGCATGTCATAGCAGAGAATGAGGCTTCACGTCAGCCACCACTGCAACAGTCCATTGGCATATATTTAGGCCCTAGCACACAGGCAGAGGAGAGAGGTCCCGTAACAGACAATCTGGCTTCATGTCAGCAGAGAATCAGTCTGCATGTCATAGCAGAGAATGAGGCTTCACGTCACCCACCACTGCAACAGTCCATTGGCATATATTTAGGCCTAGCACACAGGCAGAGCAGAGAGGTCCCGTAACAGACAATCTGGCTTCATGACAGCAGAGAATCAGTCTGCATGTCATAGCAGAGAATGAGGCTTCACGTCACCCACCACTGCAACAGTCCATTGGCATATATTTAGGCCTAGCACACAGGCAGAGGAGAGGTTCATTCAACTTTGGGTAGCCTCGCAATATAATGGTAAAATGAAAATAAAAATAGGATTGAATGAGGAAGTGCCCTGGAGTCCAATAATATATGGTTATGGGGAGGTAGTTAATGTCTAATCTGGACAAGGGACGGACAGGTCCTGTGGGATCCATGCCTGGTTCATTTTTATGAACGTCAGCTTGTCCACATTGGCTGTAGACAGGCGGCTGCGTTTGTCTGTAATGACGCCCCCTGCCGTGCTGAATACACGTTCAGACAAAACGCTGGCTGCCGGGCAGGCCAGCACCTCCAAGGCATAAAAGGCTAGCTCTGGCCACGTGGACAATTTAGAGACCCAGAAGTTGAATGGGGCCGAACCATCAGTCAGTACGTGGAGGGGTGTGCACACGTACTGTTCCACCATGTTAGTGAAATGTTGCCTCCTGCTAACACGTTGCGTATCAGGTGGTGGTGCAGTTAGCTGTGGCGTGTTGACAAAAGTTTTCCACATCTCTGCCATGCTAACCCTGCCCTCAGAGGAGCTGGCCGTGACACAGCTGCCTTGGCGACCTCTTGCTCCTCCTCTGCCTTGGCCTTGGGCTTCCACTTGTTCCCCTGTGACATTTGGGAATGCTCTCAGTAGCGCGTCTACCAACGTGCGCTTGTACTCGCGCATCTTCCTATCACGCTCCAGTGCAGGAAGTAAGGTGGGCACATTGTCTTTGTAGCGTGGATCCAGCAGGGTGGCAACCCAGTAGTCCGCACAGGTTAAAATGTGGGCAACTCTGCTGTCGTTGCGCAGGCACTGCAGCATGTAGTCGCTCATGTGTGCCAGGCTGCCCAGGGGTAAGGACAAGCTGTCCTCTGTGGGAGGCGTATCGTCATCGTCCTGCCTTTCCCCCCAGCCACGCACCAGTGATGGACCCGAGCTGCGTTGGGTGCCACCCCGCTGTGACCATGCTTCATCCTCATCCTCCTCCACCTCCTCCTCATCCTCGTCCTCCTCGTCCTCCAGTAGTGGGCCCTGGCTGGCCACATTTGTACCTGGCCTCTGCTGTTGCCAAAAACCTCCCTCTGAGTCACTTCGAAGAGACTGGCCTGAAAGTGCTAAAAATGACCCCTCTTCCTCCTCCTCCTCCTCCTCCTCCTGGGCCACCTCCTCTTCCATCATCGCCCTAAGTGTTTTCTCAAGGAGACATAGAAGTGGTATTGTAACGCTGATAACGGTGTCATCGCCACTGGCCATGTTGGTGGAGTACTCGAAACAGCGCAACAGGGCACACAGGTCTCGCATGGAGGCCCAGTCATTGGTGGTGAAGTGGTGCTGTTCTGTAGTGCGACTGACCCGTGCGTGCTGCAGCTGAAACTCCACTATGGCCTGCTGCTGCTCGCACAGTCTGTCCAGCATGTGCAAGGTGGAGTTCCACCTGGTGGGCACGTCGCATATGAGGCGGTGAGCGGGAAGGCCGAAGTTACGCTGTAGCGCAGACAGGCGAGCAGCAGCAGGATGTGAACGCCGGAAGCGCGAACAGACGGCCCGCACTTTATGCAGCAGCTCTGACATGTCGGGGTAGTTGTGAATGAACTTCTGCACCACCAAATTCAGCACATGCGCCAAGCAAGGGATGTGCGTCAAATTGGCTAGTCCCAGAGCTGCAACGAGATTTCGCCCATTATCACACACCACCAGGCCGGGCTTGAGGCTCACCGGCAGCAACCACTCGTCGGTCTGTTGTTCAATACCCCGCCACAACTCCGGTGCGGTGTGGGGCCTGTCCCCCAAACATATGAGTTTCAGAATGGCCTGCTGACGTTTACCCCGGGCTGTGCTGAAGTTGGTGGTGAAGGTGTGTGGCTGACTAGATGAGCAGGTGGAAGAAGAGGAGGAGGAAGCCGAGAAGGAGGAGGTGGCAACAGGAGGCAAAGAATGTTGCCCTGCGATCCTTGGCGGCGGAAGGACGTGCGCCAAACAGCTCTCCGCCTGGGGCCCAGCTGCCACTACATTTACCCAGTGTGCAGTTAGGGAGATATAGCGTCCCTGGCCGTGCTTACTGGTCCACGTATCTGTGGTTAGGTGGACCTTGCTACAGATGGCGTTGCGCAGTGCACACTTGATTTTATGGGATACTTGGTTGTGCAGGGAAGGCACGGCTCTCTTGGAGAAGTAGTGCCGGCTGGGAACCACATACTGTGGGACAGCAAGCGACATGAGCTGTTTGAAGCTGTCTGTGTCCACCAGCCTAAATGACAGCATTTCATAGGCCAGTAGTTTAGAAATGCTGGCATTCAGGGCCAGGGATCGAGGGTGGCTAGGTGGGAATTTACGCTTTCTATCAAATGTTTGTGAGATGGAGAGCTGAACGCTGGCGTGTGACATGGTTGAGACGCTTGGTGACGGAGGTGGTGGTGGTGGTGTTGGTGGTACATCCCCTGTTTGCTGGGCGGCAGGTGCCAACGTTCCTCCAGAGGCGGAGGAAGAGGCCGAGGCGGCAGCAGCAGAATAGGCCGAGGCGGCAGCAGCAGAAGAGGTAGCAGGGGGAGCCTGAGTGACTTCCTTGGTTTTAAGGTGTTTACTCCACTGCAGTTCATGCTTTGCATGCAGGTGCCTGGTCATGCAGGTTGTGCTCAGGTTCAGAACGTTAATGCCTCGCTTCAGGCTCTGATGGCACAGCGTGCAAACCACTCGGGTCTTGTCGTCAGCACATTGTTTGAAGAAGTGCCATGCCAGGGAACTCCTTGAAGCTGCCTTTGGGGTGCTCGGTCCCAGATGGCGGCGGTCAGTAGCAGGCGGAGTCTCTTGGCGGCGGGTGTTCTGCTTTTGCCCACTGCTCCCTCTTTTGCTACACTGTTGGCTCGGTCTCACCACTGCCTCTTCCTCCGAACTGTGAAAGTCAGTGGCACGACCTTCATTCCATGTGGGGTCTAGGACCTCATCGTCCCCTGCATCGTCTTCCACCCAGTCTTGATCCCTGACCTCCTGTTCAGTCTGCACACTGCAGAAAGACGCAGCAGTTGGCACCTGTGTTTCGTCATCATCAGAGACATGCTGAGGTGGTATTCCCATGTCCTCATCATCAGGAAACATAAGTGGTTGTGCGTCAGTGCATTCTATGTCTTTCACCGCTGGGGAAGAGCTAGGTGGATGCCCTTGGGAAACCCTGCCAGCGGAGTCTTCAAACAGCATAAGAGACTGCTGCATAACTTGAGGCTGAGACAGTTTCCCTGGTATGCATGGGGGTGATGTGACAGACTGATGGGGTTGGTTTTCAGGCGCCATCTGTGCGCTTTCTGCAGAAGACTGGGTGGGAGATAATGTGAACGTGCTGGATCCACTGTCGGCCACCCAATTGACTAATGCCTGTACCTGCTCAGGCCTTACCATCCTTAGAACGGCATTGGGCCCCACCATATATCGCTGTAAATTCTGGCGGCTACTGGGACCTGAGGTAGTTGGTACACTAGGACGTGTGGATGTGGCAGAACGGCCACGTCCTCTCCCAGCACCAGAGGGTCCACTAACACCACCACGACCATGTCCACGTCCGCGTCCCTTACTAGATGTTTTTCTCATTGTTATGGTTCACCACAACAACAAATATATTATTTGGCCCAATGTATTGTATTGAGATTTAGCAGGATATAAATTTGAGGCCTAGTATTTAGGCGCTGGGTGACAGGTATGGGTTTAGTGACAGAATTAGACTTGGAAATACACAGTAGCGGGTGTGTGTGAAGTTATTCTGAATGACCCAATGTGCACCTTGAATATTATATACCCTTTTAGGGATAGATTTCAAATAGCTCTGATATAGCAGAAACCACTAAATTATGAAATTGCTAAATTGGGAATTGTATTTCAACCCAGAACAAGAAATGTGCTTGAACGGACACTAAATAACTCGCCCAGCTACAGCACTAACGAGAGATTTAGCAGGATATAAATTTGAGGCCTAGTATTTAGGCGCTGGGTGACAGGTATGGGTTTAGTGACAGAATTAGACTTGGAAATACACAGTAGCGGGTGTGTGTGAAGTTATTCTGAATGACCCAATGTGCACCTTGAATATTATATACCCTTTTAGGGATAGATTTCAAATAGCTCTGATATAGCAGAAACCACTAAATTATGAAATTGCTAAATTGGGAATTGTATTTCAACCCAGAACAAGAAATGTGCTTGAACGGACACTAAATAACTCGCCCAGCTACAGCACTAACGAGAGATTTAGCAGGATATAAATTTGAGGCCTAGTATTTAGGCGCTGGGTGACAGGTATGGGTTTAGTGACAGAATTAGACTTGGAAATACACAGTAGCGGGTGTGTGTGAAGTTATTCTGAATGACCCAATGTGCACCTTGAAAATTATATACCCTTTTAGGGATAGATTTCAAATAGCTCTGATATAGCAGAAACCACTAAATTATGAAATTGCTAAATTGGGAATTGTATTTCAACCCAGAACAAGAAATGTGCTTGAACGGACACTAAATAACTCGCCCAGCTACAGCACTAACGAGAGATTTAGCAGGATATAAATTTGAGGCCTAGTATTTAGGCGCTGGGTGACAGGTATGGGTTTAGTGACAGAATTAGACTTAGAAATACACAGTAGCGGGTGTGTGTGAAGTTATTCTGAATGACCCAATGTGCACCTTGAATATTATATACCCTTTTAGGGATAGATTTCAAATAGCTCTGATATAGCAGAAACCACTAAATTATGAAATTGCTAAATTGGGAATTGTATTTCAACCCAGAACAAAAAATGTGCTTTGACGGACACTAAATAACTTTCCCAGCCACAACAGGACAGCGTTAACGAGAGATTTAGCAGGATATAAATTTGAGGCCTAGTATTTAGGCGCTGGGTGACAGGTATGGGTTTAGTGACAGAATTAGACTTAGAAATACACAGTAGCGGGTGTGTGTGAAGTTATTCTGAATGACCCAATGTGCACCTTGAATATTATATACCCTTTTAGGGATAGATTTCAAATAGCTCTGATATAGCAGAAACCACTAAATTATGAAATTGCTAAATTGGGAATTGTATTTCAACCCAGAACAAGAAATGTGCTTGAACGGACACTAAATAACTCGCCCAGCTACAGCACTAACGAGAGATTTAGCAGGATATAAATTTGAGGCCTAGTATTTAGGCGCTGGGTGACAGGTATGGGTTTAGTGACAGAATTAGACTTAGAAATACACAGTAGCGGGTGTGTGTGAAGTTATTCTGAATGACCCAATGTGCACCTTGAATATTATATACCCTTTTAGGGATAGATTTCAAATAGCTCTGATATAGCAGAAACCACTAAATTATGAAATTGCTAAATTGGGAATTGTATTTCAACCCAGAACAAAAAATGTGCTTTGACGGACACTAAATAACTTTCCCAGCCACAACAGGACAGCGTTAACGAGAGATTTAGCAGGATATAAATTTGAGGCCTAGTATTTAGGCGCTGGGTGACAGGTATGGGTTTAGTGACAGAATTAGACTTGGAAATACACAGTAGCGGGTGTGTGTGAAGTTATTCTGAATGACCCAATGTGCACCTTGAATATTATATACCCTTTTAGGGATAGATTTCAAATAGCTCTGATATAGCAGAAACCACTAAATTATGAAATTGCTAAATTGGGAATTGTATTTCAACCCAGAACAAGAAATGTGCTTGAACGGACACTAAATAACTCGCCCAGCTACAGCACTAACGAGAGATTTAGCAGGATATAAATTTGAGGCCTAGTATTTAGGCGCTGGGTGACAGGTATGGGTTTAGTGACAGAATTAGACTTGGAAATACACAGTAGCGGGTGTGTGTGAAGTTATTCTGAATGACCCAATGTGCACCTTGAATATTATATACCCTTTTAGGGATAGATTTCAAATAGCTCTGATATAGCAGAAACCACTAAATTATGAAATTGCTAAATTGGGAATTGTATTTCAACCCAGAACAAGAAATGTGCTTGAACGGACACTAAATAACTCGCCCAGCTACAGCACTAAGGACAGATTTAGCTGGATATAAATTTGAGGCCTAGTATTTAGGCGCTGGGTGACAGGTATGGGTTTAGTGACAGAATTAGACTTGGAAATACACAGTAGCGGGTGTGTGTGAAGTTATTCTGAATGTCCCTATGTGCACCTTCAATATGATCTACCCTTTTAGGGATAGATTTCAAATAGCTCTGATATAGCAGAAACCACTAAATTATGAAATTGCTAAATTGGGAATTGTATTTCAACCCAGAACAAGAAATGTGCTTGAACGGACACTAAATAACTCGCCCAGCTACAGCACTAACGAGAGATTTAGCAGGATATAAATTTGAGGCCTAGTATTTAGGCGCTGGGTGACAGGTATGGGTTTAGTGACAGAATTAGACTTGGAAATACACAGTAGCGGGTGTGTGTGAAGTTATTCTGAATGACCCAATGTGCACCTTGAATATTATATACCCTTTTAGGGATAGATTTCAAATAGCTCTGATATAGCAGAAACCACTAAGTTATGAAATTGCTAAATTGGGAATTGTATTTCAACCCAGAACAAGAAATGTGCTTGAACGGACACTAAATAACTCGCCCAGCTACAGCACTAAGGACAGATTTAGCTGGATATAAATTTGAGGCCTAGTATTTAGGCGCTGGGTGACAGGTATGGGTTTAGTGACAGAATTAGACTTGGAAATGCACAGTAGCGGGTGTGTGAAGTTATTCTGAATGACCCTATGTGCACCTTGAATATTATATACCCTTTTAGGGATAGATTTCAAATAGATCTGATACAGCAGAAACCACTAAATTTTTAAATTGCTAAATTGGGAATTGTATTTCAACCCAGAACAAAAAATGTGCTTTGACGGACACTAAATAACTTTCCCAGCCACAACAGGACAGCGGTAACGAGAGATTTAGCGGGATATAAATTTGAGGCCTAGTATTTAGGCGCTGGGTGACCGGTATGGATTTAGTGACAGAATTAGACTGGGATATGGCCAAAAAATAACCACACTATTGCTGGTTAAATGCACTTGGTGATGGGCGCAGCTTGCCCCTGATGTAGTATATGGCCAAAAAATGAACAGACTATTGCTGGTTAAATGCACTTGGTGTCACAGCTTGACCAACCACACTACTGAGGGTTAAATGCACTTGGTGACGGGCGCAGCTTGCCCCTGATTTAGTATATGGCCAAAAAATGAACAGACTATTGCTGGTTAAATGCACTTGGTGTGATAGCTTGACCAACCACACTACTGAGGGTTAAATGCACTTGGTGTGACAGCTTCACCCTGATGTAGGCTTTAGCCAAAAAACAACCACACCATTGAGGGTTAAATGCACTTGGTCGCAGCTTGTGCTGGCGCACCACAAGACACAAAATGGCCGCCGATCACCCCAGAAAAATGTGACTGACAAACGGTCTGGGCAGCCTAAAAACAGTGAGCAATTGAGGATCAGCAGCTCAATGATCCACAGCTGCAGATCGATCAGTTAATCAAGTCCTTTGGAGGAGTTAATCTGCCTAATCTCGCCCTACTGTCGCAGCCGCAACCTCTCCCTACGCTAATCAGAGCAGAGTGACGGGCGGCGCTATGTGACTCCAGCTTAAATAGAGGCTGGGTCACATGGTGCTCTGGCCAATCACAGCCATGCCAATAGTAGGCATGGCTGTGATGGCCTCTTGGGGCAAGTAGTATGACGCTTGTTGATTGGCTGCTTAGCAGCCTTTCAAAAAGCGCCAAGAAAGCGTCACAAAAGCGCGAAGAAAGCGACGAACACCGAACCCGAACCCGGACTTTTACGAAAATGTCCGGGTTCGGGTCCGTGTCACGGACACCCCAAAATTCGGTACGAACCCGAACTATACAGTTCGAGTTCGCTCATCCCTACCCCTCACTGATTTTGTAAGTTTGTCCAATGACAAAGAAATGAAAAGTCTCAGAACTGTATCATTTCAATGGTAGGTTTATTGTAACAGTGGCAGATAGCACATCAGAAGGAAAATCGAAAAAATAACTTTAAATAAAAGATAGCAACTGATTTGCATTTCATTGAGTGAAATAAGTATTTGAACCCTCTAACAAAAAAAGACTTAATACTTGGTGGAAAAACCCTTGTTTGCAAGCACAGAGGTCAAACGTTTCTTGTAATTGATGACCAAGTTTGCGCACATTTTAGGAGGAATGTTGGTCCACTCCTCTTTGCAGATCATCTCTAAATCCCTAAGGTTTCGAGGCTGTCTCTGTGCAACTCTGAGCTTGAGCTCCCTCCATAGGTTTTCGATTGAATTAAGGTCCGGAGACTGACTAGGCCACTCCATGACCTTAATGTGCTTCTTCTTGAGCCACTCCTTTGTTGCCTTTGCTGTATGTTTTGGGTCATTGTCGTGCTGGAACACCCATCCACGACCCATTTTCAGTTTCCTGGCAGAGGGAAGGAGGTTGTCGCTCAGGATTTCACGATACATGGCTCCGTCCATTTTCCCGTTTATGCGAATAAGTTGTCCTGTGCCCTTAGCAGAAAAACACCCCCAAAGCAAAATGTTTCCACCCCCATGCTTGACGGTGGGGACGGTGTTTTGGGGGTCATAGGCAGCATTTTTCTTCCTCCAAACACAGCGAGTTGAGTTAATGCCAAAGAGCTCTATTTTGGTCTCATCAGACCACAGCACCTTCTCCCAGTCACTCTCTGAATCATTCAGGTGTTCATTGGCAAACTTCAGACGGGCCTGCACATGTGCCTTCCTGAGCAGGGGGACCTTGCGAGCCCTGCAGGATTTTAATCCATTGCGGTGTAATGTGTTTCCAATGGTTTTCTTGGTGACTGTGGTCCCTGCTAATTTGAGGTCATTAACTAACTCCTCCCGTGTAGTTCTAGGATGCTTTTTCACCTTTCTCAGAACCATTGACACCCCACGAGGTGAGATCTTGCGTGGAGCCCCAGAGCGAGGTCGATTGATGGTCATTTTGTGCTCCTTCCATTTTCGAACAATCGCACCAACAGTTGTCACCTTCTCTCCCAGCTTCTTGCTAATGGTTTTGTAGCCCATTCCAGCCTTGTGCAGGTCTACAATTTTGTCTCTGACATCCTTGGACAGCTCTTTGGTCTTTCCCATGTTGGAGAGTTTGGAGTCTGCTTGATTGATTGATTCTGTGGACAGGTGTCTTTTATACAGGTGACTAGTTAAGACAGGTGTCCTTAATGAGGGTGACTAATTGAGTAGAAGTGTCTAACCACTCTGTGGGAGCCAGAACTCTTAATGGTTGGTAGGGGTTCAAATACTTATTTCACTCAATGACATGCAAATCAGTTGCTATCTTTTATTTAAAGTTATTTTTTCGATTTTCCTTTTGATGTGCTATCTACCACTGTTACAATAAACCTACCATTGAAATGATACTGTTCTGAGACTTTTCATTTCTTTGTCATTGGACAAACTTACAAAATCAGTGAGGGGTCAAATAATTATTTCCGCCACTGTATGTGGTGGAGAGATCTTTGGACTCCCTCTGTAGTGTTGAGTGTGAATATTCGAATAGCGAATATTATTAGCGAATATAGCAACTTTGAATATTTTGAATATAGTGCTATATATTCGTTATAGCAAATAGTCATAATTTTTTCCCATCTGAACAGTGAACACATGATTCCTCCCTGCTTCTTGCTTGTGGCCCAATGAGTCATTAGCCCACAGGCAACTTAAGCAGGGAGGAATCATGATGACTTTAGATGGGAAAAAATAACGAATATTCGAAAAAACGAATATATAGCACTATAGCGAATATATTAGTTTTTTCGAATATTCGTCTTTTTTTTATCCTGTACAGTTGTTCCGGCATACTCCTCCCCGACAAGCGTCCCCTCACCACGGGAACGCCTGGTGGTTAGAATATACCATCGAAACTGAGTTTTCAAGATCTGAGTGAGATTGTGAAAACTCAGATCCGATGGTATAGTCTAACCCCCAGGCGTTCCCATGGTGATGGGGACGCTTGTCGGGGAGGAGTATGCCAAAGTGAAACAACTGTACGGGTACAAAAAAATGACGAATATACGAAAAAATATATATATAGCCGTATATCGAATATAGTGCTATATATTCATTTTTAGAATATTCTCGAGAATTTGCGAATATAACGAATATCCTACTAAAAATGTGCGAAATATCGCGAGTACGAATATGGTGCCCTGCCGCTTATCACTATCCCTCAGGCATGTGGGCCCGGTTTGGACTATTTCCTCAACACACCCATATCTATGACACTTTCAATAAAGCTGATGTGACAAAACATATTATTATCATATTAGACTTCAGTTGGTTTTGACCCTCACACGTGGAAAGCATGGAGAACAGAGTTTGGGGAATCTCATTTGTTGACTTTTCTTGGCGTTTATTCTATAACATAATGTATTGTATTGTATTTAGAAGTTTTGTCAGTGCCTAAAAAAATATTTTATTATCTTAAAGGGAGTCTGTCATCACAGTTTCACCTTTTTAACCCTTCCCATAGCTTTCTAGCAGCATTACAGTTGATAAAAACGTTACCTTTATAAGCAATCGTGGACTTATAAAACTGGCAAAAATCATCTTAGTAGGATATGCAAATGAGGGCTCGCAAGTGCCCAGGGGCGGCGTCAACCTCGTAGGTGCCCAGGCAGCTCTGCCTTATCGTCGCTTCTCCCCGCCCAGTCTTTCCCTCTGCCCGCCCATCCTTTTCCCATCTTCTTACTTCTTCTTTCGCCGAGATCCCGCGCCTGCATGTTGAGTCCATCGGCCGGCGCCTGGGCACTTGTGAGCACTCATTTGCATATCCTACTAAGATGATTTTTGCCAGTTTTATAAATCCACGATTGCTTATAAAGGTAACGTTTTTATCAACTGTAATGCTGCTAGAAAGCTATGGGAAGGGTTAAAAAGGTGAAACTGTGATGACAGACTCCCTTAAAAGATATATAAAGCTGCGGTGCAAGGCTGTAAAAGAGAACTGAAGGGAAGACACTAGAGACGTCTACTGCTCATCTGGAGTACTTTAGAGACCGCTGTCATTATATCAATTATTATGGTTCTTGTGTGTGTGGTTAATCTGTTCTGCTGCAGAGAAGTCAACAGTGCAAAAGATCACTATATTGATTGAAAATCTGTCACAGTAGCCTGTGGCGTACTTTCCAAAGAGGCAGACCACGCATCTACTATTGAGCCCAGGGGACGGGGGCCCAGTGCTGAAGTGATTGTTTTGTTCCTAGCATGGAAATACCGCATTTCCACACAGCCACCACTAGGGGAAGCTCAATGCAAAGATATTTTTGCAGCTTCTACTGAAGACAATAACTGTATACATTACTATGCACCAATCTAACTCTAGTGGTGGCTTCAGACAGTCAGTTTTGTAATATATATAATAGTACTAGCAGAAGGACCCGGCTTCGCACAGTTATATTTCATCTATTTAATTTAATGTTTCTGTGTGTCGTTAAAAGATATCGACAGTATCCCCCATAACTTTGACCTCTACAGCACCCCGCCCCTTTAAAAGTGAACTCCACAATCCCCCACCCCTTTACACTGACCCCCCCACAGTGCTCCGTAACTTTAAAATCGGACCTCCACAGCAGTCCATCCCCTTAACTTTGACCTCCAGTGCCCGCCCCTTAAAAAGTGACCTCCACAGTGCCCGCCCCTTAAACAGTGAACTCCACAGTACCCGCCCCTTAAACAGTGACCTCCACAGTGCCCGCCCCTTAAAAAGTGACCTCCACAGTGCCAGCCCCTTAAACAGTGACCTCCACAGTACCCGCCCCATAAACAGTGACCTCCACAGTGCCCTTTCCTTTAACAGTGACCTTAAGTGCCCCCTCCTTTAACATTGACTTCCACAGTGCCCACCCCTTAAACAATGACCTCCACCGTGCCCACCCCTTTACACTGCCCCCTAACAGTGCTCCGCCACTTTAAAATGGGACCTCCACAGCAGCCCATCCCCTTAACTTTGAACTCCAGTGCCCGCCTTTTTAACAGCGACCTCCACAATGCCTGCCCCTTAAGCAATGACCTCCACAGTGCCCGCCCCTTAAACAGTGACCTCCACAGTACCCGCCCCTTAAACAGTGACCTTCACAGTACCCGCCCCTTAAACAGTGACCTCCACAGTGTCCACCCCTAAACAGTGACCTCCACAGTGCCCGCCCCTTTACACTGACCCCCCACAGTGCTCCGCCACTTTAAGATAGGACCTCCACAGCAGCCCATCCCCTTAACTTTGACTTCCAGTGCCCGCCCCTTAAACAGTGACCTCCACAGTGCCCTCCCCTTTAACAGTGACCTCCACAGTGCGTGTCCCATTAACAGTGACCGCCACAGTGCCCGCCCCTTTAACAGTAACATCCACAGTGCCCGCCCCTTTAAAAGTAACATCCACAGTGCCCACCCCTTTAGCAGTGACCTCCACAGTGCTCGCCCCTTTAACAGTGACCTCCACAGTGCCTGTCCCTTTAACAGTGACCTCCACAGTGTCCGCCCCTTTAACAGTGACCTCTACAGTACCCACTGTCTGCTGAGCTGTGTATTTAATATCCTATCCTGTGTGATACTGCCTGCTGAACTGTGTATCTAATCTTATGCTGTCTGATACTGTCTGCTGAGCTTTGTATTTAATCCTATACTGTGTGATTCTGTATGCTGAGCTATGTATTTAATCATATCCTGTGTGATACTGTCTGATGAGCTGTGCATCTAATCCTATCCTGTGTGATACTGTCTGCGGACTGTGTATCTAATCTTATGTTGTGTGATATTGTCTGCTGAGCTATGTATCTAATCCTATCCTGTGTGATACTGTCTGCTGAGCTGTGTATCTAATCCCATCCTTTGTGATACTGTCTGCTGAGCTGTGTATCTACTATCCTATCCTGTGTGATACTGCCTGCTGAGCTGTGTATCTGATCCAGTCATGTGTGATACTCTCTGCTGAGCTGTGTGATACTGTTTGCTAAGCTGTGTATCTAATACTATCCTGTGTGATACTGTCTGCTGAGCTGTGTATCTAATCCTATTCTGTGTGATACTATCTGCTGAGTTATGTATCTAATCTTATGTTGTGTGATACTGTCTGCTGAGCTATGTATCTAATTCCATCCTGTGTGATATTCTCTGCTGAGCTGTGTATCTAATATCCTATACTGTGTAATACTTTCTGCTGAGCTGTGTATCTAATCCTGTCATGTGTGATACTGTCTGCTGAGCTGTGTATCTAATCCTATTCTGTGTGATACTGTCTGCTGAGCTGTATATCTAATCCTATCCTGTGAGATACTGCCTGCTGAGCTGTCTATCTAATCCTGACACGTCATATGACTGAATATGACCTGCAAACTGCTAAAACCTGTGATCCTGTGAGGAACAACTTCGAGGTTTGTTGGGCCGTCGGGAGACCGGAGGTCGGAATGAAGTGGGGCATCTTGGTACATCTGTCCACCACCACCATGATGGTGGTACAGGCTTGTGAAGGCGGTAAGTCCACAATTAAATCCATGGCTATGTTGCGCCATGGAAGGGTTGGCACTGGCAGAGGCTGTAATAACCCAACTGGTTTTGAGGTGGGACATTTGTAGAGTGCACACACGGAACAAGACTCTATGAAGGAGCGTACGTCGGCTGCCAAAGAGGGCCACCAAAACCGACGTAGGATGCATTCCGTGGTGTTGCGCCTACCTCGGTGGCCTGCTGTGGGGTGGTCATGGTGATGCTGTAGTACAGGCAGTCGCTGGGAGACTGGGACATAGATCCACTGTTGGTGGTAACGAAGCCTCTGCTTCATTGGCAGATGGGTTGCCTCCTCTGGAGCTGGTGTGCTGGCCCGTCGGATCCTCTCGATCAAGGAGTGTTGGGTGGCTAGAAAGTATCTTTAGAAAGGAAGGTCTCGGAAGCAATAGAGATCCTCTAAAAGCTCTTCTTTATTGTTCATAGATAAATAGCGGACGCAGCCACTTGGTACACAGCATAAACGTTGACGCGTTTCGGGTTAGTACCCTTAGTCGTAACACTTTTCACTGTGTGACCCCACTATTTAAGGAGTTAGGTGCTCCTCCCTCCAAAATTCAGGGGGGGGGGGAGCTTCCAACACCATAGGTTATCACACAGTGCATCACACCCTTCCTTTAGCACACTAATCACTTGTTTAATTAGTAGCTGTCATGGTCTTACCTTCTTGCCGTTCTCCTTCGTTTGACATGTGCTGGCGGCCATCTTGGTTTCTGGGTTTCTTGTAGCCTCCCACCCTGCGGCTTCTCCTTCCCACTGGGAGGAGCTGGATGCCTAGCTCATATATATAGGAGGTCTGTGGCTTCAGTTCCTTGCTTGGTCCTCCTGTGTTCACATGCTTCTAAGACTGCTGCTGCTTCTGGTTCCTGATCCTGGCCTCGTCTGACTACCCCGCTGGTTCCTGATCCTGGCTTCGTCTGACTACCCCGCTGGTTCCTGATCCTGGCTTCGTCTGACTACCCTGCTGGTTCCTGATCCAGGCTTCGTCTGACTACCCCTCTGGTTCCTGACCTCTGGCTACGCAAGACCCTGCTTCGGTTTAGCCATCCGTTTGGACTTTTGCTTACAGCTTGATTTTCAATAAAGCCTTCTTATTTCCACTTATCTCTTGTTGTACGTCTGGTTCATGGTTCCATGACATTAGGACCAAGCCATGAATTCTGACGGTACAGGGCCATCCTCGCTACCTACGCTGGTTGCCAGACTTGATCAGCAGGATCACCTGTTGGGTCAGTTCGCTGTGGCGTTGCAAACCCTGCTTGAACGCACGGCTCATTTAGATTCCGTTGCCGATGGGTCGGTTGTCGCTCCTGGGCCCGCTCCTACTGCCGCTCCGGTTGTTGCGCCAGAGTCTACCCTGACACCTGTTGCTGCGCCTGCGGTGTCTCGGGGTATGACCGGTTCTGCCCCCCTTCCACAGCGCTTTGGGGGAGAGCCAACTCAGTGCCGAGGTTTCCTTAACCAGGTGGGCATTTATTTCGAGTTGCTGCCACATGCCTTTCCTACTGAGAGATCAAAGGTGGGCTTCTTGATCTCGCTGCTCTCGGACAAGGCCTTGGCCTGGGCCAGCCCTTTATGGGAGAACAACAATCCGGTGGTTTTCTGAGTTTTCCGGTTTTGTTGCTTCTCTTCGGAAGGTATTCGATGTGCCGGCTCGTGCTGCCTCTGCTGCGAAGCTCCTTATGTCCATCAGACAGGGTTCACGATCCGTAGCTGAATACGCCATTGAGTTTCGTACCCTGGCAGCAGAGGTGGGCTGGAATAATGAGGCTCTGGTCGCTGCTTTCTCTCATGGTCTCTCGGATGCCTTGAAGGATGAGGTTGCAGCTAAGGACCTACCAGTGGAGCTCGAGTCTCTTATTTCTTTCCTGATTTTGATTGACACCAGACTCAGGGAGAGACCTTCCTTTAAGGAGAGCCTGCGGAGGTCTTCTAACAGATTGGCGCCTACGTTTGCTGTCCCACCCGTGCCTCTCTCTCCTCCCACGCCTCCTGGGGATGACTTGTCTGGGGGTGAACCCATGCAGCTGGGGTTTGCTCGCCTGTCCGAGGGGGAGAGGGTACTCCGGAGACGCGAGGGCCGATGCATGTACTGTGGTCTCGGTGGGCATTTTCGGTTGGCATGTCCGAACCGTCCGGGAAACGCTCGCACCTGAGATCCTGTCGGGGGCAGATCTTGGGTGGAGTCTCCTTGTCCCCGGTTTCCCGTGTTGACAAACCACTGATCACTGTTGTCCTCTCCTGGGTCGGGGGCTCGGTGACGACCCAGGCGTTGGTGGACTCTGGTGCTGGTGGTTTGTTCATTGATAGTGTGTTCGCTGCCGCCAATTCCATTCCTCTGCAGCCTCGAGGTTCCCCACTGGCTCTTGAGGCGATAGACGGCAGACCCCTTCTGCTGCCACACGTGACTCATGAGACCCTTCCAGTGGGGATAGCCATTGGTGCCGTTCACAGAGAGTCGGTCTGTCTCCAGGTGATTTCGTCTCCACACTACTCGGTGGTCTTGGGGTACCCCTGGCTCCAGAAGCATAATCCAACTTTCGATTGGAGATCGGCCGAGATCCTCTCGTGGTCACCGCAGTGTGGGGCTAGTTGCATCCATGGGCCTGTCAAGTTGCTGTGTACTTCCTCGGACTCTCTGTTGCCTCCTGAATACGAAGAGTACCGGGATGTATTCGATAAGGTGCGCGCGGTTGCCCTACCTCCGCACCGCCCATACGATTGTGCCATAGAGTTACAATCTGGTGCCGTTCCTCCTCGTGGCAAAGTCTATCCACTGTCGGTAGCGGAGAATGAGGCCATGGAGGAGTACGTGAGGGAGGCGCTTTCACGCGGACACATTCGCAAATCCTCGTCCCCGGCAGGGGCTGGATTTTTCTTTGTGAAAAAGAAGGGCGGTGAGTTGAGGCCTTGCATCGATTACAGGGGTCTCAATCGCATCACGATCAAGAACGCTTACCCGATACCCTTGATTTCCGAGCTGTTCGATCGCCTCAAAGGGGCCACGGTCTTTACCAAACTCGACCTGAGGGCGGCATATAACCTGGTAAGGATCAAGGCGGGCGATGAGTGGAAGACCGCGTTTAACACCAGGACCGGTCATTATGAATCCTTGGTTATGCCCTTTGGGTTGTGCAATGCGCCCGCAGTCTTCCAGGAATTCATCAACGATGTTTTCCGTGACCTGTTGCAGCAGTGTGTGGTGGTCTATTTGGATGACATCTTGGTATATTCTGAATCCATGGAGGCCCACATTATGGATGTCAGACGAGTGTTGCAACGGTTACGAGAGAACAGGCTGTTCGGTAAGCTTGAGAAATGCGAATTTCACCGATCCCAGGTAACCTTCTTAGGTTACATCATTTCCGCTGAGGGGTTCTCCATGGATCCTGAGAAGGTTTCGGCTGTCTTACAGTGGCTCCAGCCCAGTGGTCTCCGTGCCCTGCAGCGCTTTTTGGGCTTCGCCAATTATTATCGGAAGTTTATCAGGGACTTTTCTATGCTAGCCAAGCCTCTCACGGATCTGACCAGGAAGGGCAGTAATTTCCAGGTCTGGCCGCTCGAGGCCATCCGAGCTTTTGAGGCTCTAAAGTCCGCCTTTGTGTCGGCTCCGATTCTGTCGCATCCCAACCCTGGGTTGCCCTTTGTCCTCGAGGTGGACGCGTCTGAGAAGGGAGTAGGCGCCCTTCTGTCTCAGCGTAGAACACCAGAGGGTCCTCTGCTTCCTTGTGGGTTTTACTCCCGGAAACTGTCTTCCGCGGAGTGCAACTATCAGATTGGTGACAGGGAGTTATTGGCCATCGTGCAGGCCCTTAAAGAATGGAGGCACTTGCTCGAGGGTTCGGTGGTTCCGGTTCTCATCCTGACGGACCACAAGAATCTGACCTACCTTTCTGAGGCCAAGAGATTGACACCACGTCAGGCCAGATGGGCTCTGTTCTTGTCACGTTTTAATTACGTGGTCTCCTACCTACCCGGTTCCAAGAACATCAGAGCGGATGCCTTATCACGGCAGTACTCCGAGCTGTCCGGGGAGGAGTCGATTCCGACTTCGGTCATACCTCCAAATCAGATCCTGGCCGCCATTCGCACCAGCCTGACCTCTCCCCTGGGTGAGCAGATTTTGGCGGCTCAATCTGGTGCTCCCTCTGGGAGACCCAACGGCAGATGTTTTGTGCCTGAGGAGTTGCGCACTCGGTTGTTGCGAACCTACCATAACTCCAAGGCCGCGGGGCATCCTGGAAAGAATCAGCTGTCCTGGGCTGTTTCACGTCTGTTCTGGTGGCCTTCTCTACGTTCCGACATCGCCGCATATGTAGCGGCATGCTCCGTTTGTGCCCAGAGTAAGTCCCCTCGGCACCTTCCGTTGGGCCTTTTGCAACCCATAGCCACCGGGGAGCGCCCATGGTCACACCTGGGGATGGATTTCATTGTGGACCTCCCTGCATCCCGAGGCCATACGGTCAGTCTCATGATTGTGGATCGGTTTTCCAAAATGTGCCACTGTGTTCCTCTCAAGAAGTTACCCTCTGCACAAGAGTTGGCCACGATTTTCGCCAGGGAGGTCTTCCGGTTGCACGGTTTGCCCAAGGAGATTGTGTCGGATCGGGGGAGTCAGTTTGTGTCCAGGTTCTGGCGCGCCTTTTGTTCCCAGTTGGGGATTCATCTCTCTTTCTCCTCGGCCTACCACCCTCAGTCCAATGGGGCCGCAGAACGATCCAATCAGGCCTTGGAGCAATTCCTTTGTTGCTATGTCTCCGATCACCAAGACAATTGGGTTGACCTCCTGCCTTGGGTTGAGTTTGCCAGGAACACGGCGGTGAAC
The DNA here is from genome assembly GCF_014858855.1 of Bufo gargarizans. Taxonomy (NCBI): domain Eukaryota; kingdom Metazoa; phylum Chordata; class Amphibia; order Anura; family Bufonidae; genus Bufo; species Bufo gargarizans. The sequence goes on along the minus strand of NC_058082.1, from coordinate 76,318,695 downwards.
TCTTCCTCTGGGACGTCTCCCTTCATGGCCAATTATGGGTTCCAACCTGCCGTGTTACCGGAGGTATTCTCTCCCCAGGATATTCCGGCTGTGGAGGATCACCTTTCCGTCCTACGTGCTTCTTGGGTACAGATCCAGAGGTCCCTTGAGGTCTCTGCGCAGCGCCAGAGACTCCAGGCTGATCGCAGACGAGCGCCCGCTCCTTCCTACCAGGTCGGAGACCGTGTATGGTTGTCCACCCGCAACCTCAACCTTCGAGTGCCCACTCCCAAGCTGGCGCCTCGCTTTGTTGGTCCCTTCCGAGTGCTTCGCAGGGTAAACCCGGTAGCCTATGCCCTTGCGCTTCCTCCTGGCATGCGGATCTCCAACGTGTTTCATGTCTCCCTCTTGAAGCCATTGGTGTGTAATCGTTTCACTTCCTCGGTTCCTCGGCCTCGTCCGGTCCAAGTGGGCGATCGTGAAGAGTATGAGGTGAGCAATATCCTGGACTCATGCCTGGTCCACGGTCGGTTGCAGTTTTTGGTCCATTGGCGTGGTTATGGTCCAGAGGAGCGTTCCTGGGTTCCCTCCGCAGATGTCCATGCTCCTGCTTTGCTCCGAGCCTTCCACCTACGCTTCCCTCAGAAACCGTTCCTTACTCCGCGGAGGAGGGGCCCTTGAGGGGGAGGTACTGTCATGGTCTTACCTTCTTGCCGTTCTCCTTCGTTTGACATGTGCTGGCGGCCATCTTGGTTTCTGGGTTTCTTGTAGCCTCCCACCCTGCGGCTTCTCCTTCCCACTGGGAGGAGCTGGATGCCTAGCTCATATATATAGGAGGTCTGTGGCTTCAGTTCCTTGCTTGGTCCTCCTGTGTTCACATGCTTCTAAGACTGCTGCTGCTTCTGGTTCCTGATCCTGGCCTCGTCTGACTACCCCGCTGGTTCCTGATCCTGGCTTCGTCTGACTACCCCGCTGGTTCCTGATCCTGGCTTCGTCTGACTACCCTGCTGGTTCCTGATCCAGGCTTCGTCTGACTACCCCTCTGGTTCCTGACCTCTGGCTACGCAAGACCCTGCTTTGGTTTAGCCATCCGTTTGGACTTTTGCTTACAGCTTGATTTTCAATAAAGCCTTCTTATTTCCACTTATCTCTTGTTGTACGTCTGGTTCATGGTTCCATGACAGTAGCACACTGTGCTGCAACTCTCTGGTCATATTAACCCTTGGAGTACCATGATCCCCTCTCGCGGAGAGAAGCCGCACAGTGTGAACATTACAATCCTTTCAACAGTTAAAAACATACAATTCAAAACCAAAAATGACCTTATACCTTCCAATGAGCTAGGGATTAAACCTAATATATGTAATTTTATTTTAGTTTATTCCAATTTCAAAGTAGGGGCAACAACAGTTATTATTTTTGTGACTTTTGAATTGTATGTTTTTAACTGTTGAAAGGATTGTAATGTTCACACTGTGCGGCTTCTCTCCGCGAGAGGGGATCATGGTACTCCAAGGGTTAATATGACCAGAGAGTTGCAGCACAGTGTGCTACTAATTAAACAAGTGATTAGTGTGCTAAAGGAAGGGTGTGATGCACTGTGTGATAACCTATGGTGTTGGAAGCTCCCCCCTCCCTGAATTTTGGAGGGAGGAGCACCTAACTCCTTAAATAGTGGGGTCACACAGTGCAAAGTGTTACGACTAAGGGTACTAACCCGAAACGCGTCAACGTTTATGCTGTGTACCAATTGGCTGCGTCCGCTATTTATCTATGAACAATAAAGAAGAGCTTTTAGAGGATCTCTATTGCTTCCGAGACCTTCCTTTCTAAAGTTACTTGCAGCCTGCTATGGGGACACACCCCTAGGGCCTCCGGAGCCGGGATTATACATCCAACCAGGAAGGTGAGCTGGACTAAAGTTTTTCTATGGCTAGAAAGTATGCGGCTGGCAGGATCGGTTCCGGAGGTGCAGGTTCCGAATGAATCGGCGGTAAAAATTGGCAAAACCAATGAACTGCTGTACCATCCGCCGATTGCAGGGGACAGGCCAATTCTGGACGGCCTGGATCTTCCTGGGGTCCATCTCCACTCGGCCTGGGGATAGGATGTAGCCCAGGAACTCAATGGACGAGACTTCGAAGGTGCTTTTTTCAAGCTTGCCATAGAGACTGTGGGTCCGCAGACGCTGGAGCACCGATTTGACATGCCGTTTGTGTTGTGGCAGTGATCTGGAAAAGACAAGGATATCGTCCAGATATACCACAACATGGGTATCCAACAGGTCACGGAAGACGTCATTAATGAAGCACTGAAATGTGGCAGGGGCGTTACAGAGCCCGAAGGGCATGACAAGGTACTCGTAGTGCCCAAACCGTGAGCGGAATGCTGTCTTCCACTCATCGCCCTCCCTGACACAAATCAGATTGTAGGCCCCCCGGAGGTCGATCTTGGTGAAGAAACGGGCATCCTTGACTCTGTCCAGCATGTCGGAAATGAGAGGGAGTGGGTACCAGTTCTTCTTGGTGATGTCGTTCAGGGCCCGGTAATCGACACAGGGCCGGAGACCCCCATCTTTTTTCCCCACGAAGAAGATGCCGGCCCCAACTGGAGAGGTCGAGGGATGGATGAACCCCTTTGCTAGGCTCTCCTCTATGTATTCCTTCAGGGCCCTGGTCTCGGGTTCAGACAGATTCTACAAGCGCCCGTATGGCAGTGGGGCTCCAGGGAGCAGGTCAATGGGGCAATCATAGGGCCTGTGTGGCGGCAAGGCGTCTGCTCCTTTTTTTTCCAAAACGTCTGCATAGTCCCGATATTTGTCGGGTAGTCTGTGTTCAACGGTGCCCAGAACCGTAGGAGGGCTTGGAGCCGGAGACGCGTGAACAGGAGAACCGGAGGGGGGCGTGAAAGTGATGGAGCCAGAGGTCCAGTTGATCGGGGTTGTGTCTCCAAAGCCAGGGGATGCCTAGAATGACTGGGAACAAGGGGGAAGGCACGATTTCCCACACGATCTTCTCGGAATGCTAAAGGCCGATGCGGAGGAACAAGGGATGGGATTCCATGGCGATAGGTCCCGTCTTTAGGGTGCTGCCATCCACCAGATGCAGCTGGGATGGGTTCTTCTTAGGGCGCAACGGGATGCCTAGTTGGGAAGCCAGATCCTTGTCCATAAAACAGCTGCTTGCGCCCGAATCAATGATGGCAAAGAGATCAATATTGTTGTTGCCCAGCTGCAGGGAAACAGGGATGGTGAGATGAGACGAGTTGCTATACATAGGTAGGTTAATGCATACCGTGGGTGTCTCCGGCCTACCTTCGGGAGGTTTGATGGGACAGTCCTTCAGGAAATGGCCCGATTTTGCGCAGTATAAACACAGATGCAAGGTTCTTCTCCTGGTTCTCTCCACCGTGGACGGGGGACCCCGAACAGCCCCCATCTGCATCGGCTCCTCCTGGTTACCGTCTGCCGCCACAGGAACAGGAACCGGAAGCCGGAAGGATTCCGACCGGCGCTCCGGTAGAGGCGGGGTCTGTTGTCGCTCCTGTCGTCTTTTCCAGAAGCGGCGATCCAGGTGGGTTACTGAGTCCATCAGGCCCCCCAAGGAGCCCGACACCCCAATGCGGGCGAGCTCATCCTTGAGCTGCTCGGACAAACCGATGCGTAACTGGTTAATCAAGGCCACCTCGTTCAAGCTCGTATCCGGGGCTACCTCACGGAATTCCATGATGTAATCCTCCACTGGACGCCTGCCCTGGCGGAGGGTGCGCAAGGTACCCCTGGCGGTTGAAGAACGCAGGGGGTCATCATAAAGTCTTTGCATAGCTGCGGCAAAGGACTTCCAAGATGCCAGCACTGGGTCATCGGCTAGTAGGAGTTGGTGCGCCCAGGTCTGGGGAGGCCCTGAGAGCAAGGAAATTGCCGTGCGTACCTTGACGAAGTCCGTGGCATATGTACGCGGCTTCAGGGAAAACAACAGCTCGCAGGAGATGATGAAGGAGCGGTACTTCTTCCGATCTCCTGAAAACCGCTCAGGGAGGCTGACTGACGGCTCGCTAGAGACCACTTCTAGGGTGCGCGCCGGCGTAGGGGGAGGCGAGGGTGGTAGCGCGGTGCGCTCTGCGATGCGTTGCTCCTGTGTGGCAACCCTTTGCAGCAGGTGCTCATGACTGGCTTGCATCTCCTGGAAGGCCTGCGTCATGAGGTTAAGTTGCTGGGTCATGGCCGTCATGGGATCCACTGCTTTTGCGGGTTCCATGGTGAAGGCTGAGTTATTCTGTCAAACCTCCCAGGGAGCCAGTAGTGGGATGTGGAACCCACTGGCAGTAAGCAGCTGACAGCCCAGAACGCGGTACAAGTTTAGGGATAATCCAAGAGGGGTAGTCAATGTCCAATCCGGGTCGAGGCAGGCAGCGAAGGTTCAAGGCGGAAGACAGTCCAGGGTTCAGTAGCCGGGAAGGCTACAAAGAAACAACAGGCAATAGGAGGTTCTGCAGGGAGGCTAGGTGTTCACCATAAGGTGGAATAACTCAGCAATGAGCCAACGTTCTGGCCAGGTCTTTATAGCCAGGGAAGGTAGGAACCACCCTCCCCAGGAACCAATGGCAGGCGAGGAAGGTGGAAGGTGTGTACTGAGAACCTCCCCCAGCAAGGCTCACACCTGACAGCCGGATAATGCAGGAACGCTATGCACCCGGGAATGCACGTGCAACCTGCGTACTGCGCATGCGCACACGCCGCGCACCCGCACCTCGGGCACCAGGTGTTCTACCGAGCTGAAGGGGAACCCGTGCCCTGCGCCGTGCCTGCGGTCCCCGAGTAGGGGTAACACCCCTTGGTTCCTGACACTCTGCTACACCTGTTTTTAAACATTTTTTCAAAAAAAATTCACATGTTTTTAGCCCTTCTCGGGGACATCACCATGCTTGATCACTTGTATAATATCCTGCAATACTTATGTCTGCCTATTAGAACCTGTCAGGACCCAATAGGATTTTGTAGATGACTCTATCATAGCGCTTAGATGACATTGTCTCTATTGACTGCAATGACTAAGAACTTCTGGATTTAACTACATGAAAGAACTACCTGGAATGAAATTATCTCCAATACTAGTTGTAGCAGTAACAGCCGGGCTACATGTATCAGCCATGCTCCTGCTACAGATCTCATACAGGGTACAGTAATGCTACATGCACATGACAGTGAAAAAAAAAGTATATTAAAAACGGACACAATGACGAATATTCTAAAAAAACGAATATATAGCACTAAATTGAATATAGTGCTATACTGTATATTCGTTTTTTAGAATATTCGTATTTTTTTTCCATCTGAAGTCATGATTCTTCCCTGCTTAAGTTGCTTGACAAGGCAACTTAAGCAGGGAGGAATCATAACTTGAGATGGAAAAAAATTACGAATATTCTAAAAAACGAATATATATAGCACTATATTCAAATCGAATATCATATAGAATATTCGTCATTTTTTTCCATCTGAAGTGAACAGTGTTCAGTGTTCAATTCAGATAAATAAAAAAATGACGAATATTCTAAAAAACAAATATATAGCACTATATTGAATATAGTGCTATATATTCGTTTTTTTGACTATTCGTAATTTCTTTCCATCTGAAGTCATGATTCCTCCCTGCTTAAGTTGCTTGATAAACAAAATATTTGTGAACTCTTGAAGTTGCGATATTCGAGATAAATATTTGTAATTCGAATATTCACGCTCAACACTAATAATTACCACCAAAATAATCTAGTCAACCACCAGCCTAAAAAAAAAAATCACAGACACTTCTATTTTTTCCACGGGCACAGGAAAAAAGTCACCTATTTTTGCGGACTGTCCAAAAATTTCTGGATGGTTGGAAACCCTGGGTTGTAGCTGTGCTCTGTAGTTCTCCTGACAGACTGTAGGCTGTAGCTGGGCTCTGAAGTTCCCCTGACAGACTGTAGGCTGTAGCTGGGCTCTGGAGTTCTCTTTACAGACTGTAGGCTGTAGCTGGGCTCTGTAGTTCTCCTGACAGACCGTAGGTTGTAGTTGGGCTCTGTAGTTCTCCTGACAGACTGTAGGCTGTAGCTGGGCTCTGAAGTTCTCCTGACAGACTGTAGGCTGTAGATGGGCAATGTAGTTCTCCGGACAGACTGTAGGCTGTAGCTGGGCTCTGTAGTTCTCCTGACAGACTGTAGGCTGTAGCTGGGCTCTGTAGTTCTCCTGACAGACTGGGCTCTGTAGTTCTCCTGACAGACTGTAGGCTGTAGCTGGGTTCTGCAGTTGTTCTGACAGACGGTAGGCTGTTGCTGGGCTCTGTAGTTCTCTTTACAGACTGTAGGCTGTAGCTGGGCAATGTAGTTCTCCTGACAGACTGTAGGCTGTAGCTGGGCTCTGTAGTTCTCCTGACAGACTGTAGGTTGTAGTTGGGCTCTGTAATTCTCCTGAAAGACTGTAGGCTGTAGCTGGGCTTTCTAGTTCTCCTGACAGCTTGTAGGCTGTAGCTGGGTTCTGTAGTTGTTCTGACAGACGGTAGGCTGTTGCTGGGCTCTGTAGTTCTCCTGACAGACTGAAGGCTGTAGCTGGGCTCTGTAATTCTCCTGAAACCACAGGCTGTCTCTCCCCTCAGCTTTCTGCTCCCCCCAGTACCTCCCCATTTCCGATATATGGGTTCATCACATTCTTTTATACTGTAATGTGATCAGGTTTTCTGGTCCTGTCATTTGATCATATTCTCTCCCAGTCTCCTGCTGTGTGGTGGTGGGGAAGCCTCTATGCATGTTCTAAACATCAGCAGGCATTACATATATATTTGTGCAGTGGCCAGGTAGGGGTGGATAATATTCTGTATTTGTCGTGACGCCAATTGCAGCGTGCGCAGGGTACGATCCCAGGGCCCTTCCAAGGTGTTATAACGCACGTCCAAGATTAGGAATTCCAGAGTAGTGCAATGGCCTATAATGTCTCTATAGTTTTGTGGAAGTTGTGTCACGTGTCCCCTACCTGGGTATGGCCGGACTCCTGGCTCACTTGCAATACATTTGAGTGTAGTGATAGTAGGAGTAATAGAGGAACTCTGCAAAATAAATGTCCAGACCTTTAGATGAAGTTCAAACGTTGTTTTACTTGAAATAACTTGCATCCAAGCAGTATACAGCTTTGGTCTCTTGGCCCCAGCAGGTTTTGGCAAGGATTGGCAGGAATGAGTACTTATGCTTTAAATGTAACTTCTGCTGTATGGAGAATAGGCTTCTCCTAGGCACTGGACTTATCTCACAGATGGATTCTCAGGGGATGCTTTATTCCTGGAACTCTGGAGTTTGTCTGTAGTTTCTGCTTCTTCATCCAGTAGAGCTGAAGGTACTCTATCTGGAATATAGGGCCAAGTCTCAGCTGAGGCTAGGTCCTTGCTGTCTTCCCTATGCAGGGGAACTCCATACACACACACACACCCTACCCCTAGCAGGGATTGGGCTACACTACTTCTAACTTCATTCTCCACCCAAACTGCAGGATTTGGGTCCAGCCCACCTCTCCACAGAGGGGGAGCTAAGCTGGATTAATCCATTCCAGCTCAGATACACTAAACTGTAGCTTGTAACTGCCAATGGGTTGCTGCCACCTACTGGTAACCAGGCTAATTACATGAACCATTACAATTAACATAGATGCACACTTCTGGAAGACATGAGCAAAATCATATCTGATGACAGTATAAAGGCTCCTAGGACATAGTAGCAGGGTAGAGGAGTGTAGTAACACAACTCTGGGGTATTACATTTGTATATTTCATATTATATTCTGTATAAGTTATTTAAATAATATAACTTTGTAACCACATGTGGGAGACTGGGCGATTAAAAGGAACATGCGCTAGCTCTTGTGATGTCTCTGCACACGTTACTGTATAAATAAATAAACTGTTGTATGGTGAGTGCCATGTTACTTTATTTTGCCTAAAGTGTGCAAGCACGACCTCCACTGATGGGTAGCAGGGTGGTTATAACCATGGAAATGAGCAGTGAATAATGTGATGGAAAAATGAATCAAGCCAGCAAAGAAGGCAATATGGATAAATCACATTAGTACCGTATTTTTCGCCCTATAAGACATACTTTTTTTCTTCTCAAGGTGGGGGGAAAATGTCACTGCGTCTTATGGATGCGCTCATTAGTACCGGAGGACCAGGAAGCAGTGAAGGCTTTGTACTCACCGCTTCCTGGTACTCGCCTGTCTGCTGTGCTGTGGCTGTGCATAGCGTGCTTTGTGGCCTCACGCTGTGCGAGTCAGGTCACAGCACAACCGACGGCAGGAAGAAGAGAGGTAAGTGTTTTTTTTGTTTTTTTTTCTCTGTGGCATGGAGGCTGATAAATGGCATGGGGGCTGATTGAAATAAGGCATGGAGGCTGATTGATATAAGCCATGGGGGCTAATAAATGGCATGGGGGGCTGATATATGGCAATGGATTGCTGATATATGGCATGGAGGCTCATAATGGGGGCTGATAAATGGCATGGGAGCTGATAAATGGCATGGGATATGATAAATGGCATGGGGGCTGATATATGGCATGAGAGGCTGATATAAGTCATGGGGGCTGATCTGAGGCATGGTGGTCTGATTGGGCTGTGAACTGAGGTCTAATAAAATATATTTTTTTCTTATTGTCCTCCTCTAACACCTAGGTGCATCTTATGGGCAGATGTGTCTTATAGGGTGAAAAAATGCCTTGTATTAACGTCCTCTCTATGATACATGCCATTTGCTAAATTGACACAACTAGTGATGATCGAGCACCAAAGTATTCGGGTCTTCGGCCTGAACACATTGCTATATTCGTGTCCTCGGCCGAGCACCCGAGTATAATGGAAGTCAATGGGAGACAACCAGGCACCCCCTGCTCTGAAGAGGGGAGGGTGCCTGGTCCATTGGAAAAGGTCAGAAAGTGACACAAAACACCACCGAAATGGATCGGGAACACATGGGGACGATGTCTGGATGCATCTTGGACTCCCAGGTCGCTGCTTGGAACCATGTTGTCCAAGTTGTAGGTCACTTTTACAGACTGACAAAAATATGCACAAAACTCCCCCAAAAAATACATTTTACAGAAAAAATTGTTAGGAAACATTATTTCCTGTATATTCAATTGTATATAAAGTGCAAGTGCTGCAAAAAATTACAAGCAAGAAGCACTCCGGAACAGCCTGTATATCACATAAAGGAGGGCCTCCTTCACATTGTGGTACAATTGTTCAGGTAGTGGGACTTCTACACTCATAAAGCCTATGCACTAAGTGAAAGGGCTGCCAAAAATTACAAGTAACCGGAACTCCAAAACACCCTTTGTTACACTTAAAGGAGGGCATCATACACACCCTTGAAAAATTATGATTGATGGCCTGCTGGTGACCCTCAAAAATATTTGGAGCAAGGGCCTGCTGATCTGACCATCTAAAACCTTAGGGGCAAGGGCCTGCTGCCGCATTGGTGACTCTAGATAACCTCTGGGCAATTGCACGTCCCCGTGACGGCGATGATCCATTTCGATGTCTGCCCTATCAACTATCAATGTTCTTTTCTGCGCCTACCATGGTGATCACGGGTAAGGGGGAATCAGGGTTCGATGCCGGAGAGGGAGCTTGAGAAAGAGATACCACATTCATGGGAGGTCAATGGCTGAATTCTAATTGGCTGTTGTTGCCATGCCCTTTTTTCCCTAATTGTGAACCACCCAGATAGGGTGGGTCAAGTTATTAAAGCAGAAGAATCCAAGGAAGGCAGCAGGCGCAAGGCAAATACCTACTCCCAACTTGGGGAGGTAGTGAAGATAAATAACAATACAGCACTCCTAAGCGGCCCTGTTATTGGAATGAGTAGACTTTCAGTTAACGAGGATTTATTGGAGAGCAAGTCTGGTGCCAGCAGCTATCCTGCTCCCGGCCTCCTCAACGTTCACCCACTGTGCGATCATGATGAGGATTGTGTTGACCAGGCTCTTGGCTAATGAGACTGGACTTGTAGGTGAGGGCTTGCTGCCACTTTGTTGACTCTAGATAACTTCTAGACGATCACATGTCCCCATGACGTCGACGATCCATTTGGATGTCTGCCCTATCAACTTTGGAGCAATTTTTCAACAAGTACTTTCTGGTATAGCACCATTTTGCTTGTCCTCTCCACCAGAGGAATAAAAGAGATGAGAAGTTTTATTTGTAGCGGGGGTCAAGAAGGGTAAGCAACCAGTAATCCATGTTGTCTAAAATGCATATAATGCGCGGGTTGTGGGAAAGGCAGCCTAACATAAAGTCAGCCATGTGTGCCAGAGTACCAACAGGCAAGACTTCACCGTCGTCATCAGAAGGTGAGCTGACCCTGTAATAGATTGTAGGTGAGGGCCTGCAGTTGAGCTGACCGTGTAAAAGATTTTAGGTGAGGGTCTGCAGGTAAGCTGACCCTGTAAAACATTATATACAAGGGGCTGCAGTTGAGCTGACCCTGTAAAACATTATATGCAAGGGCCTGCAGGTGAGCTGACCCTGTAAAACATTATATGCGAGGGTCTGCAGTTGAGCTGACCCTGTAAAATATTATATGCGAGGGCCTGCTGCTGAGCTGACCCTTTAAAACATTAGGGGCGAGGACCTGCTGGTGAGCTGACACTTTAAAACATTGTATGCGAGTGCCTGCTGGTGAGCTGATGCACTAAAACATTATATGTGAGTGCGTGCAGGTGTGCTTACGCTTTAAAACATTATATGCGAGTGCATGCTGTTCAAATGATGCTCTAAAACATTATATGCGAGTGCATGTGGCACAGCTGATGCTCTAAAACATTATTTTCAAGTGCATGTTGTTCAGCTGATGCTCTAAAACTTTACTTGAGAGTGCCTTCAGGTGAGCTGACGCTCTAAAACATTATATCCGAGTGCATGCTGTACAGCTGATGCTCTAAAACATTATATGCAAGTGCATGCTGTTCAGCTGACCCTATAAAAAAAATGAGTTGAGTGCCTGCAGTTGAGCTGACTCTATAAAACAATTTGAGTTGAGGGCCTGCAGTTGAGCTGATCCTATTAAAAAATTAGAGTGGAGCTAATATATACAATCTGGAGGAGGAGGAGGAGGAGAAAACAAGATGTACAGCTGTACAGCTGACGCTCTAAAACATTATATGCAAGTGCATGCTGTTCAGCTGACCCTATACAAATAAATTTGAGTTGAGGGCCTGCGGTTGAGCTGACCCTATAAAAAAATTTCAGTTGAGGGCCTGCAGTGGAGCTGAGCCTATTAAAAAAAATTTGAGTGGAGGGAATATATACAATCTGGATGAGGAGGAGGAGAAAACAAGATTCAACCATATACTATTTTTTTGTGGTGGAAAAGGTGCATGAGAATACACTACAGTAGATTGAGTAGATGGGCCAAATGGTTCTTATCTGCTGACACAGATTCTATGTTTCTATGAGTACATTATAAATTATAGATTTAAATTGCCTTTATGTTCATCATCAGCTCAGCTTTCCTCTGGTGGATTTGAAAAGTCAGGGGCAATCCATGCCTTGTTCATTTTATCTGAGTCAACCTGTCTGCATTGGCAGTGGACAAGCGGATACGCTTATCTGTTATAATGCCACTAGCAGCACTAAATACACGCTCAGAAAGATCGCTGGTGGCAGGGCAGGCCAACACCTCCAATGCATAGAGCGCAAGTTCGTGCCACGTGTCCAGCTTAGACACCCAGTAGTTGTAAGGCACTGAGGGATCATTTAGGACGCTGACACTGTCTGCTATGTATTCCTTCACCATCTTCCAAAACCTTTCCCTCCTTGTACCACTAGGCCGCACTTCAGGGTGAGGTTGCTGGCGGGGTGTCATGAAAGTGTCCCATGCCTTGGAGAGTGTTGCCCTGCCTTTGTTGGAACTGCTGTGTGTTCCCCTTGTCTCTCTTCCTCAGTATGGACTCTGCCGGCCGCATTGTCAGATGGAAAATTTTGGAGAAATCTCTCAACAAGTACCTTCTGGTATTGCACCGTTTTACTCGTCCTCTCCACCACAGTAATTAGAAATGAGAAGTAGTGATGAGCGGCAGGGGTCATATTCGAATTCACAATATTTTGCGAATATTTTGTAGACTATTCGTAGAATATTCGCAAATTAAAACATTCGTTATATTCAACGATTTTTTTTTCCTCTGAAAAATGTCAAGGTAATGATATATTCGTTTTTAGAATATTCATAATTTTTCCCATCTAAAATCATGATTACTCCCTGCTTCTTGCTTGTGGGCCAATGAGTCATTGTCCCACAAGCAATAAGCAGGGAGGAATCATATTTTTACTCGGCAATTGAAAAATTTGCGATAAAAATTTGCGTTACGAAAATTCGCAATCAACACTACTCCTAAAGTCAAAGATACTGCAGCCTTTTCATTGGCCCACAAGCTAGAAGCAGGGAGGGATCATGTGTACTGATTAAATTTTTTTTTTGAATATTCGAAATTACGCATATATATCACTATATTCTAAATATTCGCACAAAAAATTTGCAATTCGAATATTCGTGATCAACACTAATGAGAAGTTCTCTTTGTAGCGGGGGTTGAGAAGGGTGAACGCCCAGTAATCCGTGTTATCTAAAATGCATATAACGCGAGTGTCGTGGGACAGGCAGCCTAACATGAAGTCAGCCACGTGAGCCAGAGTACCAATAGGCAAGACGTCGATGTCGACATCAGGATGACCCTCCATCTCCTCATCCTCCTTCTCTTCTTCCCATCCATGCTGAACAGATTAAATTAAAGTTCCATGGGTACTACCCTCTGTAGCAGAGGCAACTGTCTCCAGCTCCTCCTCTTCTTCATGGTCCAATTCGCGCTGAGAGGACGAACTGTGGGTGGTCTGGCTATCAGCCTGTGTAATGTCCTCCCCCATTTCTTCATCTGCCACATTCAGAGCGTTGTCCTTAATTGTGAGCAGCGATCGTTTGAGTAGACACAGCAGTGGGATGGTTACGCTGATATTAGCGTTATCGCCACTAACCTTCTGTGTGGATTCATTAAAGTTTTTTAAAACCTCACAGAGGTCTGACATCAATGCCTACTCCTCGCTTGTGAATATTGGCAGTTGACTCGAAAGGCGACGGCCTGTTGACACTTACCCATAGCAGTGCTACACTGCTTCTAGCTAGCGACTGATGGCTGACTGCTGCTGGAGGTGGAAGTGGAGGAGGGGGCGGCGCGGTGAGGAGAAGTGGGGGTTGGAGCCAGTAACAGCTGCTGGCGGAGACCCTGATGGATGTAGGTCCCGCAATCCTGGGTAGCAACTGTTCCATCCCAGGGTACGACTCACTCCCGGCCTCCACAACATTCACCCAGTGTGCGGTCAGGGAAATGTAACATCCCTGGCCACCAGCACTTGTCCATGTGTCCGAGGTTAAGAGGACCTTCCCAGTAACTGTGTTGGTCAGGGCACGGGTGATGTACTGGGACACATGCTGATGTAAGACAGGCACGGCACACCGTGAAAAAAAGTGGCGGCTGGAGACTTTGTACCGAGGGACGGCCGCCAATATCAGGCTGCGGAAGACCTCAGTGTCCACAAGCCTAAATAGCAACATTTCAAGGGCCAGTATTTTCAAAAGTTGCGAAATAGTGCTATGGCCTGTGGGTGGGTGGGTGTGTGGGTGGGTATTTGCGCTTGCGTTCAAATTACTGTGTTAAGGACATTTGGATGCTGCGCTGGAACAGGGAAGTGGATGTTTGTCATGGAACCATGAACCAGACGTACAACAAGAGATGAGTGGAAATAAGAAGGCTTTATTGAAAATCAAGCTGTAAGGCAAAAGTCCAAACGGATGGCTAAACCGAAGCAGGGTCTTGTGAAACCAGAGATCAGGAACCAGAAGGGTAGTCAGATGAAGCCAGGATCAGGAACCAACAAGGTAGTCAGACGAAGCCAGGATCAGGAATCAGCGGGGTAGTCAGACGAGGCCAGGATCAGGAACCAGAAGCAGCAGCAGTCTTAGAAGCATGTGAGCACAGGAGGACCAAGCAGGGAACTGAAGCCACAGACCTCCTATATATATGAGCTAGGCATCCAGCTCCTCCCAGTGGGAAGGAGGAGCTGCAGGGTGGGAGGCTACAAGAAACCCAGAAACCAAGATGGCCGCCAGCACATGTCAAACGAAGGAGGCCAGCAAGGAGGTAAGACCATGACAGTACCTCCCCCTCAAGGGCCCCTCCTCCGCGGAGTAAGGAACGGTTTCTGAGGGAAGCGTGCGTGGAAGGCTCGGAGCAAGGCAGGAGCATGGACATCTGCGGAGGGAACCCAGGAACGCTCCTCTGGACCATAACCACGCCAATGGACCAAAAACTGCACCCGGCCGCGGACCAGGCGTGAGTCCAGGATATTGCTCACCTCATACTCCTCACGATTGCCCACTTGGACCGGGCGAGGCCGAGGAATCGAGGAAGTGAAACGATTACACACCAGTGGCTTCAAGAGGGAGACATGAAACACGTTGGAGATCCGCATGCCAGGAGGAAGCGCAAGGGCATAGGCTACCGGGTTTACCCTGCGAAGCACTCAGAAGGGACCAACAAAGCGAGGCGCCAGCTTAGGAGTGGGCACTCGAAGGTTGAGGTTGCGGGTGGACAACCATACGCGGTCTCCGACCTGGTAGGAAGGAGCGGGCGCTCGTCTGCGATCAGCCTGGAGTCTCTGGCGCTGCGCAGAGACCTCAAGGGACCTCTGGATCTGTACCCAAGAAGCACGTAGGACGGAAAGGTGATCCTCCACAGCCGGAATATCCTGGGGAGAGAATACCTCCGGTAACACGGCAGGTTGGAACCCATAATTGGCCATGAAGGGAGACGTCCCAGAGGAAGAGTTCACCGCCGTGTTCCTGGCAAACTCAGCCCAAGGCAGGAGGTCAACCCAATTGTCTTGGTGATCGGAGACATAGCAACGAAGGAATTGCTCCAAGGCCTGATTGGATCGTTCTGCGGCCCCATTGGACTGAGGGTGGTAGGCCGATGAGAAAGAGAGATGAATCCCCAACTGGGAGCAAAAGGCGCGCCAGAACCTGGACACAAACTGACTCCCCCGATCCGACACAATCTCCTTGGGCAAACCGTGCAACCGGAAGACCTCCCTGGCAAAAATCGAGGCCAACTCTTGTGCAGAGGGTAACTTCTTGAGAGGTACACAGTGGCACATTTTGGAAAACCGATCCACTATCATGAGAATGACCGTATGGCCTCGGGATGCAGGGAGGTCCACAATGAAATCTATCCCCAGGTGTGACCATGGACGCTCCCCGGTGGCTATGGGTTGCAAAAGGCCCAACGGAAGGTGCCGAGGGGACTTACTCTGGGCACAAACGGAGCATGCCGCTACATTTGCGGCGATGTCGGAACGTAGAGAAGGCCACCAGAACAGACGTGAAACAGCCCAGGACAGCTGATTCTTTCCAGGATGCCCCGCGGCCTTGGAGTTATGGTAGGTTCGCAACAACCGAGTGCGCAACTCCTCAGGCACAAAACACCTGCCGTTGGGTCTCCCAGAGGGAGCACTAGATTGAGCCGCCAAAATCTGCTCACCCAGGGGAGAGGTCAGGCTGGTGCGAATGGCGGCCAGGATCTGATTCGGAGGTATGACCGAAGTCGGAATCGACTCCTCCCCGGACAGCCCGGAGTACTGCCGTGATAAGGCATCCGCTCTGATGTTCTTGGAACCGGGTAGGTAGGAGACCACGTAATTAAAACGTGACAAGAACAGAGCCCATCTGGCCTGACGTGGTGTCAATCTCTTGGCCTCAGAGAGGTAGGTCAGATTCTTGTCGTCCGTCAGGATGAGAACCGGAACCACCGAGCCCTCGAGCAAGTGCCTCCATTCTTTAAGGGCCTGCACGATGGCCAATAACTCCCTGTCACCAATCTGATAGTTGCACTCCGCGGAAGACAGTTTCCGGGAGTAAAACCCACAAGGAAGCAGAGGACCCTCTGGTGTTCTACGCTGAGACAGGAGGGCGCCTACTCCTGTCTCAGACGCGTCCACCTCGAGGACAAACGGCAACCCAGGGTTGGGATGCGACAGAATCGGAGGCGACACAAAGGCAGACTTTAGAGCCTCAAAAGCTCGGATGGCATCGGGCGGCCAGACCTGGGGATTACTGCCCTTCCTGGTCAGATCCGTGAGAGGCTTGGCTAGCATGGAAAAGTCTCTGATGAACTTCCGATAATAATTGGCGAAGCCCAAAAAGCGCTGCAGGGCACGAAGACCACTGGGCTGGGGCCACTGTAAGACAGCCGAAACCTTCTCAGGATCCATGGAGAACCCCTCAGCGGAAATGATGTAACCTAAGAAGGTTACCTGGGATCGGTGAAATTCGCATTTCTCAAGCTTACCGAACAGCTTGTTCTCTCGTAACCGTTGCAACACTCGTCTGACATCCTGAATGTGGGCCTCCATGGATTCAGAATATACCAAGATGTCATCCAAATAGACCACCACACACTGCTGCAACAGGTCACGGAAAACATCGTTGATGAATTCCTGGAAGACTGCGGGCGCATTGCACAACCCAAAGGGCATAACCAAGGATTCATAATGACCGGTCCTGGTGTTAAACGCGGTCTTCCACTCATCGCCCGCCTTGATCCTTACCAGGTTATATGCCGCCCTCAGGTCGAGTTTGGTAAAGACCGTGGCCCCTTTGAGGCGATCGAACAGCTCGGAAATCAAGGGTATCGGGTAAGCGTTCTTGATCGTGATGCGATTGAGACCCCTGTAATCGATGCAAGGCCTCAACTCACCGCCCTTCTTTTTCACAAAGAAAAATCCAGCCCCTGCCGGGGACGAGGATTTGCGAATGTGTCCGCGTGAAAGCGCCTCCCTCACGTACTCCTCCATGGCCTCATTCTCCGCTACCGACAGTGGATAGACTTTGCCACGAGGAGGAACGGCACCAGATTGTAACTCTATGGCACAATCGTATGGGCGGTGCGGAGGTAGGGCAACCGCACGCACCTTATCGAATACATCCCGGTACTCCTCGTATTCAGGGGGCAACAGAGAGTCCGAGGAAGTACACAGCAACTTGACAGGCCCATGGATGCAACTAGCCCCACACTGCGGTGACCACGAGAGGATCTCGGCCGATTTCCAATCGAAAGTCGGATTATGCTTCTGGAGCCAGGGGTACCCCAAGACCACCGAGTAGTGTGGAGACGAAATCACCTGGAGACAGACCGACTCTCTGTGAACGGCACCAATGGCCATCCCCACTGGAAGGGTCTCATGAGTCACGTGTGGCGGCAGAAGGGGTCTGCCATCTATCGCCTCAAGAGCCAGTGGGGAACCTCGAGGCTGCAGAGGAATGGAATTGGCGGCAGCGAACACACTATCAATGAACAAACCACCAGCACCAGAGTCCACCAACGCCTGGGTCGTCACCGAGCCCCCGACCCAGGAGAGGACAACAGTAATCAGTGGTTTGTCAACACGGGAAACCGGGGACGAGGAGACTCCACCCAAGATCTGCCCCCGACAGGATCTCAGGTGCGAGCGTTTCCCGGACGGTTCGGGCATGCCAACCGAAAATGCCCACCGAGACCACAGTACATGCATCGGCCCTCGCGTCTCCGGAGTACCCTCTCCCCCTCGGACAGGCGAGCAAACCCCAGCTGCATGGGTTCACCCCCAGACAAGTCATCCCCAGGAGGCGTGGGAGGAGAGGGAGGCACGGGTGGGACAGCAAACGTAGGCGCCAATCTGTTAGAAGGCCTCCGCAGGCTCTCCTGAAAGGAAGGTCTCTCCCTGAGTCTGGTGTCAATCAAAATCAGGAAAGAAATAAGAGACTCGAGCTCCACAGGTAGGTCCTTAGCTGCAACCTCATCCTTCAAGGCATCCGAGAGACCATGAGAGAAAGCAGCGACCAGAGCCTCATTATTCCAGCCCACCTCTGCTGCCAGGGTACGAAACTCAATGGCGTATTCAGCTACGGATCGTGAACCCTGTCTGATGGACATAAGGAGCTTCGCAGCAGAGGCAGCACGAGCCGGCACATCGAATACCTTCCGAAGAGAAGCAACAAAACCGGAAAACTCGGCAACCACCGGATTGTTGTTCTCCCATAAAGGGCTGGCCCAGGCCAAGGCCTTGTCCGAGAGCAGCGAGATCAAGAAGCCCACCTTTGATCTCTCAGTAGGAAATGCATGTGGCAGCAACTCGAAGTAAATGCCCACCTGGTTAAGGAAACCTCGGCACTGAGTTGGCTCTCCCCCAAAGCGCTGTGGAAGGGGGGCAGAACCGGTCATACCCCGAAACACCGCAGGCGCAGCAACAGGTGTCGGGGTAGACTCTGGCGCAACAACCGGAGCGGCAGTAGGAGCGGGCCCAGGAGCGACAACCGACCCATCGGCAATGGAAGCTATGTGAGCCGTGCGTTCAAGCAGGGTTTGCAATGCCACCGCGAACCGACCCAACAGGTGATCCTGCTGATCAAGTCTGGCAACCAGCGTAGGTAGCGAGGATGGCCCTGTACCGTCAGAATTCATGGCTTGGTCCTAATGTCATGGAACCATGAACCAGACGTACAACAAGAGATGAGTGGAAATAAGAAGGCTTTATTGAAAATAAAGCTGTAAGGCAAAAGTCCAAACGGATGGCTAAACCGAAGCAGGATCTTGTGAAACCAGAGATCAGGAACCAGAAGGGTAGTCAGATGAAGCCAGGATCAGGAACCAACAAGGTAGTCAGACGAAGCCAGGATCAGGAATCAGCGGGGTAGTCAGACGAGGCCAGGATCAGGAACCAGAAGCAGCAGCAGTCTTAGAAGCATGTGAGCACAGGAGGACCAAGCAGGGAACTGAAGCCACAGACCTCCTATATATATGAGCTAGGCATCCAGCTCCTCCCAGTGGGAAGGAGGAGCTGCAGGGTGGGAGGCTACAAGAAACCCAGAAACCAAGATGGCCGCCAGCACATGTCAAACGAAGGAGGCCAGCAAGGAGGTAAGACCATGACAATGTTGCCTTCTTTTGACCCATTTTGCCAAAGGAAAGGAAGTTGCCTAATAATTATGCACACCTGATATAGGGTGTTGATGTCATTAGACCACACCCCTTCTCATTACAGAGATGCACATCACCTAATATGCTTAATTGGTAGTAGGCTTTCGAGCCTTTACAGCTTGGAGTAAGACAACATGCATAAAGAGGATGATGTGGTCAAAATACTAATTTGCCTAATAATTCTGCACTCCCTGTATACGTTTTTAGCCATAATATATTTACATATATTATTATATATTTAGAATATATAATTTATTATAATATATGTAAATATATTATGGCTAAAACATCAGTAGTAGTTTCCCACATATTATGCATTCATATATAGTAGAAGTATGATTATATATATATATATATATATATATATTTATTTATTTTAGTAATTACAAATTTTTTACAATTACAAACAATATATAAAATATATAAATTTAATTTAGCCTCTATTTCTGAAAGGATTCAAACTCACAACCTACTACATTACAGCCCAGAATTTCTGAAAAGTTTCTGACGGGATACTAGTCTAGCCTGTATCAACATGTTTCGAATAAATATCACATTTTTCACTTTTTACGCAAGGAGTGCTGCATTACATTTATTTGGATTGTGTTTGGACCCCAGGACCAAGGGGAAAACGCTGGCACCTGAACTACTTGAAGCAAGGAGTGCTGCCCTGCCATTTTCTGGATATATATATACTGTATATGCCGGCGTATAAGACGACTGGGCGCATAAGATGACCCCCAACTTTTACACTGAAAATATAGAGTTTGGGATATACTCGCCGTATAAGACTACCCCTTTTTCAACACACAGCAGTACATTACTGCATCCCACCACCATCCCTGGGTACCTCTGCCATCCCTGAATCCCACCACCATCCCTGGGTACCACTGCCATCCCTAGATACCACTGCCATCCCTAGGTACCACCGCCATCCCATGTATCACCACCATCCTTGCATCCTACCACCTTCCTTGTCCTCCCTCCCTGCCTCCCAGACCCTAAACATGTGCCACCTATACCCTGAACATGTTTTTGTTATGTTATTCTTCATATTCACATTCACATATGCACATCTGCGCCGCACTTACATACGCCGCACAGAGATCTCGCACATGCGCAGGAGCGAGATGCGAGCGGCCGTGAGGATCCCGTGTATCCACGCTCGCCGCATGAAATCTCGCACATGCGTAAGAGCGAGATGCGAGCGGCCGGGAGGATGGCGGTACAAGGAGCATACAAGGTACAGAGCAGGGGGGAGGCATACAAGGTACAGAGCAGGGGGCGGTATACAAGGTACAGCGCAGGGGGGGCATATGCCGTGGGTTACATCGCAGCTCTCAGCTGCTGGGGATACAAGGCAATAGCCCGGGCTCTCTCTGTTGATAATTCGGGCGTCCCGGCACTGCAGCGCCCGCCATACCCGGCGTATAAGACAACCCCCCACTCTAGAAAATATTTTCTAGGGCTCAAAAGTAGTCTTATACGCCAGTATATACAGTATATATATATATATATATATTAGTAATTACACATTTTTTTACAATTGCATAAAAAAAAATATATATATAAATTTAATTTAGCCTCTATTTCTGAAAGAATTCAAACTCACAACCTTCTACATTACAGCCCAAAATTTCTGAAAAGTTTCTGACGGGATACTAGTAAGTATTCCTATATAGCAGAAGTTTTTTTTTTTTGTAATGTAGGAGGTTGTGAGTTTGAATCCAGCCAGAAACTTTTCAGAAATAGAGGCTAAATTAGATTTAAATACACTGTCTTGAGCACAGCTGGGTTGCTGACTATTTTTTCCCCCCCGTAAACTTACTCAAAAATCATGGACAACCAATACTTTTTACAGAAACTATAAATAACCATAACAATTATAAGAGATACCTATCTATAGCTCAGAATTATCACATGAAGACATTAACAGCAGTTACTGTGAACTATCACAAAAATAACTCCAAAAAAGCACAGATACGTGCTCTATTGTTAAAGATTGCCTAGGAATTTCTATACTATTGGTAACCATGTGACCATGAGAGAATGCAATGGCCCCATACAATAAAGTGTTTCAGCACAAGGGCCTCTACTACTTTTTTAACCATGAGCATAATGAGTAATAATGTGGCCCTAAATAATGTAATGTTGTACTCCTCTATGACATTATAATATTGTGTGTCCATATACGATGTGCCGACAAGCACAGTGTATGTATGTGGGGATGCAGTAATATACAGCTTCTTCCCAGGGACATGTGCATGAAGCTGCAGGTAGAAGTTAAAAAGTGAGCACTATGCTATATGCCTTCATTTTCAAGGCAATGAGATTGAAGAGCGGATGAAAGGTTGTTTGCATGGATCATTTTACATCAAAGACAGAAATAAGTGCATTTCTATGTAAATGTTACCATTTGTCATATTCCTGGTTTACAAACACTTTCCTGTAATTTTCCTCTGCTAACAACACCCAAGATAAGTGTCACAATGATTTTGTACTCATTTTTTTTTTTCAGTCACAAAAAATAATATTTAAAATGTTTTATCTTCTACAAGTTATCTCAAAGTAAATGTCTACATAAAACTCTTCAAATTTATGTACCAGTTTCAGCCCTATGTTAGGTATTATTGCAGCTCCCTGTCATTGCACCCGCTACTTATAAAAAAGTGCGCTTTGTGACTAAGTAATTCGTCAAAAAGCAAACTTTTTTTTTTTTTTATTCGGTGAAGCAGCTGAATAAAATTTGCTCATCTCTAGTGGTAACGAATCAAATTTTTTGTAAAATGGCTGCTGCGCATGTTACAAAGTGAAAAGCCCAGGAATGAGGGATCAGCAATAATTCAGTACAGCCAGCCAATCAGCAGATAGCCAGCCCCTGTGATGTCACAGCCCTCATCCTGCCCAGTCTCCATAATTTTACTGTGAACGTAGTGCAGGGAGAGATGTGATAGGTACTAGGGACAGTGATTAAAAAAGTCTTTATTTGTAAAATTTTAGTTTGGAACAGTTCAGGTTCTGCACAGGGACAGTTTTGGAAGATAATAGGGAGATCATAGAGAGACATTATCCACAATATAGGGAGAGCATAGGAAGAGTGCAGGGGCTAATAGAACACAATAATAGGTTAATAGATAAGCAATTCTAACTGGGGTGAAAAAGCTGTCTAATACTACTGCTATTGGGGTGTCCATATTGTTTTATACATACGGAATTCTATAATGCCTTGATTCTCTAATTGGGGTTAAAAAGGGGTCTAATACTACTGCTATTGTGGTGTCCACATTGTTTTATACATACGCACAGAGATAATTCTATAACGCCTCGATTCTGTACTTGGGGTGTAAAATTGCTCTAAATATTTTTTCACGTATTTGGGTTTACACCTTGTGTTCTAGATAAGGAATTCCACTAGGACCCGATTCTGTCATTGGGGTGAAATAGCGCTCTATATTTTCAAATATTTGGTTTTACACCGTGTTAGAGATAAGGAATCAAATTAGGCCTTGATTCTGTGATTGAGGTTAAATAGCATTTGAATACTATTGATTTTGGGTTGTTCACATTGTTTTATACATAAGTAATTCCATTAGGCCTTGATTCTGTAATTGGGGTGAAATAGCATTCTAATACAACTGATTCTGGGGTGTTCAAATTGTTTAATACATAAGTAATTCCTTTAAGCCTTGTTTCTGTAATTGGGTGAAATAGCTTTCTAATACTACTGGTTTTTGGTTGTTCACATTGTTTTATACATAAGTAATTTCATTAGGCCTTGATTCTGTAATTGGGGTGACATAGTGGTCTGATACTACTGCTATTGGGGTGTCCACATAGTTTTTTACGTAAGTAATTCCAGTAGGCCTTGTTTATGTAATTGGGGTGAAATAGCGTTCTAATACTACGGAATTTGGGGTGTTCATATTGTTTTATATATCAGTAATTCTATTACGCCATGACTCTGTAATTGGGGTAAAATAGAGGTCTAATGCTACTGCCTTTAGGTTGTTCACATTGTTTTATACATAAGTTATTCTCTTAGGCCTTGATTCTGTAATCGGGGTGAAATTGCCATTTGATAACACTGCCATTAGGGTGTCTACATTGTTTTTTAAATAAGTAATTCCATTAGGCCTTGATTCTGTAATTGGGGTGAAATAGCAGTCTAAGGCTACTTTCACACTGCCGTTTCAGGGTCCGCCTGTGAGATCCGTTTCAAGGCTCTCACAAACGGCCCCAAACGGATCAGTTTAGCCCCAATACATTCTGAATGGATGCGGATCCATTCAGAATGCATCAGTTTGGCTCCGTTCCGTCTCCATTTCGCGCTGGAGGCGGACACCAAAACGCTGCCTTGGTGTCCGCTTGTAAGTAAGTCAATGGGGACGGATCCGTCTACATTGACACAATATTGGTGCAATTGTAAACGGATCCGTCCCCCATTGACTTTCGTTGTAAAGTTCGGACGTATCTGTTTGACTTACACTTAGACTTTTTTTGACTAAGTGTATGCAGACGGATCCATACTGAACCGATACCATTGTTTGCATTTATAGGTGCGGATCCGTCTGTGCAGATACCAGATGGATCTGCACCTAGCGCAGGTGTGAAAATAGCCTAATACTACAGATTTTGTGGTTACCACATTGTTTTTTACATAAGTAATTCCATCAGACCTTGTTTCCGTAATTGGGGTGAACTAGCAGTCTAATACTATTGTTTTATACATAATTAATTCCCCTAGGACTTGATTCTGTAATTGAGGTTAAATAGCGCATTGATACCACTGCTATTGGGGTGTCCGCATTGTTTTTTTACATAAGTAGTTCCACTTGGCCTTGTTTCTATAATTGGGGTGAAATAGCAGTCTAAAACTATTGCTTTTAGGTTGTTAACATAGTTTTTTACATAATTAATTCCATTAGGCCTTGATTCTCTAATTGGCATGAAAAAGCAGTCTAATTCTGCTTCTATTTTACACTTACAGTTACTGTACAGTATATCCAACAGACAGGTGCCAGCGCCTTCCAAGGGAACGGGCAGTGGCAAAAATGTTTCTGGAGCTAGCAGAGGTAGCAGCAGAAGAAGGAGGGTAGTAGCAGTCGCAGCAACAGACCAGAGATGCCGGTGTCATCCAGAGGCTGTGTTTTGACTAGCAACCCAGCTGTCTTTGAATGGTTGACTTGGTCTTCAACATCATCTCAACTGACATCAGACACTCCCAGTCAGGAGTCGGTGGGTTTCTCTAACACCAGGCTTTGTTGGAATAGCCCAGGAACAAGCTCTGTGCCCCCACCTGTCCTGAACCTGTCTCTTTCTTTTTCTGTTTCTTCTACTCAGGAAGTATTGCATTCTGCTGGCTTTGTTCCACTTTTCAGCAAGGATGAGCTTATTAAGGACAGTCAGCAGCTACTGCTCAGCCAAGATTTGGAGGATAGATCTGCTGCTCCTCCTGTAGCTGGGCAAGTAGCGATGATGAGAGTCACGTGGGAGCAGGTGTTGCAAGCGGTCAGGCATGAGGCCATGATATTGTTGAGGGTGACATCAGTGATATGCAGACAGTAGTGGATGATGATGTAGCCGATCACACGTAGGAGCCGAAAGAAAAGGGGGATTCATCATCAAAGGGTGGCAGCTTGTGTGTGAGACAGCGGGTGAGCCAGCAGGGTGCAAGCGTGACCATTAGTCAGCAGGGTGGCAGCAGTGTGAAATCTGGAGTCAGGGGTAGACAGTCTGCTACCCAGAAGCCTACCTGTCCAGAAACAACGTGCAGGCAGTCAGCACAAAGTGGTGTGGGTAAAATAACATTTTCGCCGGTGTGGCAATTTTTCCAGTAAGTTGCCGGAGGACATCATCGTGGCGTATGTGGAATCTGTGGGCAGTAGGGGAAACGTAGTCATGGTGCCAATGTTGGCACCACGGCCCTGTGTCTTTACATGCAGTGTCACCATAAAGTGGCCTTGGAAAACCGTTGCACTAATATAACACCTCCTAGTGGCCCGCAACCCTTTTCCAGCAGTCAAGACTCCACCACCTCAGCAAAAGGGAGCTGTGTTTCCTTCTCATGATCTACTGGTCCTAATGATCCTCCTCCTACTCCTCATCACTCATTTCGCCATCAATTGATCACCGAGACAATTGCAAAAAGACAACGTGCTCCTGGATAAGTTGCTGGTACTACAGTCCCTCCCTTTCCATGTAATTGACCCTGCACCTTCCAGAGAACTAATATCTTGTGCCAAGCCAAGGTGGAGAGTCCCAAGCCGTCATTACTTCTCCAAAAATGCTGTACGAGCCCTGACACGTATGTTGAACACATGGTGGTCCAGTGCTAGAACCAGTCGGTGTTTAGTGAGGTTCACAGCAGCGCTGTAACTATGGTCAAGGACAATATCTGTCCTTTATAGCCTACTTGGTAAATGTAGTTTCTGCCCAGCCACACCAGCAACGTAGCCGGGTGACTGCAATTCTGCCTCCATGTTCTCAAGCTGTAATTCCTGCACCAGAGTCCAACTCTGCCTCCTCATCCTCAACCTTGTCCTCAGCCACCACTGTAGGCACAATTTGGAGTAGTCCTCCAGCATATCACATTCAGAGCACGGCGGTGTCACGTGTCCTGTGCCTGGTTTGCCTAGCAAACTGAGTAACACCAGGGAGGCACTGCTCTGTGTCCGTCAAGAGGAAATCAAAACCTGGCCAACTGAAGATCGGAACCATGGACACTGATAACGGGAAGAACATTGTGTCGGTACTGCATCAAGGAGGGATGAGCCATGAGTCCTGCATGGCGCACGTCCTTAACATGGTTGTAAAGCAGTTCCTGAAGTATTCCAGCCTACAGCAAGACATCTTGAAAATGTCCAGGACACTGTGCATGCACTTCTGCCACTCTTACACTGCAAAACACACCCTCCTCGGGCTGCAAAGGCAGAATAGCATTCTCCAACATTGCCTCATATGTGACGTTTCCACCCATTGGAACTCCACCCTACACATGTTGGACCAACTACATGAGCAGAGGAATAAAGATGACCTTGCTGTTCGCCCAGCGGTCGTTTTGCGGCGAACTTTGCGTGTTCGCGATTCGCCGAACATGCGAATTATGGAGAAATTCGCGCCCGCCATATACTTTTACATTATGAAGAACTTTGACCCATGACACATCCATCAGGTGGTACAGGACAGCCAACTGAGACATTTCAGCACATGGACATACCCCCTACCTTATAAATAAACCTGATCTGGCTGCCATTTTACATTCAGTGTTTTGCCAGTGTAGGGAGAGGTTGCTGTGTGGAGCAGGGACAGACTGTTAGGGACACAAAACGCTAGCTAAAAGGGCCACAAATGTCATTTTAAGAACTAGTATAGGTGTGCTATTGATATGTGTGATATACAGAGGGGTGTGATATACTTATACTTTTATAATGAGTCAAGATCTATATAGCGATCACCTGGAAGTCAGGGGCCTAGGGGCTAGGGGCTTACTAGGGCTATTTTTATAAAGGGTAGGGTTCCGGACGGGATTGCTCTTATCAGGGCGGGTGGTCTGTGGTTAGGCTATCAGGGCCAGAATAGCACCCCCCTGTAGGGCAATATAAGGGACAGTTCTTTGCCCACCCTGTCCTTCAATACCACATCATCATCTAGCCCAGGGATAGATGATTTTTGCTTTCCCTCGGGATTCATGGATGTGCACTGGAACCCCCCGAATTGTGGTAGGACATATAGTTTCTGATTTGGTGCCGCCGTGCACCTGATTTAGTGCCGCCGAGCACTTGTTATTGCCTACCACATCTATGCTTTTTGCTTAACTTTAATAATTTAATTTATTTTCATTTTGAGGGATATCTTTTCCATTCACACGTCCGCAAAATGGGTCCGCAGATCCATTAATTTTCAATGGGGCCGGAATGTGCTGTCCGCATTTGCGGATCCACATGCGCATTTGCGGATCAGCACTTCCGCATCTGTGCTTCCGTTTCCGCAAAAAAATAAAAGATGTCATATTGTTGTCCGCAATTGCAGACAAGATTAGGCATTTTCTAATATAGTGCCGGCGATGTGCAATCCACAAATTGCGGAATGCACATTACCAGTGCCCGTGTTCTGCGGATCCGCAAAACTCTTACGGACGTGTAAATGGACCCTCATAGTAAAATTATTAAAGGTTACGTTTTATCTTTATGTATATTCTAATGGATTGCCTTCCTTGTACAATGTTATAATATACTTTCTATGTTAGAAAGTATATTATAGTGCATTTGTATGTTGTGGCAGTTGTGTGCGGTTCTGCTGCGATACTGCAGGTATATAGAGGGACAAGCGTTATTGGAACAAATAACTGGTGTGATATACCAGTCGTTCCACAAAAAAACTGATTGAAGCGGTGTGTTATATACCAATATACTTTGTTTATAGTGCATTTGGGTACCGTATAGTGCATTTGCGCATGCGCGTACGCGAGAATTATATTGCCGATATTTTGCATTAAAACAAATTATGAATGGAGATCGCAAATTTGAATAATACATCTGGTATGTCACTGTCCATGTTGTGGGACTATTTGTGCACTTCTAGTAATTATTTCTTGGCTGCAAATATGAGCTGAAGGTTTTTCAGGTTCGCCTGCCATTAAAATGAATGGGACCCACTGCGAACTTGTAGTTAGCAAACATTTGATCGCGTTTACGAACCGTTCCAGCAGATGTTTATCCATCACTACAGAGGAATGCCGTGAACGATTTCTTGATGATCCAGGCAGACAGGAGTACTCCCCTGTGTAACTTCGCCATTCGCCAGTGGCAGCTAATGCGTGACATCTGCCATTTGCCCAGGCCCTTTGAGGAGGCCAATTTGTTTGTTAGTTGACAGGACTACGGGATTGATTATGTCATTCCACTGCTTCACTTCTTGGAGCAGATGCTGATAAATCTGTCTGGCCAGGGGACAGGAGACGTTGTGCCTACATCTCACGGCCACCTGAGCCCTGTGGGGGGTGAACTGGCAGAGGAGGACATTCACGCACAAACAATGTATACAGAAATGGGTGGTTTATTTGCACAAATGGCAGGAGAGGAGCAGGAGTATCTGGAGGGCAATAAGGAATACCAGGCAGATGACCCAGACACACTGTATGTAGTGGAGATGGAAGCAGGGAGTCCCTCTGAGTCCTTTGCGCAAATGGCCATATGCATGCTGAGTTGCTTGTATAGCGACAAACGTATTATCACTACTCAGCAGAGGGATGACTAATGGGTCTCCACGCTATTGGTCCAAAATGAGGGGTTTTTTTCCACCTGGTGAGTGGGAGGCATCCTATGTAGTCCTACCATCAAGGCATCCTATGTAGTCAGTTTGTCGCTACCTATGTGCGCCATCGCCCATCCTCATGACGGTCTGACCAAGATCCCCTAGACTACTGGGCAACCAAATTTAATTTATGGCTGCAACTGCCAAGTTTGCACTGAACAAGCTTTCCTGCCGGGCCAGTAGTGTGGCATCAGAGCGGGTTTTCAGGCGGAGGAATAGTTACCTTACAGAGAACTCGCCTGTCACAGACATTCCCGCAACAGTTGACAGGAGATCAGTGAGACTGGAAACACGTGGTTTGATCTGACATGTTTTCTGTTTGGATCAAATGACGTCTGTGTTGTTTCTGGTGCTTGCCACACCTTCTTTCCCCAGGTGTGGCTATTATGGTAATTTAACCTTCTCTATTTATTGTTGTTTCTCCCACTACAGGGAGTGCAGAATTATTAGGCAAGTTGTATTTTTGAGGATTAATTTTATTATTGAACAACAACCATGTTCTCAATGAACCCAAAACACTCATTAATATCAAAGCTGAATATTTTTGGAAGTAGTTTTTAGTTTGTTTTTAGTTTTAGCTATTTTAGGGGGATATCTGTGTGTGCAGGTGACTATTACTGTACATAATTATTAGGCAACTTAACAAAAAAACAAATATATACCCATTTCAATTATTTATTTTTACCAGTGAAACCAATATAACATCTCAACATTCACAAATATACATTTCTGACATTCAAAAACAAAACAAAAACAAATCAGTGACCAATATAGCCACCTTTCTTTGCAAGGACACTCAAAAGCCTGCCATCCATGGATTCTGTCAGTGTTTTGATCTGTTCACCATCAACATTGCGTGCAGCAGCAACCACAGCCTCCCAGACACTGTTCAGAGAGGTGTACTGTTTTCCCTCCTTGTAAATCTCACATTTGATGATGGACCACAGGTTCTCAATGGGGTTCAGATCAGGTGAACAAGGAGGCCATGTCATTAGATTTTCTTCTTTTATACCCTTTCTTGCCAGCCACGCTGTGGAATACTTGGACGCGTGTGATGGTGCATTGTCCTGCATGAAAATCATGTTTTTCTTACCTTGCAGACTTCTTCCTGTACCACTGCTTGAAGAAGGTGTCTTCCAGAAACTGGCAGTAGGACTGGGAGTTGAGCTTGACTCCATCCTCAACCCAAAAAGGCCCCACAAGCTCATCTTTAATTATACCAGCCCAAATCAGTACTCCACCTCCACCTTGCTGGCGTCTGAGTCGGACTGGAGCTCTCTGCCCTTTACCAATCCAGCCATCTGGCCCATCAAGACTCACTCTCATTTCATCAGTCCATAAAACCTTAGAAAAATCAGTCTTGAGATATTTCTTGGCCCAGTCTTGACGTTTCATCTTGTGTGTCTTGTTCAGTGGTGGTCGTCTTTCAGCCTTTCTTACCTTGGCCATGTCTCTGAGTATTGCACACCTTGTGCTTTTGGGCACTCCAGTGATGTTGCAGCTCTGAAATATGGCCAAACTGGTGGCAAGTGGCATCTTGGCAGCTGCACGCTTGACTTTTCTCAGTTCATGGGCAGTTATTTTGCGCCTTGGTTTTTCCACACGCTTCTTGCGACCCTGTTGACTATTTTGAATGAAACGCTTGATTGTTCGATGATCACGCTTCAGAAGCTTTGCAATTTTAAGAGTGCTGCATCCCTCTGCAAGATATCTCACTATTTTTGACTTTTCTGAGCCTGTCAAGTCCTTCTTTTGACCCATTTTGCCAAAGGAAAGGAAGTTGCCTAATAATTATGCACACCTGATATAGGGTGTTGATGTCATTAGACCACACCCCTTCTCATTACAGAGATGCACATCACCTAATATGCTTAATTGGTAGTAGGCTTTCGAGCCTATACAGCTTGGAGTAAGACAACATGAATAAAGAGGATGATGTGGTCAAAATACTCATTTGCCTAATAATTCTGCACGTAGTGTATACTATGCAGTTTGAAGCTTCAGTTTGAGTTGTGGATAGCTGGTGTGTGGATCTCGGCTGAGTTCCTGGGGCTGCCATAGGCACTTGAAGTTTAGTGTTTTCTTTCCCTTTTGTATTTTGTTTGGGTTATTTTGTGTGTTGCATGTCCCTGTCATTTGTATTAAAGGGAACCTGTCATCAACATAATGCTGATCTGACTGAGGACAGCATAAAATAGTGACAAATTCTCTGATTTTAGCAGTGTGTCACTCATCAGCTAAAATTAAGTGGTTGCTGAATAATCGTTGCAGCCCAGGCCTTGAAAAGATTCAAATCTACCTGAAAATAGTCATGGTTAATCATAATCTCCTGCACTCTCACCCATCTGCTGATGATTGGCAGTTCTCACCTAGAGAGAAAGGGATAAAACTAGGTAGCAGCCTGTCAGTCATCAGCAGGTGGTCAGGGAGAGCAGAAATTTATGAAAAACCATGACTCTTCTCAGGTGTCCGGGACTCTTTTCCAGGCCCAGTGTGCCATGATTGTGATGTTGGTCTACTTTATACTGCTGTTAGTATGGGCAGCATAAAGTTGATGACAGGTTCCCTTTAGGGCCTGAGGGAGACTCCTGTTTGTCCTTCCTTTTGGAGGAACAGGTTGTCTCAGTCCTGACATTAATACCAGGGTCCTATAGGGTGAGTTAGGACATTAGGTATTCCTGTGTCTGAACTTACCTACCTCTGGGGTCTGTTCATACTGGTAGTTAGTCAGGATTTTGATTAGAGTTTTACTAGGAGGTCTTAATCTGCTTTCCCTCATTCTCAGGTCTTATTCCCTCCTATGTTTGGTGTGGTGTTTCCCTCCCACACCCGAAAGTGACATCGCCATTCACAAAGTATTGAGAGACTAACCTTTCTAAAGATGAATCAGACATGGATCAGCCAGGATTTCCACATGCCATCGCCTGATGTATCAGGCTAGATCATTCTGGGTGCCATACCAAAACATTGTGAAAAATGGCCTGTTACTTCAGCCGCTATTCTGATGCTGCCACATGCCGGGTGCCACACAATTGCTGCATTTTCTCCTACTGCCACTATCTTTTGTGTTACTGCCACTGCTGTTGCCCACCACCTCCCCACTCTGTGACAGGGCCACTATGTTGACTCATCATGCTGTTTCCACCCTCCTCACTCTTTGATGGACCCACTTTGTTACTCCTCATGCTGTTGCCACCCTCGCTACTCTGTGACTGGGCCATTATGTTCACCCCTTATGCTGTTGCTTCCCTCACCATTCTGTGATGGTACCACCATGTTGACTGCTCATGCTGTTGCCACCCTAATCTCTCTGTGACTGCACCACTACGTTGACTCCTCATGCTGTTGCCACAACCCCCACTCTGTGATGGGACCCTTATGTTGACTCCTAATGATGTTTCCACCCAAATCTCTGTGACTGGGCCACTACGTTGACTCCTCATGTAGTTGCCACCCTCCCCACTCTGTGATTTATACCACTAGTGTCCCTGTTTGAACTTGTTGACATCACTGTTTATTTTACCCTACTTCTGATCTGTCAGAAGAACTGAAAAATAAAAAACACAATTCTGTCTTTGGAGCATCCATAAGGCCGCTATCACACAGTCAGTATTTTGCATCAGGATTTGCTCATGATTTGGAAGCCAAAAGCTGGAGTGGGCACACAACACAGAAGACATGCAAATATTATCATCATGTGTCATCTCTGTTTTGAACCCATTCCTGTTTTTTGGCCTTAGCAATACTGATGAAATACTGATGCAAAAAAAAAACAAATAGTGACCGTGTTATAGAGGCCATTAAAGTCCTGCATGCAGGACTTCTTTTACATTTGAATTAAAATGATTTCAGAGGCAAATAGTGAAAACTCATGAAAATTGAGCATGAGGCTTCTATCACACCATCACTATTTTGCATCAGGATTTGC